>NC_084798.1:169293280-169914931 GCF_963169125.1 Humulus lupulus | reverse complement strand
AGATTTATCTTGGAGGATAAATGACTTAATAGAAATGAGGAGATTTCTATTTTAAAGTGATATTTTATTATCACTAAGTGAGAAATGTGGGGGTGATGCTCCAAAAATTAATCAATTTATTTTGTTGATAATAATTGATTAATTTGGTCATCCTATCAAATAGGTGATTTGGAATTTCAAATTCTAAATCACATTGGCTATATGTGTATAGAACGGACAAATCTAGACATGTTTGGTGTCTAAAGTCATTGTTTGTAATATTTTGATTTAAGAAGGAATCAATTTAAAACATAAAGGAGAATTTTAGAAACAAAGAGGTTTCTAGAATTAATATTCAAGGAAAATGTTTATCTTGGATATTAAACTATAAAATAGTGGGGGTGTTGACTATGGTCAAAATCACTATTTTAAAAAGGTGACTATTTTAATCAAACTATGGCTAGCAACAAAGTTTGAATAAAATAATGAGAGTGTCTAAGTATGCATACATGAGAAAAGAAATGATTCAAATGGAATCATATCTACATCTCAAGGGGTGGGACTTAGACCCCCTAAAGAGATTCACAGTTGATGGTAATCTATCTTAATACTAGTCACCAAAGTAGTATTAGGTTCAATAGGTAATAACAAGTCAATCAAGTGAAGAGTAGTAGTACTCAAATTCTGTCCCATCTGAGATATGAGTACTAGTGTGTTACCAAAATGAGGGTTAAAACCGAAAGGTTTTTTTTAATAGAACTCAGTCTTGAAAAGACAAGTATTTTAGGGTAACAAAATACTGTAAGAGTTCTACCTATATAGACCTAGGGGTGGTGCCGCCCCTCATGAGAATTGAGAGTCATTCTCAAGAAAAGTCTATGAATGGAATGTGCACATGTCCATTAACGGTGCAAAAACGAGACATTGAGGTCTCAAGTGAACACAACAAAGGTGTGTCTGTTATCAAGGGATAGTGGTTCAATGCTTCAACAACCAAAATTTCAATAATCTTTGTGATAATTACACTAAGGAAAAATTCAAGTTGAAAGATATTTTACTTTATGCACCAATGCAAAGGTTTCTAAAGAAAGTGATTATTTAATCAAGTGGGGGAATATTATATTTTAATATAATGTTTGATTGATTAAATAAGTGTTACAAAAAGTAATTATTTAATCTAGTGGGGGAATGTTATATTATTTCATATAATATAATGTTAGATTAAATAATGTGAAAAAATGTGATTTTTCACACAACACATCTTGTAACATATTATTGAGAGTCACAAAAATTAGACACATGTGTGTGCCCAAATGCGACATATTTTGGAGTTACAAAATCAGTTACAAATTTGTAACTCCCAAATATTACCCATTAATGTGTATTATATGTTACACATTTGAGATTAGATTTCACAAAGCCATGATGAAATATGACTGTTGGAGACATGTTTTTAACTCCAAATAGGTGTTTGGATGTTACAAAATCACGCGAGAAAGGATTTGGGACATTTTGAAAAAATGACTTTTTTTGTGCTGAAAATGGCATGTGGCCGCGGCTTGGGGGACAGAAGCCAGTGGCCGCGGCCACTAAAAAGTCCTGGGCGCGGCCACTAAAAAGTCCTGGGCACGGCCACTAAAAAGTCCTGGGCACGGCCAGTGAGGCTGACAGCCTATTTAGTTTTCAGTTTTTTCCAAATTGAACGGTTCTAACATCCCAAATAACTCCCAAATCTCCATTTTAATTCCATAAACATCCAATTAAACATTGGTAACAACCATGGGGGTTGGTGGAATTTGAAATTCAAAGGGTATCTCAAACTCTATAAATAGGAGCCTAATGCTCACTTGTAAGATACACCATTTTCCATCCACAAAGCACTTGGCTGGAAAATACACCATAGAGGCTTGATAATTCCAAAGAGCTATTTCCTAGAGAGATCCCTTAGTGCTTAGAGAATAGGGGGAAATAAGCTTTTGGACAAAGGTTTTGAACCTTGTTCAAGTTGGTGATCCCCTCTACTCTACACTTTGGTTGTGTGAGAGTTTGTTTTTTCATTGATCTTTTCATTTTGTTGTTCTTCTTGTATTATTATTGTATTGAGTTTGTAATCCTCTTCTTCTATTTCTATTTACATATTCATTGGTATCTTTTGTTTTAGGGTTTTAGTTCTTATAATTCTCTTCCTTCTCTTATTTCTATTTACTTGTATTTTGAGTAATTGAGTTGTAATATTTATTTAATCAATTACCTTGTCTATTGTATTCTTTGCATAGAGTTGTATTTTGGTTTTTCCACTTTTCCATTGAGCAATAACATATATTCTCTAACATTTCTCTCTAGAACGAACTTAGCAGCTTGGAGGCTCTGAACTGTGCTTGAATTCTAAAAAGAATGGCTGAGTGAAGGGTCCTATTTATAGAGTTCAAGGAGTGAAACTAACTCCTTTTAAAATGAATAAATAAATGGTTAAAAATTGAATAAATTTAAATTATCTGTTCAACAGATTCCCAGAACTCAGTCAAAGACATTCATAAATGAGTCAAAGTTGTTGAGGGTTGTTTGTAGTTCAGAATTCTACAAAAATTAAACAAATGGATACTGGAGCCAATATATCGCCTACCCTAGGTGATTTATTGCCCCTACCTATGTCTCAAGGGTTTGTGGCTTCGTTCGTGCGAATTCGACGTGTTTTTCGTATCAATCATAGGCGATATATCGACCTCTATAGCTGTGGTATATCGGCATACGCTGATATTTTAAACATGTTTTTGCACACTTTCAGCGCACTTGAAGTTTGTTAAAACCACCCTGACTGAGTAAAACGTGATCCTAACAACTGAGGGAAGGTTCTTGACCTTCTAGATCTATCCTTTTGTAATTTAGTTATCCAAAATACATAAATCCTTAATAATCATACATTTGACAAGTGTCACGTTCTTAATTATTCTATCTAAACCTTAGGTTAAAATAAATAATATTTCTAGGACCAACTATATTAATCAAACCTTATGTTATAATTAATATGTCTAAACTATAGTTAAACTTATAAAATTAATAACTATCTGTACGAGTTTCCAACTAAATCCCGGTTTGAACCAATAACTATGAAAACTAAAATAGTAAGCTACTACTACTATCTAGCTAAGTAAAATTCCGAGATGCTACACCTTAGAAATGAAGCAACTGAGAGATCCTATGCGACTGGTCAAACTTTGAACGTCCTTGTGTTTCCTGGGAGACAAAATCTCAATCAGCGCCCTGTTCTTCTCGGGATTTGCTTCATTCCTTGGGCTATGATAAAGAATCCAAGGAAATTTTTGGAGGCTACCCCAGATGTGCATTTTTGGGGATTTAACTTCATCCTAAACTTGCGGAGGATAGAGAATGCATCAGCCAGATCTTTCACGTGGACGGGTGCCATTTTGGATCTCACCAGCATTGTTGACCACGATTTTGGCCAACTGCGAGTAGACGCAAAAACAACAATAAACCTTGAATAGAAAATAAATAACACAAGTAATTTTATAGTGGCTTAGCCCTAATTCGTTGGAAATAGCCTAATCCACTTGGAGTTGTGTTATATTTGGCCTACACTTGAGATCAGATGAACCTGAGTCAACTGAGTTTCTCAAATGCAAGTGAATAGGTACAATGTGTCTCTCTCTAACCTTTCAGTAAAAAATACTCCCAGAATGCCCTAAGTAACGGTCTCAAAGTCTCAAAACTAGAGAGTTCATTCAGTCTCCAAAGATCAGATCCCTATAATGATGCCATGAGCTCTTTATTTATAGGCTCATGGATCGTACATGAGAAATATCCCCTTTGACAGGGTCCTTGGTTGTTTCAACCACTTTAATTAATGAATAATAAACAAATTCAAATTACAATAGTATAGATATTATTCCGGGATGTGTGAGATATTCCTGCGACAGTTGCAAACAACTCGGGTTGAAGCTGTTATTGAGTTACTTAGATGGTAACTTCTTAGAACCAACTCCATCCCCGAAATAACTGGTTGACCAAGACAACGCCAAACACATCACCGGTCGGCATAGGCAAGCACCTCTGGTAAGTATAGGCAAAGCACACCTCTGGTCGGTATAGACAAAGCACACCTCTGGTCGGCATAGGCAAAACACACCTCTAGCACACATCTGGTTGGCATAGGCAAAGCACACCTCTAGCACACATCTAGTCGGCATGGAACACCACTGGTCGGGCATGGAAAATCTCCCCCTGACCAGCTAAATCTATTTCCTGACCAGCAATTTCACAACTCCGCAGGCCAACATCCAACCTTCACACTTCTTTAATCAACACATTTATTGACTATTAATGTGTCATTTACTGACCATGCATGGCCACTTGTCCCATTCGACTGCCACGTCATTGAACAAAATTTTGGGGATAACATTTGCCCCCCAAGTTTATTATATGATTATCTCATATGATAAACTCTTTCCCTAGCTGATAGTTATCCACGTCGTCCAAAAGCTTTCACTCAGTGAATATCTTTCACTTTTGAAGTAAACCCATGATTGATCCTTTAGCCCATCAATCTTGTTTCTTTTACCATTCCTAACTGATCAGATTCCTTTTGGCCCTCAAAACCCTTGTGTCTCGGAACCCAAATAGCTCCTTGGTCATGCTACTCCTCGGACATGCCAGCCTCTCGGACATGCTCCCAGCTCATCGGACGAACGGCTACTCGGCATACAGTTCCTCGGATGGCCAACTATTTAGACAGCAGCCCTCAGCGTGTTTGGATCCTCAGATGCGCACCAGCTCCTCGGATGCCTAGCTAGTAGCTCCTCGGACGCACGGCTACTCGGATGCCCATCCAGGAGTTCCTCAGACACACAGCTACTCGGATGCCCAGCCAGCAGCTCCTCGGACGCACGACTACTCAGATGCCCAACCAGCAGCTCCTCGGACGCACGTCTACTTGGATGCACAGCCAGCAGCTCCTCGGACACACGACACATCTGCTCGGGCATGCGGCACAACCCCTTAAGCACACGACATAGCCTAAGCCTTATCCCACCACTCGGTACTTAAAAAACCTTGCTTGAATCTCTCAAAATTGTTATTAATTCCAAAAAAATGTCTTTATCTGGGATATGTTGATTTCTCTTCTCAAAGAAATTTTTTCACTGAGTAGTGTATTAATTTTTTGTTTTTTTATTCATTTTCTGCTTTGGTTTACTCCAGGGACTCATAACTGTTAGTCCCAAGCAATCGACTATAAGGATCTGGTCAAGGTCTTCAATGGTATTTTGGTGGAAACTCAATCATAGATTGAAAGTTTGACTAAGTCTGAGAAAGATCTCCAAGAAAAGATTGAGCAGGCTGAGAAAACAATTGCTGACCAAGACAGATCATTGAAGGAGTTGGTTGATGAGAAAAGCAAGCAAGTCTAGGCCAATAAGACATTGACTAACCAGCTGAAGAAGAAGACTCAAGAGAATGAAGAGCTAAAACAGGAGAAGGAAACTGATCTAGCTCGTTATGAAGAAATCTGCTTCAACTGCTTCCATCAGATTGGGAAGTTAAACAAGTCTCTCAACCTCGAATTTTTCTCTGAAGAAGCCTAGGCTAAACAACTCGCCAAATGCGAAGCCAAGGCCACAGAGGAGGCAACTCTTCTAGCTGACACTGTGCCTACCTCTCTTGCTCTATCACTCTGACCAGAAGAGGTCATGGATATCGATGATGGTGCTGACTAGCCAGGGACTAGTTTACCCGACTAGTAGACACTCTTAGCCAATCTGAGAGCTTCCTATCCAACAAAAAAGTTTCCTACTCGATCAGTGATACATGCTCAGCCAACCAGGGAAGTTGTATCTGCTCTCTCGACCAGGAAAACTTTGCACCTGACCAACTAAACTTTGTACTTGACCAGTAGTTTACTCTTTTTTTCTTATACTCTTGTGAAGGCAATTGCTGCTCAGCAGCTTTGATATTTTTCTCGTACAGTCGAGTTGTTGGCATTTACACTTTACTTTTCTTTGCTAACTTGGAACATTTTAAGTCTTTTTTAGACTTAAAAAGTTATAAGATTTTTGTGAATAGTAAAGTCACTCTGATGTATGCCTTATATTTTCACTGGGTACTTAATTTTCTAACTTAAAAATTCTAGACATTTCATAAGTCCCTACTAAGTATACTTTCTCACACTGTTATTGCTCTAACATTTTATGAGCATAATGTTTATTGTCACACAAATATTTGCTTCTAACTTGAAATTTTTAAAAATTCCAAGTTACTTAAGCTTTGTCAAACAAGTTAGCTTAATGGCCTTTTTTGACTTCAAAAATTTACAAGTCAGCCCAAAAATAGGTATCTTAACTCGTGCTCTTATTGCCTGTGTTAAATTATATACCAGTATACCCCATGTGCCCCCCAAGTGATCGAGGGTTGAAAGATCCTTGGTCACTTGCTACTTGACTGAATCTGTTCGAGCAGTTAATTACTCATGAAACACATAGAATATATGGAAAATATTCGAGCAGTTGAACACTGCTTGAACGTACCGAGTAGTTGAAAACTATCCGGTTTTACCGACCAGTTGAACATTGTTCGAAAAATTAACACACATGCATATTTGTAGCAAGAATCGACCATGCTGCGCATAGTCTCTTTTATTACTCGTAAATTAAAAAAGGAAAAAACCTGTCTAATAATGAGTCTTAAACAACAAAAATTGTTCAAAAATAAATGACTGGTTAGAAAATAACCAGCTCATAAACCAAACTAAAATAACAAATTAAACAACTTGAAATTAAGCTACCACTCTGAAAGCGGTATTTTACCACTTTGAAAGCGGTATTTAATGATAATATATCCATAGATGCTCGCCATTCCAGTGGTTTCTGATCAAGCTTCGTTCACCCATTCTCATCCTGGTACTCCAGCTCATGTTAAAGTGTCCGAGCATACCTTTCCCTTTTCTTTATTACTATCCCCAGCCAAGAGTGGACCTCCACATATAGTGTCTAAGGTAAAGTCCACAAGCCCGAGATACAAGGGTGGAGATCTCTGTCGTTTGAACCCAGGATTGTTGCTGCCTCCTTCTCTGTCGTTTGAACCCAGGATTGTTGTTGCTTGGTACTTTTTCAACTTTCCCGACCGGAGAAGAAATTCTATCTCGTCCTTGAGGTGATTGCATTCATTCGTGTCATGACCATAATCTCCATGGAAACGACAATACTTATTCATGTCTCTCTTACTCATCTCTTTCCTAATGGGTGGAGGTTTCTTGTAGGGAACCTCTTCATGGCTAGCAAGATATATTTCTGCCCGTCTGGTCGAGAGAGTGGTGTAATTAGTGAACTGAGGCTCATACTTAGTTGGATTTTCATTTGAACTCAACTTAGCCTTCTTTTCTTCATGGCGGTCAGACCCATTATTCCCACATTTCTTTCCACCATTTTGACCGTTTCCACCATTCTTAGGAGGGTCAGCAGATCCGCCCAGATTATTTATGCCTTTCTCTCTTTTTCGATCACGTCATCCAATTTCATATACTTATCCGCTCAGTCAAGAAATTGTTGAAGTGTTGAAATTGGATTTCTATGAATACTATCCCACGAAGGGCTTCGATAAGTTATTCCAGAGAATATGGCAACCATCTTCCCCTCATCTCCGACAACAGTTGCTCGGTTGGCTCTCTCATGAACCTCTGTATATAATTCTTTAGAGATTCATCCTTTCCTTGTTTGATATCTGCCAAGTGGTTGGTATAAACTGGTGGAGTCCGAGTAGGACTGAATTGTCTACAAAACTCCTTCCTGAATGCTTCCCACGAGGTAATGGAATTCGGCTTAAACATCCAATACTACTCTTGGGCAGGATCTGACAATGTAGTCGGGAAAACTCTACACCGATAATCGTCACTTACCCCGAGTAGTTCCATCTGGTCCTCGAATTTTCCAACATGTCTGATGGGATCTGATTTTTCTGTATATACCAGTAGTACTGGTGCTTTATATTTTTCCGGCAGCTGGGCCGCTCTAATCTGAGCACAAAATGGAATGCCACGCCTGTGGTCTATCGCATCCATTCTGGAAGGTCATTTTGATAAACCCTGCACCACAGCTATTAGCGCGTCAAGCTGGGCTTGGATAGCTGGTGCAACCGATGATGCTCCAAGGTTTTGACCTCCTGGTCGGGCATTTCCATCTGGAGCATTGTCGTCAAGTATTTCTATTTGACTGGTAGGGCGGGTCAGATCTTGCCCTTCGACTGGGACGATCTTCCTCTTGTCGGTGATAACATCCCTTAGGTCCTTCCTGAAAACATGTTCCCCTACCCGGTTAAACACCGTGCTCTTAGATTTTTCAGAAGGCTTGCTGCGCGGGACCTGCTCTCTCCCACTATGCTGCTACCCAGGATGTAGTGGCGGCTTTTTGGTACGTCCTAGGCAGTATTTTCCTCCTTGTGGGTCGTTTCCTTCTTTATCCTTTGACCGATCAGTGTGATAGCTATATGCCTCATCACGACCATGACCATCTTTGTAGCTAGGAGTTTTTTTTATCTTGAGGAGCTTTGGTTTGGTTTTTTCCGAACGAAGTGTGCTTACTATCCGATTGGTAACTCTCTGATCGGGAGGTTTCCGACCGGTGACCTCTAGGGGTTCTAAAGTTCTCCCTTTGTGTTGACGCAGTTCTAGAGCGGACCCCATCATCCTCCTGACCAGGGGGGTTACTCCTACTTCTGTCCGGTCCTCGAGAATTGGCTCTGCCAGTGGTCCTCCGACCAGCATTATCATTCCTTGCTCCCTAGGTAGGTGCTCCTTGTGCTGCGGTCTAGGCATTGGCCTGGGCCAATTGGGTAGCTGCTTCTAGAGCAAGTGCTGGTTCATGATGTCTCCGGTCAGCCTCCTCCTGCTGTCGCCTAATCTCTTCACTCCTGGCATCCATTTCTTGTTTTTGCTGCTCGAATGCAGCCTTCTGCCTGGCCATTTCCTCAGCGAAAGACTCTTGCCAAGCATTAAATTGCATCATCTCCTCTTGGAAAACCCCATGGCCTCCTGGAGTTGTTCGACCTGTGGAGTTGTTTCCTCGAGAAAGACCCTGGGCTCAGTCTCAAGGTTCTGAGGTCCAGGACCTTCTGATCTAGCGGGCTCTTTTGATGTACCTGGCTTTTTGGACGCCATACTGGTATTCTTGGGCGCCATATAGGTAGGATAGCAGTGTATTTCTTCTATTCAGGCTCTCAATGAAAGCACCAAAAATGTTGACCACGATTTTGGCCATCTGCGAGTAGACGCAAAAACGACATTAAACCTTGAATAGAAAATAAATAACACAAGTAATTTTATAGTGGTTCAGCCCCAATTCGTTGGTAATAGCCTAATCCATTTGGAGTTGTGATATATTTGGCCTACACTTGAGATCAAATTAACCTGAGCCAACTGAGTTTCTCAAATGCAAGTCAAAAGGTACAATGTGTCTCTCTCTAACCTTTCAGTAAAAAATACTCCCAGAATGCCCTAAGTAACGGTCTCAAAGTCTCAAAACTAGAGAGTTCTTTTAGTCTCCAAAGATCAGATCCCTATAATGATGCCATGAGCTCTTTATTTATAGGCTCATGGATCGTACATGAGAAATATCCCCTTTGACGAGGTCCTTGGTTGTTTCAACTACTTTAATTAATGAATAATAAACAAATTCAAATTACAATAGTATAGCTATTATTTCAGGATGTGTGAGATATTCCTGCGACAGTTGCAAACGACTTGGGTTGAAGCTGTTACTAAGTTACTTAGATGGTAACTTCTTAGAACCAACTCCATCCCCAAAATAACTGGTCGGCCAAGACAACGCCAAACACATCATCGGTCGGCATAGGCAAGCACCTCTGGTCAAGATAGGCAAAGCACACCTCTGGTCGGTATAGGCAAAGCACACCTCTAGCACACCTCTGGTCGGCATAGGCAAAACACACCTCTAGCGCACATCTAGTTGGCATAGGAAAAGCACACCTCTAGCACACATCTGGTCGACATGGAGCACCACTGGTTGGGCATGGAAAATCTCCCCCTAACTAGCTAAATCTATTTCATGACCAGAAATTTCACAACTTCGCAGGTCAACATCCAACCTTCACACTTCTTTAATCAACACATTTATTGACTATTAATGTGTCATTTACTGACCATGCATAGCCACTTGTCCCATTTGATTGCCACGTCATTGAATAAAATTTTGGGGATAACAAGCATGATGTCCACGTAGATTTCCATATCCGACCCATCTGGTTTTTGAAAATTTTACTAACTAGCCTTTGGTATGGGGCTCTAGCGTTCTTCAAGCCAAAATGCATCACTTTGTAGCAGTAGACGCTTTTATTTGTTCGAAAAATAGTGTGTTTGTTGTGAAAATTTCAATGTGCAAGTATACACAATCATAGACAAGTAATAATAGAGTTAAGTAGAGTATTGTCCCACAAAGATCATTTATTAACTACCAATAATTAATTTCCTAATTCTATTTGGCTAATAAATCTTGAATTCAAGAATAATAAGAACAAAAGTCAAATTAACAAAACTAAAAATTAACAAATAATAAAACCAAATAAAGATGAATTAATTCAAATGGATGTAAAGCTAGGGTATTTAATTTCATCACTTATCCACTTTATTACTTCATCAATACAATTTCCATTATTCTTTCTCTTATTGTGATATCAGATTTAGTAAAGCAATCTATATTCTTATTAAGATATATAAATTTCTCAACCTATAAGCGAATTTTCTATATCTCTGTGATAAATTCCAAACATAAGTCAAGCATTAAGAATAGAAATCTTAAAAGCTACACAACCATATAGGTACTCTCGGCCTATATTGAAATCTATTTCTATTCAACTATAGCATATTTAACTCTCACCTCTTAGATTTTGAATTAAATTCATAAGTAATACAAATAACGACATCAAATTATTCACATTCATTAAGCACAAAATTGAATAGATCACAATGAAGAAAAAAAATCACAGAGATTGCATTAACTAATAAAAAAGTATCAAGAGACTACATTAAAACCCTAGAAAATAAAATTAGTTCATAATTAAATTCATAACATCCATTGATTTAGAAAATAACATAGAAAAAGAAATTAAAGAAGAAAAGAAGAAGAACTCTTGATGAATTTCCCAATCTTGATCTCCAAGTTCCTCTTGTTCTCTAGCGGCCAGAAGTGATTTGAATCGCTCATAATTATGTTTTTAAAATAACCCTAGCGATTCCCTGTGAATAGACCATTTTGCCTTGAAAAAAATAGGGTTTCGTAGGATGTACGGATTCAAGCGGTGCGACTTAGCAATCAAGTGTCGTGGCGCCCCTGGGATATGCCCAAAACCAATTCCCTTCTAACTTCGACAGCGCCGTGACTCGACATTCAAGAGCCGCGGCTCAAAGTGGTGCTTTTTTTCCTAGTGCCGCGACGCACCTCCAAGGGCCGCGACTCCACCGTTTCTAGAAAATGGCCATCTCTATTTGTCCTCGCGTTGCGACTCATCATGCAAGTGCCGCACCTCAAAATAATTTTTTCACAAAATTCATCATTTTCAATGTAAAATTACATTTCATCATCTCCAAAGTTCTTGAGGTTTCTTTACATAATAACTTTGACAAAACAATCATATTTATCATCATTTTAGCCCATTTTCACCAATTTCATGCAAACCACATATTTGTCGCTTAAGTCTGAAAACATAAACAAAACAAGCATAACACTGCACAAAACAACACAAAAGACTAAAAACATACCCAAAACACAGTCTAAAACAACACTAAAATAGACCTAACAGTTCTCCTGGTCAGCGACATACATAAAGATCTGATTATAACACGAGTAAGCATCCATAAACATGAGGAGCTTATACCCGAAGGTGGCATCGACCATTTGATCAATTTTTGGCAATGGGAAATATTCTTTTGGGTAGGCCTTGTTGAGATTAGAAAAGTCAATACATGTTCTCAAGGTGTCGTTAGGCTTTGGGATCAACACCGAATTTGACACCCACTTGGGGTATTAGGCATCCCGTATAAAGCCATTCCTAAGAAGATTGTCAACTTCTGACTGAAAGGCCTTTGCCATGGTTGAGTCCATTCGTATAAAGTCAATACATGTTCTCAAGGTGTCGTTAGGCTTTGGGACCAGCACCAGATTTGACACCCACTTGGGGTATTAGGCTTCCCGTAGAAGGCCATTCCTAAGAAGATTGTCAACTTCTGACTGCAAGGCCTTTGCCATGGTCGAGTCCATTGTCCTCCTTTTCTGTTACACTTGAGCAACATGTAGGTCTATGTTCAAGGCATGTCGATGATGTTGGGGTCAATACCCATTATGTCTGCATGAGACTAGGAAAGGATGTCATGGTTCTCGCAGAGAAAGCTCACTAAAGCTTCTTGGTCCTCCTCCTTGATGTTCTTCCCGACCTTAGTTTTCCTTTCGGGGTTGGAGTTGTCGAGAATGACTTCTTCATCTTCCTCCATGGGCTCCATAGCCCTATCATCTCCAACTCTGGGATCCAACTCATTGGACTCCTCTTCTAGAATAACATAGACCTCCATCTCCACTAGAGGAGGCTGCTCGGGGGCTGCTGCTTCAACCATCATTACTGGATTCTTCAATGACACATTGTAACATTGGCGGTCCTCTTTCTGGTCCCTGCGATTTGTGCAGATTCCCGCCTCCATGGGAAACTTCATGCATAAGTGGCGAACGGAAGTGGCTGCCCCAAACTCCACCACGGTTGGGCGTCCCAGGATGGCATTATAAGTGGAGGAGCAGTCCACCACCACAAAAGTGCAATACTTGAAGGCCTAGCGACACAATTCTCCAAGTGTCACTGACAGTTTTATTTACCCAATCAAAATTAGGTCCTTACTCAAGAACCCGTAGAGTGTCAAGGTGCACGGGGAGAGATCGCTTATCATCAACCCAATATTCTTGAAGGGTGACTTGAACAGGATGTTCATAGAATTCCTATTATCCACCAAGATCCAAGCAACCATCTTGTCAGAAATCTGGCTCTCGATTACCAATGGATCGTGGTGGGGGAAGTGTACTCTCCAAGCATTGTCCTCAGAGAAGGTTATGATTTGGTCTATCATTTGAGGCATCCGTGATGGGATTTGGGCCAATGCCAACACTTCATCATCGTGGTTCAGGGCCTTACACATCAATTTTGTGAGCCCCTTGATGTGCCCCCTAGGTGGGGTCCTCTAGAGATAGTGCCTACTATTTTGTTCACTGGAGGAGGTCCATGGGCTATTTACTGCGGAGCAGATGGTACTTGGCCTTGGGCTTGCGGATGTGTTACTTGCTGTGGAGGAGGCTAAGCTACAACCGTAGCCTGGGCAGGGCGTGCTCCAGCCCTGAAATACTGGTGTAGGTGCCCTAACTTGATGAGATTCTCGATCTCATCTCAAAGTTGTCTGCACTCGTTGGTGTGATATCCAACAACGTTGTCAAATTTGCAGAACTTCAAAGTTTCCCTTCGTTCCTTATCCCTCTGGATGGGCTGGGGCCTCCAGTAGTGAACTTGTTGCTTTGTGGCGATAAAAATGTTCTCCCGAGTATCCACCAAGTCGGTGTACTCAGAGTATTGAGGAGTGTACTTCTCCTCAGGACCCCAGTTCTCTTTGGATTTTTATTTCCCCGACCCTTTCCCCCATGTTTACTCCCGCTTGGATCGTTGGTAGGTACAGGTGACTGGGCGGGAGCAACTGTTCCAGCACTAAAGGCAGGCTGAAAAGCATTAAATTATCTTCAGAAGGCGACAGAGAGTTGGTGCTAGGAATAGATTGATCTGGGTTGGTTCTTCTTGAACCATTCGCCAGCAGGTCCCTTGAAGGTCAACGGGATGTTGTGGCATCTTCCATCTTTGGAGACATGGTGTACCGACATTAATCTGTTGAATTTTGATAGATGGTTAGAGGGGTCCGTGGCTCCGCCGTAGGGAGTAATGAATGGCATCTTGAAGCCTCGAGGTAAAAAGGCTTCGACAATGTGTGGGGCACATGACTCCCCATCTTCATCCTTCAAGTCAGAGTCTTGTCCTTGCCTCTGAGCCATCTTTAACATAATCTTTTTTAAACTTTCCAATTCTGCACGGAGAGAATCATGTCTGGCACTTCTTGCCGGATATGCCCCCTGGTCGGGCATAGTTCCTCACCTCTGAGCATTAAGATTGTCTCAGAGGTCTATTTGTGGTTATGGTTGTCTCTTGGGGAGGTCCTCAGGAGCTTCTCTATTCATGTGAGCATTCAAGTTGTCTCACAGGTCGGGTTGTGCATTGTGGCGACAACCTTCCTCTTTCCCCCTTAGAGTCTACGTATTTGTTGTTAACTGAGACATTGATTCTTTGTCCTCAGTTCGCAAAGACTTCTCTCTTGTTGGCTATATGTGAAGGAGATTGTACATCTCCATGGGGTACCATAGTGTATAGTGTTAGATCGAGATCTCACATTCACTTCCAAGTTCTAGGGAGGTCTATATATGGCAATGGTTACAAGGGTGAAATTCAATACAACTTATCATCCTCAGACATATGGGCAATTTGAGAGGTCGATCCAGATATTAGAGGACATGCTTCGAGCATGTGTATAAGACTTCGAGGGATCATGGAGTAAGTACCTTCCCTTGATGAATTTTCCTACAACAATAATTACCAGGCAGCGATTGGGGTAGCCCCATATGATGTCGTACGGTAAGAAGTGCAGATCTCCTATCCATTAAGATGAAATGGGTGAGAGGAAGTATCTTGGTCCTGAGGAGATTCAAAGAACAAGTAAGGCTATTGATAAGATTAGGGCTTGAATGCTTGCTTCACAAAGTGGACAAAAAAGCTACACAGATCCAAAGCGTAGGAACGTGGAGTTCTAAGTCGGGGACTATGTTTTTCTCTGTGTTTTGAAGAAAGAGAAATTGAGCCCTAGGCTTGTTGGAACTTTTGAGATCCTAGAAAGAGTAGGGAAAGTGGCTTATAGATTGGCATTGCCTCCAGCATTGTTAGGGGTTCACTTTGTATTTCATGTTTCACTGCTAAGGAAATATGTATTAGATGCCACACATGTGTTGAGTTATGAGACCCTGGAGTTACAGCGGGATCTATCTTATGAAGAGAAAAAAGTATAGATTCTAGATAGGAAAGGTAAAGTCTTACGGAATAAGACTATTTCCTTAGTGAAGGTATTGTGGAGGAACAACAAAGTAGAGGAAGCGACTTGGGAGCTAGAGTCAGATATGCATGACCAATATCCCAAGCAATTCAGGTAAATTTCGAGGATGAAATTTCTATTGGGAGGGGATAGTTGTATCATCTAAACTCCTAATAAGGTTTAGTACCTTAATCGTGTGCTTGGAGGGAATGGGGGGAATTAATTTATTAATTATATTATTATATAATTGGATATGCTTGATTATGTGTGTTGGATGTATTTAAAGATCCCCTTTTGATAAAAGATGAAATTTTCGTAATTTTGACCTATTGAGGTATATTTGTAAATTTTATGTGCTATGTGCATTATGACCACATTATTATATGGATATATGTCATTTCAGGAAAGAGTGGATCCTTTCAAGTAGTAATAGCAGAAATGTCACAATGGCGAATATACTTGGCTCGGGTTGAGTATAGGGGATATTTTTGGAATTTTTAATCTTTATGGATATTGGTGGAATAAGATTAGTTAGTAGAACTTTTATGGTTAATGGACATTAGTGGAATAATTGGAGAATAGTGGTATAAATGAAATTATGGGCAAGATTACTGAAATACCCTTGTGGTTAGTTAAGTGGCCAATTGGAGGGAAAGGGTAATTTGGTCTTTTGGCTATAAAGATGGTGAAACTAATTAATAGTATTTTTCCTTTTCATTTTTTTCTTCACGTTATTCCTTCTTATCCTTCAACTTTCTTCATCACCGACACTTCTCCTTACAAGCTCTCAAAGTCTAGACCTTGCCATTTAAGTTTTTCCAAAATAGTTAGAGAATTTCAAGCTTTATAGTGGAATTGAAAGCTGCCAACTCCTTCTTCATCATGGGAAATCAGACATAGAAGGAAGGTATGAGTTTTCTATATATTCTTCATGGTGTTCTTGAGGAAAATTGGGGTTTTGCTTGATTTCAAAATTTGATGACTCTATGTGGTTTAGATGGATATATTGATGCTAGAAATATGTTTATGATTTGGTTTAGGCTTTGAATTTGAATTAAAAACCAGGAAATTGATTGAGTTTGGAATTAGGGGAAAATGGGGAAAATTTTACCTAAATATTTGAATATTGATTTAGAACCTAAAATTGGACATCTTTCTGTTGTTGTTTGATGCCTTATAATGCATGTATCTGTTTTGGTGCTTAAGTTTTGGGGTTATAGGCAGTTGGGTCGATTTTTGGGTCAAATGGTTGAGCTTTGAGCTGAGAAAAATGCAAAAAAGTTGGATTTTCTAGGTATGCGATAATATTTTTGGGAGACGAGCATGACCGCACCCAAGGCCTGGTGCAACCGTGCCAGTGCCCTAGATCCTTGAAAGTTATGGTGGGCATGACCGTGCCAGGTGTCTTGAAATGCTATTTTTTGATTTTTAATTAGTCTCGTACAGGAATTATAGAGTCTGTTTTGAGGACACGTTCGGGGTTTGAGGGACGATTCCAGTAGCGTATTAAATGGGTTTAGAGGTCCCAAAAGTTAGGGTTTGATTTTTGAGTATGTAATTATATTTGGTTTCTAATTGGGGTACTATACTTGTTGTGACTAGGGTTCCAAAAGGCTTGAAAGGGGGTCACACTCGAGTTCGTCCCGTTTTCGTCACGGGACACAAGGTAAGAAAAGTTGGTATTTACACACATAGCAGACATTGACCCTATTATATCTGTAAACGACTATAACAGTATAATTGAGAAGTGAATTACGGTTGTGTACCCTTACTCCATATTTTAGTTTGCTTGTTTGTATCAAGCTTCTTTGTAATTGATCAACACAGACTGTATTTGGATATGATCAGGTGGAATGTAGGCCGTGATGGCAGGAACATTATGGGAGTACAGTACACACTCCTACGACATTGGCTGTAAGCATGGTGCCTGGTGGTGCACCTTATTCGTCATAGGTTGTGTTGAATGTTTATATGGTTAAAATTAATGCATTTATGATTTCTGATTCATGTGAATTGTTATTTATGTTTATTGTGATTATTATTTTTGCCTTGTGGGACTTTTATTGCTGGGCCTTGGCTCACGGGTGCTCTATGGTGCAGGTAAGGGCAAGGGAAAAGCAGTCCAACCATGAGTTGGAGAGCTTGGCAGCGATGTGTGCACGTTCGGCCTGCTCAACCTGCGGGGTTGAGTCATCTGAGGGACTTGAGTAAAAAAGCTCACTTTTTTCGCTTAGGTCGACCTTTTTGAGAGAAAATAGTTGTAGATATATTTTGTTCAAAATAAATGAGATCCCTTGTAACTTTTATAACTTTAATGAAAATGTTTATATCTTTTAATCAAATTTTTGGCATTTTAGTTTCCTGTTTAGTTTTAAATTACACTTTTGAGTCCAAACTCTCTTGCTTAGCAAGTTAAGTATTATTTAAACACACAAATTGACGATCCTAGATTAATAGGGTGTCACATTTGTCAAACAAATGGGCCAAGATTCCCTGAACAAAATCCAAGTGACATGGATCACAAATGGACCTCCAACCATTATGAGAAAGCTACAGAATCACCATGTCATCAAAGACAGTAGGTACAAAAACACCATTATTAAAATGGTGCATAACCACCCACAACAGAAGACCTTATTAACAAAATAAAGATAAACAAAACAACAATAAAACAAAGCAAAAACAAAAACGACACAAGTGGAACCCAACAACGTCAAGCGACCCCAAACGGACCCAAAAACCCACCCCACACCACCACCCAAACTAGACAAGGGAACCTCGTTCTCCCAAAATCTAACTACGAGTTCACTGGCCGAAGGGAGGTAAACCAACCATGGACCAAACACACCACCCCATAAGTAGCGATAGTCTAAAAACTATGAGCTCCGCCCGTTACGAAAAAATAATGCCACTCCACGCTGATCGAAGAAAACTTAGAGCACTAACCCACCATTGCCGACAAGGCCACCACCCAATAAACTAGATCAACAACCATGTCGAGCACGAGGGGAACTACTGCAGAAAACACATCTCCTTCCATGGGAACCAGATGCACTCCATCGATGAACCATATCCCCTCTCGACCAGGCACAACCAAACGCCAAGCCAGAGCTGACCACGACGCATCTAGCTAAGAGATGGAGAAAGAGATGAAACCTTAGATCTTACGATTCGAAAGAAAGCTTTAGGGAGAGAGAAAGAAAAATTAAAATTGTTTGGATATTTAATAGAATTTTTAGGGAATGGAAATGTAGGATTAATATCCATCTAGAAAAAAAACTTAAATTGATTCAATTACCACATTTTGTGTCAAATTATAAAGTTTGATATATATATATATATATGTTTAACCCAAAATTACACATGATGATGTGGCATATGAAGATGACATGTGGCAGCAGAGAGTTGGCGAGGATTGGTCGAACCATATGAGCTGCTCGAGTGTGCTCTATCGACATGAATGGAGTTATTCGCCTTGAAGAGATTGAAAATACATAATGATTTCTGGTCGAACATAATAGCTTGCTCGAAGGTATATTGCTCACATAAAGCTATTGAAGGTGGATCCTGCTCAAATGACGTGTCAGATAACACGATTGATCCTAATTTCAATGGATATTTATGTAACCAATATCGAAATGTATTTTTTGAATTCTTTTAATATGTAATTAGTTGTAACAAATCCACACTACACGTGTAGGGCCTAGATCATACTTGTATGGCCAATGGCTCACTAAGAGACTCTATAAATAGAGACATCTCACAGTCATAATTTTCTGAAGCGCAATTTACAGACAAAATCCCTATCGAATTGTATTCTCTCTCAGGCTTAGGAAACTCAGTTGAACCTTGCTCTTCTTGATCTTGAGTCTGAGACCCTTTCTTGATTAATAAAAGTGCAAGTGGATGTAGGTCATTACCAAATCTTGGGGCTGAACCACTATAAATTCTCAGTGTCATTTTACTTGAATTTAGATTTTTAAATTATTTACTGTCGTTTAATATGACTTAGCGTGGTTGACCAAAATGCTGGTCAACATTTTGGTGCTTTCATTGAGAGTTGAAATCCAAGAATCACAATTCACCAATCTATCTGAATCAATGGCTATCACTACTTGAAGCCAAAGCCAGGAACCACAAGGGGGAAATCCCACACGGGGCCACATGACCGCCCTTCAAGCAATCAATTTCCCTCTCTCCACCCTGATCATCAGGTTCCTTTACCAGGAAATCTGCCTTCATGAGGAGTAATTGGGCATGATGAGCCCCACGTGGACTTAAGGGAAGTCCTCAACCCCGATATTGAGCAGCTGAAGGAAGTTGTGGGACAAATGCAAAAGTAGTTTGTTGCCATGCATGAGAATCAGGCAGCAACCCAAGAAGCTGTAGCTGAAGCACTGAACAAGCAAAGACAAGACTTTCAGGCCTGGATGGATCAACAATAGAGAGTCCTTGAAGCTCATCAAGAAGAAGCTGACCATCATAATACTGAAGCATCAAGGCTCCTAGAAGTTGTCTTGCAACAAAATCAAGCTGCAAGAACTCGACCAACGTACCCTCAACCTGATAACACTGGCCAAGCAAATGCTGAGGCTTAAAGGACAGCTGGTTGAGTCCCATAACCTGCCCAACCAGCAAGGTCTCGAGACCAAGTAGTTCCACCTGGGTAAACCCGTAGTAATTACTCGAACAAGGGAACTCGACTAGGAGTATATCGCCAACTCCACAAAGATGAACAAGTTTTTCCCAACCATGACCAAGGTCAAAGTTGTGGGAGACATGTGTAAGGAGGAGGAATGCCTACTGATGGGCAATTGAGGCGATCTTCTTCAAAAGGAGGGCAACCTCCTATTGAACAAAACACAGGGTCTGGCCAGCAATTCCAATAACCAAGGAATGAACGACCAACAAGTCAAAATTGAGGTTAGTAGCCTCAATGTAATCAATCAACTGGGAACAATTAAGGTCATCCTCCGAGGAGGTACAGGCAGAGAAACAACCAAGAAGTAGCTATCGAACATCCTACCAGGATGGTTATGATGATGATGAGGGGGATAATCGATACTACCAACCCCACGATAACCAATACTATGATGATCGTCATAATGATAGACATCCAGGGGGACAATTTGTTCCACAAGGCCACCTGGGCCTCAGAACATACCTACTCGTGATAATGTGCAATTTGAAAGACCATTTGTCCCACCAAGGCATCCTAAGTAGTCTAATTTTCCTACTAGACCACCCCTTGGAGCTCCTCGAGTAAAGAATCAAAATGTTGGGGGGAAACCTAGAGGAAACAATGTCTTTAATAGACTAGGCAACCCAGGACCTGACCTCAGAATGTCCTTGACCAACTTGGGGAAGGCAATGAGTCGAATATTGTAGGACCCATTGCACCAGTAATCCCACCAAAAAATCTAGCTTCTGTTCCAGCAACCATTCCTCTGGTCACTCCTGCCATACAAGCATAGCTGGATGCCCTAACCCAGATGGTTTGGGAGTTAACACCCCAAAGCCTACTGATATTGATTTAGAGAGAAGGAAATGCTCTTTTTTTTTTATGATCGGATAAATGCCCCTACGACTCCTCCCAAGTTCAAGATGCCAACTTGGAAGATGTACACTGGGAAGGAAGGTCTAGTTTCTCATGTGAACAATTTTGAGATACAAATAGATCTCCAAGCGGTTCGAGATGATGTCCACTGTAGGATTTTTCCTACTACCCTTGCTGACTCTGCTCAGCAATGGTTCTTCAAGTTAGAGCCAGGGACTATAAATTACTGTGATGCATTTGTGAGGCTCTTCTAGGCATAGTTTTTTACTGCTCGAACTCCACCAGCCGAGCTCAATGACCTTGTCGACATTAAGCAAGGACCCAACGAGCCTCTTAAAGATTATGTACAATGTTTTATGCAAGAAGCTGCTCACTCTAAAATAGTCAGCGGTGATGGAAAACTGATGGCCATCATGGTTGGGATCCAAGTTAAAGGTTTGCTTTGGACCGATCTTAGAAGAAAATTGTCCATGCAACTAAAGAGTTTCATGATCGAGCAGATGAGTTTATAAAACTGGAAGAAGCTATTCGAAAAGTTGACCAAGCTGGAACCAGTGCTGTACCAACAAAAAAACACAGGTGCAACTAACCAAAACTAGAAAACCAATGGTAATGGTAACAAGAATAATCAGAACACCGGTAAATGGAACAAAAATTCTAACAATGGAAATAATACCGACAATAAACGAGCAAAGACCAGTGACAAGCCACAAGAATATGTGCCTCGCTTCACCACTTACTCTACTTTCTTAAGGCACGAGCATAGGTTTTTAAAGCTACACAAGCTGAAGTACCCTATAGGAAACCTAATCCTATTAGGAAGGATATAAGCAAGAGAGACTCCAAAAAGTTCTGTCGCTTCCATAACGACTATGGACATGACACTAATGTGTGTTACCGAATCAATGAAGAAATTGAGTTCCTCGTTTGTCAAAACCATCAGGTAATGAGAAGATATGTTCGACGACCAGTCGAACAGAATCCAGCTGCTGCAGGAACTCCTGATACACTAGCACGACCATTGCTGCCAACCCCTATAGCAAGGTGATTAGATATGACTTGCAGAGGACCACACGTAGCTTGCGATAGCAGAAAAGCCCTAGAACTATATGCTCGAATGCTATGCCATGAAACAGGAAAAGACATGTTGGCTGTTGAAGAGCGAACTCCCAAAATGCCTCGGTATGAGTGTAAGCCTATTACATTCACTGAGGAGGATGCCAATCACGTCAAGTTCCCACACAGTGATCCATTAGTAATCGAGGCCCATATTGCTAAAATGATTGTTGCCCGAACAATGGTTGATCACGACTCTTCGGTCAACATAATTTTCAAGTCTGCTTTGGAGAGAATGAAGCTTTCTGTTAGGGACCTTGAACCCTCCACATAGATACTATATAGTTTTATTGGAGAAGGAATGACTCCAGCAGGGACAATTAGACTGGTTGTTACAGTTGGAGATGCACCAACGAACAACATAGTCATGGCCACCTTTATTGTGGTCGATCTTCCTTCAACTTTCAATGCCTTGCTTGGAAGGCCAATACTTATTGATCTGAGAGCCATCACATCCATTTTTCACTTATCAATGAAGTTCCCAACCAATGCTGGGACTGGATGTGTTAAAGGAAATCAATGGGAAACTCGAGAATGCCATAATTCTTCCATCACTACTACTAAAGAGGGCTTAGTCACGACTAGCAAGAATTTCACTAGACCAGCAGAAAATAAGCCAACAAGAGTAATGGAGGTTAGCATCTCAGAAGGACAAGAGTAGGCTTTCCCAAACGAGTAGAGTACCTTCAAATAGGGCTTAGCCCAAAGCAAGGAGGTGGACTTTGATCCTCGCTTTGGGGATTATGACACTAGAGTGGGATCAATTGAGGACCTCGAGGAAGTTCCACTCGACCAGGAAGAGCTGACCAAGACCATCAAAATTTGAAGAAACTTATCTGAGGAGGTCAAACTTGAATTCATAAGTTTTAAAAACACAATCAAGATGTGTTTTCCTGGTCGCATAAAGACATTATGGGTATCAGCCTCACTATGATTAGCCATGCCTTGAATATCGACAAGGAAAACTTCAAACCTGTTCAGTAGAAAATAAGGCTGCTCAACAAATAAGGTCTAAGGCCTTAAAGGAGGAAGTTAAAAGACTGAAAGAAAATGAGTTTATAAGAGAAGATTTTTACCCTGAATGAGTAGTAAACCCTGTTCTAGTACCAAATCGCAATGGAAAATAGAGGGCCTGTGTTTATTTCACAGACTTGAACAAAGCATGCCTAAAATACTGTTTCCCTTTGCCAAGGATAGACCAACTAGTTGATGCTACAGACGGGCATGGGCTCCTTACTTTTATGGATGCCTACTCAGGGTGCAATTAGATTAGCATGCACCATCCCGATGAGGAGCATACCAGCTTCAGGACCGACATAGGCTTATACTGTTACAAGGTAATGCCTTTTGGACTAAAAAACACTGATGCGACATATTAGTGGCTGGACAACATGATGTTTAAACATCATATAGGCAACAGCATGGAACTCTACATCGATGATATGCTGGTTAAGTAAAAAAAGGCCAGGGGCATGTTCAAGATCTAGCAGAATGCTTTAATATTTTGAAGCATTAACCTCTCAAAGTGCTCGTTTGGAGTAGGCTCAGGAAAATTTCTTGGGTTCATCATCAATTCACAAGGCTAGAAGCAAACCCAAACAAAATAAAAGCCCTGATTGATATGAAATCTCCCACCAAGATAAAAGATGTGCAGAGCCTCACTGAGAGAATAACAACTCTTAGTAGGTTTGTCTCAAAGTCCATAGACAAATGCGTTCCATTCTTCAATCTGCTAAGGGGGAATAACAAGTTTGAATGGACAGAAGAATATGACACAGTCTTCCAGGCTCTTAAGGAGAATTTAACGCAACCACTAGTCTTGCCAAAACCATTTGATGGAGAAACCCTTCTTTTATATCTAGCAGTCATTGAGCATGCTGTTAGTGCAGCACTTATCAGAGAAGAAGATAAAATTCAACATGCAGTATATTATATGAGCAAAAGGATTGTAGGAGTTGAAACATAATACCCATAGATCGAAAAGCTGGCATATTGCCTGCTGCTTGCAAAAAGAAAATTAAGGCCGTATTTCAAAGCTCACCCGATTATAGTTCTAACAGACCAACCCCTCAGGCAGGTTCTACAAAAACATGAAGCATCAAGTCGATTGCTCAAATGGGCAATAAATCTTGAGCAATACAAAATCACCTACCAGCCACAGATTGCTATAAAAGGGCAAGAATTAGCATATTTTATTTCTGAATGCACATGTGTATCAGATGAAAACGAGCAAGTAGTAGCCCCTGACGTAAATGAGGAGACTTGGCCAATGTGGAAATTATACATAGATAGTTCCTCAAATGAGCACAACTCTGGAGCTGGGATAATTTTAACTACACTTGAAGGGCATCGCATTCATTGTGCATTAAGATTTGGAATAAATGCCTCAAACAATGAAGCAGAATATGACGCCCCACTCGCTGGCCTTCGACTTGCAAGAGACGTAAAAAATTTATCAATAGATATTTATAGCGAATCACAGTTAGTTGTGAACCAAATCTTGGGGGAATACCAAGCTCGAGAAGTGAAGAGGACTACCTACCTAAGCAGTATAAAGACCTTCTTGCACAGTTTAAAAAGTATACCATACAATAGGTATCGCGTGACAATAATTCAAATGTTGATGCATTAGCCAAGCTAGCAAGTGCTAAAGATGCAAACACTCTGAACATAATGCTAGTCGAGCACCTTGCTCAACCAAGTATCAATGAAATAGAGACAACATTGTTGCTAGAAAATTCTCCATCCTGGATGACTCAGATTGCTACTTATCTAGAGCAGAGGTTTTTACCCCAAGAAGCACGAAAGATATCGAGGCAGGCTGCTAGATACGTAATTATTAATGGAGTAATGTACAGAAGGGGTACTCAATGCCTCTACTTCAGTGAGTCAGTAGAACATAAGCTGAATTGTTGATGATAGAAGTACATGAAGGGTTCTATGGCAATCACACAGGGGCAGAGCCTAGCAAAGAAGATATTGAGGCAATGGTATTTTTGGCCAACAATGAATGAAGATGCATTGGAGTACATGTGAAAATGTAATAAGTGTCAAAGATTCTCCAAGACACCTTGAGCACCTCCTAATGAGCTTAAACAAATGCCAAGTCCATGGTCTTTTGTCGTATGGGGTATAGATCTGATCGGGCAACTACCTACGGGAAAAGGAGGAGTCAAATTTGTAGTTGTTACAGTAGATTAATTTACCAAGTGGATTGAGGCGGAACCACTGGCAACTATAACTTCAAAGAATGTACTTGAATTTGTGGTGAATAATATTTTCTTCAGATATGGACAACCAAAAAAGATTGTTTCAAATAATGGTACTCAGTTTGACAGTGATCTACTTACAAACTTATATGCAAGACATGGTATCGCAAATTTTTTTTTGCAGCTGCTCATCCTCAAGCGAATGGACACGTTGAAGTTATCAACAAGACTTTGAAAGAAACAATAAAGAAGCGACTCGAGCAAGCCAAAGGCAATTGGTTAGATATTTTTCCAGAAGTATTATGGTCATACCATACTACTTCTCGCACATCAATTGGTCATACACCATTGTCCTTGGCATATGGGTAGGAAGCAATGCTACTAGTTGAATTAACCCCCCATCACATAAAAAAATACATATGACCAAGAACAAAATCATCAAGTGTTAGCTGAGACTATTGATTTGATCTATGAACGACGAGACCAATCACAGTTGCAGGTAGCTGCTTACAAGCAAAAGTTGCTCGATATTTTAACTCCTGAGTCAAGGATATAAAGTTTTCCACAAGAAATCTAGTCTTGTGACAAGTGTTAAAAAATACTAAGGATCTTGTAGCAGGAGTTTTGAGAACTAATTGGGAGGGATCGTACTAGATCATAGATGTTTTACAACCAAACACGTACAAACTTGCCCGATTAAACGGTGAACTGGTCGCAAGATATTGGAATAGCGAACATCTTAGAAAGTATTATCAACGACACTGGTTGCTAGGAATATTTTTGCTCATTTTTCATGACTTGTGTATTTCTTGTTTTTGTTATTTTTGGTCGTAAAGGCACATTTTTGCCCATTTTTGTAATAACCAATTACTTTATAGATTATTTGTTTTCACCTGGTTGTAAGACACGTTTATGCCCTTTTTAAATGACCAGTTATTTAATAAGATTCAATTCAAGATGTTTTCATTAAAAAAATATTCATTGCTCATACGAATTTTTATGATTCAATAGACACGATTTTTGTAATGCCCCAAATTTCCTAATAAGGTTTAGGACCTTGATTAGGAGGCCGGGAGGGCCATAATTAATTTATTATGATATTTAATGATTATATGCATGTTTATGTGGATTATATTATTATATGATGGTGAATGCATGCATATGGGTTCATATTTTAATTATAAGGGCATTTTGGTAATTTGGCCCGTTGAGGGCGTGATTGTGTATTTTATGCATATGGGTGAATTATAATTTTACCACATTATATGTGGATTGGTTCGAGCCATTCGACATGAGATGATCATGGGAATGTAAGTGTTCGGTCTAGTCATAACGGGATTAAGTTCGGGGCTCGGGGTGAGTCTCGGGGTCATTTTGATGATTAGAACACTACTGGGAATTAAAGGGTAATGGGATGTGATTTATTGGTATTTGAGAATATTGAGAATAGCGGGAATTGGAGAGCGTTAATTATAATTAACGGTATAGGTTGGAAATGACGAATTTACCCTTGGGAGTGTTTAGAAGCTTTTAAATTGGCCTAGGGGCTTTATGGTCTTTTGACCTTAAGGATTTATATCAGCTTTTGGGGTTTAGAAAGCTGTGGAAACAGAACAGAAACAGAGTCTCATCCTCATCATTTTCTTCTCTCCCGTACATGTTCTTCCCTCCATCTTCCTTTCAATTTTTGAGAGCCAACTTGAGGTATCATGCTAGGAGATCAAAGGTGGGGGCTTAGGACTTTGGTTCAATCATTGAAGGGGGTCTAAATCCAACTTGAGGCAAGGTTTCATCCAAGAACTTAAGCTATACCCTGTTTTTTCTATTAAGCTTTTAGTTGATGATTTTGAGGTGTTAGTTGAGAATTAATGGAAGTTCTTGAGTTTGGTTGCTTGGGTTTTGATGAGGGTGTGATGTAGATGAGGTTTGGGGGTTGATTTTGATGTTTTGATGATGTTTGGGATTGGTTTGGAGGTTTGTTTTTCAAGGGGAATCGCAGGGGAGAAGACCAGAGAAGTTTCTGGTCTGTAATTGGCACAGCAGCGCTAGGCAGGGCTGAGAGCTGGGCTCTCTGACTTGGAAATAGGGCTGCAGCGCCACTTGATAGGGCTGCAACGCCATTTAATAGGGCTGCATCGCTGGTCCATTTTTCAGCAAACCTATTTTAGGGCTTGGAATGATCCTTAAGGATTGGTTCCTTTGCCCCGTTTGAGTATATTAAGATTCCCGAGAGTGCGGGATGGATCCCGGGAGTGTGGTTTTAGATTATAAACATTTTTATGATTTATTTTATTGATGGGATTCCATATTTGGTTATGACTAGGTGACCGCTAAAGGACCAAAGGATTGATTGTTCTCAAGGGTCGTTCTTTTACTAATTCTTGCTCGAACCCAAGGTAAGAAAACTGCACCCCATGTGTGACATGCATGGCTATGATTGATGCATGTTGGATGTTTAAATGTAAATATTGATAGCATAATGAATGCTTGGCAATCTTGTCCATTTGCATATGATTATGATTAAGGCATGCTGGTTGGCTAAATGTGATGCATGTGATGCACGAGAAACATGTGATTAGGGCATGCCATGAATGATGAATGTGGGATTGGTCAGAGCTTGAGTCTCTGTGTTTGTGCACGATCATGGTTATGTTGGCAACTGTTAGGTAAGCATGCTGAATGCCCTACCTTGGATAATTGGCATATGATACACATTGATAGCATTTCTTACTTGTGCATGGTACTGACTAATTAGTCAGATTTGGCAAAGGTGTTAGTATCAACTGTGAAGCTGTGACTCACTAGTCAGGTTCGGCAGTGGTACTGGGCACTGGTCACATTGTGCTAACTCACTAGTCAGGACAACCCTAGTGTGTTTAGTGCAAGCTATGTCGATTAGACCTAATCGACCTTCTGCATTGAATGACTCAAAGAGCATTAATGCAGGACCGACCTCAAGTTCGATGAATATAAACAAGCGTTTATCTAGCCAAAGGCTAGTCATTTAGAGCCAGGGCCAGCGAGCCCGTGACTGTTAGGTCACATGGATATGGGTACCGGCCCCTTAGTGACATGCTTGTCAGTCACTCATTTGATAAGAGCCATTGCAGGAAAGCCTAGGTAACGGTGTTGTTACACGGCTATGGGCACTGGGCCCCTAGTGACTTGGTTGTCAGTCACTCAGTATGGTTTACCAGAACCTCAAGTGATATTCACTCATCTGATCAGAGCTATGAGCTATGTATGATCATTTTGATCATCATACACGTGGCTTGGGCAATGAGGCCCCTAGTGACTTGCTTGTTGGTCACTCAGCATGGTTTATCGGAACCTCTAGTGTTACGACACTCATCTGATTAGAGTTGACTTGATAGTCCTCCAATCAGAAGGCCAGGGTTTCTTATCCTGGATACCCCAGCATTTGTTTGAATTCATTTGCATGCTGAATAGAGCTATGATTGCTAGGCATGCCAGATATGATTTGATATCATGATATGACTGTTTATGAGCATATGAGTTTTCTTGCTGGGCTTCGGCTCACGGGTGCTTTGTGGTGCAGGTAAAGGCAAAAGAAAGCTGGACCATCCTTGAGTTGGAGAGCTTAGGTGATGACGTGTACATATGCAGCTACTCGACCAATACTTGGGCGAGGTTTGAAAGTGGAACTAGGGCTGAACCCTGTTTTGCCGCTTAGAACGGCCTGTTGTAAATGTTCTTCTGTAATAGACTTTGAAATTATATTTTTGGGATCCCAATGTATATATTAAACGTTCTAGTGAAACGTTACATCTTAACCAAAATGTTTAATCCCTAAACCGCTAATCATACTTAGCTACACGATTTTGGCCAAATGACTCAACTAGCGAGTTTAGCACTGTTTACAAGGCACACCGTAACGGTCCCTGGAGTTGGGGCGTTACAATTTTGTCTATTTTATTACAAGTTATTTACAAGGGAGTGTGCTTGACACATTCAAATTATGTCAATTTTTGTTTTTTTTAACAAGCATTGCTTAATATGTGTGATTTTTCCTAACAAGTATACTACTTTATGAATATTATAATGAGCAGCAGGATTAGCTCGAACATTCCTAGTTATTTGGCTAGTGACCAAGGACTTACCCCCTCAATCACTTGGGGGGAATATGGGGTATACATAATCTCACATAAGCAAAATAGTACAAAGCACAACTGAGTAATACTTAAAAAAAATTATAATTTATAAAGTATTGTGTTTTTTTCAAAAGAACATAGAAATTAAAAACTTTGTTTGTTTAAATGAGCAGGAAAGTTAGAAATATTATATAGTAATTAATTGTTAAATCTAGTAAAATTTAAGAGCGGCATAGTGTATGTAATGAGAGAAAAATATTACAAAAATACCCGAGATTAAAAGGTGCTTGGATAGCCAATGTTTTTACACCACGAACATTATTGCTCGTGTGTTCCATGATATAAAAAGAGAAAAATAAAAAAGCATCATCGCTGGTTGACGGCCTCCCCCTCGACCTCCCCTGCACCTGGTCACCATTAGGATTGAGGGAGATTCCTAGCTCTAGGGTAGTAGGAACAGTAGCCTCGTGAGCAGCACACTTAGTGATCTCCTTCTCTCGAAGCCCAGTAGGAATCTCATCAAAATTAGCCTCCTTGTTGCTCTTCCTAAACATGTAGAAGTAGTTGAAGGCAACATTCTTGAATTTAGTCTTGGTCGAAGGAAAGTTCTCCTCAAGACACTTTATTTGCTCATCCTTCTCCAACAACTGTTGATCACGCTCAGCAATAGTTCGGGTCTACTTTACCTCCTTCTCCTCGAGAACCTTAATGACCTTGCTTTTTTGTTTGGTCTCAATGATCTTCTTCTTCAGTTCATTCTCAAGCTCCTCTTTTTTAGCTCATTGGAAACAGCCTATGCCCGAGGACGAGTATGAGTGAGATTCATCACATCCTAAAAAATTAAAAGGTTAGATGCGAGTAGAAATTCTTGATCGAATATGAAAATAAAGAAAAAAAATACTTACTAACAAGACCACTGAGAAGCCTGACTAAAGGCCGGGTCAACGGAGGCTTCCTCGAGGGCCGCAAATGCCTCATCACTTAAGCGGTGCTGAGAGAGCTTGAATGTACGGGTGAAGATTGTAACGTCCCAATTTTCCTAATAAGGCTTGGTGCCTTGATTAGGGGGATAGGAGGGCAATACTTGATTTAATTGAATTATTATGTGATTAAATGCATGATTATATGAATTATGTGAGTTATATTATAATATGACTATATTGGCATGTTTAGGTGTATTAGGCATGCATGTGGGTCCGTTTCTTATTAGAAGGGCATTTCTATAATTTTATCCCGTTGATGGCATATTTGAATATATAAGTGTGTGTGTGTGTATTTTGTTATTGAGACCACATTATTATGTGGATATACTTGGGTTATTCGACACGAGGGGATCCTAGGGAGCAAGTTAGCAGTTTAGTCATAATAGGGTCAAATACCCGGCTCGGGGTGAGCCTGGGGGTATTATGGTAATTTAGTACATTACTGTGATTTATCGGGTAATGGGAAATTATTTGGTGATTATTCGAGGATATTTTAGTTAACAGGATATTATGAGGCGTTATATATGATTAGTGGGAAAAGTGGAAAAGACGGATTTGCCCTTGTGGGCATTGAAAAAGGGGCAAGGGGCAATTTGGTCTTTTCTCTCCTAGTAGTGACTTAGTCACTAGAGAGCTTCAAGGGTAGAAAAAAAAGGAAAACATCTCATTTTCTCTTTCTCTCGGATTTTGAGTTTTTCTTGAGAGAACTCTTGGATTCTAAAGTGTGAAGGTGATATTGGTGGATATTGAAGGTTTAGAGCTGGGGACTATATCAAGGGCTAGCTTAGGGATGAATTATACTACTAAGGTAAGATCCCTAGCTCTGTTTTGTTGAATTCTGGTATGGTTTTTATAGTGTTTTGAGATTTTGTTTTGGGAGGATAGTTTGTGTAACGCCCTAGATAGCCAAGACCGTTACACTGTGTACTTATAAAGGTGCGGGACTTGCTAATCAAGTCATTAATTTGAAAACATGTCACTAAACAGGTAGAAGCTAAGGTTAAAAAAGTTTTGGTCTCAAAAGACTCATTTCATATATTTAAACTGTAGTAACATGGGATCCCATACAAAAGCGAAGTTAAAGAACGTTTACAGACTCTCAAAAGTACATGAATAGCCACTAGCCATACTAAGGCAAAACAGACAGTCTTCAGGTTCCATGTCCTTGCCTAGACCTCAATCGTGGCGGCCGAGCACCTGGCTATGTACATTCTGCTCGCTGAGCTCTCCAGTCAGGGTTGATCTAACTTTCCCTTGCCTTTGCCTGCACCACGTAGCACCCGTGAGCCAAGGCCCAGCAAGAAAACATCATAGATAACTCAAACAATGATCACAGACAAATAGCTCAGTAAGCATGTATACCCATAAGATAATCCACAACAGATATTCAGCATATACAATCCAATACAAGACAAATTCTATCACATATAACATTCATATCACATAATATTCAGGGTCGACGACTTAGGCCGCACCCTCTGTTTAACCCACTGACTCAGGCCCGCTTAAACCAAGCTCAGTGCATAATAAGCTGTTCTCGGCTACCAGTGACCGAGCCTCGCCCTGTGCGCTAGTGAGACCCTTGGAACCCTTAGGCTGTTGGCTCACTAAATGTCTTGCATGGCATAATACCATCTTCTCAAGCATCTACAATAGGGAGCCCTTAGTCCTGTCACATATATTCAACCAGGTGCAGTTTTCTTACCTTTAGTCTGTATGGTTATTGAATTACGAGCAACGCCCCTCAAGCATGATCCGTTCCCGAGCCTAAGCTTTTATCACCTAGCCACAACCAAATTATAGGGTTTCATAAATACTCAAATATAGGTTTCCAGTTACAAAACCTACTCCCGGGACTCCTAATTCCACCAAGCACGGTGGTGAAACCAAACCCGAGCACACTAGACCACTCTCCCGTGCTTAAAACTCTCAAAAATTCATGTGTGCAACCTAGGGCTGCGGCCCCCAAAGCCTGGCCGCGGCCCTTGCCTTGGGCACCGCGGTGCGCCCCCTTGGCTGAGCCCCCTTAGCTTCTTTGCATGCTAGGGTCGCAGCACTCTAGAACAGAGCCGCGACCCTCCCCTTCGAACCCAGATTTTACACCATTTCTAAGTCTGAAACCTCACCTTAAACCATCCCAAAGCTTCCCAACTCTTAACCAATTAATTCCCAACTCCTTTAGCATGATCTAAACAACATAATTTCAAAGAAAACACAGCCTAACACACTCTAATCTCCTCCTTTCAATTTCTGAAACCCAAGTACTATAAACACTCAAACCAGCCACTCAAACTCAATTTAAAGCCTCTAAACTTGGAGTTGAAACTTACCTTTGCTGTAGAATAACTTCACCAAGCTGTGGCCAAGCTAAGCTCCCAAGTTTTTCCCTCTTAATTCTGCCTTAGAACATCAAAATTATACTTGTTTCAACACTTAACTAAAACCCATCTAGAACTCATAATTCAACCATAGAAAATAGAGTTAGATGCTTACCTTAATCCCTGCTTCAGTTCCTTGATTTTCCCTGAGCTAAACCTCCAAATTCTCACCACCAAATTCATAAATCCCAACTTGTTTCCCCTGTTTTCTGTGTTCTTTTTCCCTCCCTTTGTTTTTCCTTAAGCGTGAGAAAGAGCTGAGGCTAAGTGTAAGTCGGTTTGTGTTTTTCTTCCAAAGGCTTCCTAATATCTATCTCACGTATTAAGTTAATCCCGAGGTTCGGGGTGCCGGAACCGTCCCCGAGGCCAAAATGGTAAAATCCCCCATTATTCTCGCCTAGACATTCTAACCTCAAATATATCTCCATATATTTATTTTCATGTCCCGATAACCCAAATCACTATCCGCTATCTAAAAGTACCCCAGACTTGTCCAAAGTCATATCTTAAGCCCCGTTGTGACTTTTCCCCGCTATCTAACCCTTGAACCGTCTTGAGTCGTGCTCAGCGAACCTGTCCACATAATAATGTGGTTCTCACATATATCACATATCATATTACCACATAATATAATCAATTATCATATAAACACTATCAGACATATAATTACTCATTAAATCACAATTATTCCATTAATGCCCTCCTGGCACACTAATCAAGGCCCTTAAGCCTTATTAGCGAATTTGGGTCGTTACAACTATCCCCTCCTAATGAGAATTTTGTCCTCGAAATTTACCTGAATAGCTCGGGATGCTGATCCCGCATCGCCGTCTCTAGCTCCCAGGTCGCTTCCTCGACCTTGTTATTCCTCCATAATACTTTCACTAAAGGAATCGTCTTATTCCGCAAAACTTTATCCTTCCGATCTAAAATTTGAACTGGTCTCTCCTCATAGAACAAATCTTCCTGCAGCTCCAAGTCCTCATGCCTCAATACATGTGTAGTATCAGAAACATACTTCCGTAACATAGAGACGTGAAACACGTTATGAACTCCTAATAAGGACGGTGGCAAGGCCAGCCTATAAGCCACCTGCCCAACCCTCTCTAGAATCTCAAAGGGTCCAACGAACCGAGGGCTCAGCTTGCCCTTCACTCCAAACCTCCTCACACCCCTCAACAGTGAAACTCGCAGAGACACGTGGTCCCCAACCCGGAACTCCACGTTCCTACGCTTAGGATCAGCGTAGCTTTTCTGTCTACTCTGCGAGGCAAGCATTCTAGCTCGAATATTTTCAATGGCCTCATTAGTCTTCTGAACCATATCTGGCCCCAAATATCTTCTATCACCCATCTCATCCCAGTGAATAGGCGATCTGCACTTCCTTCCATATAACATCTCATAAGGAGCCACTTCATTCGTGGACTGATAACTGTTGTTATATGAAAACTCAATCAATGGAAGATACTTACTCCACGAACCCTCAAAGTCAATCACACATGCCCTAAGCATGTGCTCCAGTACCTGAATCGTCCTCTCAGACTGTCCATCAGTCTGAGGATGAAAAGCTGTGCTAAACTTCAACTGAGTCCCCATGGCTCTCTGTAGAGCTCCCCAGAACTTAGAGGTAAAGAAAGGGTCTCGATCAGATAAATAGACTTTGGAACCCCATGGAGATGAATTATCTCCCTCACATACAGCTCTGCATACTGTTCCACAGTATAAGTTGACCTAACTGGTAGAAAATGAGTTGACTTGGTGTATCTATCCACTATCACCCACACCGAGTCATGAAGTCCAACTGTCCTGGGTAATCCTCCCACAAAATCCATTGTAATATCCTCCCACTTCCATTCTGGGATACCCAAAGGCTGAAGCAGTCCTGCTGGTCGTTGATGCTCAGCCTTAACCTACTAACAGGTTAAACATCTAGATACATACTCAACTACATCCTTCTTCATCCCGGGCCACCAGTATAACGTCCGTAGATCCTGATACATCTTCGTGGTACCCGGATCAAGTGAGTATGGTGTAGTGTGGGACTTATCCAATATCTCACGCCTAATCCCCTCATCTGTCGAAACACAAATTCGTCCCTGATATCGGAGCAAACCTGTCTCCGAAACTGAATAATCCTTAGTTGTCCCTGCTAAGGCATGCTGCCTACTATCCTGTAATTGCACATCCACCAATTAACCCTCCTTGATCTGCTCCAACAGGGTTGACTATAAAGTGACATTGGCTAACTGGCCTACCACCAGTTCTATCCTTGCCCTAACCATCTCATCAGCCAATTCTCTCGAGATCTGAGTAGAACTATACAACTGTCCTGGGCCCCTCCAGTTCAATGCATCTGCTACTACGTTGGCTTTCCCAGGGTGATAAAGGATATCACAATCATAATCCTTAACCAACTCCAACCAACGTCTCTGTCTCATATTCAGATCCTTCTGCGTAAAGAAATACTTCAGACTCTTATGATTAGTGCAGATCTCGCACTTTTCTCCATACAGATAATGACGCCACACCTTCAGTGCAAACACCACTGCCGCTAACTCCAAATCATGAGTCGGATACCTCTGCTCATACTCCTTCAGCTGTCGAGATGCATAGGCTATAACTTTCTCATTCTGCATCAGCACACAGCCTAAGCCCAACCTCGATGCATCACAGTAAACCACGAACTTCCCTTCCTCCGAAGGAAGACTCAACACCGGCGCAGAAATAAGTCGTCGCTTCAATTCCTGAAAGTTTTTTTCACACTTCTCTGACCAGACGAACTTCTGATTCTTTCTTGTCAACTCTGTCATCGGCGAAGAAATCTTCGAAAACCCTTCTACAAACCGCCTGTAGTAACCTGCTAACCCAAGGAAACTCCGCACCTCCGAGGCATTCCTCGGTCTCTGCCAATCTCTAACCGCCTCTACCTTGGACGGGTCCACCTTAATCCCTTCTGCCCCAACTATATGTCCAAGGAAAGTCACTTCTGGTAGCCAGAACTCACACTTCTTAAACTTGGCGTACAACTGATGCTCCCTTAATCTCTGTAAAACCTGTCGGAGATGTTGCTCATGCTCTGCCTCTGAACTGGAGTATGCCAAGATGTCATCGATGAAGACAATGACGAACTGGTCCAAAAAGTCCTTGAACACCCTGTTCATCAGATCCATGAAAGCTGCTGGGGCATTGGTCAAAGCAAAAGACATGACCAAGAACTCATAATGTCCATAGCGTGTCCGGAAAGCTGTCTTCGGTATATCCTCATCCTTGATCCTCAGCTGGTGATAACCAGATCGAAGATCAATCTTTGAGAACACCGTCTTACCTTGTAGCTGATCGAACAAGTCATCAATCCTTGGTAGAGGATACTTATTCTTAATAGTCAACTTGTTCAATTCTCTGTAATCAATGCACATCCTCATGGTCCCGTCCTTCTTCTTAACAAACAGTACCGGTGCGCCCCATGGAGAGTAGCTAGGCCTGATAAATCCCAAATCCAGAAGTTCTTACAACTGTATCTTCAACTCTTTCAGTTCTGCTGGTGCCATCCTGTATGGTGTTCTAGATACTGGTTCTGTCCCTGGTGCCAACTCAATCTCAAACTGTATCTCCCTACGCGGCGGCAACCCTAGCAAATCCTCAGAGAAGACATCCAAAAACTCGCACGCCAATCTAGTCTCTCCCGGCCCTGCCTGCATAACTCTGGTGGTATCCACCACACTAGCCAGAAAACCTATGCATCCCCCCTGCAACAGGTCCCTGGCTCTCAACGCTGAAATCATAGGTATGCAGGGTCCAGACACCGCACCCACAAAGACAAAAGGGTCCTTGCCCTCCGACTCAAAAGTAACCATCTTCTTCCTACAATCAATCGTAGCCTCATACCTAGCCAGCCAATCCATTCCTAGAATCCTATCAAAGTCTCCCAAATCTAATTCAATCAAATCCACCGAAAGTTCCCTACCATCAACCATCACTGGCAGTGCCCTAATCCACCTCCTAGAGACTACCAGCTCCCCTGTAGGCAACAAAGTCCCAAACCCCGCAGTCCGATACTCACTAGGTCTACATAGTCTATCAATCACTCTACTAGAAACAAAAGAATGTGTAGCACCAGAATCAATCAATACTGTAAAAGGAAAGCCAGCACTAGAAAGCTGACCTGTCACTACTGAGGGACTAGCCTTAGCCTCCACCTGAGTCAAGGTGAATACTCGAGCTGGGGTCAAGCTATCCACCTTTCCTGCTTCACCTTTCTTCACCGTTGGGTAGTCTTTCCTGAGATGCCCCACTGCCCCACACACAAAACATGCCTTGGCCCGACACTTGCCCAGATGGCGTCTTCTACACCTTGGACACTCTGGATAGGTCCTCCATGCCTCACGGCCACCCTGACGGCCACCCTGACCACCCCGACCCCTCCTATCAGAACCAGGAGTGGTTGAAGTGTCAGGAGTCTTCCTCTTGAAGTCACTGGGGCCTCCGCCCCTACCTGTCCCTGAATAAGGAGGCACCGCCCTGCGGCCCTCACGCCTTACCGCACTCTCCTTCCATATCTTGTTCTCCGCTTCCTCTGCGGTAAGAGCCCTCTCAACGACCTGGGCATAAGTTGTTCCTCCAGGTACCGTGGTAATCCTAACATCCCGGGCTATCATAGCATTTAGCCCCCTGATAAAACGATCTTGCCCTGCAGCATCAGTAGGCACAAGATCTGGTGCAAACTTCGCAAGCCTATCAAATTTCAGGGCATACTCAGTAACAGTCATACTGCCCTGCACCAAACTCACAAACTCATTGACCTTTGCTGCCCTAACAGCAATGTTGTAGTACTTCTGGCCAAACAAATCCTTGAAACCTTCCCAAGTCAGTGTGGCAACATCTCTGGTCTGCAATGCCACTTCCCACCAAATACGGGCATCCTCCCTCAACATGTAAGTGGCACAGGCCACTCTATCCTGTCCTTCAATTCTCATGAAATCCAGGATTACTGTAATCATGGTTAGCCACTGCTCGGCTTCCAACGGATCCGGTCCTCCCTCAAAGACTGGGGGTTGCTGCTTCCTGAACCGCTCATATAATGGTTCCCACTTGTTAACAACCTCCCCAGGCTGCACAGCTGGTACCACTGCAGGTGGTAAAGAAGGGGCAGCACTCCCTGATGGAGCCTACTGCTGCAGAATACGAATCAGCTCGTCTTGGCTCTGTAATCGAGCCTGCATCTCAGCCATTAACTGCTGCCAGTTCTCAGGGACTGGCGGAGGTGTCTGGCCCTAGTCATTGCCCCTGGTCCCGGACCCAGTGTCGGCTAGTCATGAAGATTTCCTTGGACGCATAGTTATCCAAGTCAATCTGCAAATATCGACTCAGCGGTCAGACCACAATGACAGGGTAAAAGCTTCTCCAAAACTCAACAATAGAACATAATCAATCACAGGTAACCAACACATATAAGTATCCATGCACCATAAACAGTCAATCATCCATATACTCATTTACATGCACGACAATGTTAATAAACATGCCTCAATATTTTCAGACAGCAATCAAGGGCCAGGCCCTATCAGTATCTCATGCTTCCTAGATATTCAGTCAACAACAACATGCATAACTCATCTCAGGCACATAAGCACACATATACACATTACCAAACCCTGACTTGAGCTTGTCTCCAGCAGCGAATGTACATATCCAGGCTGTCTTCAGGAATCCTTAAACCTAGGATGCTCTGATACCAAGTTGTAATGCCCTGGATAGCCAAGACCGTTACACTGTGTACTTATAAAGGTGCAGGACTTGCTAATCAAGTCATTAATTTGAAAACGTGTCACTAAACAGGTAGAAGCTAAGGTTAAAAAGGTTTTGGTCTTAAAAGACTCATTTCATATATTTAAACTGTAGTAACATGGGATCCCATACAAAAGCGAAGTTAAAGAACGTTTACAGACTCTCAAAAGTACATGAATAGCCACTAGCCATACTAAGGCAAAACAGACAGTCTTCAGGTTCCATGTCCTTGCCTAGACCTCAATCGTGGCGGCCGAGCACCTAGCTATGTACATTCTGCTCGCTGAGCTCTACAGTCAGGGCTGATCTAACTTGCCCTTGCCTTTACCTGCACCACGTAGCACCCGTGAGCCAAGGTCCAGCAAGAAAACATCATAGATAACTTAAACAATGATCACAGACAAATAGCTCAGTAAGCATGTATACCCATCAGATAATCCACAACAGATATTCAACATATACAATCCAATACAAGACACATTCTATCACATATAACATTCATATCACATAATATTCAGGGCCGACGACTTAGGCCGCACCCTCTGTTTAACCCACTGACTCAGGCCCGCTTAAACCGAGCTCAGTGCATAATAAGTTGTTCTCGGCTACCAGTGACCGAGCCTCGCCCTGTGCGCTAGTGAGACCCTTGGCACCCTTAGGCTGTTGGCTCACTAAATGGCTTGCATGGCATAATACCATCTTCTCAAGCATCTACAATAGGGAGCCCTTAGTCCCGTCACATATATTCAACCAGGTGCAGTTTTCTTACCTTTAGTCTGTACGGTTATTGAATTACGAGCAACGCCCCTCAAGCACGATCCGTTCCCGAGCCTAAGCTTTTATCACCTAGCCACAACCAAAGTATAGGGTTTCATAAATACTCAAATATAGGTTTCCAGTTACAAAACCTACTCCCGAGACTCCTAATTCCACCAAGCACGGTGGTGAAACCAAACCCGAGCACACTAGACCACTCTCCCGTGCTTAAAACTCTCAAAAATTCATGTGTGCAACCCAGGGCTACGGCCCCCAAAGCCTAGTCGCAGCCCTTCCCCAAAACAGTACCTACTCCCACACTGAACCACACACGCGCCGCGGCCCTTGCCTTGGGCGCCGCGGCGCACCCCCTTGGCCGAGCCTCCTTGGCTTCTTTGCATGCTAGGGCCGTAGCGCTCTAGAACAGAGCCGCGACCCTCCCCTTCGAACCCAGATTTTACACCATTTCTAAGTCTGAAACCTCACCTTAAACCATCCCAAAGCTTCCCAACTCTTAACCAATTAATTCCCAAATCCTTTAGCATGATCTAAACAACATAATTCCCAAGAAAACACAGCCTAACACACTCTAATCTCCTCCTTTCAATTTCTGAAACCCAAGTACTATAAACACTCAAACTCAATTTAAAGCCTCTAAACTTGGAGTTGAAACTTACCTTTGTTGTAGAATCACTTCACCAAACTGTGGCCAAGCTAAGCTCCCAAGTTTTTCCCTCTTAATTCTGCCTTAGAACATCAAAATTATACTTGTTTCAACACTTAACTAAAACCCAGCTAGAACTCATAATTCAACCATAGAAAATAGAGTTAGATGCTTAACTTAATCCTTGCTTCAGTTCCTTGATTTTCCCTGAGCTAAACCTCCAAATTCTCACCACCAAACTCAGAAATCCCAACTTGTTTCCCCTGTTTTCTGTGTTCTTTTTCCTTCCCTTTGTTTTTCCTTAAGCGTGAGAAAGAGCTGAGGCTAAGTGTAAGTCGGTTTGTGTTTTTCTTCCAAAGGCTTCCTAATATCTATCTCACGTATTCAGTTAATCCCGAGGTTCAGGGTGCCAGAACCATCCCCGAGGCCAAAATGGTAAAATCCCTTATTATTCCCGCCTAGACATTCTAACCTCAAATATATCTCCATATATTTATTTTCATGTCCCGATAACCCAAATCACTATCCGCTATCTAAAAGTACCCCGACTTGTCCAAAGTCTTATCTTAAGCCCCATTGTGACTTTTCCCCGCTATCTGACCCTAGAACCGTCTTGAGTCGTGCTCAGCGAACCTGTCCACATAATAATGTGGTTCTCACATATATCACATATCATATTACCACATAATATAATCAATTATCATATAAACACTATCAGACATATAATTACTCATTAAATCATAATTATTCCATTAATGCCCTCCTGACACACTAATCAAGGCCCTTAAGCCTTATTAGCGAATTTGGGTCGTTACAGTTTGTTAAGTTTGAGGTTGGGTTTTGATGTTTATAATGTATTGATGATGTTTTGGGGTTGAATTATGGGTTTGGTACCACTTTGGGGTGAATTTTGGAGGAATCGGCTCGGGGAAAATGCTAGAAAAACTGGGTTCGTGTGCATCGTGGCCCTCATGAACTCAGAGAACCGAGGAGTGCCTCAAACCGCCTTGGCACCGCGGCGCTAGGCAGGTTGTGTCGCAGCACGTGTCTAGTGAAATTGGGTGCTGGGCTCTCTGACTTGTGGAGAGCTGCAAAGCTTATTGAGGGGTGTCACGATTCAAATTGAGAGTATTTGCCAAAGTAGGTTTTGAGTGGTAGGAACTCAAACCTAAGGGCTCGGGAAGGATTCTAATACCCCATTTATTAGAATTCAAGGTCCCAGAGTTTAGGACTCGATCTGGAAGTCTTTATTTACTCGATATATATGGATATCATTTATTATAATTGTGACTAGGGTACCGCTAGGGCTCGGGATGATATCGTGCTCGGGGGTCGTTGTTAATTAACTTGTGCTTGGACCGGAAGTAAGAAAATTGCACCTAATACGTGATGTATGTGATTAGGGCTTGGCCTGGTTGTTAAATATATATATGATTAGGGCTTGAGCCCCTGTGAATGAGCATGATTATGATTATGCCTATGATTGCTTGATTAAGCATGCTTGAATACTCTGTATTTGGATAATTGTTAAATGATGTATGCATGTTTGCATTATCTGATTGAAAGCATTGACTTATAAGTCAAGGACGGCAGTAGCGCACTGAGTGCTGGACGAAAGCATTGATTTATAAGTCAAGGGAGGAAATAGCGAGCTATGCGCTGGTTGATATGGTTAGGCCTAATCAGGATAGTGATATACGCTTGACCGACCTTATGGATATTGGAAAATTAAAGCGCTAGGTACGCTGGGCCATCTCTAAGGCTAGTTATAGAGAGGATAGGACAGTGGGCCCTGCGGTGACTCAATAGTCCCATATCCTAGGGAAACAGACCATGGTATGATTTATTAGTCATTTACTTAGGACAACGGCCCCAGGGTGACTCTACGGTCACATATTTAGGGCAACGGGCCTCGACGTGACACTGTAGTCACTTATATGAATAGAATGCATGCATGAGTATGGTTATTACTGCTATGCATGCTTATTATGATTCTATAATATGTTATTAACTGCTTATGAGCATGTTGAAGTTTTCTTGCTTAGCCTTGGCTCACGGGTGCTATGTGGTGTAGGTAAGGGAAATGGGAAGCTGGACCAGTCATGAGTTGGATAGCTTCGGTGGCGACGTGTACATATGTGGCTGCTCAACCATCACAGCCGGGGTTTCTCAGAGGAACTAGGGTCAAACCCTATTTTGTCGCTTAGGTCAGTTGGTTGTAAATTTTAAAATGTAATTAGCCTTTTAAATGTTATTTTGGGATCCCATGTATGAACGTAAACATTTGAATGGAATAGTTATCCCTTTGACTAAAATTTTTGACCCTAAATCGTTAATCACGTTTAATTACACATTTATGGCCAAGAGACTCATTTAGAGAGTCTAACACTATTTTAAACACACAGTGTAACGATATTGGCTATCTAGGGCGTTACACAGATCATCCCGGTAGAGGCCTTGAGGCATTGAAATTTGTCTAGAGAGTTGCTCGGGTCAATCGTCGAGGCTATTGGAGAGCTGATCGACGGAGGAGGAGCTTAGTTGGCTGGAGGAGTCTGGTTGGAAGGAGGGGTGACAATTGCTGCAGGAGGGTCTCGCCTGGGCTGCATGCTCTTTTCTTGACCCAGCACCATTGGTGGCATTCCTTTTTGGGGCCTTCTTAGTCGAGGCAGGAGGGGAGGCCGAGGTATAAAGGTCAAAGGCCTCAGAAGCTGACATGGATGCAATCAATATAAAATATGTTTGAAAAATTCAACAGAGGAATAATAGAACAAACGAGCAAAATATTATAAAGTAAGTACGATATCCATATCTACACTACTACTCGAGAAGCAACTTAAAAAAGAAGAGCTATTCCACCAGGAAAGATCTTCCTAGAAAGCATTTAAAATCTTTGCCTCTGCTTCCTTTCCGAGGAGGTCAGAATTGGAAGATGGCGAGTTAAAAGGTTTATGCCTACACTTAGCTACTGGTGAAGTATTGCTATATTCTAAGTTATTACTTCGAATGACATCCTCGTCGTCAAAAGAGGAAAGAGAGATGTCCAAAGGATCTTCGACTAGAAATTGTTTGCCTTTTCCTCTGACTTCAGGGGCTACTGGAGCCCTGGCGCGAGGAGCATTCTCCTGCTCCCTGATGCTTATTCCCCCTGTTTTTCTCCTGGTAGGAGTAGGGGTCGACTGGGGCTGCTCGCTCTGCCCCATCTATTCATTAACATTATTAACTAGCAGCCTATAGTTTTTCTCATCATCGGTGAGCCTGGCTAGCAAAGCTGCTCGAGTGAGCATGCCTGTGGTGGGAATAGGCCGTGCCCATGGGCCTAAACAGCGAAGTAAAATAAGCTAAGTATCAACTAATATAATAAAAAGAGAAAGGATAAATAAGAAAGCTCATTACCTCCTCGTTGAAAGGATAGATTTTTTGCGACCAGGTTGGTCGTCAAAAAATATTCCTTGAAGTATACACCCACCTTTCTCCTAAATGTGGGCTTGGTCAGGAACACTTTTGTCATGTACCTGTGGTAGAAATAGAAAAATCAGTACCATGCTGACCTGGATTGGACTTAAGGTCGAATAGGTAAGGGACCTCGTGGGGAGTTGGAGGTTCCCACTGGCGGAGGAGGTGGAGGATGTATAATACTGAAAGCATTAGGTATCCGTTCGAAATAATTTGGAAAGTGGCAATACTGAAGTACTCATATACGCCCCTGAAGTACTCATGGAGTGATAGTGTGGTGCTAACCTATATGTGGAAGTGCGGCCAGGTGCTAAAGGTTCCACCAGGCAAGTTAGTGCGCTGGTAGGCCTGAGGAGTCACCATATTAATCCCTCGGATGTTGTACCTCTCGGGGTAACCTTCAGGAGCATTTCTCGAAAGTGTGCTTACTGGGACAACATGCCATGCCACATTTTTCTTCTTCCGAGGCTTGAGCTTCGCTCAGAGTATAAAGGTGTTGGTCACCTTGACAGCCAGTACAACTACTTCGGCTGCTTGTTTTGCCTTTGTGCTGGTCATTATTCCTACTGGTCATTTTCCTTGTGACGTGTGGGTCTGTATCTAGGGATGTTCGTGGTGCGGGTGGTGTGGTTTTTTGCCAATTTATTGGACCTCACTGCATATGGGGTTTGAGCAATTTTCCAAACCGCATCGCAAAAATATGGTGTGGTGCGGTGCAGTGTGGGTGGTTTATACTTATTGTCAAATAATTTAATAATTAAACATTAGAATTAATAAATATTCATAATAAATCTCATAATTAAAGAGTGTTTAACAAACCAATAAATCTACGACAAAATAATAAACTTTTAGCAATACAATAAACTAATAACAAAGAAAAAATGTGATATAGAAGTAAAGGTTTGGATTAATGAAGAATATCATTATGTTGAAGTAGAAATTAACATCCTATGAAACATAATAATTTTTCTAGATATTGTGTATATTATGCTATATAAATATATATGCATTAAGTTTAAATGTAGTAAACTTGACAAAACAAATATATAAAAAATTAATATAATAACGATGGGGTGCGATGCGGTTTAAACCACATTTATAAAATTTAAAACTACAAAATGCACCACGCCACACGGTTTGGCAAAATACAAATTACAATCGCACTGCAAAAGGTTCCAAACCAATAATTTTGGTGTGGTGTGGGCGGTTTGTGCGGTGTAGGTGGTTTGATGAACACCCTTATCTATAGTTGTTCGTTGCCTAGTCATTTGCTTTACTTTGGCCATATCTGGGGAACGAAAAGAAACATTTACAACCTCTTCAACAATTGAAGTCCTACTCATTGCCCTCCCACTGGTTAGGATTCCAATTGGGAGAGTATCAACAGAGTTAGGATGGACAACATAGGTCCAGTCCTTTTGAAGGAATTTCCTTATTCCTTGCTGAAATTCATCAACCATACGTCAATACTCCTGGTTGGGGGCAAAATAAAAATCATATTAGTGAGATATCTCCCAAGGTTGGGCAGGAGGTTCAGGAGTATCACGGTTGAGATCAATGTCTGGTCGATTCCGATACATCATCGACCAATGTTTAGAATAAATTTGGGTCTATTAAATATTCACTTCCCCAGTGATCGCATGCATACATCTTGTAAAAAAGAAAGGGGAATTGAATTATCCAACTAGCATATGTGTGCCTAAATAGAATGTGCTGCTTGAATAAACACGATCTTTACTCGACCAGGCATAAAAATAGATCCAAAATACAGTTAAAAAGGTTTTTCTTAAACCATTTCGCTTACCTTTTGGAGGGAAAATTCCCACTATTTTTCCAAAGATTACAAATAAAAAAATTTCCTCGATTCTACAAATTTTCCTAGCATCAAACACACAATCAAACATACCTGAAGTCTAGAGTTCATTTTCCTACTTCCCAAACACCAATTTTCCCAAAAAATCAACAGTTTTTCAAGTAAAATACAAAATATTCACAGTTTTCTCAAGAACACCATGAACTCGAAAATGAAATGTAACACCCTGGGTAACCAAGACCATTACACTGTGTATTATAAATAGTGCAAGACTTGCTAAACAAGTCATTTAGAAATAAATGTGTTTCTAAAGTCAACCGACATGTTAGGATTAAATTTTTTTGATCATAAAGTAAAGAAATTTCATTAAAATATGAGCTGGTACATGGGATCCCAAAAAGTAAGGTTTATAAGGCGATTACAACCCCTCAAAAGTTGATACAATTGAAGCCAGTCTAAATGGCAAAATAGAAAATTTGGCTCTAGTCCTTGTAAATCCCTCGGCCGTGGCAGTCGAGCAGCTGCCAATATACACACCGCCCTCAAAGCTCTCCAACTCATGGCTGGTCCAGCTTTCCCTTTCCTTTACCTGCACCACGTAGCACCCGTGAGCCAAGGCTCAGCAAGAAAACTAAACTCAACAAGCATAGATAATGATAGTAAATGCACAATAAACTTAGATCAACCAGTTTAATCAACAGTAGAATATAAACAATAAGCTAGGCAACACTAAACAGTTTAATCTAGACATATAATTCAATATTAATACAATTATTTAGGTGTCAATGCCCTTAGGCTAAGCCCTCTAGTTATTTAGCTGATCCCGGCTCGCTTAGGCCGAGCTGCGTTCAACACGCTTAACATCAGCCCCGACTCCCTTAGGTCAAACTTTCACGTCAAACATAACAGATATACAGGTTGCGAAACACGCAATCAAAAGAAGCACAAACTAACATGCCTATCCCGATATCTCCAATCACAAATACATTTATAATCTCTTACATGTTCATTTACAGGGGATCTCAGCCCCATTCACAACTCAAATGCAGTTTTCTTACCTCAGATCCCGAGCTGAAGATGTATAGCAGTCCCGAGCACGATCCTCGATTCCTATCCTTAACGGTAACCCTAGTCACAAGAGAAAATAGATAACTATTAAAATCCAACCCAAATAAATTCTTTACAAATAATGTACCAGCCTTCGGGACCTCGAGTTCTACCAAACCAGGTAGTATAACTCTTCCCGAACACTTAGGTTTAGATTCCCGATCCCAAAAACCCAATTTGGCCAAGGCTGCTAAGGTAGGTCGCGACCTGGCCCTAATGGTCGCGATGCGCCCCCAAGTCAGAGGCGCTTGCCCCAAATCTCAAGGGTAGGTGGGTCGTGACTTGCCCTTTAGGGCCACGGTGCGCCTACGAAACAACAAGCCCCTCAGGGCTTCTGGGGTCATGCGGGTCGCGATGCCCATGAATAGGGTCGTAGCGCGCCCTCGCGAACCCGAAAATCCTAGCTTCTTTCTGTATTTTCCCCCAAACCAAAGCCACAAAATTCAACTTAAACATATACCTAAGCCAATATTAAGTCCAAGACTCTCAATACCACCTTACAAACAACAAATATGGCCTATATCACTAGCTCAAACTTCCTTAAATCCCAAAATCAAAACTAACTTAAGCATCCCTAAGCATGTCCAAACCAAACAAGAATTCAACAGATTAGGGCCTATAATCTTACCTTAGTGATAGCTTTGATCCTCAGCTATTCCTTTGCCTGCTCCTAGCTTAATTCCCCAAATTCCCAGCTCAATTCCTAAGCCCTTTTCCTTGGCAATCTTCCTAAGCCTCCAAGTCACACAAAGATAGAGAGAGACAAGAACGTGAGAGTGAGAAAGAGAACTGCTAAGAGGTGTTTTCTTGATGCTTCTAGCTAACTCTGAAACTTTTCCTAACTATATCCCCTAACATAAAGGCCAAAATGCCCTTAGTGATAACTCAACCCTTTATTGCCCATAAGGGAAAAACAGTCATTTGCCTCGTTTCCCACAAATCCCTTGATTCATCCTACAAATTCCCAATTAATCCTGACATGTCCAACTAATTATGAAATACTTACATGCTACTCGATAAATCCCAAATATATGTTAAATTTCCCAAGATACCCCTATGCTCACCCCGAGTTGGGTATTAAACCCCGTTGTGACTATTTCGCTAATCCGCTCACTAGGATTGCTTCAAGCCGAATACTGCAAATATATCCACATAATAATGTGGCCTCAATTATTTAACACATATAATCACATTTATGCCCTCAATGAGCCAAAATTACAAATTTGCCTTTATAAACAAGAATGGGCCCACATGCATATTTAATACACATAAACATGCATATATATATATTCATATTGTCATATAAAACATGTATGTCACGTAGTCACACATTTAATCAATTAATCACACACATATATCCAATTATGTCCTCCCGACACGCTAATCAAGGCACCGAACCTTATTACTATTTTTGGGACGTTACATGAAAAGTTCACAACTGCAATAGATTTTGCAAGAAATTACAAAGAAAAAAGGAGAATCACAAGAGAGTGATTGAGGAACTTACTTGTATGATGATCTTGAAGAAAAATGGGGTATAAATTTAAAGATAGGAAGGGCAAGAGCTTCGAATTTGAGAGAATTTTAAAGAGAGAGAAATTTTGGAAAAAATCTGAAGAAGGTGAAGAGGAACAAGGCTGTATATAGCCCCTGCCCGCAGGCGAACAGCTGAAGTCATCAAGAAAAAAATCATCATGATTTTTGAGATGATGTGACGTTAGGCGCATAGGCTTACAATGTGCATTGGAAAGCCAAAAACGCCACTTACTTTATCAAAAAGTATCATCATTGCTTGTAAAAGTGGTACTTCATTTTTTAGTGTGTCAGAGTTTGAAAAGGTACTAGCCTGGTCGAAGCATGCAAATTTATCTAGTACTGGTCGCACTAAGATAAACGTGAGGACAAATATTTAACCCAAAATTGGACATGATGATGTGACATATGAAGAGGACACGTGGAAGTAGAGATTTGGCGAGAATTGGTTGAACCATATGAGCTGCTCGAGTGTGCTCTATCAACACGAATGGAGCTATTTGCCTTGAAGATATTGAAACTACACAAAGATTGCTAGTCGAACATAATAGCTCGCTCGAAGGTATACTACTCACATAAAGCTGCTCGAAGGTGGATCCTACTTGTATAACATGTCAACTAACAAGATTGATCCTAATTTGAAGGAATATTTATGTCAACGGTATCCAAATGTATTTTTTGAATTCTTTTAGTATGTAATAAGTTGTAATAAATCTACACTACACGTGTAAGGCCTAGATCATACTTGTAAGGCTCATGGCCAACTAAGAGACTCTATAAATAGACATCTCTCATAGTCATAGTTTTTTTAAGATCATTTTACATACAAAATCCCTATCAAACGGTATTCTCTCTCAAGCTTAGGAAACTCAATTGAACCTTGTTCTTCTTGATCTTGAGTCTGAGACCCTTTCTTGATTAATAAAAGTGCAAGTAGATGTAGGTTATTACCAACTCTTGTGGTTGAACCACTATAAATTCTCAGTGTCGTTTTACTTGAATTCAACTCTTTAAATTATTTACTATCGTTCAATTTGATTCAGTGTCACTGACCAAAATGTTGGTTAACAATATATATATATATGTAAATTTAATATACAAAGCCATAAATATGACAAATTCCCTATATATTACACCACTCTGTGTAAAAATTATCACATAAATTATGTATAATGTACACATTATTGTTAGTGCAAAATAATTTTATTGTAACAAATAAAAATACTTCTTATTAATAGTAAGCCTTTTTAGTCTTTCATTTTGCACCTTTATACATTGTATAAATATCAATTTTTTAAATTTCTTTCTTCGTTTATTTAAAAAAATAAAACTTTAAATAAATATATGATTTTCCTGAAGAACATAGTACTCTTTATAAATAAATATAATCTATTTTAATACATTAATTCAAAGATTTTTTTTCTTAATAATCTATTTTAAAATCAGTTATTTACATTTAAATCAACTTATATATATATATTTCATGATAAATGTAGTATAATAATTCTTACTAATCTAACCATGCCACTTAACTAACTTAACTACCAGCTGTCATTAAGTTAGTTATTTTTGTTACAAATGTTTTAGCTGCCACTACTTCTATTTAAGGGCCTCAGTTAAGTTCTTTTGAAATAAAATTTTAGAGATTGAGTGAGTTTGGGAAACACATTGAGTGAACTTGTAAGGGAGCAAGAGAGAGTTGAGAGTCTTGAGAGAGAAAGTTCAAGAACTTGTATTGTAAAAGAGGTCTCGGTTCTTGCTTGGAGTTGTTCACTTGTAAAGGTGTTGTGTCAAGCTTTTGGCTTATTAAAGCAGTAGGCTGTAACTGAGATTATAATCTTAGTGGAACCTCATTTGGAGGAAACTAGAGTAGGTCAACATATTGTTGTCCGAACCAATATAAAATTGGTTGTGTTCTTATTCATTCTTCCTTGTGTTTTCTTATTGATTCTTAGTTCTTTTGTTAGTTGTGTATTAAGATTTTATACTTGTATGCTTTGAGTTTGTGTACTATATTTACAACAGTGGTACCAGAGCCAGGTTTGGCTAAGCATTGAAGGCTCAAAGTTTAAAGAATTCAAGGTTTAAGAAATCAAGCATCAATGGCTTCCTCATCAACCAGATTCGGCCTTAAAAAATTTGATCTCTCAGGAGACTTTAGTTTGTGGAGAGAAAAAATAACGGCCATTCTAATCTACCAGAAATTGGATTAAGCATTAGAAGAGAAAATGGAAGACAAGTCTACTAAGACGAAACCTGATGCAGAGAAAAAGGATGAATCTGATTTGATAATGAAGCAAGCAAGATCAGTAATTGTGATGAACTTTTCTGACAATGTTCATCGACAAGTAATTGGCGAAAAAACAGCTCATGGTTTGTGGAAGAAACTCAAACAACTCTACATGACAAGAGCTACTACTACAAAGATTTTCTTGAAAGGGAAATTGTATGTTTTCAAGATGAATGCTATGATGTCATTAGAGCAGAACTTTGATGAAATGAGCAAGATTGTTATTGGCTTGGGAAATATGGGAGAGGATATCAAAGAAGAAGATCAAGTTGTGATACTTCTTAACAGTTTGCTTGATTAGTTCAAAGAGTTTAGAACTGTGATAATGTAAAATAGAGAATCATTAACACTTGAAGATGTTATGAGTGACTTAAGGTCAAGAGATGCTGAATTAACTTGGGAGAAGGCAGCAAGAACTCAATCACAAAGATCTGAAGAAAGTCTTATTGTTCGAGGCAGATCTTAAAGAGAAAGACCATTCAGAATTTATCCGAGACACCATTCAAGATCCAAATCAAGACCAAAAGAAACAAGAAAGTATCATCACTGTGGGAAGGATGGTCATTATATGAAACATTGCTGGGAATAAAAGAAAAGGAGAAAAGAAGATGAAGGCAATAAAGGCTCAGATTCTACAACATTAGTTGATGATCCTTACAGTTCAGATGGAGATGTTTGTTGTGTCTCCCCAAAATGAGATTCACAAGATTGAGTTCTTGACACTAGGTGTACATACCACATGTGCCCAATCCGAGAATGGTTTATGGATTATCAAGAACTAAATGGAGGAGAATTTATTATGGGGAATGACCATCAATGCAATGTTGTTGGAATAGGTTCAATTGCTCTTAAGGGGTCTGATGGTACTTTAAAGGTTCTCAACAAAGTAAGGCACATACTAGATTTGAAAAGAAATCTCATATCCCTTGGTACTTTGGATGATGAAGGTTATGAGTACAATTCTACTAGAGGAACCATAAAAGTCATTAAAGGCTCTCTAGTTGTGCTCAAAAGTGTCAAGAAACATGGGTTGAATCATCTTGATGGAGAAACAATACTTCATGGACAAATTGCAATAGTAAAGAAAGTGAACTCGGATTTTGTAGCTTGGCATACTTGATTAGGACACATAAGTGAACAAGGACATGTAGAGCTCCCCAAACAAGGTATGATTTTTAACTATACTCATGTAAACTTAATGTGTGTGAAAGGAAAACAACACAGATTAAAGTTTAGTTCCAACACTTACAAAGCTTCAAGGCCATTGGAATACATTCATTTGGACTTGTGGGGAGCTAGCCGAACACCAACTCAGGGAGGTAACTTGTATTTCTTGTCAATTGTAGATGACTTCAGTAGAAAAATTTGGGTATACTTACTCAAACAAAAGAGTGAATGCTTGGATAAATTTAAAATCTTGAAAACTCTAGTTGAAAACCAAACAAATTTAAGGATAAAGACTCTTAGGACAGATAATGGTCTTGAATTTGTTAACCAAGAGTTTGAAAAACTTTGTTCTGATTATGGCATTCTAAGACATCGAACTATTGTCAATACCCCTCAGCAAAATGGAGTTGCTGAGAGGATGAACAAAAGTTTGCTAAACAAAGTTAGATGCCTCATGATATAATCTAGTTTGAGTAAAAAGTATTGGGGTGAAGTGCTTTATAATGCAAGCTATTTGATTAATAGAAGTCCAAGTAGAGTGATTCAGTTTATAACCCCTGAAGAAAAATGGACTGGTAAAAATCCATCCTTATCACATATTAGAAATTTTAGATGCTCGGCCTATGCTCATAACATAGAAGATAAGCTTGGAAAAAGGTCCATAAAATGTATCTGTTTAGGCTATCCTGATGGTGTGAAAGGTTATAGACGTTTATCATTAGAAACTAATAAATTCATAACCAACCGAGATGTCATTTTTAATGAATCTTGATTTCCTTTTAAAAGAAATGATAAAGGTGTTTCTTTTGATGATGCAGGACAACAAACTACCAAAAATGATGCAAACAAGATTGAAATGGAACTCACTCAAGCTAGCTCTACAACTAAAGAACAAATGGACCAAGAGGAACAAGAGCATGGTAGTCCAAGTACTTCAAGAGATGAGACTCAAGATAACTATCAATTGGCAAGAGATAGATCAAGAAGAGAAATTAGACCACCCGCAAGGTATGCCGAAGCTGACATTATAGCTTATGCACTTTCAGTGATGAACAACTCAGACAATTCAGAACCTAAAAGCTACAAGGATGCCATTGAATGTCAACAATCTAAGAAATGGAAGCTATGAGTGAAGAAATTGAGTCAGTAAGGAAGAATGGCACTTAGACACTTGTTCCTAGACCTAAAAACCAAAAGCTTGTTGGATGAAAATGAATTTACAAGTTAAAAGATGGCTTAACCCCAAGGGATGCGAAAAGATACAAAGTAAGGCTAGTGGCTAAGGGTTTCACTCAAGTTGAAGGCATTGACTACTCTGAAATTTTCTCGATAGTCATTAAAATGAAGACCATTAGAATGATGCTAGCTCTAACTGTTCAACATGACTGGAAAATCGAACAAATGGATGTTAAGACTTCCTTTTTGAATGGAAAACTAGAGGAGACAATATACATGGACCAACCCAAAGGATTCAAGATGGAATCTCACGGAACTCAACTGGTATGTCTCCTTAAAAAATCAATTTATGGCCTAAAATAGTCTCCTAGGTAATGGTATAAGAATTTTGACTCAGTTGTAACCAAGGTTGGATATATTAGATCCAAGTTCGACACATGCTTATACTATACTAACATTGGAGCTAAGTCACCTACATTTCTTCTCATTTATATTGATGATATGCTCATCATGGGAAATGATTCAGCAAAGATCAGAAGACTCAAACAGGTTTCAAATGGAGAATTTGAGATGAAAGACTTGGGAAAAATAAGAAAGATTCTTGGTATTGATATTTTGAGAGATAGGAAAGCTCACAAGTTGAAGCTATCATAATCTCACTACTTGAACTCTATGGTGAACAAGTTTAATATGGCTTATTCCAAAGATGTTAATTTCCATCTAGGTGTACATTTCGATTTAATCTTTAACCAATCACCTTCTACAGAAGTTGAAAAAGAAAAGATGTCTAAGGTTCCCTATGCCAAAGCTATTGGTAGTGTCATGTACACAATGATGTGTACCAGACCAGACATTGCTTATTCTGTTAGTGTTTTAAGCATATTCATGGCTAATCCCGGAGAAGATCACTGGAAAGGATTGAAGTGGTTACTCAGATACTTAAAAACTACTTTGAAGCTTGGTTTAGAGTTCAAAAGAGTTGGTAAGACAACTAAGTTAGAAGGCTATGTTGATGTTGACTATGCATCAAACAAAGACACTCAGAAGTCTCTTACTTCCTACTGTTTCTTTGTTAATGGATGTTGTATCACTTAGAAATCACAAATGCAACCGATTGTAGCATTATCGACTACTGAAGTTGAATTTATAGCTACTACCAAAGATTTCAAAGAAGGAGTATGGCTCAAGGGAATACTTGAAGAGATCAAGATTTTCAAAGGTAAGGTCAGAATTTTTTCAGATAATTAATCCTCCATACACTTATGCGAAAACTGAGGGTATCATGAACAGTCCATGCATATAGATGCCCATTTATTTTTTATAAGAGACAAGATTGAAGAAGGCACTATAGAACTTGACAAAGTTCCAACTGAAGAGAATCCTGCTGATGCAGGAACAAAGATACTCAACTTGAATAAGTTTCAACATTGCCTGAAACTTATGAATGTTGGAACCGAATAGTTTGAGTATCTATCTTCCTTTTGAGGTAAATGGTTAGTTTATAAGGATTAAGATGAAATTTGTAGTATAATAATCCTTACTAATCTAACCATGCCACTTAACTAACTTAACTACCAGCTGTCATTAAGTTATTTATTTTTGTTACAAATGTTTTAGCTGCCACTACTTCTATTTAAAGGCCTGGGTTCAGTTCTTTTGAGAGAGAATTTCAGAGATTGAGTGAGTTTGGGAAACACGTTGAGTGAACTTGTAAATGAACAAGAGAGAGTTGAGAGTCTTGAGAGAGAAAGTTCAAGAACTTGTATTGTAAAAGAGGTCTTGGTTCTTGCTTGGAGTTGTTCACTTGTAAAGGTGTTGTGTCAAGCTTTTGGCTTATTAAAGCAGTAGGCTGTAACTGAGATTATAATCTTAGTGGAACCTCATTTGGAGGAAACTGGAGTAGGTCAACATATTGTTGTCCGAACCAATATAAAATTGGTTGTGTTCTTATTCATTCTTCCTTGTGTTTTCTTATTGATTCTTAGTTCTTTTGTTAGTTGTGTATTAAGATTTTATACTTGTATGCTTTGAGTTTGTGTTGTCTGTTTACAACAATAAATATATATATTAAAAATTATGCTATAATAATAATAAAAAAAATTGATTTATATGAAACACTTATGGTCTATTGAAGGTAAATCGACTATTAATATTTAAAAATTAATTAATAGAACAAAATTTATGATTTACTATATATAATTTATGTTTAAAATTTATATTGAGTTAATAGTGTACATAAGCAAAGTAAATATAAAAATTAAAAGTACGTAAATTTTTGAAATAATTGAAATAAGATTAACAAATGAAAGTCTTAAAAAATATTTTTTTTCTCATTTAAATTTATATTATTGATTTTTATGGAAAAATTACACATAGCATGGTAAATTTTTTTTTAAAAAATTTGAAAATTGCAAAATTTTACAATTATTACAAAAATACGGATAATAGTTTATAACAGGTCTATTACTGCTTATTACAGTTTTCTATTTAGTATGTGTATATTGTTTACAAAATTACAATATATAGTTACAAAATTGCAAACTTTATTTACAAAGAAACTATATTATTTACAAATAAAAATACTCCGTATTTATGATTATGCCCCTCTATATTTTTGTAATTTTTTCCAAATTCTATATTTTTAGTATTTTTTTAATAAATTTTAAGTATTTTTTTAAATTCCCATTTTTTATTGCACTAAATTTTTAATGAGATTTAAGTAGGTATATGTGTCATTATCGTTCTTCTTCGACGATGATGTGTCCAAATCTCACTAGAAAATGCGGGTAATTTACATTGATTCACAATAATGAGTAAGGCCATTTTGATTGGGAGAATGGAATGAAAATGAATCATTTTTATTATTTTGCTTTGTTTGGTTAGAAACTAAGGGCGAGTTTGGTACAGCTGTGCTATGGGGAAAAATAGTTGCACATGTGATGTGGGGAAAAATTATTGTGTGTTTAGTAAATTACAAATTTTAAAATGCTGTGAGTTGGAAAAGTTGTATCATGATGTCATATTTATTTTATTTTATTTAAACAAATTTACATGTTTAAATTAAATATGTTTTTTTATAAGAGACTAATAAAATGATCATAAAAAAAAATATGATATTATATAATATATATTATTGTGTAGATATATTATAACTAGTCGATGTAGCTAAGATTTAAATTATAATGATGATAGTATTATAATCTTGTTCATGATATAAATTAAATGTGTAAAACATAAGTTATCTCAAAACTCTCACTTTTTATGTCTTTAATTATTTTCTTTTTTATGTTTTTTCATAAAATATGAAATTGATATGTTTTTGATAAATTATAATTTAAAAATACTATGAGATACAAAAATAATGCTATTGTGCATAATAAACTCTATATTAAAGTTATTTGTTAATTTAAACTAACTAAAATAAATTAATATCTAATAAATATAAATTATAAAAATACTTTTTGAACAAAAAAAAAAATTAAGAATTAAATATTCTTTATTTTATTATAATGTTAATTTATTTTAAATATTTTTATTTTGAGTAATATATAATAAATAAGTTTATTGCAAAAAAAAAATAAAAAAAACTATTTTTAAAAAAAGCTAAAAGCTGGGTTTTGCTGGCTTTAGCTTCTAGCTGTAGCATTTGCATAAATTCTTCAATGTGCTATTTTCTGACTGTTTACTAAACACCATTATTGCACAACTTTTAGCTTTTTTAAAAGTTGTCCCAAACGGGGCCTAAGGTGGTGTTTGGTTTGGTGGAATAGAAATAGTAATGGAATGGAAATAAGAATAGTAATGGCCATTGATTACTATGTTTGGTGTAGCGTCCCAAATTTGCTAATAAGGCTTAGAGCCTTGATTAGCGTGCCGAAAGGGCAATAATTGATTTAATTACGTTAATATATGAATTTGATGATTATGTGATTAGAAATACATGTTTAGGTGAATTAAATATGCATGTGGGCCCCATTTGGCTATTAGGGGCATATCTGTAATTTCAGCTCGTTGATGGCATAAATGTAATATTTGTGTTTGATACTATGAGTGAGTGGTGATATATTTGTGATGCACGATCCGAGATAGTCCCATGGAGTAGTTTAGTTAAATAGTCACAACATGGTCGAATATCCAGCTCAAGAGGAGCTTAGGGGTATTTTGGGAACATAATGTGTGTTCGGGATTTATCGAGTAATGGGTAGTAATTTAGTAATGATTTGGATATCTCCGGATTAAACAGGGATTTATAGGAATACTCGAGGAATTAGCGGGACTTGGCAATTGACGAAATTGCCCTTAGTAGCATTTGAGGATTTTGATAGACTTAAGGAGCATTTTAGACTTTGGCCAAGGGATAAATTTGGACCCCTTTGACTACAGAGACTCTAGAGAGAATTGGAAGGAAACAAAAGAGGACAGAAAAACACCAAAGTATCTCAGCTCTTGCACTCTCTCTCGATTTTCTCTCTCATCCTCTTGGGGACTTAGTTGAACTTTGGAATTTTGGAGGAGAAACTCATAATCTAAATCTTGGAACTTGGGGAAGATAAGCTTAGGGTGCTGGAGAGCTAGTCTAAGCTCGAAATCTTCATTGAGGTTTTCAACGAGGCTTGGGTGAGAGGACTGTGCTTGAGATTGCGGTGCTCAGATAGCTCGGGACACATGTAAGGAAACTGTTGTACCCATAGAGCAGGGCGTGGCCCTAATATTTATTTTCAGTATGTGTTTAAGTATCTATTGATATCGTGCAATGTGATGCATATTTGTGAGTGAACGACGAAGGCCGGGAACGACGAAGGCCGAGAATGGCAGGAAGCCGAGTATGGTAAGGGGGCGGGATCGGCGTTGAGCACAATGAGTATATGCCATTAGGGCGAGACCCTCCTTGGTTGCTGGAGCCACCCTCTCGATGAAGACTGCAAACCCAGGGCCTGGTAAAGCACCTGGGATGGCGTTGGCCGCTATGTGTTAGCCTGCTGGCTGTTTGGTTGTATATTATTGACTGCTATGCATATGTTTTATGTTTTGTCTTGAGTTTTCTTGTTGGGCTTCGCTCAAGGGTGCTCTACGGTGCATGTAAGGGTAAAGGAAAGGTCGACCAACCATGAGTACAGAGAGTGTGGAGCGACGGGTACATGTTTGGCCTACCTGGCTGCCACAGCCAAGGTTATTTAGATGTAATGTATTGGTTGATTTGTCGCTTAGGTCGACCTTAACTATATTTTGTGTTGTAAAGTATTTTCTAACTAGTATTGTTGGATCCCAAACGTACAACTCTTTATGATTTCAATGAATGGCCACATTTTTATATTTAATGTCTTAAAATGACTTTTATTTCAGTTTAGCTACACTTTTAACCTAATAACCTCAAATAGCGAGCTAATGACAAATTTTTAACTCACATAGTAACGACTTTAAGGAAGTAGGGCGTTACATTTGGTTTATTATTGGAATGAACTTTGGAATCATGATCATTTTTTTGGTTTGTTTTGGTGTGGGAATGAAATTGAATAAGTGATAAATTGACAAAAATATCCCCAGTTTAATTATCTTATTTATACTTCTTAAATTATTCAAAATTTGAGTAATTTATAAAATAAATTTATGATTTAAATTAAAATAAAATAATATAATTATCTTATTACTTAATTTATAATAGACTAAAATAATAATAATACTTTCCAATATATCAACAAAATGATAGTATTAAATTAAGAAAAGTCATTTTAAATTAGAATAATAGTAGTAGTAGCTACTAGAAATATCAAGCAATATATTTTAATTTATTAATTTGGGAAGAAAAACAATAGCAAAATTATCATTATTGTTGTTATTTTATTATTATTTAAAAATAAACTTAATTCATGCCCAAAGTTTCCATAAGTTCACCAATAGAATAAAAGTTCCACCAAATCTAGGAATCCCTCATTCCTATGAAATTGATTCCTAAGTGTAAAAATTCAAACCAAACATAGGAATGGTAATCCCCATTGCATTCCAACCTCCATTCCACCAAACCAAACATGCTCTAAGATTGGGATCTAATGGAATGGGCCTAATTTCTAGATCAGGGTCGGGATAAATAGCTACTTGCAGTCTCCTTCTTTAACCTCGGTTATCTGACGTTGAAAATGGGCACTGATGTCCTCGCGTTCAGTTCGTTCTTCGTACTCCCGTATCAATATTTGGCTGCGTGAGAACGAAGATTCAATTTGAGGAGATGGAGATTGGTATGGGATGGCAAGGCCATCCCCCCACCAATTCTCGGAAGACTGCATCATCTAACAATAAAGAAATATACGAGGGCTCGAAGTTTGAAAATATTAAATAGAAAAAATAACTCAAAAATTCGAGCTTGGTGGCTCAAAATAATGAGGCTATGGTATCGATGTAACCGAGCCAATATAAGCTCGAAGTATCAAGGCAATACCCACAAAAGGTGGGCAGTTAATTTCCAATTTGGATTATCCCGATGTTCTAGGAAAAGTGGGCAGTTACCCAAAAAGGGGTTATTATTGGAATGTGTGTACTTAGAACCTTATTTCTAAAACCTAAAAATCCTAATTCTACACGATACCGTCTCTAACCCATTTAAAACCCAGAAAAATGCCATTTTTACCCAGTTTTACCTTAAAAAAACTCATTTTTTTCCATTTATACCTCAGAATAATAGATCAAACTACCATTTTTTCCACAAATCTTCAAGAACAAGATCAAGAACAAAAATAAAAACTCTCATAGACACATTACCACAGAAGAAAAGTTGAGAAGCTTACATAATGGAAGTTGATGTTAGAACTAAAGTGTGGGTTGAAAATATTTGTGCAGAGAAATCCTTGGAAACTCTTCATAAAAAGGGGAGTGTGTGGGAAGTTGGGGGGATTTTTGATATATCATTCTTCGAAGAAGACAAGCAAGAATGCAAGAAAGTTTGGTTTTTTCTAAAGAGTAAAAGTGGTAAAGTAAATGGAGAAGAAGGGTTTAAATAGGCTAAAACAGTGATTCCTTAATGAAACTGGGCCTTTAAAATAAATTCACTCGTGATCCAAGGGACCACATTTGATTTCGATAAGTGGCGGAAAAACGTAGAATTGAAAAGACATGGGCAGAGGCCTAGTACTTGAGTACCATTAATAATCACTCTTGTGATGACATGTACCCACTTGAGTGTGGCAGATGGGCATGTTTCCCGAAAGATGAGTTCAAAAGTTTCCTTCTCACGGGCTCGAAAAGATACTTTTGAGGGGGGAAATGTTACAGCCCAAATTTTGAGATATAAATATTAACCTCGACATGTAGGCCTGCAATTGTGAAGAGTGATTATATAAAAGAAAAACAATATGATTACTTATGCAAATAATCAATCACACCTAGGTGTCATATCATTGACACCCTAGCATGCAATGTGAGCTCGAAGGAAAGAGTGCACATCGAAGGTTAGTCTCAAAAGTCTGACAGATAAAGAGGCAGTATTCATGCTGTGGAGAGCTCGAAACATGGAGCAGGCTCGAAAGTACAGTGGGATAACAACTTACACGGTTACAATTTCCTATAAACGTGAGATTTGTTATAGCCGTGTGTCAACCACCCTATTTTCAAGGGATATTTATTTAAGTAATACATTTGATTTTATTTTTATATATTCTTTTGTATTTCAAATACAATTTAGATATCTTTTAACTTTCATAAAATTAAGGGAAGAGATATATTATAAGCCAGGTCTATAAATAGCCTGGATCATAGTCATTTGAAGCGAGGCACAAATTCTGTACTCAAGCTCTATGAAATTGCTTTAAAAGCTTTAACGCAGACAACATAATAAAAGTGATTCATGGACATAGGTAGATTTAACTAATAAACCACACAAAAAATCATTGTTCTTTCTTTTCCTCCTTTATTGTTTATAAGTGCTTAATCGCTCTTATTTATTGGGCCCAATTACCCACTTGATTGAGAAAATAAAGAACAAGCCCAAAAGGTTGTTGTAAAAAAGAGTACGTATGGAACGATTAGAGAAGTGTGCGTTTTGACTATAAAAGGTAAATGTTATTTTATTAAAATGTCATTTAAGTGTATAATAAAAAAAAAGAATAGGGAAATTGCTCATATAAGTAAGTTAGAATTGTGCAAAGCATGAAAACTGACATTGGGGGGAAAATGTTATACCCATTTTTTGGGCATTTATGATGTTTTAAAAAATACCAAGTATAAAGAGATAATGAATAGAACTAATTGCATTCATGTTCTCACAAAGCACAAAGCAAATTACTAAGCGCTAACAGAAGGGGTCTGGTCGCCTAAGCCATATTCTTCAACTCATATTCGCTCAAGAAGGTTATGATTCGCTAACAGAGACATGGGTCATGTCTCTTGGTTATTTTAATGTCTGTTCGTTCAACACACATTATTTGCGCTAACAGAATTAGAAACGGGTGTAGAGTAGTCATTTATCAAAATACAATTATATTTGTGTTATTAAAATGTTGTAATGTCTTATTTACGGGTCAAGCCCAATAGCTTAGGCCCATGATTTATATGTAACCCTAAACTCCTCACTATAAATAAGAGGAGATGGGATAGAAATAGGGTGGGGAAATTCATAATGCAGAAACTCTATTCTTGTATAAACAAACCTGATGTAATGTAAAAGGGAATGAGGACTGTAGAACAACTGGCAACGTAAGTTCGCTGAAAACTATGGTTCTTCAAGCTTAAATATCAATAAAAGTGACTAAGTGGACGTAGGTCATCTTTTTGTGGCCGAACCACTATTAAATATGGTGTTATTTATTCTAACTAGGGTGAACATTTGACCCGCGAAACCCGAAAACCCGCCCGACCCAAACCCCGAGAACTTGATTTTTAGGAAACTCGTTCATTTCGGGCCTAATTCAATCTGAACCCGACATGTGTCGGGTCGGGTTATAAATTTTAGAATGCATGGGTTTGGGTTACACCCGAACCCAACCGATATTTTTTTAAACAAAAATTGAAACCCTAAAAAGCAAAACACTTTCTTCTCTTTCTCTCTCACTCACTCATGTATGGGCACAACCTCTCTCCACTCCACCCACACACACAGATGACAGCACGACACGACTGAGACAGAACGGAATAACCCTCCCTCCCTCCCTCACTGCTTCACCACCACCACCTCTCCAATGGCCTTCTCTCTCATGCACAACCACCTCCTCCCACCACCGCAGCAGACCCCGCAGGCCCAGCTACGTAACCAGCCACCTCCTCCCATACTCAGGGAGCACGCCGGCCCTACGAGGACCTCCTCCCACTACCACAGCGCCACCACCAACGCAGCCACAAGCCAACCGACCACCTCCTCCCATACTCAATGAGCACTCCTTCTTTCAGTTTAATTATTTATATGTAATTGTAGTTTTTTTAATTACTAAATAGGTAAATTATTTTTATACAAAAGCAAATAAATCTATTATCAATAATACATGGATATATAGAGATATATATTGTATTTTATATGAATGATTGAACTCTGTGATTTTAATTCATAACATGCTAATAGCAAGTAGTCAAAGGCCCATACCATTTGCAATGAAGCCCCCTCAAATGGACTTCGTTTCAAAATCTGCCTAGTCTTTAAACTTCCAAGACATTGAAATAGAATACAGACACCCTTTGTAGGAATAAGACCAGACTAAAATTAGAAGCTGAACACATCAAGCTCCCATTTACATAAGATATATTTTACAATAAAATAAGATTATTACTTGTACCATTTTTTACATATGTGGATGACTCAAAAGAATCCAGGTGAGATTAAGGGTCACAACAGCCTTGGGTTTGTTCATTGTTGTGTGCTCCCTTATTGTAGTAGATTATAGGCTTGTGTGTTGCTTTTTTGTAGTGGATTATAGGCTTGTGTGCTGCTCTATTGTAGTGGATTATTATAGGCTTGTATGTTGCTCTATTGTAGTGGATTATAGGCTTGTGTGCTGCTCTGTTGTTGTGGATTATAAGCTTGTGTGTTGCTCTGTTTATTAGTTTCTTCTTAAATATGCTGTATTAGGTAATGGTGTAATGACCCAACTATTTCTAAGACCTTGGACTATTAAAAATACTAGACATAGCTACTATTATGTGAAAGATACATAAGAAATAACATAACTTTATTAAACCCCCAAAATAAATATTGTGCAAAATACAAGATAAAATATGAAATGTATAAAAAAAATAGGGTGGGCACCCACTATTTAATACATAAAAACATAAACCATAAACTTAAATCAATTATTTAAATACTATTTGCGAAATTACATCAAAACATAATTTAAAAGACTTAAATAACGTCATCCTCGATCAACACACAGTCCACTCAATCCATTCATCCTTAACACACATGTCAAGCTACCATGAATCCTTCCACCTTCCATAACCATTTTCCTGCATCAAGCTAAAAATAAAGGAGTGAGCCTAATGCCCAGCAAGGAAAATCTACTAACAATCATATATCATAAATCATAAACATAATACTATAAAACATGTGACTATAAAAAAATATATCATATAGGACTACAATATTAATGGCCATTAACTCATTAACATGGCATGTGATAAACCATCTAGGTCCTCTGTCTACTAATCGAGGTAGGTTAGATCACATGGTAGTATATGATAACCCATCTAGGTCCCCTGTCTACTAATCGAGGTAGGGTAAATCATAACTCTAAACCATGAAAATGATAAATATTCTTGGGTTTGCTATCTAAGCAACTATAAGCCCCAAATGACTACAAGACATATTTATACATATCATAACATAAAACATATAATAACATAAACATATAAACACATATAATCTATCCTATTTTCCGTACCAAAAGTCGGGATATTTGGGAACAAGAACGGGATTAGAACACTCCTAAAAACCAATAGTAAGAATGGTGAGTTTCTAAAGAAAAGAGATGAGAAGAAAACTAAACCATCAAGAAGAAACTTACCAAGAAGAACCTTAAGTTTCAAGAAACTTAAATACCTAATCAAGAATCATAAACAAGAGTTAGGATCTGAAAGAAAGAAAATAAAGAAAACTAAAGAACCATAAAGAACTGAACTTAAGGATAATAATACCTTGAATGATCTTATGAATTTATCTAAACCTCAATACCGAAATCTCACTATATCTCACTTCCCAAGTGTTTAAAAAATCTTAGAATGATAAAGCTTTTAACCCAAAACCCAAGTGTTTCTCTCTATAGTAACCTTAGCAACATGGAGGCTCTAAAGGCTGCTTGAAGAGTGAAGAAAATGGTTGAGTACTAGGTCCTATTTATAGAGTTCAATGAGTGAAACTAACCCCTTTTAATTGGAATAAATAAATGAATATCAAATGCAAAAGATTTGAATTTTCGTTCAACAGACACCAAAAACTCGGTCAAAATCGTTCAAAGGCAGGTCCAAGTGGTTAAGACTATTTTTAAATTGAAAAATCCTCAAAATTCAAAAATACATCACCAGGGGCGATATATCACCTACCATGGGTGATATATCGGCTCCACCATAATCCCGAGCCTCGTTTGTACGTTCGTGCAAAGTCAACGTGTTTTCTGTATCTCCCGTAGGCGATATATCGCCCCCTATAGCTGCGATATATCGACATACATTGATATATCAAACACGTATTTGCACTTTTTCAGCATATTTGGAATTAATAAAACAACTTTGGCTGAGTCTAAACGTGATCCTAACAGTTTCTGGAAGGTTCCAGAGCTTCTAGATCTTTCTTTTATTTAAACTATCCATAAAAAATACTTAAATCCCTAATAAACATAATTATGACAAGTGTCACACTCTTATTAGGTCTATCTAAACCTTAGGTTATAAAAAATATATTTCTAGAACCAGCAATATTAATCAAACCTTATGTTAAAATTAATATTCTTAAACTATAGGTTAAACTTATAAAATCCATAACTGTTGCTATGAGTTTCCTACTAAGTCCCGGCTTGAACCAAAATCCACGGAAACTAACATACTACAAACTAATACTAACTGTTACTACTATCTAGCTAGCTAAGTAAATATTATGGGACTCTACAATTCTCCCATACTTAAAAGAATTTCGTCCCCAAAATTTACTTACCAAACAATTCTGGATACTGTGCTAACATGTCTTCTTCCAACTCCCACGTTGCCTCCCATTCAGAACTATTACTCCATAGGACCTTGACTATCGGAATACTCTTAAACCGTAATTCCTTCATCCCTCTATCTAGGATGTTAACCGGTCGTTCCTTGTAACTCAAGTCTTTCTAGAGTGCTATCGTATCGTACTTGAGGACGTGAGATGGGTCTGACACATATCTACGCAGCATCGAGAAGTGGAACACATTATGGCTATCTACTAGAGCTGGCGGTAGAGCTAATGTAATGACCCATATTTCCTAATAATGTTTAAGACCTTGATTAGGAGGCTGGGAGGGCCATAATTGATTTATTATGTTATTAAATGATTATATGCATGTTTAGGTGTATTAAATATGCGTGTGAACCCATTTCTGATTAATTGGGTGATTTTCATATTTTGGCCATTTCGGGCATATTTGGCATATATGTGATATGTGTGTGGTGCTTTATTATTATTTTGTTATGCTAGGGTTACCCAGCACGAGACGATCCTAGGAGGTAAGCTAATGGAAAAGTCACAACGAGATTTATTCTTGGCTCAGAGTGAGTTAAGGGGTATTTAGAGCATTACCGGGTTATTGGGTAATGGGAATCAATATTTGATGATAAATTGGGAGTTAGTAAGATCAGGGGGAAATTATGGAGGTTATGACTATTTTGCCCCTAGGTTCATTTTCGGGACCCTGAGCATTAGGATTTGTTTGAGGCTACTTAAGCTTGAAGTAACCTGTTAAGAAATAAAAAGAACGTTCAGAACGTTCTCTCTCCCTCAAAGTTCCATTTTTGTATCCCGATCGCATTTTCGAAGGAAACTTGAGTTCCAGGACTCGGATTCAAGCGAGAATTGAGGCATAGCGATCCTAGGAAAGATTAGAAGTTTATTAGCCAGAGGATTTAGTTGGGAAACAACTCAATCAAAGGTAATTCAAGTTTTAAGTTCTAAGTTTTTAAAGTTTTTAAGCTTGAATTGGACTTTGTGTTTTGATGATTTTTTTGATTGATTTGAGACTTGGGTTTTGTTGGTTTTGGATCATGGGGATGTTTGGGAACTTTGATTTTTGAGTTTGGAGATGTTTGGATAGGTTTTTGGAAGGTTTTATAAGTTTAAAATGGGGGAAAATGGTTGGTTCGAGGTTGGGCCGCGGCCCTGTTCTAGGGCGCTGCGACCCAAGCTTGTTGAAGGAGGAGGAGGCTCTATCAGGGGGGGCGGGCCGTGGTATGGTGCATGGAGGGCCGCGACCCTTAAGGGAAAAAGCTGCCAGAATTGTGTTTTTGTCATGGGAACTTAACTCTAAGGGCCTAGGATCGATCCTACTACCTAGTTGAGTGGGATTCGACGTCCCGGAGGCTTGGGTTGGGTTTGGAAGTATTTATTTACTCATTTTGATGAGGTTTTATATTATGTTTGTGACTAGGTTATCACTAGGGGCCTAGAATCAAGATCGTGCTTGTGGCTTGTTTATTGGTAACCTGTGCTTGGACCAGAGGTAAGAAAACTTCACCCCATATGTGACATGCATGGTTATTATTGTGGCATGTCGAGTGTTTAATTGTGATGCATGTGATGCACGAGAAACATGTGATTAGGGCATGCCATGAATATTGAATATGAGACTAATCAGAGCTTGAGTCTTTGTGTTTGTGCATGATCATAATTATGCTAGCAACTATTAAGTAAGCATGTTGAATGCCCTACATTTGGATATTTGACATATGATATATGCCTGGTAGCATTACTTACTTGTGTGTGGCACTAACTAACTAGTAAAAATTGGCAATGGTGTCAGTATTAGCAGTGAAGCTGTGACCTACTTGTCAAGTTCGCAGTAGTACTGAGCACTGGTCACCTGGTATTGACTAAAAAGTCAAGAACGGCATAAGCGTCGTGAATGCAGAGTCGATAAAAGATTAGATCTAATCGACATCTTCATTGAATGACTCAAATGAGCATTAATGCCGGACCAACCTCAAGTTCGATGAAAATTATAAGCGCTTGTCTAGCCAAAGGCTAGTTACTTAGAGCCAGGGCCAGAGAGCCCCAGTGACTGTTAGTCACATGGCTATGGGTGTTGAGCCCGAGTGACTTACCCAACAGTCACTCATTTGATTGGAGCCAGGGCCAGAGAGCCCCAGTGACTATTTAGTTACATGGATATGGGTGCTGAGCCCAGGTGACTACTTCGTCACATGATTGTGGGTGTTGAGCCCTGTAGTGACTTGCTTGTCATTCACTCATTATGGTTAAACAGAACCTTGAAGTGATATTCACTCATCTATTCAAGGCTATAAGCTCTGTATGATCATAGTGATCATCATATGCATGGCTGTGGGTGCTGAGCCCCGTGGTGACTTGTTTGTCAGTCACTCATTATGGTTAATGGAACCACCAGTGTTGAATCACTCATCTGATTAGGATTGACTTGATAGTCATCCAATCAGGAGGGCAGGATTTCTTATCCTAGATTCCCCAGCATTATCTAAGGTTATTTGCATGCTTGAATAGAGCTATATTTGCTAGGCATGCCAGATATGATTTGATGTCATGATATGACTGTTCATGAGCATATTGAGTTTTCTTGATGGCTTTGGCTCACGGGTGCTATGTGGTGCAGGTAAAGGCAAAAGAAAGCTAGACCATCCTTGAGTTAGAGAGCTTAGGTGACGATGTGTACATATACGACTGCTCGACCGCCACGACTGAGGGTTGAAAGAGGAACTAGGGTTAAATCCTACTTTGCCGCTTAGATTGGCTGGTTGTAAATATTTTCTTGTAATGAAACTTTAAATTATATTTTTTGGGATCCCAAAGTTTACAGTAAACGTTCTAATGAAACGTTATATCTTAACCAAAATTTGTAATCCCTAAACCGCTAATCATACTTTGTTACACGATTATGGCCAAATGACTTGATTAGCGAGTTTATCACTATTTAAAAGGCACACCGTAACGGTCCCTGGAGTTTAGGGCATTACAGATAATCTATATGCAACTGTTCCCACCTTGTCCAATATCTCAAAAGGACCTATAAACCGGGGACTAAGATTGCCTTTCTTCCCAAACTGCTTCACATCTTTCATAGGAGATATCTTTAAGAATACTTGATCTCCGACTTTGAATTCCACATCACACTGCTTGGCATCCACATAACTTTTCTGATGGCTCTGAGTAGGGAGCATACACTTTCTAATCAGTGCTACTACATCCTGAGCTTCTCTAACAGATTCGGGTCCAAGAAGTTGCCTTTCTCCTACCTCGTCCCAATGTAACGGCGATCGACACTTCCTTCCATAAAGTAGCTCATAGGGTGCCATCCCGATCGTTGACTGGTAACTATTGTTGTAGGAGAACTCTATCAGCGGAAAATACTTACTCCATGATCCTCCGGAGTTGAGTACACAAGCGCACAACATATCTTCTAAAATCAGTATGGTACGCTTGGACTGACCATTAGTCTGAGGATGAAATGTCATACTAAGACTTAACTTGGTACCCATGGCTTGCTGCAAGCTTCCCCAAAATCTCGATGTAAACACCGATCCTCTATCAGATATATGGTCTTAGGGATTCCATGCAGTCGTACTATTTCTCGAACATAAACGTCTGCGTATTGATCTACTGTGTATGTAGTCTTGACAGGCAGAAAGTGAGCTGACTTAGTTAGTCTATCTATTACTACCCAATCTGAGTCGTGCTGCTTCTTTGTTCATGGTAGTCCTATCACGAAATCCATGGCTATGTCTTCCCACTTCCATTCTGGAATACTAAGCAGTTGCAATAAGCCTGCATGCCGATGGTGTTCTGCTTTCACTTGCTGGCATACTAAGCATTTAGACACATACTTCGCTACATCTTTCTTCATTCCTGGCCACCAAAACAATGCTTTAAGGTCGTGAGTCATCTTTGTCGACCCTAGGCAAATTGAGTATGGGGTATTGTGCGCTTCTACTAAAATCTTCATCTTAATTCCGTGATCATTTGGCACGCATACCCGACCCTTATATCTCAAGAACCCCTGTCCTGATATAGAGAAATATGTGGCCTTACCTTCTTTAACTGCAGCTATGTGAGATACTAATGTGTCATCATGCCCGTGTTCGATCAGTATATCTTCTAACAGACTTGACTGGATGGACAAGTTAGCCAGTTGACCAATGACTAATTCTATTCCGGCATTGATCAGCTCTTGCTGTAGCAGCTTTTCTAATTCGGCTAATGTTGCTAGATTTTCATAACTCTTCCTACTTAGCGTATCAGCAACTACGTTTGCTTTTCCCGGGTGGTATAGGATTTCACAGTCATAATCATTCACTAGTTCTAACCACCTGCGCTGCCTCATGTTGAGCTCCCTCTGCGTGAAGAAATACTTTAAGCTTTTGTGGTCCGTATAAATCTCACACCATTCTCCATAAAGATAGTGGCGCCAGATTTTTAATGCGCAGACCACCGCTCCAACTCCATATCATGCGCAGACCACCGCTCCAACTCCATATCATGCGCTGGATAGCATTGCTCGTATTCCTTCAGTTGCCTTGAGGCGTAGGCTATTACTTTGTCAGTTTGCATCAGCACACAACCCAAACCTTGCTTCGACGCATCACAGTATACTACAAACTTGTCGTTGGGTGTTGGTACACAAAGTACTGATGCTGAGCATAACTTATCCTTAAGTAACTGGAAGTTTTCTTCACACTTATCTGTCCAGTTGAACTTTTGCTGTTTCCGAGTCAGGTTGGTAAGCGGAGTGGCTATCTTAGAGAAGCTTTCTACAAACCTCCGATAGTAGCCTGTTATCCCAAGAAAACTTCTAACCTTTGATGCCTTCTTAGGTCTTGGCCAATCCTTCACATCCTCTACTTTAGCTGGGTCTACAACAACTCCATCCTTGGATACTATATGGTCGGGGAATGCTACTTGTGAAAGCCAAAATTCGCATTTTTTGAACTTGGTGTAAAGTTGATGCTCCTTTAGTCGCAACATGGTCATCCTTAAATGTTCCTCGTGTTCGACTTCGTCCTTAGAGTACACCAAAATATAGTCGATGAACACTACGACGAATTTGTCCAAGTAATCCTTGAAGACCCTATTCATTAAATCCATATGTGCGGCTGGAGTATTGGTAAGACCAAAAGACATAACTAGAAACTCGTAATGTCCATAACGAGTTCTAAAAGCTGTTTTGGGAATATCATCTTCCCGTACCTTGAGCTGGTGATACCCGGACCATAGATCAATCTTTGAAAACACGGTCGCTCATCGGAGTTGATCAAACAAGTCGTCAATCTGGGGTAGCGGATACTTATTCTTAATAGTTACCTTATTCAACTCATGGTAATCTATACACATCTGCATGCTTCCGTCCTTCTTTTTCACAAATAGAACCAGTGCTCCCCATGGCGAATGGCTCGGTCTAATGAAACCCAAGTCTAAGAGTTCTTGTAGCTGCGTCTTTAACTCCTTGAGTTCGGTAGGAGCCATTCGGTATGGTGCCTTTGAGATAGGCTCAGTGCCCGGTACTAGTTCGATTGTGAAGTCAATTTCCCGAGTTGGCAGCAACCCTGGTAAGTTCTCTGGAAATACCTTTGGGAATTCTTTTATGATGTAGACGTCTCCAACCTTTAGTGGGGTTTCCTTTACCACATCCATGACGCTGGGCAAGAATGCGTGACATCCTTTTTCTATCATCCTCTGAGCTTTGAGAGATGAAATAAGCGGTGTATGTAGTCCTAAAACCTTTCCCATAAAGCATAGTGTCTGGCCGTCAGGAGTCTCGAACGTCACTTGCTTACGTCTGCAGTCAATGGTTGCGACATGCCTTGCTAGCCAATTCATGTCCAGTATCACGTCGAAGTCTTTGATCTCTAACTCTATCAGATCTCCTTCTAGTTCTACGTCCTCAATTTTGATCGGTACGCCCCGTACTATCCGTGATGATAGGACTACTTCGCCCAAAGGAAATTCTGTTACAAACCTAGTTCTAAATCTTTCACAAGGTTTGTCTAATTTCTCTATCATTCCTAACGAGGTATACAAGTGTGTTGCTCCCGAATCAAATAATACTGAACATACATTATTGAGGATAGGAATCTGACCTGTGACCACTTTATTACTAGCTTCAGCTTCTCCCTGGGTCAAGGCAAAGACTATGGCAGGAACCATCTTGTTGTTCCTTTTCTCTTCTTGCTTGAGATGTGGACATTCTTTCTTCTGGTGACCTTCCTGGCCATAATTGTAACATCCTTTGTTGTTTCCACGGAACTCCCCAGGATCTTTCTTTTGGCACTTAGAGCACTACGGGTATTCTACATAACCTGACCTACTACCTCCATTGTTTGTTCGTGCTCTGTTATCGTGGTCGAATTGCTTGTTGTTAGGATGCATTCTCTTCTGTCCATTGTTATTGTTAAGCTGGTGGCTGTTGTGATTTCGATCGTTCTGAGGTTGACTCTGCTGTTTAGGTTCAGGCTTACTGGCCTCCTCCTTAGTAACATTTGCCTGAAGCCTTTCTACTTCTATAGCCGTTTCTAGAGCATCGGCATAAGTAGTAGTTCCTATGTTTGCTAGCTTAATTCCTAGCTCAATCTTTGGTCTGAGTCCTCTAATAAACTTGGTGACCTTCAAAAAGTCGGTTGGAACCAGCTCTGGTGCAAACTTGGCTAGTCGGTCGAACTGTCGAGCATATTCCGCTACATTAAGTTGCCCTGCTTCAGACTAGTGAACTCTTCTACCCTTGTGGTGATGACAGCCGAGTTGTAATACTTCTTGTGGAACAACTCCACAAATCTAGTCCATGTCATGGTGGCGACGTCATGAGTCTACTGAACTAGGTCCCACCATATTCTACAATGCTTCTTTAAAAGAGACGAAACGCAAGATATGCGATCCGCGTTGCCGAGATTCATGTGTGCTAGAATCGGCTCTACATTCCTGAGCCATTCTTCTGCCTCGAAGGGGTCTGTTGTCCCTTCAAAGTTTGGAGCGTGTTGATTACGAAACCGCTTGTAGGTTGGCTCCATGTACTGAGCTGGGTAGGGCGCATTGTTCGCCATTGTCCATCCCCCATAAGGACTTACTTGTTGGGGTGCTTGAGCCATTTGCTGAGGTTGTGGTTGTGGCTGAGGCTGAGGTTAAGTCTGAGTCTGTGGCTGCGGCTGAGCCTATTTTCATTGTTGCTACAGCAGCTCTTCCACTTGTTGTTGTAGCATGACAATTTCTGTGGTGTTGTCAACCGGCGGTGGCGGTGCACTTCTGTTAGAAGCATTGGTAGCATGCGCTCCCCTTCTATGAATTGGAGGGGCTTCATTACTCTCATGTGCGACGCTGGAGGCATTGGCATTGGTGCGTGCAGACCTTCTAAGCGACATCTTCAGTAGAGTTCTAACAGTCGAGAAAAATATGTTAGAACTCACCCTAATAGGTTCTAAGGCAAAAACTTAATTTAAGCAAACATAACTCTGACCTATTAGTTATGATTTCTTATGAAAAAAAATTATATAAGCCTTCTTTATAATTAGGGTGTGTTTCTATACTTAGAAAAATATGCCATCTTTATTATTTTCTAAGTTTGTTTCTAATCATCCTATAGGACTTAATTCTCAGGCTCGAAACTCGTCGTTGTTCCAAAGTTAACCATATTGAGGGAGGGCTGGGATTAGTAAAATCATTCGCACTACTATGGCCGCCTAACTCTCAATATGGAACTCAGTCCATTGATTTGTATCCACCCTCAACAAACTTGGTCATTATTTATTATGATTGTAAAGGAAAAATCAGACTCATACATGTCATCAAAAATAACAATAATATTCATTTGGAAAAAGGTTTTCACTAAGTACAATCATAAATGAAAAATAAATAAATAAATAAATAAAATACATAACTAGGGTGAATTTAAAAATCAAGATCTTCTACATCTGACCCTTCATCTATCATATCATCATGTATCTCCTCATAATCATCATTATCTTGAGCCTCAAAATTTCCTCGGGGAAGATTCATAAAGATTCTATGTTTTTGCTCATTAGTGAATTGAAATTCCATCTTAGAGGTGAACCTAAGTATGAGAAAATAATATCTCTTGGCTACTGGTAAATCATCTTCATCATCTATAGTTTCCCATATATCTTCTAAAGTTGAATTTACAGAAGGAAAATCTTTAAAAAGCCTAATAACTAAAATATATTGCTCCGTAGCTCTCATCATGATCTACTTAGTAGTTTGGAGGTGAACTATCTCTTTATGGAATAAGATTAATCTCCGAGTGATTCTTTCTAACACTCCTATTGTATTCCTTGGCTCTCTAATCATTTTTAATGCATTAATGGCTCGGATATCCTCATAGGTCAAGGCTCCATCCATTCTTAATTGAAAACATAAAGGCTGAAACGTTAGCTAATAACATAAACATAATAACACTACAACAAAATTGACATTTAATGACTCTCTATAATGACTTACACCAATGGTGTAAGTCATTAAAAGTATTGAGGGATATTTAAAGTCTAGAGGTGTAAGTCATTAAAAGTTTTTGTTAATGACTAACTAGGTAAGTCATCAAAAGTGGTGGGAGACGTTATACTTAAAAATATGATATAATTTTTTATTTTTTTAAATATCAGAAATTGGGCCGAATATATATATATATAAGGAAAGACTTCTAACGCCTCCCCTGGGAAGACGTGCCTAGCCTTTAACGTCTCCCATGAGAAGACGTGCCACATCGGACGTCTCCCAAGGGGAGACGTTAGAGGCTAGGCACGTCTTCCCAGGGGAGACGTTAGAGGTCTCCCCTACTATATTACTTAGCCCTTTTTCTTCTTCTTCCCCGAGAGCATACACACGAAACAAAGAGGCGGAGATGAGGCATTTTCAAGCGATTTCTGGGGTTTTCTTTGATGAGTTTGGCCAATTTTAGGCCATAAAATTCCATTTGAGGTATGTTTTTATCATTTATAAGTGTTGTATAATAGTTAGGGTAATTTTTTATAAATATTAAGGGATTGATTTGGAATTTTAGGGTCTATGATAGTTGCGGTTTTGGGTGATTTTTGGCTCATCAAAGTGGATTTAAAGCATATTTGAGGTAGCATTTCAAGATTAAACAATCTATTATTGTTATAATGGTAGAAAAAATTGTTTTTGTGCTTATTTTTTTTATAGTTTTTATGGGTTTTATTAAAAATATTAGTTTAAAGTATGAAAAATAATTTTTATGTATATTTGAGATATTACATTGTTTAATTTTAACATGATACCGCATTATTTACTATTTTTATTTTTATTTACTATTTATTCCAAAAACTATATATATTTTTAATTAATTTTTAATGTTTGTTAAGTATATATCTGTAAATATGTTTTGAAAAAATGTATTTAATAACTTTGTGTAAAATAAGAAAAATAAATTAATTTTAATTTTACATACTAAATAGTAATTCAATTTTATATGTTTATAAATTTTTTTAATTTATATTATTATTTAATTAGAAAATTATATATATTTGTAATTTTTATTAACATTTAAGTAGGTTATTTATATATAGTTATGTTTTTTTTATTGATTTATTAATCTCTTATTAATTAATTAATTTACAGTTTTAATTAATAGCATAGTGCGCGCATTGCAAAAGTGAAGTAAATTTGCTAGCAAGGACTATTAATTGCAAGGGGTACATACATTATCTTATTTCTTGTTTTAGTATTATTAAACTTTTGTTAGAGGAATTTGAATATCTTAAATATTCATCCATAGTGAAGTAGGTTCTGAGATTAAAATTGTGTGTTGCAGTGATAAGAGAAGGTTGAGAACTGTGTGTTTTAGTGAAGTAAGTTCTGGAAAATTTGTTTGTGTGCTGCGAAGCTATAAGGAAGAAACTTATTGTGTGTTATTTGAATTGTTTGACTTGTTGTTCACAGATGGTTAGATCACTATTATATGGGAAATGCTGCTCGATTTTGTCTAGAATTATGCATTCTATTATTATATTTGTATTGTGTTGTGCTTATTTGATTAGATTGACAGATGGTTAGGTTACTAATATAGGGGAAATGCTGCCCAATTTTTTGTATGCTTATTTAGTTTTTATTTTATTTTTCATAGACAAAGGAAATGATATGAATAGACTTGGACATTACTTGAAGAAACAGGTATGTATATATATAAATATATAAAAAGTTTGCAGGTTATTTATTATTAAAGTATATATAATCAAATAATAATAATTAAATGACATATTGTACTTTATATTTTTTGTAGGTAAACACTACGCCATATACACCAGCACAGATTAATGAAATGCGACAATAGTGGGCGAACAATATGGTACTGATAATTCAAAGTCATTGTCCCAAAAAATAGGTTTTAATTTACTTTTTCTATCTTACTATATTTCTAGCTAGCTAGTGTAATATTTGTTGATTTTGTATGTGTAACAACAAATATTACTTTTTTGTAATTTTAGCTAGCTAAAACATATTATATACACATTTCGGTTTTATTAATGAAAATTCACAATTTAAATTTGCATATAATTTAGATTTTTTAATTAATATATTTAATTTCATTACAATATATATAATTAAATAATCTAAAAATAACTATTTAATTAATTAATTATTATATTTTTAAAATACAAAAACCAATGATGACTCCTAGGAGGAGACATTGAATGTCTACAAAGTCTCCCCATGGGAGTCATCGTAGGGCCACTTAAGATGAGTCCTTCAACAACGTCTCCCATAGGGGGAGACATTAAATGTATACAATGTCTCCCCCATATAGCCATTAAATGCCTATTTTGTTGTAGTGTAACTATAACATAAACACTTACATTAGCGGTTAGATTCGGAGCTTGCGCGTGTGTATCAAGGAGAACTTCATGCATATGAGCCATTGCTCTGATACCAACTGTAATGACCCAACTATTTCTAAGACCTTCGACCATTAAAACTACGAGACATAGCTACTATTTTGGGAAACATACATAAGAAATAATGTAACTTTATTAAATCACCCACAGCTTGATCGCGGGTGTTAAGAAAAACTCTTCTAAGTACCAAATCTCCCACATTAAATTTTCTTTCGCACACTTTAGAGTTGAAATACCGAGTGACCTTTTGTTGATAAGCTACTACTCAGAGTTGAGCTTGCTCACACCTTTCATCGATTAAATCCAGAGATTCCATCAATAACTGATTATTAACACTCTGATCGTATGCCACCCTTCTGTGCGATGGTGGATCTAATTCAACAGGCAACATGACTTCATATCCATAAGCCAAAGAAAATGGAGTATGGCCCGTTGCTATTCGATGGGATGGTCTATACAACCAAAGGACTTCAGGTAGCTGTTCTGGCCATGCCATGCCCTATTCGCTTCTTCAAGCCTGTTCTTCAGGGTATCCTTCAGTGTCTTGTTGACAGCTTCAACCTGTCCATTTGCCTGTGGATGAGCTACTAAAGAAAAACTCTTAATAATCCCGTGCCTTTCGCAAAAATCTGTGAATAGATCGTTGTCAAACTATGTGCCATTATCTGAGACAATCTTCTTTGGAAACCCATAGCGACACACAATGTTCTTGACCACAAAATCCAGCACCTTCTTGGTCGTTATTGTTGCAAGTGGCTCAGCTTCGGCCCACTTCGTGAAGTGGTCAACAACAATCACAACATACTTGACATTGCCTTTTCCCGTGGGCAAAGACCTAATCAAATCTATCCCCCATACTACGAATGGCCATGGGATTTGCATCTACTTTAGCTCATTAGGGGCTGCTCGCGGTATCTTGGAGAATCTTTGGCACTTGTTGCACTTTCGAACAAAATCCACAGAGTCTTCATTCATCATTGGCCAGAAGTATCCTTTCTTTAGGATCTTTTTGGATAACTCTGCCCCCCAGCATGATCCCCGCAGAAACCTTCATGGATTTCTCGCATTAATTCTTTGGCCTTTTTGTAACGCCTTACATCACTATGGATGCTTCCTAGAATGATGAGTGACACTACAAACCAACACGAGTCTTTCCTGCGTGCTTTGTCCTCACTCGCACGCTTCCTGGGAAAACTTCGCAGGAGGTCACCCATCTTGAGATTACTCCAGGTCAAGCACGCTTAACTTTGGAGTTCTCAAGTGATGGGCTACCAAAAAGAAAATGCATCTTGTTAATATAGGTAGTTCCCATTGACCTATTTAAGCCATCTTCAACTGTGTAGTCCCATACCTACATAATCTTAAATCATCACACTTGACCTTCCCTAGGCGGTGTGGGATTGCATAGATTTACCCGGTCTTTCCCTTTACGGATCACAGGATTCTGACTGTCACAATCACCCCCCCCCCCTTTAGGAGTCTGACGTCCCTGTCGGCCACACTTCCGACTGGGTCAAGGCTCTGATACCATTTGTAATGCCCCACATCACTATGGTTGCTTCCTGGAATGACGACTGACCCTACAAACCAACACGGGTCTTTCCAGCGTGCTTTGTCCTCACTCATACGCTTCCTGGGAAAACTTCCCAAGAGGTCACCCATATTGAGATTACTCTAGGTCAAGCACGCTTAACTTTGGAGTTCTCAAGTGATGGGCTACCGAAAAGAAGATGCATCTTGTTGATGTAGGTAGTACCCATCAATCCATTTAAGCCCTCTTTAACTGTGTAGTCCCATACCTACACAATCTTAGAATCATCACACTTGACCTTCCCCAGGCGGTGTGGGATTGCACAGCTTTACCCGGTCTTTCCCCTTATGGATCACGGGATTCTGACTGTCACACTTTTCCTTTAAAACACACCCTAGGAATGGCATTGAGTACCCTCTTCTGTATAAAACTTTTTTGACAAGGATGAACCGAGTTGATTGCCTTTGGAGGGCTTTTGCTTTGTTTTTGTCCGTCGACAGTACTCCATGCTCTAAGTATTCAATGAAAGGTGACATCCATGTGTCTGTTGCTTGGATTACCAGGGAGGACTCCTCTGTATGAATGGTCGGTGCAGAAAAACGTTCAACATGCACTATATTTAAGGTGTCAGCATCGTTCACACTTGCTAACTTGGCCAAAGCATCAGTGTTTGAGTTCTGGTCGCGAGGTACTTGCTGAGAGTATCTTTATCGAATTGTGCCAACAAATCCTTTGCTTTGTTTAAATAAGCAACCATCTTTAGACCCTGGGCCTGATATTCTCCAATGATTTGATTAACCACTAACTGAGAGTCACTGTAAACTTCAAGTGACTTTATATCCATGTCCTTGGCTAATCTTAATCCGGCGAGCAGAGCTTCGTATTCGTCTTCGTTATTGGACGTTGTGAAGTTGAATCTGATTTCACAATGGAATCTATGTTCTTCAGGCGTGACTAAGATGAAACCTGCTCCAGCATTATGTTCATTGGATGAGCCATCTACAAACAACTTCCAGGAAGGAGTTTGGCTTTGGAGTTCAGGCTCTTCTATCGGCTCGATATCCTGGAGCCCAGTCAGTTCTGCAACAAAGTCTGCTAGAACCTGTCCCTTCACAGCTGCTCGTGGTGAGTAAGAAATATCAAACTGTCCAAGTTCAACTGCCCATTTCAACAATCGACTGGCGGCTTCTGGTTTCTGCAGGACTTGCCGTAGTGGCTGGTCGGTGAGTACTACAATGGGGTGAGCTTGGAAGTACGGTCGCAGCTTTCTGGAGGCCAAAGTTAAGCAATAGGCTAATTTTTCAATGGGTGGATACTGCAACTCTGCTCCTACTAGCCTCTTGCTTATATAGTAGACAGCTTTTTGTACATGTTCCTCCTCTCTGGTCAAGACAACACTAGCAGCATATTCTGTGACTACCAAATAGATGAACAAAGTTTCCTTCTCGACCGGCTTGGACAAAATCGATGGTTGCGACATATGAGACTACAGAGCCTGGAAAGCCTTCTCGTACTCTTTCGTCCACTCGAATTTCTTATTGCCCCTAAGTAGATTAAAAAATGGAACGCACTTGTCCGTTGATTTGGAGATAAATCTACTTAAAGTGACAATTCTCCTGGTTAATCTTTGAACATCTTTTATTTTTGTTGGCAACTTCATCTTCACCAGGGCCTTGATCTTTTCGGGATTAGCTTCGATACCTCGTGAGTTCACTATAAATCCCAAAAATTTCCCTGATCCAACTCTGAAGGAACACTTAAGGGGATTCGACTTCATTTGATATTTATTTAAGACTTGAAGCAATCTTGCAGGTCCCTGATGTGTTCTTCTTCCTTCTTTGACTTAACCAACATTTCATCAACATATACCTCCATGTTTACACCAATTAGCTCTTTGAACATGTGATTGACTAATCGCTGGTAAGTCGTACCAGTGTTTTTCAAACTGAAAGGCATTACTTTGTAACAGTAAAGCCCTGTATCGATCCGAAAGCTAGTGTGATCCTCATCAGGTGGGTCCATATTGATCTGATTGTATCCCGAGTATGCATCCATGAATGATAGGATCTCGTGCCTTGAAGTGGCATAGACTAGCTAGTCAATCCTTGGGATTGGAAAACAATCCTTCGGGCAGGCTTTATTGAGGTATGTGAAATCCACACATATTCTCCACTTGCCATTGGCTTGGGAGCCATCATGGGATTAGAGACCTAAGATGGATAAAACGCTACCCTGATGAATTCGTTCTCCTTTAGCTTCTCGACTTCTTATTTTAATGCTTTTGATCTATCTTTGTCGAGCAGCCTCCTTTTCTATTGTACTAGTGGAGAACTTTTATCTATGTTCAGGACATGGATGATAACTGATGGGCTAATCCCAACCATATCTTTATGTGACCAGGAAAACACCTCCTAGTTCTTTTAAAAAATTCCACCAGTTTTTGTTTTGTTGTTGTCTCTAAGTTTTTACCGACTTTCACAACCCTGGTCGGATCTGCTTCATCGAGTTTGACCTCCTCGAGGTCCTTGACTGGTCCTACATCTTCCTCAAAATCCCCAAAGTGAGGATCTAAGTCCCTATCCTCACTTTGGGCAACATCCTATTTGGTGACCTGCTCACCTGATTGGGATTGTATTTCATTGGACAATAGCAACCCTTTCTTAGCTCATTCCCTCAATCCACCCCTTTTCTCCTTAGTAATCAAGGAATTGGAGCATTCCCTCACTTCTCGCTAGTTTCCCAACACGCATCCTACCCCTGCATTGGTTGGAAACTTCGTGGCTAGGTGCCAGACCGAGGTTACGGCTCACAGGTCGACTAGAATAGGCCTTCCAATCACATAATTATATGCAGAAGGACAATCAACTACTTTAAAAGTAGTGAGTAATATTCTGTTCGCAGGTGCAGTTCCTGCTGTGACTGAAAGTCTGATCGACCCCGTTGGCGCGATCCCTTCGCCAGAAAAATCGTAAATGGTTTGGTTGCATGGCTCCAAGTCCTTCACTAACAACTTCATCCTTTCCAGTGAAGACTTGTACAGAATGTTTACTGAGCTCCCTGTGTCCACTAACATCCGTTTAACCATCATATGGGCAGTCTGCACGCCACAACTAGGGGGTCCGAATGGGGAAATCAGACATGATGCGCATCAAGCTCAAAGAAGGTTATCATTTCTTCTTCTGTGCGAGCTTTCTTGGGAATTCGATCCTCTACATTCATCATTTCAATATCCTGGTCATGGCGTAAGGTTCGGGCGTATCACTCCCTTGCCTTCCCACTATCACCTGCTAAGTGTGGGGCACCACAAATGGTCAGCAATGTACCCGCCACTGGAGCTGGCTGTAAAGGGGGCGAGGGTTGGCACGCAGGTGCTTGCTCGTTGCCTCCTTGAGCCTCTCCCTGAGAACCTCCAATGGCTCGTACATATCTTCTCAAGTGTCCTTGTTTGATAAGGAATTCAATTTCATCTTTAAGCTAGTTGCACTCATTGGTGTCATGACCATAGTTGTTGTGAAAACGACAAAACTTGGTTGTATCACTCTTGGAGATATCTTTCCTTATTGGCGCTGGTCGCTTGTAAGGGACAGTGGTGTTGGTCACCTGGTACATTTCTGCTCTGCTTTCGACTAGGGTCGTGTAATTGGTGAACCTTGGCTCGTACCTGCTACTCTTAGGGCGCTTATTCTCAGACGTTGACGGCTCGTGGTTCGCCCTTTTTCCTCTGTTTTTTCTGTTATTTTTGCCGTTGCCATTGGGTTTCTTCGACCCGTTGGCGACTTTGGGGGGATCTTCCTTCGGCCCCTTGTCGTCTGCAGGCGCCTTCCCTTCATTAGCAATCGCCTCTTCGAGCTTGATGTCCCGGTCTGCTCGGTCCAGAAATTCTTGGGTACTCTTCACCCCATTCTTCCTCAAACTGTTCTAGAAGGGTGAGTGGTGCCGTAAACCACTAGTAAGTGCCATCATTTTCCCCTCATCACCGACTGTCTTAGCTCCAGCCGCGACTCGCATAAAATGCTGGACATATTCCTTCAAGGATTCTCTCTCCTTCTGGCGTATCTCGCCCAGTTGGTTGGCTTCGGTCGGATGTACTCGACCAGCATAAAACTGCCCATAGAACTCTTTCATGAACATTTCCCATGACACTATGCTAGCAGGAGGGAATTTGAAAAACCACTCCGAAGCTATCGAATAAGGTGGACGGAAAGATTCTGCAGCGAGCATCATCCGACACCTTCTGGATGTCCATTTGTATCTTAAATTTATTCACATGAGATACTGTGCAACGCCCTGGTTACCCCAGAATAGTTACGGTGAACAATGAACCAGAAATTTGACCTGCTACTCGAGTCCTTTGGTTAAAAACGTGATCTAAGTGTTATTATCAGGTTAAGGTGAAAAATTAATAAAAAGGAAAGGATATGTTTTATTTAATGCATAAAACTGTTCATGGGCCCATAAAAGGTTTACAGGTTATTTACAACTCAAAATGGTCATTACAGTTTCAAAATATCAAACCCGCCGACCTAAGCGGCAAAAATAGGGTGAACCCCCTAGTCCCTCTGAGAACTCCTTGGCCGTGGTGGTCAAGCGGCCGCACATGTACACATCACCACCTAAGCTCTCCACTCAAGGTTGGGCGAGCTTTTCTTTCCCTTTACCTGCACCACATAGCAACCATGAGCCAAGGCCCAGCAAGAAAACACAATAAAGCATGATATAATATCAACAATGATCATAATAACCATTCAGGACTATTAGTCCAAAACAGATAGGTGACAGTCGCAAAAGTCACTAATATGGGGAAAACTCCCTTTAGCCATGTGACGATAGGATCACCAGGGCTTAACAGATAAGTGAGCATTTCACTAGCTTTAAAAGGATAGGTGCATGGTGATTAGTCACCAACATAACCTTCCTCATGACTCTAGAGTCATAACTATGGAACATCGTTCCCTAGCCATGTGACAAGCAGTCACCTGGGCCTTATGCCCTGGCTCTCAGTAACTAGTCTTAGACTAGCCAAGCGCTTATAAATTGATCGACCTTAGGGTCGGTCCAGTGTTAACGCCTTAGAGCCATTCAACACTGATATCGATTAGATCTAATCTTCATTTGGCTCGACGTTCATGACGCTATGCCATTTCTGACTCTTAGGTCAGTGTCCCTGACTAGTCAGTGCCATAAACAAGTAAGCAACATTTCTCAAGCATTTAATATGCAATCCACGTCCACATTTATCAACCAACGTGCCTCAATAACAATCATGCATGTCATATACATATACAGGGTGCAATTTGTATTCTTACACTGTTTTCTTACCTCTGGTTCGAGTGAAAATTAATATAAGAACGACCCCTGAGAACGATCGATCTTTTAATTCCCTGATGGTTACCTGGTCATAACCAAAATATAGGATTCATCAATGAAAATGATTAACAAAGGTTCCCAAACCAAAACCTAGCCTCCGAGACATGGAATCCTACTAACCGGGTAGTAGGATCGATCCCGAGGCCTAAGACTTGAATCCCCAAGCTAAAAACTCATTTCTGGCCAAAAATGCTCTTATGGGCCGCGGCTCACCATAGCCATGTCGCGGCTCACCTCTTAGACAGAGGCATTTCCTCCCCAGAACCAACATAGGCTGCGTCTCACCATAGCCATGTCGCGGCCCTTTACACAAACCAGCTATCCACCAGCTTTCTTCCCCTGTGTTTTTCCTAGAAACCAAACCTTCAAACCAGTCCCAAACCTCATCCAAACACTCAATCCAACCCCTAAACACCATCTATATCAAACCCTCATCAAAACCCAAGTTAAACATCAATCGAAACTTCCATTAATCCAAACTAACCTCAACAAAATCATAGGCTGAAAACTAAAAGAAAACAGAGTAAAACCAGAAAACTTATGGCTGAAACTCACCTCAAACTTGAGATTAAATCCCCTTCAATGGCTGAACCAACTCTATGAACTCAACCCCTTGATTTCCTAGCTTGATTCCTCACTTTGAGCTCAAAAACTCCAAAGGTGAAATGAGAGGGAATGATGTACGGGAAGGAGAAGTAAAGGCTCTGTTTTGTTCTATTTTTCTACAACCAACTAAAGTTTCATATACATCCAAACCAAATGACCTAAATGCCCCTAGGTCATTAAAAGTTTCTAAAGCCTTCTCAAGGGCAAAATTGTCTTTTCCAACCTATACCGTTAATTATAATTAACGCTCTCCAATTCCCGCTAATCTCGCTAATATCAAACACCAATAGTTCATATCCCGTTACCCTATAATTCCCGGTAATGCTCTAATCATTAAAAACACTCCGAGACTCACCCCGAGCCTCGAGCTTAAGCCTGTTATGACCAAACCGATAAATTATATTTAAAGATCGTCTCATGCTGAATAACTCGAACCAATCCATATTATAATGTGGCCTCACAATATGTCATTGACATGCAAACAAATATACAAGTATGCCCTCAATGGGCCAAATTACCAAAATACCCCTGTGAACAAATGTGGACCCACATGCATGCATTTAACATCATACTATAATATAATTCTCATAAACATACATAAATTCATTTAATGGCATAATTAAACAATTATGGCCCTCCAGGCCTACTAATCCAGCCATTAAACCATATTAGGGATTCCGGGGCATTACACATACTCTGGGTACAATCAAATCAATATGCATCCACGTGATGAGGATCATACTAGCTTTCAAACAGATACGAGGCTTTACTGTTACAAAGTAATGCCTTTCGGTTTGAAAAATGCTGGTGCGACTTCCAACGACTGGTCAACCATATGTTCAAAGAACTGATCAACGTTAGCATGGAAGTATATGTCGATGACATGCTGGTTAAGTCAAAGAAGGATGAAGAGCACATCGAGGACTTGCAAGGATGCTTCAACATCTTGAACAATTATAATATGAAGGTGAACCCCCTCAAGTGTTCCTTTGGTGTTGAATCAGGGAAATTTTTGGGATTCATAGTAAACTCGTGAGGAATCAAAGCTAATCCTGAAAAGATTAAGGCCCTGATCGAGATGCAGTCACCTGCCAAGATTAAATATGTTCAAAGCCTAACTGGGAGGATTGCCGCTTTGAGTAGATTCATTTCTAAGTCAGGGGTCTCAAGATGGTTGCTTACTTAAACAAGGCAAAGGACTTATTGGCACAATTCAAAAAGTATACTCTCCAGCAAGTACCTCGTGATCAGAACTCGAATGTTGATGCCTTGGCCAAGTTAGACAGCACAAAGGATACTGACACCCTAAACATAGTACCAATTGGGCATTTTTCGACACCGAGCATTCAAGCAGAAGAATCTTCACTGGTAATTCAAGCGACAGATGCATGGATGACGCCCATCATTAAATACCTTGAGCAAGGATTGCTGCCAGCAGAAAGAAACAAAGCAAGGACTCTCCAGAGACAGTCGGCTTGATTCATTCTGGTCAATAGAATCTTATATAGATGAGGGTACTTGATGCCTCTATTATGGTGTGTTTCTAAGGAAAAGGGCATGGAATTGATGCAAGAAGTCCATGAAGGTTTCTGTGGAGATCACGCTGGGGGGCAAAGCTCGTCGAAGAAAATCTTATGGAAAGGGTATTTCTGGCCTACCATGAATGAGGACTCTATGGATTTTGTTCGCAAAAGTGACAAGTGGCAAAGATTCTCCAAGATACCACGAGCAGCCCTTAATGAGCTCAAATAGATGCAAAGCCTGTGGCCATTCGTAGTATGGGGGATTGATTTGATCGGGCCTTTACCCACAAGAAAAGGGAATGTCAAGTACGCAGTAGTTGATGTTGACTACTTCACAAAGTGGGCCGAGGCTGAGCCACTGGCAACCATAACGACCAAGAAAGTTTTGGATTTTGTGGTCAAGAATATCTTGTGTCGATATGGGTTACCAAGGAAAATTGTCTCGGATAATGGCACACAATTTGAATGTGATCTTTTCACTGATTTCTGCGAGAGGCACGTATTATAAAGAGTTTTTCATCGGTAGCTCATCCGCAATCGAACGGACAGGTTGAAGCTATCAACAAGACCCTGAAGGACACCCTGAAGAAAAGGCTTGAAGAAGCAAAGGGGGCATGGCCAGAACAATTACCAGAAGTCCTTTGGTCGTATAGAACATCCCATCGAACAGGAACAGGTAATACTTCATTTTCTTTGGCCTATGGGTATGAGGTCATGTTTCCTATTGAGCTCAACCCACCATCACATAGAAGGCTGACATACGATCAAAGAGGTAATGATCAATTATTGATGTAGTCCTTGGACTTGGTCGATGAAAGGTGCGAGCAAGCTCAACTTCGAGTAGCAGCTTACCAGCAAAAGGTCGCTCAGTATTTTAACTCTAAAGTACGTGAAAGAAAGTTTAACATGGGAGATTTGGTACTTAGAAGAGTTTTTCTCAACACTCGCGATCAAGCTGCCGGAGTGCTCGGACTAAACTAGGTGGATCCTATCAGATTGAAGAAGTTCTTCAACCATGCACATATAAACTTGCTCGCTTAAATGGAGATCTCATTCATCTCTATTGGAATGGAGAACGCCTGCGCAAGTATTATCAATAAATAGTTCTTTTTAAAGAATTGGCTTGTATTAATTTCACTTTTTACAAGGTTATGAACAAGGGCTAGTCAATTTATGACTAGTCGCTTATAAGTATAAGATCAATTTTTTATCACTCATACAGACACAATTTTGTCCATTTATTACGAGAAATAAAAGGAACTGTACGCAGCCAGTTATTCTTGCCAATTATTGTATTTATTACAAGTATTTGCTCATTACATGTGTTGTTTTGCTATATTATCGATAATTGTTTATAAGTGCGCGAGCAGTAATGTTCGAACAAGACTTGGTCATGGCAAGTGACCAAGAACCTTAAGCTCCTCAATCACTTGGGAGGCATATAAGATAATAAGCAAGCAAAGCATATATAGTAGACATATGTAAACACACGAGCAAAATAAGGGAAAGCATATTGCGGTACTTAGAGTATTTTTCAAAAAATTTAGTTTAAATTTTGTAAAATCAAAACAAAGTGCTATGCTAAGTTTGGTCATGCGAACAGATGTTGTAATAATAAATATTATAATATCAAAATGAAATGTTTTACACCGCGAGCGATTGCTGCTCAGATGTAATTAGTGATTAAAAGGAAGCTGCCCTATGCAACAAAAAATTATCTCGACATTACGAACCATAGTTTGTATGTCCCAGTTACAAATAAAAAAAATATAATAAATGGATAAATCACTGAGCAGCAGGAGCAACAGGAGGATCTGGCTGGGATTGCTGGTTGACTGTTGTCCCAGAACCCTCTTCGGCGCCTTCGATGCCAGTCACCAAGGAGATTTCAGGAGATTCCTGAGCTTTCTTTTCCTCTTCTAGGTGAGCAGCACACTTTGCCAATTCTGCCTTCTTCATCTGCTCGGGGAGGTAGTCAAAGTTTGCGTCTAGATTGTTTTTCCAGAACAAATAGAAGCAGTTGAAAGTTGCTCCTTTGAACTTCTCCAAATTACGAGAGTTGGTTTCCTCAAGCTTTTTGGCTCGTTCCTCCAGCTGAGCAGTCTCCTTTCAGCTGATCACTAAGTCATCTTAGAGTTTGGACACTTCTTTGTAGTTCATCTCCGAAGCCTCCTTATATCTATCCTTGACAACACTAATCTTGACCACTGCCTCTTGGCATCTCCTCGCCTCCTCTGTAACGCCCTACTACCCATGGACAGTTACCGTGTGCATTTTAAATAGTGCTAAACTTGCTAATCGAGTCTTTTGGCCATAATTGTGTAACTAAGTATGATTAGCGGTTTAGGATTAAATTTTTTGGTTAAGATACAACGTTTCACTAAAACGTTTAATGTATACATTGGGATCCCAAAAATATAATTTAAAGGTTAATTACAATGAAAGATTTACAATCGGCCGACCTAAGCGGCAAAATAGGGTTTAACCCTAGTTCCTCTTTAAACCCTCAGCCGTGGCGGTCGAGCAGCCGCATATGTACACATCGTCACCTAAGCTCTCCAACTCAAGGATGGTCCAACTTTCTTTTGCCTTTACCTGCACCACATAGCACCCGTGAGCCGAAGCTCATCAAGAAAACTCAATATGCTCATGAACAGTAATAACATGTTACAAAATTCATAATAGGCATGCCTAGCAATAATAGCCCTATTCATGCATGCAAATATGTTCAAATAATCATGGTGGATCTCGCCCTCCTGTATGGATGACTATCAAGTTAATCCTAATCAGATGAGTGATTAACACTTTGAGATTCTGATAATCATGGTGGGGCTTATAGCCCTAATCAGATGAGTGATTAACACTTGAGATTCTGATAATCATGATGGGGTTTATAGCCCTAATCAGATGAGTGATTAACACTTTAAGATTCTGATAATCATGCTAGGGCTTATTGCCCTAATCAGATGAGTGATTAACACTTTGAGATTCTGATAATCATGTTGGGGCTTATAGCCCTAATCAGATGAGTGATTAACACTTGAGATTCTGATAATCATGCTAGAGCATGTAACCTTAATCAGATGAGTGACTGATGAGTAAGTCACTAACTTCAACCAGATGAGTGAGTCACTAACTTAGGCTCATCACCCATAACCATGTGACATTGCAGTCACCTGAGCCTTTTGACCCTGGCTATAAGTAACTAGTCTCTAGACTAAACAAGCACTTTTAATTTTCATCGAACTTGAGGTCGATCAAGCATTAATGTTCATGATAATTCATTCAATGCTTATGTCGATTATATCTGATCTTTTCGTCTTGCATTAAACACGCCAAAACCGTTCTTGACTCTTAAGCCAATTCCATACGACCAGTGCTTAGTACTACTGCCGAACTTGACAAATGAATCATAGCTTCACAGTCAGTACTGACACCATTGCCGATTCTTGACTCATAGGTCAGTGCCATTCACAAGTAAGCAATGAAACCAGGCATATATCAAAAATCCAAATGTAGGGCATTCAGCATGCTTACTTAACAATCACTAGCATAATTATGATCATGCACTATTACAGAGACTCAAGCTCTAATCAATCTCATATTCAATATTCATGGCATGCCCTAATCACATGTATCTCATGCATCACATACTGGATGCAATTTTCTTACCTCTAGTTCAAGCGAGAAATAACAAATGAACGAACCTTGAGAACGATCATTCCTTTGATCACTTAGCAGTCACCTAGTCATAACCAAATATGGAATCTAATTAATGAAATTAACAATAAAAGGTTCTTTACCTAAACCTCACTCCCGGGATCATGAATCGTACTCAAACGGTTAGTAGATTCGATCCCGAGCCTTAAGAATTGAAACCCCGAGCCAAAAACCCTCAAAAGTGCCCAAAATAGGAACCTGGAAAAATAGGGTAGCGCTACAACCAGAGCTGACTGGCCTTGGACAACGCTGTAGCACCCTCCCTTGGGCGCTATAGCGCTAGGACCAGGCTGAATCAGCCCTGGTTCTTCCTCCTTCGAGTTTTCCAATTCCAAGCTTCACAAACTGATCCCAAACTACATTAAAACTCCCAAATGAACCTAAATATCCACTCTACAAGTCCTATGCATCAAAACCTAATCAACCTTTGCCAAAAACTCCCATCAATTCTCACTATCTGAATCAAAATCCCAACTGAACATCAAAAGGAAAACAGAGCAAAACCAAATTTTTCCATGGTTGAAAACTTACCTCAAGCTCAGAATTACACCCTCTTCAGTGGTGGAACACAACCCTAGACCATTGAGGCTCAACTCCCTACCTTGGATCCTCAAAAGGAGCTCAAAAATTCAAAGAGAAAAGGAGAAGAAATGATGAACGGGAGAGGAAGAAGAAGAGCTCTATTTTGGTTAGCTTTCTACAACTTTAATGGTTCATATATATCCTTAAGGTCAAAAGAACAAAATTCCCCCAAGCTTAAATAAAACCCTTAAGAGCCACCAAGGGCAAAATCGTCATTTCTCCTCTAATCCAGTTAATCATAATTAACGCCACCCAATTCCTGTTATTCCCAATATTCTCAAATGCTAATAAATCAGATCCCATTACCCTTTAATTCTCGGCAATGTACTAATCCTCAAATTACCCTGAGACTCACCCCGAGCCCGTTATACCAAACTGATAACTTGCATTCAAAGATCGTCTCATGCCGAATGGCCCAAACAAATCCACATTATAAAATGGTCTTACTCAGAATTCACCAACATGCATGAAAATATAAAAAATATGCCATCAATGGGCCCATATGCATGCATTTATCATCATATAATAATATATTTCACATAATCATGCATATAATCATTTAATGGCATAATAAATCAATTATGGCCCTCCCGGCCTCCTAATCACGGCCCTAAGCCTTATTAGGAAATTTGGGTCATTACATCCTCACTCAGGGCGGCAATTCTAGCCTTGGTTGCCTTAATATCTTCTGTGTGTCTGGCCTCGACTGCCTTCATCTCCTCAGCGAATCTGGCCTCGACCTCCTCGGCTCGGTACCAGCTGTGTCCTATGGTGAAGATACCATTGCGAGCAGAAAGAGAAAAGTAAATCAGTCAGGGGCTATTAAAGAAATAGTTGGTCGAGTAAAGAAAAAAGAAGAAACATAGTCCATGACTGATGACTGGCTATTCAGTAGCAGAGGAAGATGCGAGAAGGCTTCCTGGCTACGGCAGTTCTTTGAAAGTCGTTGCAGCTTCTCGTAAGTAGCGTTGAAGGCGCTGCTCAGATGGTTGTCGGCCGAAGGTCTCCTCACCTGCTTGGAGGGAAGGTTACTGCTACGAGGAGGAGGAGGAGGTGTCATAGCCCTGGAAGGATTGGGCGCTGGAGGATCTTCTACTCGAGGCTCCTCTATTCAGCCTTTTTCATGGAGGGATCATTGTTGCTCTCCCTGTGGTGCCTCCTAGTCGCTTTCTTTTTTCTCGCAAGAGCTTCGACGTTTGTGTATATGTCGAAGGCTTCCTCAGAAGGCATGACTGCAAGACAAAAAAAAACAATCAGACAGTATAATCTAAAGGAGCAAGGGAATAATGAAAAGCGAAATTCTAAGTAATATACCCAAGCTATAATTATTAGTCAATACATTATTTATAGAACTACTACTACACTCACTCTCTGCCTCAAAGAAGTTTGAATTTAAATTACTGGTCGTAAATTTAAAGTTTCCATCCCTGTCAAATAAATGACATGGAATAAGCAAGCTATCTAAGAGTGAGAAATCCATACCATTCTCGTCCGAAGACTCAAGTACAGGGCCGGTGTACTCCAGAAGTTTTTGCTTGCCCCTCCCATAGTGGGCAGAGGCAGCAGCAGCCCGAGGATTGCTCGAGGGTTCCCAAATAGTCACTCCCGTTGCCCGCCCTCTCAGGGGTTATGACACATCTTTCTGCTGCTCGGGGATTTCCTCTCCTGTGGCACTCCCCGCAGTGGACTCCCTCACTTTCTGGTGAGGTGCCAAAAGGCCAACTAGCCTTAAAGTGCTCTCGGTGACCAGCTCCTTGACGCTTTTTTCAACATTCGTCATCCTGGCCAAGGCTACAGCCCTAATCTCCATCTCTAGACTAGGGTCTGGTCGGTACCATGGACCTAGACACAACACCAATATTCTAAGGACAGCGAAGGAAAAACTGATAAAAGAAGCGACCAGAGCTTAAAAAAATTACTTCCTCGTGTGAAGGCCAGGTTGTCGGAGACCAGGTCCATCGTAAGGAAGTACTCCTGGAAGTACTTTCCTATGTTAGATTTGTAGGTGCATCACTCAGGAATATGCGAGCGATGACAGAAGTAAAAAAACCCCGTGCTGTTTTTGTTGAGGTTGGACTTGAGATCGAACAGGTAGTTGATCTCGTGTGGTGTAGGCACAGGCCACTTTTTATGGTTGTAAAGGATATAGAGTGTTGATAGTACTCTATATTCGTTCAGGGTAATTTGGAAGGGGGCGACCTCGAAGTAATTGGCCACCCCTTGAAAAAATTCGTGCAGGGGCAAGATTGCCCCTGCCTCGATATGAAACCTCGACCAGGTGCTGAAGGCACCTCCAGGCACATTTTCCCTTTGGTCGGGTGTAGGCTTGACTAAGGTGACCCCAGGAAGACCGTACTTCTTGAGGTATCTTGTCACCATCCTAGTTGATATGACACTAGGAGGTGCAACATACCAGTCAACTTCTGATCAAGGGTCGTCGCGAAGCTGGGCTTTGGGTTAAATTTTTGGTGGTGCAATGTTTATAGGTTGAGGATCATTTGAAGGACCCTCATTTTCGGCTGCTGGTCGGTTATAAAGAGAATTTGTGGGTTTCTTTTTCCTACTATCTATATGTTTAACACGACCCATGTGTGGCTGGCGGACTGGGAAACTAGTCATGGGGTTCTGTTGAGAAGATGGAAGGTCAGAAAAAGGAAGTGGCGGTTGTTCTTGATCTTCGAACAACAACAGGAGAAGATCGTCGTCTATTGGCCTCTCACCTCCCCACGGATCGTGCATGAATATCTGAGAAGAGTAAAGGGGAAATGAAAATCTACGACCAATGGATAGAAGAAGAAGACATGTAAGGATAACGTTGCTCGTGTATAAAAGTTAAGCGTTTATACGACCCACAATATCCTAGCATAAACACTAAAAACATGCGAGCAGTTTGGAAAAACGGATCAAAAAGTGGAAGTGAAAAGTTTTTTCAAGAAAACTTTTTGACTCCGAAGAAAGGAGGGAAACACCCAGTTTTTCCGAAAACAATAAAATCAAATTTTTATTTCGATTTATGGCCCTAAAATAGTATTCTTATTTCCCACACTATTTTCTAATCCTCGCCTAATGTTTCCCTCTACCTAAAATTCCTATTCTATCATGTTTTTGCATACAAACCCGATCATCCAAAAAATTTCTCAAGAGCATTCCGAACCCAAACTAGAGAACTTACGAGATTCATTGTAAATTGTACAACAGAGAAGACGAGTTCAGAGACTTACTTGGATTGTGGTTTTCAAAGAATTCACAAGGGTGTTGCTCAGAGCTGATCAAATGTGTCTCAGATTGCCTAAGTTTTCTGGGTTTGTTCTTGGGAATTTTCTCTGAGTTCTTGAGGAGAGTGAAGGGGACGGTAAAAAGTGAAAAGTGGGAGAGGTGATGTATTTATACTGATCGTGGTGCAGTTAAAGAGGTAATGATGGGGGTAAGTTTTCAATGTGTGGGGAATCGTATTAGTCGTCAAAATATATTTAGGAAACTGTAACAGTCATGATTGCTTACTTTTTTGAAAAGGTGTTGAGACACGTGATAGGTCAAATGGAAAACTGGTCGAGTAATTTTATTATATGCTGGTTGCAGTAAAATAAACTTGGGGGGTAAATGTTTACCCAAAAAAAAATTCACCTGATGACGTGGAAAAATTAATATACACGTGGGATACACGTGACTGTTTAAGTAAGTACGTTCTGTTCGATCGTCGACCAGAGGAGAATTCACTCAGCAGAAGACATATTTTATGGGCGACCAGTCTGGTCGCAGTATTCCAGATATCTTCTATAGATATGTAATCTCGATTTAAGTAATAATTGTGATTTCCATTATTATTTAGATACGTTTGTATTAAATGTAATTAAGGCCCATCGACCCATGAGGAACTCCTTGAGCCTATAAATAAGATTCAAATGGCTCAAGAGAGAGGACTTTTTTTTACTCTTAGACTTTGGATCTTGAGAGACTGAGAGAGAATTATAGTGTTTGTATCCACTAAACTTGTATTCATCTCTAAGCTTGTGAAACTCATGAACCCTAGTTCATTGATCGCAGGTTTTGGAGTTCTACATTAATAAGAACACTAAGTGGACGTAGGTCATTACCATTACTTGGGGCCGAACCACTCTAAATCTTTTTGTCATTTTATCTTTTTGGCTTGAATTCATCTTATTATTGTCATTTTATTTGACTCCGTGTCGTTAGCCAAATCAAGGGTCAACAAAACCTAAGTACTACACAAGCCATACAGGTACTTTCGTCCAATATGTAACCTATGTCTATATAACGATAGCTTATTCAATTCTCATCTTTCAAATTTTGAATCAAAATCATAAATCAAGCAAATATTGATTAGGTATTTACTAGCATTAAGCAAACATTATATAGATTAGAATTGTTGACCACAATTTTGGCCAACGACGAATAGACGTCAAAACTACGGTAAACCTTCAAGAGAAAATATGACACTGATAATTTTATAGTGGTTCAGCCCCAATTTATTGGTAATAGCCTAATCTACTTGGAGTTGTGATATATAGATCGACACTTAAGAACAGATTAACCTATGTCAACTGAGTTTCTCAAGTGTAAGTAGAAAAATACAGAGTTTCTCTCTCTAAAGAATACAAGCTTTCTCTCTCTAAGCTCTCTTAGAAAATGCCCCAAGAATGCCCCAAGTAACAATCCCAAAGTCTCAAAACTAGAGAGTTTTTCTCAGTCTCAAAAGATCAGATCCCCCTAAATGATGCCATGAGCCATTTATTTATAGGCTCATGGATCGTACATCAGATATAACCCTTTGACCGGGTCCTTGGTTCTTCCAACAGACTTTAACTAATAAAATATAAATGAATTTAAATTACAATAATATAGCTATTATTCCGAGATATCTGAGAGATTCCCGCGGCAGTTGAGAATGATTCGAGTTGAAACTGTTACTGAGGCTTTTCTGAAGACTCACTAGACGGTAACTTCTGAGATTTTGATCCGTGGACCAACCGAATCCATCCCCGAAGTGACTGATCAGCCAAGACAACTCACCGGTCGACATAGGCAAGCACCTCTGGTCGGTATAGGCAAAGCACTCCTCTAGCACACCTCTGGTCTAGCATGACACATATCTGGTCTAGCATAACATTTTACTAGTCGAGCAAAACAAATGACTGGTCGGCCAAAATACTCCACTGGTCAGCTAGAACATTTTACTGGTCAGTCAAAAATCTTTTCCGGTCAAACAAAAATTCTACCTGGTCGGTCAAATCACTTCCAAACCAAATAAATAATTTTCATGACCAGTAATATCACAACTCCGAAGAGCCAATACATTTATTGACTATTAATGTGCCATTTACTGACCATGCATTGCCACTTGTCACTTCTGATTGCCACATCATCGAATTGAAATTCTGGGGATAACATTTTCCTCCAAGTTTATTATATGATTTACTCGTATGATAAACTTTTTCTCTAGCAAAATGTTTTTGAGGTCATCCAAAAGCTTCCATCATGTCAGTAACTTTCACTTTTGTAGTAAACCCACGATTGAACTTTTCTTATGAATTCTTCAAATTCCATTTTTTGATCTTGTTGTAATACCCCATGAGTAAGAAAAACATGTATGTGTCCCATACCCTTGAGATTTGTTGTCCCCTCGAAAATAATTTATTGGGAAAACATGTATATGGTTGATCGGTCATCTTCTTGGAGAATCACCAATGGCACCATAAACATGCCCCCCCAAGCCGCTCGAGTATGCCAACATCTGCTCGGATGTAATGGCACCATCACTCGGACACCAGGGCACCATCACTCGGACACCAGGGAACCATCACTCGGACACCACGCATTCGCTTGGGCACCACACCATCTGCTCAGACCACGCCATCCGCTCGGACCAGAGCCCAGCCGATCAGACACTCTTCCATCCGTTCGGACACCACAAGAACAGCTCGGATGCACGCCATCTACTCGGACCAGCGCCCAGCTAATTGGACACTCCTCCAGCTCCTCGGACGCACGGCCCAGCTGCTTGGGCGCACGCCTGCTTGGATGGTAGCCCTTGGACGCAGACCCTCGAAAGCACCAGACTCCTCAGACAGCAGCCCTCAGACGCAGACCCTCAAAAGCACCATGCTCCTTGGCATGGCCTCCTCATATGCAATAGGCCTCCTGGATGCACGGCATAGCCACTAAGATGCACACACCCACCGATCGGACACACACGCTTATCCGCTCAGATGCACACACCCACCGATCGAACACACCCATAAGTCATTGGGCTTGTAAAAAAAATGGTTCATGCATTTTAGGCACCAAATTTTTTTTTCTTATTATTGTTGCCCTCATACATGTTTATCTGGGAAATAAAAAATATTTTTACTACTCAGAAAATATTTTACTGGGTAGTAAATATTTTTTCTTAGCATTGATTGACTTATGTTTGTTTAGTTCACTCTAGGGACTCATCACTGTTAGTCATGCTCAACACCGAGCAGTAGACTATAAGGAGTTGGTCAAGGTCTTGAATGATCAATTGGTGGAAGCCCAGGCAAAGATTGATGTGCCTGCCTTTCCTGCTCTATCACTCCAACCAGAGATGGTCCTAGATGTTGACGATGGTGTTAACCAGTCAGGGACTAGTTTACCCGACCAATAGACACTCTTAGTTGACCTGAGAGCTTCATATCCATCAACATAGTTTCCTACTCAACCAGTGAAACATGCTCAACCGACCAGGGAAGTTGTATCTGCTCTCCCGACCAGGAAAACTTTACACTTGACCAGCTGAACTTTGATCTGGCTAGTAGTGTACTCTTTTTTCTTATACTTCTGTGAAGACAACTGATGCTTAGCAGCTTTGATATTTTTCTCGTAACTCCGAGCTGTTGGCATTTATACTTTACTTTTCTTTGCTAACTTGAAACATTCTAAGTCTTTTTAGACTTAAAACATTATAAATTTTTTGTGAATAGTAAAGTCATTCTGATGTATGTCTTATATTTTTGCATGAGTACTTAGTTTTCTAACTTAGAAATTCTAGACATTTCATAAGTCCATACTAAGTATACTTTCTCACACACTTATTGCTCTAACATTTTATGAGCATAATGTTTACTGTCACACGAATATCTGCTTCTAACTTGAAATTTTTAAAATTCCAAGTTACTAAAGCTTTGTCAAACAAGTTAGCTTAATGGCATTTTTGGACTTCAAAAATTTACAAGTCAGCCTAAAAATAGATATCTTAACTCGTCTTTTATTTCCTGTGTTAAATTATATACCAGTATACCCCATGTGCCCCTTAAGTGATCGAGGGTTGAAAGATCCTTAGTCACTTGCTACTTGACCGAATCTGTTCGAGCAGTGAATTACTTGTGAAACACATAGAATATATGGAAAATATCGAGCAGTTGAACACTGCTTGAACGTATCGACCAGTTGAACACTGTCTGATTTTACCAACTAGTTGAACACTGTTCGAATAATTAACACACATGCACATTTGTAGCAAGAATCGACCACGCTGCGCGTAGTCTCTTTTATTACTCGTAAAAAAAAGGACAAAACGAGTCTAATAACGAGTCTTAAACAACAAAAATTGTTCAAAAATAGATGACTGGTCAGCAAATAACCAGCTCATAAACCAAATTTAAATAACAAGTTAAACAACTTGAAATTAAACTACCACTCTGAAAGTGGTATTTAGTGATAATATATCCTCCGATGCTTGCCATTCCAGTGGTTCTTGATCAAGCTCCGTTCACCCAATCTGATCCTAGCACTCCAGCTCATGTCAAAGTATCTGGGCATACCTCTCCCTTGCTTTGTTATTATCCTCAGCCAAGTAGTGTGGACCTCCACATATAGTGTCTAAGGTAAAGTCCACAGGTCTAGGTTGCAAGGGTGGAGATCTCTGTCGTTTGAACCCAGAATTGTTGCTGCCTCCTTCTCCTTGGGGTGTCTCTACCCGGTACTTTCTCAACTTGCCCAACCGAAGAAGAAATTATATCTCGTCCTTGAGGTGATTGCATTCATTCGTGTCGTGACCATAATCTCCATGGAAATGACAAAACTTATTCATGTCTCTCTTACTCATCTCTTTCCTGATGGGTGGAGGTTTCTTGTAGGGAACCTCATCATGACTAGCAAGATATATTTTCGCTCGGCTAGTCGAGAGAGTGGTGTAATTAGTGAACTAAGGCTCATACTTGGTTGGCTTTTCGTTTGAACTCGACTTAGCCTTCTTTTCTTCATGGTGGTCAGACACGTTATTCCCACGTTTCTTTCCACCATTCTTAGGAGGGTCATCTGATCCGCCTGGATTGTTTATGCCACTCTCCTCTTTCTCGATTGGATCATCCAATTTCATTTACTTATCTGCTCGGTCAAGAAATTGTTGGAGTGTTGAGATTGGATTACGATGTATACTATCCCACAAGGGGCTCCGATAAGTTATCCCAGAGGATATTGCAACCATCTTCCCCTCGTCTCCGACAGCAGTTGCTCTATTGGCTTCTCTTAGGAATCTTTGTATATAATTCTTTAGAGATTCATCCTTCCCTTGTTTGATATCAGCCAAGTGGTTGGCATAAACTGGTGGAGTCCGAGCAGCACTGAATTGTTTACAAAACTCCTTCCTGAATGCCTCCCAAGAGGTAATGGAGTTCATCTTAAACTTCCAATACCATTCCTGGGCAGTATCTGACAACGTAGTCGGGAAAACTCTACACCAATAATCGTCACTTGCCCCGAGCAGTTTCATCTGGTCCTCGAATTTCCCAACATGTCTAATGGGATCTGCCTTTTCTGTATATACTGGCAGCACTGGTTCTTTATATTTTTCCGGCGGCTGGGCTGCTCTAATCTGGGCACAAAATGGGCTGCCACTCCGGTGGACTATCGTATCCATCCCGGAAGGTCGTTTTGACAAACCTTGCACTGCAACCGTTAGCACGTCAAGCTGGGCTTGGATGGCTGGTGCAACTGACGAAGTTCCAAGGTCTTGACCGCTTGGTCAGGCATTACCACCTGGTGCACTATCGTTAAGTATTTCTACTTGACTGGCAGGGCGGTTCAGATTTTGCCCTTCGACTGGGACGGTCCTCCTCTTGTTGGTGATAATGTCCCTTAGATCCTTTCGGGAAGCATGCTCTTTTGCCCGATCGAACACTGTACTTTTCAATTTTTCAGAGGGCTTACTACGTGAGACTTGCTCTCTCCCACTACGCTGCTGGCCGAGGTGCAATGGAGGCTTTTCGATACGCCCCGGGCAGTCTTTTCCTCCTTGTGGGTTGTTGTCTTCTTTATCCTTTGACTGGTTTGTGTGATGACTGTAGCGACCCAAATTTGCTAATAAGGCTTGGAGCCTTGATTAGTGTGCCCGGAGGGCAATAATTGTTATACTGTGATAATTTATGTGAATTTAATGAATATGTGATTAGAGTGCATGTTTAGGTGATTAAATATGCATGTGGGCCCCACTTGATTGTTAGGGGAAAATTGGTAATTATAGCCCGTTGAGGGCATAAATGTAATATATGTGATATATGATAATATATTTGTGATGCACGTTCCGAGACGGTCCTAGGGAGCCGTTTAACTAGAAAGTCACAATGGGGTCAAATACCCGGCTCAGGAGGAGCCTAGGGGTATTTTGGGAATATTATTAGGTGATCGGGAATTATTGAATAGCGATTAGCAATAGCAATAGTTTAGACATGTCGAGATTAAATGGGGATTTTTAGGTACACTTGAGGATTTAGCGGGGTGTGTCAAAAGACAAAATTGCCCTTGAAAAGGTTTGAGAACTTAAGTTAGCTTAAAGGGTATTAAGGTCATTTTAGGTAGATGGATATGCTCATTTTGGGGGCTGGGACTCTAGAATCAGCTAGCAAAAGAATATAGAAGAACAAAAAGGGAACCTAATCTCTCTGCCTCTCTCTATCGATGCTCTCTTTCTCCCTCTCTAAGGTGACTGGTTTTGAAGGATTCTAGGCTAGAGTTCAAGGGATTCAAGGCTAGGAATTGGGAGATTGACCCAGGCTCAAAGGTAAGTTTTATTCAGTATTTTGATTGAATTCTGCAGAGAAATATTAAGGTTAAGAGCTGATATGTGTGGCTGTTTGGTGGATTCTTGGGGATGAAGCTTGCCTAGGTTCAGTTTGGGAATAAGAGGGATTTGCTTGGAGTTGGATTTAGAGAAGGCTCAGGGGCGAATTTCTACTTGAGGTAAGGGTTTTATGCATCTCTGATATGTATTAGCTGCTGTGGCTTAAGTTTCTGGTTAATTGGTTTAAGTTTTATAAAGTTTTAAACCAATTTGTGAATTGGGGATTTGATTGTGTGTTTAAGCTTGTTGTTGATGTTTCTGAGTTGTTAGATAGTTTATATGGGGTTTTGGATTGAATTTGAACTTAGGTATGCCTTGGTATTGATTTGGGAGTGTTTTGGCTCGGGAAAATGTTGGGGAAAAACCCAGAAATCTGGGTTTGCGAAGGGGCACCGCGACCCTGTTCTTCTACGCCGCGGCGCTAGGCTACACCAGGGGACGAGGGCCATTCTGGGCGCTGCGGCCCTCATTGAGTGGCGCTGCAGCGCTAGGCCATTTCTGGGCAGGGGAAAATTGTGGTTTTTAGGCTTTTGCCCAGGGGGCTCGGGGGACACTTCTGCCACTTTGTGTGGGGTTCCGGGAGGTCCCGAGGGCTCGGGTTTGGTTCCGGGAAATGCTTTTGAAATAATTAGTAATGGGGGTGCTATTTATGTATTGTGACTAGATTCTCGGAGAGGCTCGGATTAGAGGACCGTGCTCGAGGATTCAGTGCTCAAGAAGCTCGGGACACAGGCAAGAAAACGGTTGTACCCATAGAGCAGGGCGAGGCCCCATAGTTGAGTTGCAGGGCACAGCCCTATATGATTATGTGTGTTGGATGTAGCCCATTGGATATGGTAGTATATGTTTAAGTTATGTTTAAATTATGTTGTGTATGCATAGATGTGAATGATCGGCTAGGGCCAGGAATAGCGAAGGCCGAGAACGGCAAGGGGCCGGGAGCAACGTTTAGCACGTGGAGTGCGAGTTGCCAGGGTAAGACCCTAAAGGATACCTGGGTTATCCTTATGGTATAGACCGCAACTCAGGGCCTAGTAAAGCACCTGAGACGACATGGCCGTATGTGTTTAGTTTATGAACAAATTGGTTATATGCTAAATGGTTCATATGCGTATATTATCTGTTTATGTGGAGTTTTCTTGCTGGGCTTTGGCTCACGGGTGCTCTGTGGTGCAAGTCAGGGTAAGGAGAAAGTCAACTGACCATGAGTATAAAGAGTGTGAGGTGACGCGTACATGTCTGGTCTACCTGGCTGCCACAGCCAGGGGTATTTTTGGGAATTGTTTGTAAAGAACCCTATTTTGTCGTTTAGTCAACTTTTAATATATTTTGAGTTGTAAATATTTATAAACAGTATTTTGGGATCCCAAATGTTAAATATTTTGTGATTTTTAGTAAATGGAATTATTTTCAAAGTTGAAGACTTTGTTTATGGTTTGATTACAAGTTTTCCTTAAAACATCGATTAGCGAGTTAAAAGCACGTTTAAAACTCACTTAGTAACGACTCTAAGGAAGTAGGGCGTTACAATGACTATCAGCCTCATCACGACCATTCCAGTCTTTGAACTGTGAAGTCCTCTTATCTCGAGGAGTCCTGGTCTGATCCTGCCTGGGTGGAGTCTTTTTACTGCCCGATCGGTGACTCCCTAATCTAGAAGTTTCTGATTGGTGGCTCCTAGAGGGGGTTCTAGAGTTCTCCCTTTGCTTCAAGGCAGTTCCGGATCAAACTCCATCATCTTCCCGACCAAGGGGGTTACTCCTACTTCTGTCCGGTCCCCGAGAATTGGCTTTGCCAGTGGTCCTCCGACCAGCATGATTATTTCTTGCTCCCTGGGTGGCTGCTTGTGCCGCGGCTTGAGCATTGGCCCGGGCCAATTGGGTAGCCTCTTCTAGAGCAAGTGATGCTTCACGATGTCTCCGGTCGACTTCCTCCTGTCGTTGTCTGATCTCTTCACTTCTGGCCTCCATATCGCGCCTTTACTGCTCTAACACAGGTCTCTACCTAGCCATCTCTTCAGCAAAAGACTTCTGCCGAGCATTGAATTGCATCATCTCCTCTTGGAAAGCGCCTATTGCTTCCTCGAGTTGTTCAACTTCTGGAGTGGTCTCCTCGAGAAAGACCCTGGGCTCAGTCTCTGGGTTCTACGGTCCAGGACCTTCTGATCTAGCAGGCTCTTTTGACGTGCCTGGCTTTTTGGATGCCACATTGGTATTCTTGGGCGCCATCTTGATATGATAGTCATGTGTTTCTTCTCTTTAGGCTCTCAATGAAAGCACCGAAATGTTGACCACGATTTTGGCCAACGACGAATAGACATCAAAACTACAGTAAACCTTCAAGAGAAAATACGACACAGATAATTTTATAGTTGTTCAGCCCCAATTTATTGGTAATGGCCTAATCCACTTGGAGTTGTGATATATAGATCTACACTTAAGATCAGATGAACCTGTGTCAACTGAGTTTCTCAAGTGTAAGTAGAAAAATACAGAGTTTCTATGTAACGCCCTGGTTACCCCAGAACAGTTACGGTGATCGGTGAACCGGAAATTTGACCCGCTACCCGAGTCCTTTGGTTAAAAACGTGTTCTAAGTATCATTAACAGGTTAAGGTGAAAAACAATAAAAAGGAAAGGATATATTTCATTAAGTATATAAACTGCTCATGAGCTATTCAAAACATTTACAAGTTGTTCATTTTACAAAATGGCCACTACTGCTTCCGAATATACAACCCCGCCGGCCTAAGCGGCAAAAAATAGGGTAAACCCCCTAGTCCCTCTGAGAACTCCTTGGCCGTGGTGGTCAAGCGGCCGCATATGTACACATCACCACCTAAGCTCTCCCCTCAAGGCTGGGTGAGCTTTTCTTTCCGTTTACCTGCACCACATAGCACCCATGAGCCAAGACCCAACAAGAAAACACAATAAAGCATGATATAATATCAAAAATGATCATAATAATCATTCAGGACCATCAGTCCAAAACAGATAGGTGACAGTCGCAAAAGTCACTAAATTGGGAATAACTCCCTTCAGCCTTGTGACAATAGGGTCACCGGGGCTCAACAGGTAAGTAAACCTTTCATTAGCTTAAACAGGATAGGTGCATGGTGACTGGTCACCAACATAACATTCCTCATGACCATAGAGTCATAACCCTGGAACATCGTTCCCTAGCCATGTGACAAGCAGTCACCTGCGCCTTATACAAGTAATCAACATTCACCAGCATTTAATATGCAATCCATGTCCACATTCATCAACCAACATGCCTCAATAACAAATACACATGTCATATATACACAGAGTGCAGTTTTCTTACCTCAAGTTCGAGCGAGGGATATTATAAGGACGACCCCTGAGAACGATCGGTCTTTTGGTTCCTTAGTGGTTACCTAATCACAACCAATTATAACCTCCATTAATGAAAATCAACATGGATAGGGTCTTAACCTAGGCATCACTCTCGGGACCTCAAAACATGCCCACACAGTGAGTAGATTCGATCCCGGGCCTTAAGGATTGAAACCCCAAGTCAAAAACCCCAAGGAACAGGGTAGCGCTGACCCCTAGCGCCCCAGCGCTATTCTCAGAACCCCCAACACGCCCATTTTCCTCCTGAGTAGCGCTGTAGCGCCCTAAGGTGGGCGCTATAGCGCTACCTCCAGACCAGAAATCCCCTGAACCGATCTTCTTCATCTCCTTTGATTCTAACCTGTTTCCCACACTTCCAATTCCCATTCTTGGTGCCAAATGAACCCAAAAACCATCCCAACATACCCCAAACATCCCAACCATAGGAACCCTAGCCAAAACTCCCAACAAAACCAAGATCTCAACCTAGAAATCTCAACTGCAAAACAGAACCAAAACAGGGCAAACCAGAGAATTCTATGGTTAGAAACATACCCAAAGCTCAGCTTATGATGCTCTTCAATGGAGGAACACACTCCCAAACTCCCAAGGCTTGCTTCCCAAGCTTGAATCCTCAAGAATGGTTCAAAAATCACAGAGAAAGATGAAGAAAAGAAGGTACGGGAGAAACTTAGAAACTTGCTCTGTTTTGCTCTCTTCTTTCAGCCAACAATGGTTTATATCTATCCTAAGGGTGAAATGACTATTATACCCCTAGGTCAATTTAATGTTTCTAAAGGCTCCCAAGGGAAAAATTGGTATTTTCCACCTATCTCGTTAATCATAATTAACGCTCTCCAATTCCCGCTATTCTTAATAATCTCAAACACCAATAATTCATATCCAGTTACCCTTTAATTCCCGGCAACGCTCTAATCATTAAAATCACCCTGATACTCAACCCGAGCCCCGCACTTAAACTTGTTGTGACTAAACCGCTAATCAATAATCCAAGATCGTCTCATGCCGAATAGCTCGAACAAACCCACATTATAATGTGGTCTCAACATATATCACCGACATACATACAAATATACAATTATACCCTCAACGGGCCAAATTACCATCACACCCCTGTAATTCAAAACGTGGACCCACATGCATACATTTAACATTATATTATAATATAATTCACATATACATGCATAATATCATTTAATGGCATAATTAAGCAAGTATGGCCCTCTCGGCCTACTAATCCCGCCATTAAACCACATCGGAGAATTCGGGGCATTACATTCTCTCTCTAAAGAATACAAGCTTTCTCTCTCTAAGCTCTCTTAGAAAATGCCCCAAGAATGCCCCAAGTAACAATCCCAAAGTCTCAAAACTAGAGAGTTTTTCTCAGTCTCAAAAGATCAGATCCCCCTAAATGATGCCATGAGCCATTTATTTATAGGCTCGTGGATTGTGCATCAGATATATCCCTTTGACCGAGTCCTTGGTTCTTCCAACAGACTTTAATTAATAAAATATAAATGAATTTAAATTAAAATAATATGGCTATTATTCCGGGATATCTGAGAGATTCCCGCGGCAGTTGAGAATAATTTGGGTTGAAGCTGTTACTGAGGCTTTTCTGAAGGGTCACTAGACGGTAACTTCTGAGATTCTAATCCATGGACCAACCAAATCCATCCCCGAAGTGACTGATTGGCCAAGAAAACTCACCGGTCGACATAGGCAAGCACCTTTGGTCGGTATAGGCAAAGCACTCCTCTAGCACACCTCTGGTCTAGCATGACACATCTCTGGTCTAGCATGACACATCTCTAGTCTAGCATAACACTTTACTGGTCGAGCAAAAAAAATGACTGGTCAGCCAAAATACTCCACTGGTTGGCCAGAACATTTTACTGGTCATTCAAAAATCTTTATCGATCGGACAAAAATTCTACCTGGTCGGTCAAATCACTTCCAAACTAGATAAATAATTTTCATGACCAGTAATATCACAACTCCGAAGAGCCAATACATTTATTGACTATTAATGTGTCATTTACTGACCATGCATTGCCACTTGTCACTTCTTATTGCTACATCATCGAACTGAAATTTTGGGATAACAAGAATATATAAGAAAAATCAATAGAACATCATAATAACATTAAATAAAAATCCAAGTGACTACATTAAACCTTAGATAGAAGTGTTTAGTTCATATCAAACATGACTAAAACAAAAAAATAATTATTCATAAACATAAAATTCAAAGACTTAAAGAAGAAATAAAAAATATGAAAGTGCAGAAAAACTAGTCTCAGAATCAAATTTTAATTTCTAAACTTATAATTAAAATCTGACCTAACCTTAATTAAAATATAAAGTCTGAATTTATACAAAAAAAACCATGAATTCGTTTTTTTCATAGGTGGGCTGCGACTTGGCCTTTCCTAGGTCGCGGCCCGTGTTGTTTTTAAGGCAATTCAAAGTCTGGTCAGGTCTTCAGGCACTGCAACTCTCTAAACCCCAGTCGCGGCCCGCGTGTAGATGCACCACCTAGGTTCGCCTCTGACTTCCACTAGCATCGCGACTTATAAGAGCAAGTCGTGGCCCTTAACCCAATGTCGCGACTCTAATTCTATTGTTTTCAATTTTTAACCTTTCAACATCCTTCCTTCATCAGAAACTTATTATAACTCGTCCTTAGCACATATTGAGTCAAGGGACCATTGAAAACTCCTTTTTTTCACTATTTCCTTTTCTTTTCACATTTGTCTCATGATTCAATGCACCGACCTACAACAAAGATAAAAAAAATTATAATCTTGCACAAAACAAAAAAAATACTCTAGATTACAACAAAAACACATCTTAAAACAACAATAAAATGGAGTTATCAAACTCTCCCAAACTTACTCTTTGTTCGCCCTCAAACAAAGGACTCAAAACAAACCTAGACTCTAACAACAAAGACCGGACAACACCCACAACATGAAGTATACTATCAACAACACTTATGCCTCAAAATCATGAATGTTAATCATATAATTCTCAAAAAACTAATTAACAGTTTATGCAATCTAGAATTTTGATCAATACACTCCATCAACACACTTTAGTCTACTAACACTTTCGATTACCAAGTCATGATCATTAAATAAACGTATTTGAAATCAATTATGCTAGCCAAATTCTTTCCAATCAATCCATTCAAACCCAATAATTCCATAAGCTCACTTATGTGCTATTCTCCACTAATATAAATCATGATATGCATAAGAATCAATAGGACTTGTATAAGCTTGTAATGATGGCTTAGGTAAAAGTAGATCAGAAAGTAATTTTTAAGCTCACTCTACTATAAGCACATGACCAAAAATCTCCCATAGTAAATATATTCTCATAATCCCCTTTCTTGATTTTATTTAGAGAGATATAAAAAAGAAATTTCTCATATGATAACTACACTCCCCCAAACTTGATTCTATTATATATTCATATTGGGAGTGTAGTTTTTATTGAATATTTTTTTTAATATATATACTCTCTCTAATCTTTTGCACTTTTCATTTTCTAATCCTACTATATTCACAAATAAACCCCATTACACATCAATCCCCATAACCTTTTTTTTTTCAATCATGTGCTCATAGTATATTAGGGACAGGCATATAACCAAGTTTCAAGTATTAGTCTTAAATAGTGGCTTAGAACAAAAAGATACAATGTTAGGCTCAAAAGGGTTAACCAAAGGATCAATTAATTTCAAGTCCGCACGAAAAGCTCAAACGGTCCAAATGATAGCCTAAATCATATTCTTAAGCATACATGATATATTATTTTGCCTCAAATAACAAGTAAGCAAGTTCTAGAATTGTAGAAAATAATTTCCACTTTCCATTCAGCAATCCACTAACCAATTTCAACAAGCATAATCAATATCAAAAACATTAATTTAAACATCATGACAAGATATTGAACAAATGTTGTCTAAACTAAAATGAACCAATAGAGTGTTCAATCAAGCACACATTTTTTTTTTTTTCAGATTTCATTTTCTTTGGATTATATGCATAACATTCACTTTGTTCTCATTGGCATTTGTTGTCAACCATCATTCATGTTGGTACTAAACACACACTAAAACAAAACTTTACACCAAACAACTAACACAAACAAAACGAACGAAAAAATAAACTCCCTCCCCCAAACTTAAACTGAACATGGTCCCCAAGGTTTAAAAATAAGTAAAGAAAGAAAACTTACTTGGTGTGAATTATGTCAAAAGGGTGGTGGATCGGGGAAAGGATGCCAAGGTGGTGGATAAATAAAATAATGCATGTCCTCCTCCTGATTTGACCATCGGTAAACCAACTCATTTTGTCTATCTACTTGAGCTCGATGATAATCATGAAGCTCCCCCAAATAATTATGAGTGTGTTGGTTTTGCCGGATGATGTAATCCAATCTGGCCAATTACAGATCCAGTGGAGCCTCAAGTGCCAAAAATGGAGGATAAGCTCCTCTCCTCTCCTCTTCAGCTGCCCTTAGCTCTTCTGGTCAAGCATGGGCATGGACAGGTGCATCAGCTTCTTCTTCAACTCTCACAGGGCGGGGCTATGGTGCAGGTGACTCCAAAGATAGGGGATTGAATTTAAACACAGAAGAGCGAGAAATGGGCCCCATTGCCTTCCTATAAATATCACTAGGATACTTAGGTACCTCGCACACCTCACATAAATCAGTAATCATCGATCCATGCCCTAAACCAGCAATGGTAGTCATTCGGCATAAATCTTGAATACTAGTTCGGATAACTCGTCCAATATCTACAGAGAGTCCCATCATGATATCATAGACAAGAAGACACTGATCAGTTCCCACTTCAAATAAGTGAGTGTTAGGCATAAGCCTCGCACTCACAAAGAGCGTCCAAGCCTTCGCCACCCTATTCATTTGAAACCGTCTAAAATGCTTCGATTGTCCATCTTGCATTACAAAAGTAGCACAGGGAATGCCTAATGTTTCAGCCTCTTCAACCCAATCAATCTCAGTATGATAAGCCAATTAATAATATTCATCGTCCTCTTGTGACAACATCGGTAATCGATATAATGCATCAATATTATCAATGTGACACTCCACCAAAACCCCTCGCATAAAGACCTTTCTATTCACTGCGCCTGGGAAATAAGCATAAAATTCATAGACCATGGAATAATTGGCCTTGGGAATTTTATGGTCTACAAAACTTTGCCAATTGCGACGTTGAATTTCAGCCTGAATCATGTCAGGGTCATCTAGATATTCCAAGCCTCGTTCTTGAATTACTTGACGTTGAGATAACCTTTGATAAAGATCAAAGGCATCCTTACTAATAAAACGAGTAGGATCACATTCCTGAGGAGGGGGTGGTGGCGGGGCTGGATGTGGTTGAGGCGGTTGGGTGCGTGAAGTGGAAGGGTGATTAGTATTTTAGTAGAAGTAGCCCCTGCAGGTTGTTTTCGTGGTCCCATAATCACATAATGCACCAAATATTACAACAAAAATTCGGCGGCACTTTCGTTGATTTATCTTATTTCCCCAATTGAATAACACCACAATAATTCCAACTCAAAGAACACAAAATATATTAAAAATGTATTCCAAAATTCCAAATCAATCTCTTGTTGCAGAATTACTTCAATAAAAAACTTCAAGAATAATAAAAAGGAAAAACTTACGTGCCTTTCAGTCTTATAGATTGCCCACTCTTCAATTGCTCTTCCAATCTTTAATGTCACAAATAGAACAATTTAGGGTTTGATTCAAAGAAAGAAATAAGGAAATATGGATCTAGGAAGTGGTGGGTTTTGTTTTATGGTTGTGTTAAGAAGAAGGAAAATATAAAAATGAGAGAGATGGTTGTTTTAAGGAGAAGAAATAGTGAAAAATGAGCGAGATTCTGCAAAAAAAAATTGTGTGGGAAAGCAAAATATTTCAAAATGAGGGGGTTGAGTGGAGAAAAAACGATTTTAAACATGTTTTCCCCTTTCTGACGGAGGCGTTCCGCGACCCAGCACTATCAAATCGCGGCCCACCTCAATTTTTTTCAATTTCTAGTTCGCAGGCGCTGCAACCCTTTATACCCAAGTCGCAGCCCGCCTATACCCTCTGACCCCTATTTGCTCTCTAACTTCACATGGGGCTGCGAATTATAAGCTCAAGTCGCAACCCGCCTCCTCCTTCATTTTCCATGCTCTCTGACTTAGTTTAAAGCCGCGACTTACAAACTCAAGTCGCGACTTGACCTTCAGACTAATTTGAAAACAACATTTTCACGAATTGCACAATTTTTACATACATTTTACTAAAAATAATAAATAAATCTTTAAAAATCCAAAATGAAATTAAATAAAATTATTTAAATAATTAAGAATTAAAATAAAAAAACACAAAAACTAAAATAAAGTATAAGAATGCCTCCTATAGCACTGTCGTTAACGTCTTTTAGCCAGACGCTTAAGACCCAATTCAAAGGGGTTCCAAAAGCAACACAGACTTGCATTTTTCCAGCGGTCCTTCTAAATAGTGCTTTAATCTCTGACCATTCACTTTAAAGTGTCATGTCTTCTCGCTATGAATCTGCACCACTCCATAAGGCAATGAAACATCAATTGTGAATGGACCTAACCATCTTGACTTTAATTTTCCTAGAAAAAGCTTCAATCGAGAATTAAATAATAACACCTTGTCTCTCGGTTGAAAATCCTTTCTAATTATTTGTTTATCATGAAAAGCCTTAGACTTTTCTTTATAAATCTTTGCATTCTCATAGGCTTCGTTTCAAAATTCATCGAGCTTATTCAACTCTAGTAGCCTATTCTGTCTTGCCATAAATAGATCAACGTTCAGCTTTTTTTACTACCCAATAAGCTCGGTGCTCAAGTTCCACCGGTAAATGACATGCCTTCCCAAACACCAGTCGATATGGTGACATACCAATAGGAGTCTTGAAGGCTGTGCGATATGCCCACAGTGAATCATCAAGCTTTTTCGACCAGTCTTTCCTTGATGTGTTAACAGTCTTCTCCAAAATACTTTTAATCTCCCAGTTTGACACTTCTGCTTGACCATTAGAAAGAGGATGATAGAACAAAGCCTTTCAATGATGAACTCCATAACGAGCGCATAGAGCTGTAAATGACTTGTTACAGAAATGACTTCCTTTGTCACTAATAATTGCTCTTGGAGTACCAAACCGAGTAAAAACATTTTTATGAAGGAATTTAAGTACCTCCTTACCATCACAAGTGGGAGTTTTTGTAGCTTCCACCCATTTAGAAACATAATCTACTGCTAGCAAAATGTACTTGTTATTATAAGATGATGGGAAAGGCCCCATAAAATCTATTCCCCACACATCAAACAACTAAACTTCCAGAATTCCAGTCATCGACATTTGATCTCTTCTTGATATATTACCGGTCCGTTGGCAACGATCACAACTCTTAACAAAGGCACTAGCATCTTTAAATAACGTAGGCCAATAAAACCAACATTGCAAAACTTTTGATGTTGTCCTTGTTCCTCCAAAGTGACCACCACAATGTAAAGTATGGCAATGAGTAAGAATGGAAATCATCTCCTCTTTCGAGACATATCTTCTAATTACTTGATCAGCACAATGACGAAAAATAATGGGCTCATCCCAATAATAATGCTTGACTTCTGAATAGAACTTTTTGAGTTGTTGCCTTGACATTTATGGAGACACAACTATAGCTAGCAAATAATTGACATAATCCGCAAACCAAGGTAGCTTTTCTTCACTTTCAATGGAAAATAACTGTTTATCCGGAAAGTTTTCATCAATTTGTTCCTCTTCCTCATTATGCTCTTCTCCTTTTTCCAATCTGGACAAATGATTTGAAACTAGATTTTATGTCTCCTTTTTATCACGAATTTGCATATCAAACTCTTGCAATAATAGTACCCATCGAATTAAGCGAGGTTTTAGCATCTTTCTTGGCCATAAGGTACTTGATAAGGGAATGATCTGTATAAACAATCACCTTATTACCAATTAAATATGGCCTAAACTTGTCGAATGCAAAGACAATTGCAAGTAATTCCTTCTCAGTAATTGCATAATTTAATTGAGCACTAGCATAATAAATCGTTCGGAATACCTTGTCAACTCGTTTTCCCAGAGCCACTCCTACTGCATAATCACTCGCATCGCACATTAATTCAAAAGGAAGTTCCCAATTCGGTGATACAACAATTGGAGCAAAAACCAATTTCTCCTTTGGCATGTTAAATGCCTTTAAACAGTCAGCATCAAAGTCAAACATCACACCATTCATAAGCAGAGTAGATAAGGGCTTTGAAATCTTTGAAAAGTCCTTAATAAACCTCCTATAAAATCCAGCATGGCCCAAAAAACAACGAACCCCCTTAACAGACACTGGTGGAGGTAAGTTTTCTATTGTCGATATCTTGATCCTGTCTACCTCAATACCATGGCGTGAAATTTTGTTGCCCAAGACTATGCCTTCTGTCACCATAAAGTGACATTTCTCCCAGTTTAATATTAGATTTGACTCCCCACATCTTTTCAAAACCCTTTCCAAATTAGCCAAACATTCATCAAAAGAGGGCCCAAAGACTGAAAAGTCATCCATAAAGATCTCTATACCTTTTCCCACCATGTGTGAGAAGATAGACATCATACATCTTTGAAAAGTTGTTGGAGCATTACATAACCCACATGGCATTCTCTGAAATGCAAATGTTCCATAAGGTCACATGAAGGTAGTCTTTTCTTGATCCTCCGATGCTATGGGAATCTGATGGTATCCCGAATACCCATCCAAGAAACAATAATAAGGATGGTCTGCCAATCTATCTAACATCTGATCTACAAAAGGCCAGGGGAAATGGTCTTTTTTGGTGGCCTTATTTAGTTTACAGCATTCAATACAAATTCTCCACCCCGTCACCGTATGAGTTGGAATCAGTTCATTATTATCGTTCTTAACCACCCTCAAGCCACCCTTCTTCGGAACTACCTGAACAGGACTAACCCATGCACTGTCAGATATTAGGTAATTACCCCTGCATCCAACCATTTAAGAATTTTCTTCCTTACCACCTCTTTCATTGCAGGATTAAGCCTCCTTTGAGCATCAATACTAGGCTTACTATCCTTCTCCATTAATACGGTGCATCACCGTTGAAGGGCTTATACCCTTGATGTCTGCTAGAGTCCATCCAATTGCTAGCTTGTGAGCCCTCAACACCCTAAGTAGCTTCTCTTCTTCAATCATAGACAATGAAGCTGAAATAATAACCGGGAGAGTGTCATTCTTACTCAAATAAGCATACTTAATATGATTTGGTAAAGTCTTTAACTCAAGAATTGGTGGCTTCTCTATAAATGGGAGAGGTCTTTCAGGCACTTGCTCTAATTCCTCATATTTCTTTTTATCAATTTGTCCCGATGAGTTTAGCCACTTAACATATTCACTAGCTTCAGTACCATCACACTCTTTAGGACTTGCAACCAAACTCAACTCAAGTGGATCCTCAATAGACTTATCCCCTTTACCTTGTTCCTCCAATACACTAACACTAAAACAACTATCACTAGCTAAAGGATATTTCAAGGCTTTAAAAACATTAAAAACGACCACATCGCCTTGTACTCTGAGCCTGAACTCACCCTTCTGGACATCTATCAATGCTTGCCCCGTGGCTAAAAATGGTCGTCCCAATATAATAGGTACGTCCTCATCTTCCTCCGTATCTAATACAATGAAATCTACTGGGAAAATGAACTTATTCATGGTAATCTCTTCCAGTAGATCATAAGCTTCATTAGTGTTTTTTCTCATAAACGCTCCTCCCAATGCTACATCAATAATTTTCCTTGTATTTCCCCCCAAACTATTGTAAAATATTTACACTAGCAGCTACTTCTCTATTCCATTATGTGGGCATTTTGTCACAGTTTCTACAAGAACTGCGACAGGAACATTGGGAAGTTGCTTTGCGCGTTGTTCGCTATTTGAAGGGTTTTCCTGGACAAGGAATTTTAGTTCGAGCTGATAGCTCTCTCTTTGACAAGTTGGTGTGATTCTGATTGGGTAGCTTGTCCTCTTACTCGTCACTCTCTGACTGGTTGGCTTGTGTTTCTTGGTCATTCCCCGATTTCTTGGAAAACTAAGAAACAACATACTGTGGCACGTTCTTCGGCAGAGGCCGAATATCACTCTATGGCTTCCTTACTTGTGAATTGAAATGGTTGAAAGGCCTTCTCCTTAGCTTGGGGATTCAACATACTGCTACTATTGGTCTTTATTGTGATAGTCAATCAGCTTTACATATTGCACAGAATCTTGTCTTCCATGAACGAACAAACTACATTGAAGCTGACTGTCACTTTGTTCGTGATGTTATCCAGGATGGAACTATTCTTCCTTCATATGTTCCTACCACGATTTAGCATGCAGACATCTTTACCAAGCCTTTGGGGACACGTCAATTTCAGTTTTTGCTTTCCAAGTTGGGCATTTATGATCCTCATGCTCTACCTTGAGAGGGGGTGGGGAGGGGCTATTGAGATATATTGAGATATTCTTTTATTGTATCGAATGTATATATGGTTAAGCGTGAGTTTAGGAATTAGATTAGAATTACAACATTAGTTTCCTAATTTCTAGTTTCCTATTTTCTATTACAGCATTAGTTTCCTAATTTATATATATATATATATTACAAAAATATATCAATGAAAAACAAGCTATTCACGATAGAAGTTTACATTTTCAAAAAAAATAAAAATGAATAGAAGATTACAATGAAACAAATTTTTTTCGGTCTTTTACATTTTTTTTTTGTTGGTTCTCTCATTTATTTCACAGAAAATAATAAACTTTTGGTGTCTAGAGTAAATAATAATAGTTATGTAAGTATAAAGTTTTTCAGTGTTAATATATTTTAAACAAAAATAATGTTAAACTAAAACATGCACGAGGCATATTTTACTAGTATTTATAAAACTGCCATTATTTTTCACATAAATGTAAAAGCACCTATTTCACAACTAAATTACTATTTTATCATTATTTTCTTACTTGAACCTAGACACATTTGTTTTATAATTCAATTCATTACGATTGCCATTATCTATGTAGATGATATAGTTGAGAATTTTTTTATGAGTATATAGATGATATAGGTGGTAGTTATTTTGGCATAAAAATAAAAAATAATAATAATTTTTTATGCTAAAGAGTAAAGACAACTCCAACTTATTTATTTATACATTCATGTATATTTATATGCAATGCATACAAATTATGTTATCTTAAATGTTAATTAATTACCCTTTTTCATATAAAAAAATTAGTAACATTGTTTTAAAAAAATATATATAATGAATAAATAATTCAAAAGTTAAAATTCCACAATAATTTTCTAAAACTTTTACTTATTGAATACACATATATGATCTACAAGTCATTAAAAATTAATTAAAAAAATTACAATAATTATAATAGGTTACTATACATCTTCCTGTAGTAGGGGTGTTTGATATGAGGTAAAATAAAGGTGGGAATGAAAATCTAAATCTCTTCCTATGTTTGGTTTAAATTTTATGGGGATAAAGTTAATAATTTGTATGAGCCCCACATATATTTTAAGGGTAAAGTGAACCCATTTGTACACAAGAGTTTAATATTACATTCATCTTAAGTCCCTCTACACTTTCCAGGACAATTCAACTACTCAAAACAAACACCCCTTAACTATTTTCACTTTATCTTTAATTCCTCTTATGCCACCATTTATTACTATATCTATTCATAATTTAATTTTCCAGCCTATTTATTTATTTATTTTTAATTTTATAATAGCTATTTTAGCTAAAAGAATTCATTCAATTTTTTTTTATTAATGCCTAAGTTTTATTAACCCGATTGATCATATATATAATGACAATTATAGTAAATTATGTTATAAAATAAGTGTTTCAAGTAAAAAAAAAATAGCAAAATAATAACCTAAGCACACTTAATGCTAGTTTTGTACACTTGTGCTGTGGGAAAAAATGCTACACTTCTGCTATAGGAAAAGCAACTGTAGGTGTTGTGTGAAAAAATTGTCGAGAGTTTGATAAATTATAAATTTACAAGTGCTGTGAATTGAAAAAAGTTATATTTCAGTGTTTGGTAGCTTATTTGTTGATAAATATGAAATTACTAAAATATACATCATTATAATATTAGTTCAATTTAAATTGAACCATTTTATAAGGCATATGATCCAAAAAGTAATTTGTCAAAATACATAGTCCAAATAGAAAATTGTATAAAACAGAGGGTCCAAATACGTATAAATTATTTTCTTATTCTATATACAAAGCTAGATATGTCAAATAGCAAAGACATATTTGAGTAAGAGGTTGTAAATTGGGGATGTAGATAGCACTCCTCGGAAGAGTACAAGATGACCAATGAGAACTTAATGCCAAGGTTAGGAGGTAATTGCATTCTCTTATTCTAATCTTGATGCCTCAAAAAGATGAGATAATTTGATATTGATGAGATAATCTTTGATTAGTATTGTTAATGCTTATGATAATTCTAACATTCAATCCCTCCAAAATTGGTAGTCCCTCAAAAAAAAAATTATTTCCTTTATAATTTTCTTATTAAGCTAAAACAAATGATTTAATCTAATTTTTTATAAAAATAAATAGATAAGGCAATAAAACCCCTTAAATTTATAGAAAAAGTTTGGGATAAGTTCATTTCAAGCTTCTCATATTTTTACTTCTCCTCTCGAGTATTCTTCTTGCTCACAAAAAGTTTTAAAAGCCAATAGCCCCCCAAAAAAATGAATGAATACAATCTAATCACCTCTTCCCCTCCTCTAAAAAAAATAAATAATCACATCTTCTCCCACACAATCCAATTCTACGGATGATCAGAATTTAATTCTCAGTTCATACAATAGAAGTATAAGAATTTTCAAAAGGAAACTCAGTTCTCAAAACCCAAAATTTCCATTTTCTAATTTAACTAATCAGAAACGAAAAGAGAACAGTACTTACCTCTGTTATAGCATCAGCCACGCTCAAACCAGCCAATTCCTACAATGGAGGATGAACAAGAACAAACCCATTTCGAATTAAGAACGTAAATGAAAAAAGAGAGAAACTTCTTGAAGAAAACATAGAAAAAAGATCGACCATTAATTGATCGACACTAAATCCAAGAGGGCCCATGCCTCATCGATCTCGGCAGCTTGACGTTGTGTTAAGTACGATATAGCGTCCGGATTTTGTATACTTTTGGGTGACACTGCTCTCAATTCGCTTCTGGGCTTAGAACAAAACGCGAAACTTGGAGAGTTGTCAATTATATATATATATATATATATGTATATAAGAAATGGCGACAAGGTTCGGTAATGGAGAAGGAGACTTGCAGAAGAGAGTTGGGGAAGAAGATTGTGGAAAGAGTGAGAATTATGAGAGGCAAGGAAGTATGATTGAGTGAAGAGAAGGCATGCCATTGTTCAAATTAAGTTACCCTTATTCCACGCTCCCTCCACCATTTTTTAATAATTATAAATGAGTAATAATGTCTAACAATTTTTTTTTATCAAGAAGAAAAAATATTATTGATCAAACACACTTGAAACAACAAAAGGCAGGAGAAGAACCTCCCCCTCATATTACAATCTGTAAACAAATTCTAACACTTGTCTCTCCCTGGAAGAAAGTTTCCTAGCTTTAATATTAAGCACTCTAGATTTTACAGAGAACCTAATCAAGTTATCAATTTTTGAAAAGTAAAGCAGCTATTCTCAAAACAGCAATGGTTCCTATTTATCCAAATAAAATAGATTGTAGCAGCAAGAGTCGCTGCCACCGCAAGGAACACCCAACCTCTTCTTCGACCAGCCAACCAAATTTGCCAATCCTCAAACTTTTCAGGCCAAATTACCTCACCCAACCAACCATAAACTGTCCGCATAACCCTCTTGGAGAAAATACAATAAAAAAATATTTGAGAGTGACTTTCATCTACTTGAGCACAAACTGGACATAACAAAGAGGAAATATCCAGGTGGCAGTAATGAAGTAAATCTCTAGTTGGAAGCTGTTGATTAACAGCTTGCCACATGATAAACCTGTGTTTTGGAACTGAAAGTTTACACCAAACAGTCTTCTCATAGTAAACCTGCTCGCCTGGAAGAAACAGAGAGTAGAGTTTACCCAGGTGAAGCTTTCCATGCACTACAGCAGACTCCAAATCAGAATTGGACAAAGAACTACAAAGTTTGATGATTTTTCTCCAATACCGGCTGGTATCTTGCTTTAGCATATAATCCCAAAGGTAAGTCCCTTTTAAGTAGATACAGTTCACCCATTTCACCCAGAGCAGATCCTGCTTAGAAGAAATAACCCAAATGAATTTAGCTAGCAGAATCTTATTCCAAGATGGCCCCTCTCTAAAGCCCAACCCACCATAAATCTTCGGACGACAAACTTGTTCCCAAGAAGTAAGATGAAATTTGCTCCGAGAACCCTTTTCACCCCAAAGGAAACTCCTACAAAGACGATTTATGTCTCTAACTACATACTGAGGTAACAGAAAAATGCTCATCCAATAATTGCGAATCCCCAACAAAACTGAGTGCACCAGCTGAACCCGACCAGCATAAGACAGATCAGATGCATCCTAATCTTCTTGAGAATAATATCACAGTCAGTAGCCTTCCATTTGGTAGGTCTCAGAGGAACTCCAAGGTATTTCAGCGGAATGAACCCTTCAACCAGATTAGAACACTCCAGAATGGAGGATTTATTAGCTTCGGAGAGCCCTCCAAAGTAGATACGAGATTTATTTTTGTTGATAGATAAGCCCGAGGATGAAGTAAACACATCAAATGCTCTTTGAAGGATCTGAATAGATTTAGAGTTAGCTTTGCAAAAAAAAAGGAGATCATGAGCAAAACTGTTTACCCAAAAAATGGTTGTTGATGACATGGCGATAATTTCTCACACATGGTTGACACGTGGCGAAAGTACTGTTCGACTATCGGCCAGAAGCACACCGCATCGTCAAGGTTAATTTTTTATACGACCAGGCTGGTCATATAATTTAAGTTATTTCCTTCTTAAGCTGTAATCTTATAATAACTGTGTTGAATATTTCTTCATTATTATCTTGATACGCGATTATTAAGGAAAGATGGGGCACGTTGCCATGTGTAAACCTCCTTGAGCCTATAAATATGCATGAAATAGCTCAAGGAAGGGACTTTTGAGGTTTTGATTCCTGAATCTGTGTGCTAACTATTGAGAGAAAAGAGAGCTATAGTGAATTGTACACCGTCTGATTGTAATACATTGAAGGTTTTTGAAACTCAAAGAACCCTAGTTCTTTGATCACTGCTTTGAGATTCAATAATAACAATATCACTAAGTGGACATAGGTTATTACCAATCTTTGGGACCTAACCACTATAATTCCTTGGTGTTTTCTTCCTTTCCGTTAGATCATTTTTCTCATTCTTGCTTAATACTTTGTCATACATTTGACTCCGTGTCGTTGGCCAAATCGAGGGTCAACATTCTGGTGCTTTCATTGAGAGTTTGGGAAAGAACTGTGAAAGAATCTAATGGCAAAAACATCCAAGAAGACTGGACAGGCTGCTGGCACTGCACCATCCCAACCTCCTCCCCCAAATGTGGCCGAGAATGAACCACATTTGGAGTTTGATGAAGAAGAACTAGACTCCGAAATGCTGAGGGCAACGCTAGGAGTGTTGCAAGATGAGTTGGCCAATCTGAGGGCCAATCAGGAGAATGTTTCGGAGACGATGGCACTGTAGCAAAGAGAAATAGAACGCCAGCGTCATGAGCAAAGTGAGAGGTAGGCTGAGATGGATCGTCAGCAGAGGGATGCCATGGCCGCCCTTGAAGCAGCCATTCAACTGGCTAGGGTTCAAGCTATGCCAGGCTCCCAGCCAGATCAGCCACCAAGCACACCACCTCAAAGGGGTCCCAATCCAAGCCCTTCGGTCCAGCCAACAAGCCCTCAAAGGGTGGAGCAGCCGCCTATGGCCCAAGATGATGTCCCACCTAGGGATCCCGAGCAGCAGCCTCCTTCCCAGGCTGGTCGAGGCAATCCTCAACGCCCGAGGCAGAATAGGGCTGGGCAACCGCTCTGCAGCCCTAGAAGCCCAGGGGATGACGAGCCGAATCCACCGAGCAGGGGACAGCATCCTTCTGCCAACAGAAGGAACACAGAGTCAGGCTCTGCGGTCAGGGGCCTCCCACGGCATAACAATGCACGAGGACCCAATGACCAGTGCAGGCCTCCCACTGACACTCGAGAGATGCCACCCTGAGGAGGAAATAGTGTGAACAGCCGGCCGCGCCATAGTCAGCCACAATTTAGAGTGGCCATGGCTATAATGAAGTTGATTCTGGCAAAGGGAATGTTGGCCGGAGAAATGAAGAAAGAGGTGGAGGTAGAAGCCCCCCACCTAGAGAAAATAGGCCAGCTAGCCTCAATGCTGGGGGGCAGCCTAGGCAGCTGAACGTCATTAGCCGGCTAGGAGCTAGCGAGCAGAGACGAAGAGACGACAATCTTAGGGACGTACTTAACGACCGACATGAAAGGCACGATAAGTACGCTCCCCTGGCACCAGCATCCCCAGCAGTCCCGGAGGCAGTTCATGCTCAGATTGATGCCCTGAACCAGGCAGTATAGCAATTGGTCGGGAGACGAACGTCCCATATCGAGTACGACAGGAGGAGGGGAACCCCCTTCGTACAGAGGATTGTTGCGGCCGAAACCCCCAGTAAGTTTAAGATGCCTACATTGCCAAATTTCGACGGGTACAGAGACCCAATATCTCACGTTAATAAGTTTAAGATACAAATGGACATACAAAAAGTGTCGGAAGATGCCCACTGCCGGATCTTCCCTGCGACACTATCTAATACCACTCAGGAGTGGTTCTTCAAGTTCCCTCCTGCTAGTATAGTATCTGGGGAAATGTTCGTGAAGGAATTCTACGGATAGTTCTACGCGGGTCGTGTACACCCCACAGAGGCCAACCAATTGGTCGAGATACGACAGAAAGAGGGAGAGCCCTTGAAAGAGTATGTCCAATGCTTCATGCGAGCTGCAGCTGGAGCCAAGACAGTGGGCGATGAAGGTAAGATGATGGCTCTAACTGTTGGAGTTAGGCACCATTCACCCCTCTGGAGTAGCCTCAGAAAACATGGGGTTAGAAGTACCCAAGAGTTTTTGGATCGGGCTAATCGATATATCAAGCTCGAAGATGCGATTGCCAACGAAGGGAAATCGCCAAATAAAGACAATGGGCCCAAAGAACCCGCCAAAGTCGCCAACGGGTCGGAAAAACCCAATGGCAACGGCAAAGGCAACAGGAATGGAAATTGTAGGAATGGTGAAAAGCAGGCGAGCAATATACCCTCGACTTCTGAGAGTAAGCGCCCCAAAGGCAATCGGTATGAGCCGAGATTCACCAACTACACTGCCCTTGTCGAAAGCCGAGCTGAAGTCTACCAGGCGACCAGCTCAAGCGTGCCTTACAAACGACCGACACCTATAAGGAAAGATATCTCCAAGAGAGATACAACGAAGTTCTGTCATTTTCACAACGACTACGGGCACGACACCAATGAATGTAACCAGTTGAAGGACGAGATTGAGTTCTTGATAAGGCAGGGACATTTGAAAAGATATGTGCGAGCCGCAGGAGGTTCTCAGCGAGAGGCTCAATGTGGCAACGAGTAGGCTCCTGCACGCCACCTCTACAGCCAGCTCTTGTGGAATGCACTTTACTCACCATCTGCAGAGGCCCACATCTTGCAGGAGATAGTGGGAAGGCAAGGGAACGATACGCTCGAACCCTACACCACGACCAGGACATCAAGATAATGAGTGGAAGATCGAGCACCAAAAAAGGCTTGTACAGAGGAGGAATTAATAACCTTCTCTGATGACGATGCCCAGCACGTACGATTCCCACACTCTGATCCACTCGTCGTGGATGTACAAATTGCCAACATGATGGTGTAAAGGGTGTTGGTCGACACAGGAAGTTCGGTTAACATCCTATACAAGTCTTCACTGGAACGAATGAAGCTGTCCGTCAAAGACCTGGAGCCATGCAACCAAACCATTTATGGTTTTTTCCAGTGAAGGGCTCGCCCCAACAGGGTCAATTAGGCTTCCAGTTACAGTAGGTACTGCACCTGCTAATAGGACATTACTCACTACTTTTATAGTAGTTGATTGTCCTTCGACATACAATGCTGTAATTGGGAGACCAATACTGGTCGACCTACGAGCCATCACCTCGATATGGCACCTCGCCATGAAATTCCCAACAGACGCAGGGATAGGTTGCGTATTGGGAAACTAGAGGGAAGCGAGGGAGTGCTACAATGCCTCGATCACTAAGGCGAAGAAGGGTGTATCGAGAGATATTCGCGGGAAACAGTTGCAAATGGCAACTGATGCTCAGGCCCACTCGTGTGATAATGTCACCAAATAGGGCGTTGCCCAAAGTGAGGATAGCGATTTAGATCCTCGCTTTGGGGATTTTGAGGAAGAAGTTGGGCCCATCGAGGACCTTGAAGAGGTCCAACTTGATGAAAAAAATCTGACCAGGGTAGTGAAAGTCGGTAAAAACTTAGAGACAACAACAAAACAAGCACTGGTGGAATTTTTAAGGAGGAACCAGGAAGTCTTTGCCTGGTCACACAAAGACATGGTCAGGATAGATCTTGCAGTCATTAGCCATGTCCTAAACATCGACAAGATTTTTCCACCGGTACAACAAAAAAGAAGGATGCCCGACAAAGAAAGATCAAGGGCCTTAAAAGAAGAAGTCGAGAAGCTAAAGGAGAATGGGTTCATCAGGGTGGCGTTTTATCCATCATGGGCCTCTAATCTCGTGCTAGTTCCCAAGCTGAATGGCAAGTGGCGTACGTGCATGGATTTTACAGACTTAAATAAAGCCTACCCCAAAGATTGTTTCCCACTCCCAAGAATCGACCAGCTAGTCGATGCCACTGCAGGACATGAGATCCTCTCATTCATGGATGCGTACTCCAGGTATAATCAAATTAGTATGCATCCCCCTGATGAGGATCACACTAGCTTTCAGATTGATATAGGGCTCTATTGTTACAAAGTGATGCCCTTCGGTTTGAAAAACGCTGGTGCGACTTACCAGCGACTCGTCAACCACATGTTTAAGGAGCTGATCGGCACAAATATGGAGGTCTACGTGGACGACATGCTGGTCAAGTCGAAGAAAGCAGAAGGGCATGTAAGGGATTTGCAGGAGTGCTTGAACGTCTTGAACAAATATCAGATGAAGCTAAATCCCCTTAAATTCTCTTTCGGAGTAGGATCACGGAAGTTCTTGGGATTTATAGTTAACTCGAGAGGAATTGAAGCCAATCCTGAGAAAATTAAAGCCCTGATCGACATGAAATCGCCAGCAAAGATTAAGGATGTTCAAAGTTTAACCAAAAGAATTGCCGCTCTTAGTAGATTCATTTCAAAGTCAACAGATAAGTGTGTCCCATTCTTTAATCTACTTAGAGGCAATAAAACATTTGAATGGACGGAGGAGTGTGAACAGGCGTTTCAAGCACTAAAAACACATATGGCACAACCACCCATCCTATCAAAGCCGGTTGATAGAGAAACTTTGTTCATCTACCTGGTGATCACAGAATACGCTGCTAGTGCCGTTTTCGTAAGGGAAAAAGAAGGCGTGAAGAAGGTTGTTTACTATGTAAGCAAAAGGCTGATTAGAGCAGAACAGTGGTACCCACCCATTGAGAAGCTAGCCTATTGCCTAGTTTTGGCCTCCAGGAAGCTGCGACCTTACTTTCAAGCTCATCCAATTACGGTTTTGACTGACCAGCCTCTTCGATAAGTCCTGCAAAAACCAGAGGCTGCAGGTAGATTGTTAAAATGGGCAGTCGAACTTGGACAGTTCGATATATCTTACATGCTGGAGCAGCGATAAAAGGACAAGCCCTGGCTGACTTCATTGCAGAATTCACTGAACTTACGAATGGCGAGCAGATTGAAGAGCCTAATGAGCCTGAATGTCAAAACCAAGCTCCCATGTGGAAATTATTTATAGATGGTTCTTCTAACGAGTGCCACGCTGGGGAAGGAGTGATATTGATAACGCTGGAGGGGCATCAATTTCATTGCGCAATCAGATTTGACTTCACTACTCCTAACAATGAGGCTGAGTATGAAGCACTACTTGCTGGATTGCGGTTAGCCAGGGACATGAATATAAAAGTGCTTGACATCTATAGTGATTCTCAGCTGGTGGTGAATCAAGTCATGGGATAATACCAGGCGCGAGGTTTAAATATGGTTTCCTATCTGAACAAAACAAAAGATCTATTGGCTCAATTCGACAAATACAGTCTCTAGCAAGTACCTCGCGATCAGAATTCCAATGCGGACGCTTTGGCCAAATTAGCAAGTGTGAAGGATGCTGATACTCTGAATATAGTGCCGGTTGAGCGGCTAACAATGCCAAGCATCCAAGCATAGGAGACCGCTATGGTGATCCAGATGACGGATGCATGGACGACACCATATATAGAGTATCTAACGCAAGGCATATTACCAACGGACAGAAACAAAGCCAGGACCCTTCAGCGACAGGCTGCTAGGTATATCCTGGTCGATGGAATCTTGTACCACAGGGGATATTCAATGCCACTCCTCAGGTGTATTTCGAAAGAGAAGACATAAGAGTTTATGAAAGAGGTACACGAAGGCTTTTGTGAAGACCACACTGGGGGGCAAAGCTTGTCAAAAAAGATACTGAGGCAAGGGTACTTTTGGCCCACAATGAATGAAGATTCGATGGAGTTTGTACGGAGGTGCGACAAGTCTCAGAGGTTCTCCAAAATCCTGCGAGCAGCCCCTAATGAGCTTAAACAGATGCAAAGTCCGTGGTCGTTTGCAGTTTGGGGCATAGATTTGATCGGATCTTTACCCACAGGGAAGGGCGGCGTCAAATATGCCGTGGTTGCCGTCGACTATTTCACAAAATGGGCCAAAGCCGAGCCGCTTGCAACCATAACGACCAAGAAGGTTATGGGTTTTGTGATCAAGAACATCATTTGTCACTATGGATTGCCAAGGAAGATTGTCTCGGATAACGGCACCCAGTTCGATAGTGATTTATTCACGGATTTTTGCGAATGACATGGCATTATCAAGAGCTTTTCTTCAGTCGCTCATCCCCAAGCAAATAGACAAGTTGAAGCAGTCAATAAAATGCTGAAGGATACACTGAAGAAAAGACTAGAAGAAGCTAAGGGGGCATGGCCAGAACAATTGCCTGAAGTACTTTGGTCGTACAGAACTTCCCACCGAATAGCAACGGGTCATACTCCATTCTCTTTGGCTTATGGATATGAAGTTATGTTTCCTGTTGAGTTAGATCCGCCTTCGCACCGCAGAATAACGTACGACCAAGGCTCAAACAGCCAGCTATTGATGGAATCCCTCGATTTGATCGATGAGAAACGTGAGCAAGCCCAACTCCGAGTAGCTGCGTACCAGCAAAAAGTCGCCTGGTATTTCAACTCTACAGTACGAGAAAGAAAATTCAACATTGGAGATCTTGTACTACGAAGAGTTTTTCTAAACACTCGTGACCAAGCTACTAGAGTACTCAGACCTAATTGGGAAGAGTCGTACCAGATTGAAGAAGTCCTTCACCCAAGCACCTATAAACTTGCTCGCTTAAACGGAGATCTCGTTCCTCGCTATTGGAATGGAGAACACCTGCGCAAGTACTATCAATAAACAATTCTTCTTAAAGAATTGGCTTGTATTAATTTTACTTTTTACAAGTTTTGAAAAGGGGTTGGTCATTTTATGTGACCGATCGCTTATAAGTGTAAGATCTTATTGATCACTCGTACAGACATGTTTCGTCCATTTATTACGAGAAATATAAGGAACTGTGCGCAGCCAGTCATTTCTTGCCAATAATTGTATTTATTACAAGTATTTGCTCATTACGTGTGTTGTTTTGCTGTATTACAATTTCAATTATTTTGCTCCGAGCAGTATTTTTCAAATAGGTTTTGGTCAAGGCAAGTGACCAAGGACCTAAAGCTCCTCGATCACTTGGGGGGCATATAAGGTACAAGTAAGCAAAGCATATCATCAAAAGGTATGTAAACACATGAGCAAAATAAGTGAAAGCATGCTAGGGTACTTAGAGTATTTTTCAAAATTTTGTATTTTGTTAAATCAAACCAAAGTGATATGCTAAGTTCGGTCATGCGAACAGATGTTATAATAAAATGAACATGTATTATAATATAAAAAACGAATTACTTTACACCGCGAGCAGTACTGCTCGGATATAATTGTCTAATTAAAAGGAAACAACACGAGCAGTGAGACAAGATATATATACAGGGCTAAAAATGAAAGTAAAGAGATTATAAGTAAAGTACCCGCGCTACAACTACTGGTCGCTACATTACTTACTGAACTACTTACTGCCTGGAAGAAATCTGAACTTAAGATTGGAGTATACTTAAAGTTGTCGTCCCCGTCAAATAAGTGACAGGGAATTGGCAAACTATCTAAGAGCGAAAGATCAGTACTATTCTCATCTGAAGATTCGTCGATGGGAGCGGGGGGTTTAGTGGCCTTCTTTTTTCCTTTTCCCTTTGGGGCAGGGGGAGCAGCAGCCCGCGGAGTGCTGAAAGGTTCCCTGATTGTTACTCTAGTGGCCCTCCTCGGAAGGGGTTGTTCCACGTCTGGGTGCTGCTCAGGAACCTCTCCGCTAGTAGCACTCCCCGCTGTTGACTCCCTCACATCCTGATGAGGGGCCAAAAGGCCGACCAACCTAAGCTTAGCCTCTGTGACCAGATGCTTGACGCTTTTCTCCACGTCAGTGATACTGGCCAAGACGGCTGATCTTAACTCCATGTCTGGAGTGGGGTCTGGTCGCAACCATGGACCTGAAAGGCACTAAAAATCTAAGAAAGTGTAGAGAAAAAATTAAAGAAAGATTAACGACCAGTGGTACAAAGGCATTACCTCCTTGAGTGAAGGCCAGGTTGTTCGCGACCATGTCAGTCGTAAGGAAATACTCTTGATAGTACCTCCCCACGTTTGATATGTGAGTGGTGTCGGATAGGAAAGTGCGCCCTGTTTCCTGATGACAGAAGTGAAAAAACCCCGTGCTTTCTTAGTTGGGGTTAGACTTGAGGTCGAACAGATAATTAACCTCATGGAGTAATGGCACAGGCCATTTTTTGTGGCTATAAAGGATATAGAGTGTTGCAAGCATTCTATATCCATTGGGGGTTATTTGGAAAGGGGCGACCCCGAAGTAGTTGGCCACCCCTTGGAAAAAAGGATGAAGAGGCAAGGTAGCCCCTGCCTCAATATGGTACCTCGACCAGGCGCTGAAAGCGCCTCCAGGCAAGTTCGCCCATTGGTCTTGATTGAGTCGGACTAGTGTCACCCTCGGGAGTCCATATTTCCTAATATAGTTGGCGATCATCCTGATTGTCACCCGGCTTTCAGGTACAACATACCATTCAACATCTGGTTGAATGGCATTTCGGGGTTGAGCATGAGTTTGGATATTTGGGTCAGGAATATTTTTTGCTCGACCGCTGGTCGAGGGAATTTTAGCCCGAGGAGCAGGCTAATTTGAAGGATTGGGAGTTTTCTTGTTTTGGGCTTTAGTTTTTGCTCGACCCATATTTTGAACGAGGGTCGATGGAGTGTTTGAAGTGGCACGAGAAAATGGAATTTCAGGTATTAGCAACAACGGTTGCTCGTCGTCCTCAAGCAGTTGAGCTAGTAAGTTGTCGTCGATGGGTCTTTCTCCTCCCCATGGATCTTGCATGAAAAGCTGCGAGCAAAGAAAGGGGGAGGTAATACATAAAGCTTAAAAGCTTGCATTGAGAGTTGTAATAACGTTGCTCGCGTATAAAAATTAAGTTTTTATACGGCCAGCAACATTCTAACAAAAACACTAAGTTGTATACGAGTAGTTTGAAAAATAGATTGAAAAGCGGAAGTAAAAAGTTTTTCAGGAAAAAGCTTTTTCAACTTCGAAGGGGCGGGAAAAATCTCGTTTTTCAACTAGCTTAAAAATCAAATTTTTACTTCGATTTTACGCCCTAAATCTACAATCTCAACTACCAAACTGGCTTGTAACTCCTACGGAACATTATTTTGATATCCTACCAAGCATCTATCAGTATGCCCATTATCCCAAAACAGTTTCGGCCAAGAACATTCAAGAACACAAATTTAAATACATAAAAATCAGTTTTGCATGGCATCTCAAACATCCAAGGGGTTCGTCAAACTTACTTGGATGAAAAGAGGGGTCTGAAACGAAGCAGTTTTGAACGTCCGAGCAAAGGATCCTTAGAACAGCGATGGAAGCTTTTCAAGTTTTCTTGGCTCTGAAAGTCGAGGTTCTTGGGAATTCTTGACGAGAAAATGGCGAGTGAAAAGTAAAAGTAAAAAAATGAATTTGGGGTATTATATATAGTGACTGCGACACGTTAAAAGAGGTAATCATGAGTTACTTTTTCTAAGCATGGGGAAGTGAAATGGACATCGGACACATTCTTGGGAAACCGAAAAGACTTGATTAGACATGATTGGTCACCTTTTTCGAGAAAGCATGGGCGGTTTTGACAAATTTCATGGGGTATTCGAAGAGTCGGTTTCCTAAGTTTACTTATTGCTGGTCGCAATAAATAAACTTGGGGGGCAAATGTTTACCCAAAAAATGGTTGCTGATGACGTGGCGATAATTTCTCACACATGGCGAAAGTACTGCTCGACTATCGACCAGAAGCACACCGCATCGTCAGGGTTAATTTTTGATACGACCAGGCTGGTCGTATAATTTAAGTTATTTCCTTCTTAAGTTGTAATCTTATAATAACTGCGTTGAATATTTCTTCATTATTATCTTGATATGCGATTATTAAGGAAAGATAGGGCATGTTGCCATGTGTAACCCTCCTTGAGCCTATAAATATGCATGAAATAACTCAAGGAATGGACTTTTGAGCTTTTGATTCCCGAATCTATGTGCTAACTATTGAGAGAAAAGAGAGCTATAGTGAATTGTACATCGTCTAATTGTAGTACATTCAAGATTTGTGAAACTCAAAGAACCCTAGTTCTTTGATCACTGCTTTGAGATTCAATAATAACAATATCACTAAGTGGACGTAGGTTATTACCAATCTTTGGGACCTAACCACTATAATTCCTTGGTATTTTCTTCCATTCTGTTAGATCATTTTTCTCATTCTTGTTTTATACTTTTTCATACATTTGACTCTGTGTCGTTGGCCAAATCGAGGGTCAACAAAAACAAAGACTCGCAAGATTAAGAGATTTGCACAATTGGTGAAATCTGAAATCTTTCTCCTTGGAAGCTTTAATCAATAATCAGGTAAGATAATCCATCACAATAACAAAGAGCATAGGAGAGATTGGGTCACCTTGTCTAAGCCCTTTGCCTCCTTGAAAATGACCTTGAATTCTTCCATTCATCGCCAAAGAATATGAAGAACCCCTCAAACACACCATGATCCACCTTATGAATCTACTAGAAAAACAAAGAGCATTCAATAAATTCTCCAAGAAATCCCAATCAATTGAGTCATAAGCTTTACTAATATCAATCTTCATCGTACACTGAGGAGAACTATTTTTCCTATTGTACCCCTTAATCAATTCTTGAAGAATGAGGACATTAAAAGCTAGCGACCTATGCTTTATAAAAGCACCCTGATTTTGATTAATCAGAGAAGGAAGAACAGTAGCAAGTCGACTACAAATCATTTTAGAAATGCATTTGTAAATAGTGGTACAACAAGCAATAGGCCTAAAATCAGTTGCATTAATCGGATGATCCACCTTAGCAATGAGAGAAATGATGGTATTATTTAGAAAGTTAAGGATGCCACCTGAATAAAAAAAAATCGAGGACAGCCATAGACATTTCCTTGCCTATATCCTTCCACAAAGCTTTGAAAAACCCATCCCCATATCCATCAGGACCTGGGCTCTTAATTGAGTGAATGCTAAACATAGCTGCTTTAACTTCTTGAGAGGAGAACGGTTTGATTAACTCCAATTGGGCATCAATACCTAGAACCGGACCAAAAGCAATATTTTGAGGGTCAATATAGCCTGTAGCCTTACTAGCACAACCCAAGAAACTCTTAAAATGTTGTAGAAAATGATGAATAACCTTATTATAATCGTCCTCAACCTGACCATCAGCAGAAATGAAAGACACAATCTAATTGGCAGCTTTCCTTTTCTTCAAACTAGCATGAAAGAAGGAGGAATTTTCATCACCAAAACGAAGCCAAGCAATTTTACTCTTTTGGCGGAGAAAGCTAGCATATATCTTCTCCTGTCTACTAAACTCCAAGAAAGCGTCTCTTTCTGCAGAACTCAAACAGCAATTACTCGGATCATCATAAAGTTTGGTTGGGCCTGTTGAAATTAGGATTTACTTCTCTCATAATTACAAATAGCATCCCCCATAACCTGCCAATTAAAGTTCTTCAAAACATGTTTAAGACGGATAAGCTTCCAAACAATCTACTTCAAGCCACGACCCTCAAAATGTAAAGTTTTAGACCAGCTAGCCAAAACGGTCTCCCTGAAACTAGGATGAGAGGACCACATGTTATAGAAACGAAATGGCTTCACCCTCATCCTCTTGACTTCAAGTTGCTTGAGAAGAATAAAACAATGATCTGATATCACCTCCCATTGAGAAACAACAGTAACTAATGGAAATGAATCCAACCAAGCCTCATTAGAAAACACCCTGTCCAACTTAGAGAAAATGCCAGACCCTTCTTCTTGATTATTAGACCAAGTATAATAAGATCCCATTATCTTCAGTTCATCAACCAAACCAAGGTCAAGCCACTGCCGAGCATCCTCCATTTCTTTCACTGAAATAGATCTCCCACCCATTCTTTCAGCAGTGTCAAAACAGCATTAAAATCCCCCAAAATGATCCAAGGTTTAATTGGGAAATGCAAATGAGCCAAATCATACCATAAGGTTCTCCTAATCTCCAAAAAATTTGATCCATACACAATGGTAAGACAAAAATCATGTTTGTTATTGCAAATTCTAACTCTATAGTGTAAAAGCTGGTCACTCTCCTGAATTACTTCAATATGAACCAAATTAGCTTTCCAAATCAATAAAATTCTACCCTCCAAGCTCAAACTACCATAATAATCCCAACCAACAAAAGTAGAACACATAACTTCCTTAATTTTCTCTCCCTTGATTTTAGTTTGAAGAAGAGCCCCAATTCCAACTTTATTCAATCTACAGACATCTAGAACCAACATCTGTTTATTCTTTCTATTCAAACCTCTAACATTCCAGCTCAGAATGTTGCAGAACTCCATTCAGATCTAAAGCCAGAGAAGGATTAGTCAAAGTCCTCTGCTGCTCTTGGAGCACACTGAAAGAGTTCCTGGTCTGCTCAACTGGAATAAGTTCAGTTTGTTTCATTACCCCAGATCTTTTCGGAAATGACTAGTTTAGCTCTTTGGGTCCATCACTTGGTTGGGTAAGTCCTAGATGAGGCTGCTGAATCGGAGTAGAGCTATTCGGATTTACATTATCCGCAACCTCAGAAGGAACAGTCTCTTGCTTACTCTTAGATTATTTCTTCTTCCAGGCTACTTCAAAAACAAACTTACAAGAAGCTATTGTATGTCCCAGGTTCTTACAGTTAGAGCATTTTGTTGATAATCATTCTTACTCAATAGGTTGTTCCATAACAAAAATTTTTATTAATATATATATCTTTAAATTTCATGTTATAAAATTAAATTATAATATTAATACTTCAAATTAATTAGTAGAACAAAAAATTATAATTTATTATATTTAATTTATGTTTAAAATTTATTACATAATTATGGCAAAGGTAATTTAAAATGAAAAGTGTGTAAATATTTGAGATAGTTGAAATGAGTTTAACAAATGAAAGGCTTAACAAAATAATCATATTTTTCTTTATTTAAGTTTTTGTTTTTGAAATTTTATTGCACTATTTTTTTTAATAAGATATAACTATGGACCTGGTTGGTAACATTTCTAAAAAGTACTTTTTGTTATAAAAATTAATGATATGATGTTCATAATAATGAAGAATCACTAGGTTACCCAAAGTAAAATATTGGCATTAATTCTTGATTGTATTCAGGGTAGTTACTCGATTTCCTTAGGGCTTATTTATCTGTATAAATAGGGGTCATTCCCCCATTGAAATAGCATATACAAGAGCTTCACTCTCTCTTTGCATCTCTCTGTTATTCTGTCTATTTATTTTCTTTATACTTTATATTTTTGTAATCTTAATAGTTTTATAACATGTTATCAACATGACTCTCTAACTATCATTATTTGTAGGTTCAAATTCTTATCATGAATCTCTAGTCATAATCATTTGTTGAATCTGAACTAAATGATTCAATCTTCAACCACCATCTTGTGTTGATAACAAAACTCATTATCAAGCCTCTAGTCATCATAGTTTATTGAGGTAAAAATATTTTATTGCGAATGTATGTTTATATGATTACCATACAATATATATATATATATTGATCATAAAAAAATGTATATGTGAGTTGTTATTTTACCATTATGATAGTATTAGATGGTTTAATGTCTTGTTATCGTAAATATGATTATATTCATATGTATGTGTTCTTGCTATCTCACATATTTAATATTGATTTCTCTATAGTATTTATTTTATAGTTATTTACAAATGGTTATATTAGAATTTGTAAAGTTCCATGTCTATGACATATTGAAAAAAAAATATATAGATCCTTGAGATAAAGTCTTCCATATATCCTGAAGATTATACAAAAGTGATATTATTCATTAAGATATATAAAAAGAAATATAATTGCTAAAGAGTTGTGATATTTTAGCAAAATTCCCTTAAGTGAATATTTCACATATTTGTCAATTATATGAAATTTATGAACACAATTAAAAAAAATATATTGAAATGTATTATAATTGACGCAGTTGGTGACTAATTTTTTCAAGTCCCAAAAGTTTTAAGAAAATTGCATCAAAACATTAAAATATGAAATAATGATAAACAAGATTGAAAAACAAATATGAAGAGAATAAACTAATTCAGGTGTAAGTACCTTTGATATTGACTTGGATGTGTGTTTATTGTACAATAAAGAAGTTAATATGTATATCAATTTCGTTGCACAATTAAATATTATTCCCTGAAGAGAATGTTAAAAAGTAAATTTTAATTTAAAGAGTATTGATATTATTAGTCATGTTATTATATATGTAATATTTCTTGCCAGAAGCAAGTATGGTATTTTCAATGTTATTCCTTGAAGTGAATGATTCATTACTTATGTCAATTATTCATTGCACATTCCTAGAAGTGAATATCTAATTATTAGTATTATTGTGAACTTTGTCATTGATCAAAATGTAATTTATAATTACATTCCTCAAAGTGTTATAAAGTCACAAAGATTATTTGAAAATGTTCTTGATGAAACATTAACACAATATATTGTTAGCTAAAGTTAAACATATTTTATGTACCAGTTATACAATTTCTATATAATTGTGAATGTGGCAAAAAAAAGACTTATAATATGTACTTGTTGTACATTTAATTATATAATATATCAAGTCATAAGAATAAGGAATGATTTATTTCATTAATAAATTTTACCACTTCTTGGAAAGAAACGAGAAAGAAAAATAAGTGATATATTCATATTATGATTATACTTATTTGGCTACAACAAACATGATTATTATCATTGTGTATTAACTTGAATGAATGATAAGTTTATATTTGAAAAATAATTGTGCTTTTAAGCAAGCACACCATTGGATAGATAAAATTGTTAAATATAATGTTGTTGAACATAATATATTACAAAAATCAAATGGAGAAATATGATTCTTGAAGAATCATTGCTATTATATATTTTGAAGGATATTAAACTTATTTCATTCTCTAGTATATAAACAAAAATGAAATTTTTATAGCGGTTATGTATATGTTGAAAATTTTAGTGAAATACAAAGTATAGTGAACCTGAAGTTCATTAATTGAATGATCAATCATATGCAATAAAATGTATAAATTTTCCTAAATTTAGATGAAGAACCAAAAGATTCTTTTTATTATTAATTCTTATATGGTGCTCAAGAAAATATGTATATATATTTTGCATATGAGAAGTGAAATAAATTTGAATATCTTGCATTTTTAAAAGAAAAATATATAAATTTCAACTAGTTTTCAAATGTTCTGTTTATAAATATTTTAACTTGTCCAGTTTTATTGTTAAATTTTTTACTTCATATATATCATTTATAAAAGTGCCAGTCATTTGAATGTTAGCACATTCATTTCTCAAATTTTTCATAATTATTTATAAGTTGAAATTATATTTCTTCTGAAAATTATTTTTCTATATACTTTTTTTTTTGTCCAAGATGTATGAGAAAAAAAATTATATTATTTTGATAATGAGTATTTAATTATATTCACTTTGCATTATTGAATCATTATTGGATTTTTATTGCATAATTTATTATCGATGTGATAATGTCGTATGATCATGAACTTACGAGAATTATAAGCATGTATATTTTCAACTATACATATATATATGACTCATTCTTAAAAATGAAACATGTTCGTAATTGTGATTTGTTGAACCTGAAGTTCAATTACCCAATAATATATATGAGTTTGAACAAATATTAATTTATTGTGGTATATTGAAATCCCTACAAGATGTATTAATTTTTTAAATATTCTCTCGATCAGGGGGAGAGAAATGCAGTCGGATCGATAAATATTTTGAAAAATGATCCTTGCACAAAATAAGAACTAGAAGTTCAAAATGATAAAATCATATATATATATGTATGCCAACTGCAAATCAATATTATTTAAATTGAGTCAGAATGAGTCCAATAACACTTGAAGCGTAAGTGAACAGAGTAAAAATTATAAAAACAAATGTTCATTTGGTTCGTCCTGAAGATGTTGTAAGTAAGAGGCACTCATGAAGATACCTTAATGTTATATAATATTGATAATTTGAACATTAAATAAAAATGGTGCTCCTGAAGAGACTCCTTAAAGAAGTTATACACATAACAAAGTTGATAATAATTAAAGCCTTTGAAGTGGTTATATAGGTACCTATAAATAATATACATGTTTGACAAGTATGTTGAAAATAATGAGATCTATTTAAGTTATGTCAATATGGGAGGAAATTATCATATTATGAATTATTGTCGAAAATACAAAATGTTTGCATATGCAATAAACTAATATGAGATAGCAAGGATCATGATATTAAATGGATCGAGAATTATCGATGTATATATAATTTTAGCCAAAATTATATGACGCAATCCAAGCAGTATAAATTTACTCACATAAAGTGAAGTAAAACCTATAGGGGTACAAATAAATATTTGTACAAGAAAAGGTAATTCTAATGAGAATTTTGTATATTTGTACACAAATTGTAAATCCTAAAATTGGTATATTTTATAGAAATATCTTTTATTTAAAAGATAATTTTTACTTTCTCTTTATTGTGATTTTTGGAATATCACTTTCCCATTATTGTGATTTTCGGAATAGTAAGATTCCTTATTTAGCTTAATTTTATCACAATATGATTATAAAGGGAAGTTGTATCTTAGTTATATAAAACAAATATTCTGTACTTACTCGAAATCATTTCTGGAATATTTGTCTTTAATTTTTCGTGCAGCTCAAGATAATAAACTTCAGGAAACCGAATCTTTGATGTAATTAATCATTATTTCTATCTTGAGAAATTTGATCTGACACAGGTATTAGTTGTCCTCACTAAATTCGTATCTGTCTGATCTGAATCTTCTAAAAAAGGCAATTCTTCATCAATCAATAATATCTTCAAATATTCTTGATTTTATTAGGAGATTCTTTCTCAGTCTTTCTGAGCACGAATTGGACTCTATAAATAAGCTTCTAAGGCATTGAGAAAAAGTGAACTAGTTGGTGCATAATTTGTGAGTGTATTGTAATGTTTGTCAGAGTTCCTTATTTGTATTCAAGATCATAGTATTCATGCGATCTTGTAGAAAAATGAGTGTTTAGTTTTTGTGGTGAGTTTATACCACGTTCATGAGTGAATACACAGGTTAATTTGAACACAACTTTTATAGTCTTTGGGAGAGGATTTTTACAAGCCTTGTGTCGGGAGGATGCAAGCACTTGCTGGCCATTGAAGGGAGTTCAAGTGGTTGAGCGTTTTAATCAGAATCAGATTAGTGAAGAGAAGTACAACAAAGTTGTGGCAAATCTCAAGAGGGAGTGTTGTTTTATTTAAGTCAATATTTTGTACTTGTGATTCTTTATTAATTGGTTTTATTCTCCAGGCGTGGCCCCAAGGAGTAGGTTATTCGAAATGGTTTCTGAACCTTGTAAAAATTTGTTGTGTTTTTTATTGTTTTTGCACTGTCTTTTTATTGTGTTCAGTTTCTGCCGTGACAAGTTCGGAGTCTGTCCCGACAGAACTGAAATCTGTTTCAACATTTAATTACCATTCTGCACCTTAATTAATTCACATTGTTTAATTAATTTGGTAATTACTAAAAATAAAATTTCAATTGGTATTAGAGCGGGTCACTAAACTCTTAGTGAGATTTTGTAATTTTTCGTTTGTTTTGTATCTTGTGAAATGTCTTTCTTTACAGAAAGTGGATCTATAACTCGTCCTCCATTGTTGAATGATACTAACTATCCATACTAGAAAGTAAGGATGAGAGCTTTTGTCAAATCTCTTGATGAAAAGGCTTGGAGATCAATATTGACCGGTTGGACACCACCTGTCAAGACAGATTCGAAATCTGGTAAGACACATGTAAAATCTGAACTTGAATGGTCTAATGAAGAAGATAAATTGTCAATTTATAATAATAAACATTTACATGCAATTTTTAATGGTGTTGGTGAGAGTTATATAAAATTGATTTCATCTTGTGAGTCCGCCAAAGATGCTTGGGAAATCTTTCAAACTCAATTTGAAGGAACCGCTGATGTTAAGAGATCTAGGCTTGTAATGTTGACCACAAGATTTGAAAACCTTCGCATGTCTGAAAAAGAAACCCTCACTGAGTTTTATGAAGAATTGTCTGACATTGCTAATGAATATTTTGCTTTAGGAGAAAAGTTGTCTGACTCTGTTTTGGTTAGGAAAATTGTTAGATCTCTTCCTGACATGTTTCAATCCAAGATCACAGTCATTGAGGAGGTAAAGAACCTTGACACCTTAAAATTTGAGGAATTGATGGGATCTCTTCGAACTTTTGAACAAAATCAAAAGATCCGCCAACAAGAGAAACAAATTTTTGTGAAGGAGAAATCGATTGCCTTGAAATTTTACAAAGAGAAAATGGAAAGCTCAGCTGAGGAAGATGATGATGAAATCATCTTGTTATAAAAAAAAAATTAAGAAGTTTATGAAAAAGATTGGTAACAAGAAAAACATGTCTAAATCCTCCAAAGGTAATACTTTTTCAAAACCTTTTGAATCTACTAATAAAAAAGGTATTCAATGCAGGGAGTGTGAAGGTTTTGGAAATATTCAATCTGAATGTGCCAATACCTTAAAGAAAAATAAGAAGGTCATGGCAGTCACTTGGAGTGGCCAGGACTCTGAAAGTAGTGATGAGGAAGAAAATTCTAATCTTTCCTTAACTTCTATTTTTTCTTGCTTACCTCTTTCTGTGCAGGTGAATAAGAACCTTGTTTGTTTAAATAATACTATTTCAACAGATGAGGGTTCCCATGGTGATACGGATGAATCCGATTTGGATGAGGAATCCTTGAAAGAATCATACAAAAACATGTATGATCAATGGTTGAAAGTATGTTTAGATATTCGTTTGATGACAAACAATAACAAAGTTCTCAAGAAGAGAAATGAAGAACTTGACTCTCTTGTTAAAAAATATGAAATTGAGATTGTTTCTAAAGATTCTGAAATCAATCGTTTGTCTAATTAAGTTGATAAAATTGTGAAAGGTTTCAAAATGCTTAATCATAGATCTATAGTTTTGGATGATGTTCTGCTTGCAAGTTAAAAAGCTTGTGATTTGTCTAGGTTAGGTTCAAATGGATTTAAACCTAAAGGAAAAACAATTTATATTTATGGAAATCATCCTATTGTTTCGACAACTGACCCTTCTGCAAGAACAACTCAAACTCATGTGGCATCATCTTCTCAATCTGTCACAACACATAAGAAACAGACCAGAAATTTCGAGAATAAAAAAACTGGTCATTTTATTCCAATTTTCCATTTTTGTGGAGTGAAAGGTCATATTCGACCTAAATGTTTTACCTTGATGAATTTTCTTCAAAAAAATTACTTTAATCATCATGGTAATTTGAGACAAATTCCCTTGAAGAAAAGGACACGACCTAAGAAAATTTGGGTGAATAAAAATGAATTCAAATGACTTGCTGCCTTTACTTGTCTTAGAACATGTGCTTTTAACTCTTGTATTTTCATAGTGGTTGTTCTAGGCATATGACAAGTAACAAAAGAATACTCACTGACTTCAAGACTTTGAAAAATGGGGAAGTCACATTTAGAGATGGTAAGTCTTGTAAGGTACTTGGTAGTGGCACTCTAAACTATGAAGGACTACCAAAGTTGCAAAATGTTCTTTTGGTTGATGTACTTAAACTTAATCTAATTAGTATAAGTCAAATTTGTGACGAAGACTTGTTTGTAATTTTTTCTCATGATAATTGTTTTGTGCTTAACCAAAATGGAAATTATGTTTTGAAGAGTTATAAATCTGTTGACAATTGTTACACATTATCTCAATCACGCAGTTGTCACACAAACACAAGGAGTGATACTAATTTGTGTCATGAAAAACATGGTCATGTGGTTTTTGAAAATTTGAGAAAAATTGGAAGTGTGAGTCATGTTCATGATTTACCGAATTAAGTAAATAAGTTTTTGGTAAATGTGAACCATGTCGATTGGGAAAACATTTGAAAATTTCCCCATGAAAAATGTTTCAATGTTGGAGTGTGTGCTCGCTTCCAAGGGAACCCCATGGAATCTCATGTGACTGCTGTAAAAAGAATTATTCGTTATATCAATAATACTCTTGATTTAGGTATTTGATACTCCAAAGAAACAAACTCTAACCTTGTGTTATAGTGATGCAGATTGGGCAGGAAACACTTATGACCGCAAAAGTACAAGTGGTGGTTGTTTTTACTTAGGAAACAATTTGGTCTCCTGGCATAGTAAAAAACAAACCTCCATCTCCTTGTCAATAGTCGAGGCTGAATACATAGTTGCTGGAAGCTGTTGTACTCAACTTTTGTGGATGAAACAAATGTTGGTTGACTATGGGTTTGATCTTAAAACTTTAACCATTTTTTGTGATGATACAAGTGCTATTAATATCTCCAAAAATCTTGTTCAGCACTCTCACACCAAACATATTGACATTCGTCATCATTTTATTAGGGAACTTGTTGAAAACAAAACTCTGATTTTAGAATATGTTGAGACTAACCAACAAATTGCAGATATTTATACTAAAGCTTTAGACACGGTCAGATTTGATTCCCTCAGGAAATCCTTGGGGGTTTGTTTTACTTAAAATTGCCAATAATTGATTGTCTTTCCTTGCATATGTGATTGTGTAAATCTCTTGTCCTGTTTGGAAGAAATTTGATGACCATTTCTTTTTTCAATTTTTAGAAAATTAACGTTATAATTCTTATACTTTGTGAGAAATAAAAAACCATATTTGAAAAATTATAGACCATCCAATTTATATTTAATCAAATCATTGTGTTTGTTTTAGTATGAGCATTCCTTAATCCAGTTTCTTTTTCAGGCTCCATTTTGGAAAAGAGCTATCGATACTGATGTGTGAAAGGCGAAACTGAGTAAGTTGGTACCAAGTAATTAGCAATTATATTGGAGGATACTCTACCAGTGTAAAGGACTACCATTAGTATAAGAGTTATAGCCTCCATTATGGTTACAATTTGAAAAAGGCTACAATTGCCAAACATGGGCAATGACTTTAGCTTTAAAAGGCCAAAAAGAAACACCAAATTGATTACACACATGCACACACATATGCCTATTGACTTGACTATGTAAGAATGTTGTAAGACTCATACATATAATGAATTGATTAAAATATTTTTTGTGCTTGGTATATTCTTTTTCGAATTATGGTCACTTAGTATTTTAATTATAATTCATTATTCTAATTTGTGAAAAAAAATGGTTATCTTGTTTATCTTGAACAGTACTTGGCATTTACATGGACACATATGGTATGACAATTTATCTTTTTATTTTCGGCAATTTTTTAAAAAATAATAATAAAAAAATAAAATATATTTTTGACTGAGTACTAAAGAAAAAATCAAGTTTGAAAAATAATTGATGCAATTTATTTGTTTTATCTCATTATATTCAAAATCATGCAAAAATTTTCCAATTTTGAGGTGTGAAAGAATTTTTTAAAATGAGATATTTTGGCATTTATCACATTAAATTTGGTTACCCGTTTTTGAACTTGCCTGATTTGTGCACCGAATTCTCTATATATTCGGATTCACCTTAGTTGTTTAATTCTAAGTGTTTTCTTGTTATTCTTTCTCGCGCACTTGTACCCAAGTTGTTTAGGTTTTTGTTCTTTGTGTGTCTCCGTTTGTTTCTATTCTAGTAGCCATGAAGACCTGAGGCCGTGGTTCCACCACCAAAGCTAGAAAGATCAAAGACATTAATTTGGCTGGTTCTGGGTCTGGAGATGTCGAGTCTGACACCCCTGCTGTCTCGACTGCTCTTGCTTCTGTCCAGACAGGACTTGCAAGTCTCTACGAGCGATTCACTACCATGAAGGATACTCAGCGCCAAATTCTAGCTTCTTTTGCGATCATCAATGCATCTACCACTCCAGCTCCATGACAGTTACCGTTCCTTTCAATCTATTTTTATTTGATTTTGATAAATGTAAAAGAACACTAAATGTGTCTTTGTTTTGGTTTCTTTTCCTTTGTTCTTTGGCACTTTTCTTAGACAATGAAGGGGAGAGAAAGTTACTCTTTTTTTGGTGCTTTGATTATGTTGTTTGACTTACAGTTGTTCATTGGTTTTGTTAATTGTTTTAGTCTTGTGCTTTGGTTATTTTTGGCAAGGGGAGTCATTTTGTGACTCTTGTTAATTTAAGCACTCACTTTTTTTATGCAGGATCTTTTAAAAAAATAGATATGCCTTGTCTATAAAATTGCCAAAGGGAGAGATTGTAAATCCTAAAATTGGCATATTTTATAGAAATATCTTTTTATTTAAAAGATAATTTTTACTTTCCCTTGATTGTGATTTTTGGAATATCACTTTCCCATCATTGTGATTTTTGAAATAGTAAGATTCCTTATTTAGCTTAATTTTATCACAATATGGTTATAAAGGGAAGTTGTATCTTAATTATATAAAACAAATATTCTGTACTTACTCGAAATCATTTCTAGAATATTTGTCTTTAATTTCTCGTGCAGCTCAAGATAATAAACTTCAGGAAACTGAATCTTTGATGTAATTAATCATTATTTCAATCTTGAGAAATTTGATTTGACACAGGTATTAGCTGTCTTCTCCAAATTCGTATCTGTCGGATCTGAATCTTCTAAAAAGACAATTCTTCATCAATCAAGAATATCTTCAAATATTCTTGTTTTTATTAGGAGATTATTTCTCAGCCTTTCTGAGCACGAATTGGACTCTATAAATAGGCTTCTAAGGCATTGAGAAAAAGTGAACTCGTTGGTGCATAATTTGTGAGTGTATTGTAATATTTGTGAGAGTTCCTTATTTGTATTCAAGATTATAGTATTCACGTGATCTTGTAGAAAAATGAGTGTTTAGTTTTTGTGGTGAGTTTATACCATGAATACACATTGTAATTTGAACACAACTTTTATAGTCTTCGGGAGAGGATTTTTACAAGCCTTGTGTTGGGAGGATGCAAGCACTCGCTGGCCATTGAAGGGAGTTCAAGTGGTTAAGCGTTTCAATCAAAATCAGATTAGTGAAGAGAAGTACAACAAAGTTGCGGCAAATATCAAGAGGGAGTCTTGTTTTGTTTAAGTCAATATTTTGTACTTATGATTCTTTATCAATTGGTTTTATTCTCTGGGCGTAGCCCCAAGGAGTAGGTTATCCGAAAGGATTTCAGAACCTTGTAAAAATTCGTTGTGTTCTTTATTGTTTTTGCATTGTCTTTTTATTATGTTCAGTTTCTGTCGTGACAAGTTTTGATTCTGTCCCGACAGAACTGAAATCTGTTTCAACATTTAATTACCATTCTGCACCTTAATTAATTCACATGGTTTAATTAATTTGGTAACTACTAAAAATGGAATTTCACAAATGAATTATTGTACAAAATTTGCATAGACAAGAGAATGATTAAATAAAGGCATATACATATTATTATGAGAAAATATAACTAATATTTGAATATAGTGTGGAGTTTATATGTTTTATGAGAATTGGTATGTGTCATATAAACGTTGCAACACAAATTATTTATTTGGAGAGAATTTAAAATATGTCTTACTGGAAAAATTCCAGAAGAATTGAACATGTCTTATGAGATATAAATTCAAAGTCGTGCGCGTTATACAATAAAGACATCTGTCTGAATTAAAGACATGTAGGTGAATATTTATTTGAAATTACAAGTATGATTGTCTATGCAATGTCAATTCGTAAATAATACGTTGTAAAAAGCTCTTGAAGATCTCTTGATTATTTTATAAACTATTGAAGAAGGATTTCTTATTTTATCTTGTAGATTGGGAATTATTAAATATATTCTTTGTTTATAGATTAAATTATGAGTAGAGAAGTCCTAAAGAACTTCGTATGCATAAAGAATCATAGTATATATGATGACTTGATGTAGAAATTAAAGAACATGTAATGAGAATGCAACGAATATATGGTTCTGAAGTACCATCTTTATTGCAAATGAAAATTGATATTATCGAAGATATTCATTCATATGATCATATTTAAATATCAAATTTTGGATTGAACATAGGCATAGATAATGAATATCCACAAATATGATGCATATTATAATATTGTTGATATGATATGATAATGAAGAAGGTTATATACATGATTGATTTAATATATTGGATAAATATTCATATTCCATTCTACACATATGCTTTAGAAGAGTTATAGTAAATATGTGATCATAGATAATTTATGGTGATTTATAATTACAATGAAAATCATATGAGATAGTTGATCACTAAAGTTACCATGGATATATGCATGAGGGAGAGATATATACGTGTTGCATTCTTTTTCTCTTAGTTCAGGTTTTGTCCCGCTGAGTTTTCCTCACAAGGTTTTTAACGATGTAACTTCAAATCATGTTGAGATACTTGCAATTCATAAGGCAAGAGGAAAATGTGTGATTGAGATCAACAAAACAACATATCGAGGAACATGTTGATTATCACCGGATAAAGAAATACAAAAAATTCTCTATAAAGATAATGATGCATGTACTGCTCAACTAAAAGGATAATACCTAAAACGAGATAGATTTAAATACATTTCACCGCAATTCTTCTTCACACATGATCTTCAAAAGAGTGATGATTTGATGTTCATCAAATTCGATCAAGCGACAATCTTGCAGACTTATTTACAAAGTCATTACTAACATCAACATTCGAGAAGATGGTACATAAGATCATAATGCTTCGATTAAAGGATTTTCAAAAGCGTCGAAATGAGGGGGAGTAAATATACACTGTACTCTTTTCCCCTTGGCCGAGTTTTTGTCCTATTGGGTTTTTCTATCAATGTTTTTAATGAGGCAGTTTTCATGGACATCCAAGGGGGGTGTTATAAATATTATATATATGAATGTCCATAATAATGAAGAATCACTAGGTTACTCAGAGTTAATTATCAGCATTAATTCTTGATTGTATTCAGAATAATTACCCGATTTCCTTAGGGCTTATTTATTTGAATAAATAGGGTCTTTTCCCTATTGAAATAACATATACAATAGTTTCACTCTCTTTACATATCTCTCTTATTCTGTCTATTTATTTTCTTTATACTTTATATTTCTACAATTGTTTTATAACACTTTTTAACTTTTTTGGAAATTTTTTTAGTTTTAATATTTGAAAGCACTTTTAAAGAATTGCTTGAATGGATATCTGATGTGAGTTTTTTGCTTATAAAAACTCTTTGCAATAAGCTAAACTATGTGGCTTCTTATGAAAGAGTTTTTCTAAGCTTAAAAGTCAAAAGTTTTAACTGCTAGGCCCTTATGTATATATCATAGTAACAATTGACATACACTCTAAATTATACATTAAAATAGTGTAGTCTCACCTTAATAAATTTCAATGATTTAAAATGGATGTCATATGTATTTTAAATGTAAAAAATGAGTCTGGGCCTAATATTACTCTGTTATTATTGTTTTTCATGAATGATGACGTGTGCAAATCTCATTAGAAAACATGGGCCAATTTTCATTGATTTACAATTGTCAGTAAGTAGTTACATGGTCACACAACAAAGGTACGAACAGGATCGTTATAATAGGAAAATTAGAGGAGCACTTGTTATCACGTGTTGCTCGAAAATGGTTTGATCAATTATGTGTTCATGAAAATAATATCTTATTCGTTTAAATTAGTGTATATATATTCAATACCAAATTATATTTAAATTTTTTAATATAAAATACCATATTTTATATAATAATATATAACATATAGCATATTCTTATATACCTAATTTTATGAATTATTATCTAAATAAGCATAGTCTATAAAATAAAATTAAGAAAAACATTGACATATCATTACTAATTAAAATGTGTCATTTATATGTATACAAGATATAATCAATGTGCAATGCATGTTTACTTAGTTTTATTTATAAATTTATTAATTATTTTTATTAATTTTTTATCATTGTCATATAAATTTTAAATAAATAAACAATATTATAAATACAAGAATGATATAAACATATTAAATGAAAAATTAAATAAAACATTGTTTATGATATTTTAAAATATATATAATATGATAAAAAAATTTAAATATAAATGATAATTTTTTTAATAAAAATTAAGATTATGTATTATATATTATTATAATGATATTTTATAATATTTAAATTTATATTAATATAAGTATTAAATATATAGTATTGTATTAAATATTATTATCATAATAATATTTTATAATATTTAAATTTATATTAATATAATTATTAAATATCTAGTCTTGTATTATATAGTATTATAATAATGATATTTTTATAACATTTGATTTGAATTTAAATTTATATTAATATAATTCATAAATATCTATTTTTAATTATTTTTAAAAGCATATTTCGTTAAATATTTAGAATATTCTGTTAAATATTTATAATATTCCGTTAAAGTTAATGAAACAAGCCGTTAAATCAAGAATTTCCGTTAACAACACATTTTTTATATAGAAGAGATATACGTAAGTAGTTCATTATACATACATAAGACAAATTAATAAGAGAATACTGAAATTCTGTTTTTAGTAATTACCAAATTATTTAAAACAAACAGTTTAATTAAAATGCAGAATGGTAATTGAATGTTGAAATAGATTTCAGATCTGTCGTGACAGAATGAGGATTGGTCGTGACAGAAACTGAACACAATAAAAAAACAGTGCAAAAACAATAAAGTGTTGGGAAAACTTATATAGGACCATGTAGATATAATATTAAACAAGTTAATATGAGATAATCTTGAACATGTTTCTAAAATTGAATTCAAAGAGAAATAATGATAAGAACACTTACATTATAAGCAGCGGAATAATAGAGTCATTCTTTAAGTTTCTCTAACCCTTGTATCATTTCTATCGTAAAGTATTACCAAGAAATTGAACCGATCTTCAATTTTCTTCATAGCCTTCCAAAATATCTTTGGAATCACCTAGACTAGAGTGGGCAATTCTCAACACATGAGATAGATATAGAGAGAAGAAGAGAAAGAATAATGAGGCTTAGAAAAGGACTTATGTTTAGAGAGAATCTAAAACTTATCAGAAAACCAGTATTTGTCATCTGAAATCTGACTTGTCATTTCAACTCTCTCTTAGCATTCCTTTTATGGACTCAATTAGGTCATTTATTTAATTAAAAAAACAATAAAATAATTGCCAATTAACAGCCCTAGGTCGAAATTATCATGAGTTTTAGGCCCATGAAATTTCACATTTGATTATAAGCCCGTTGGACTTAAAATCAAGGTTTGTATTATTCTCTATTGATTTAATTAATTAAATAATTATTCAAATCCTTTATAAAATTAATTATTTATAATTTGAATCTTGATTTAAACTTATTTATTAATTTAGATATCAATTTATCTTAATTAATAAATCTTCCCTAATTTCTCTTTTCTTCTCTAAATTACATAACTCTGCGAAACTATCCAAAAATGACATGGTCAACTTTGATAATTCTAAGTGATAATTAAATTAATTAATTGAGACTATTTAGATTATTTTATCCAAGGTACAGTGGGGACCATGGACATATAAAATCAAGCTCCAATAAGTTATCATAAATCTAACAAATAAATTTACTAACTTATTAATTCCTCATGACTCCACTAAAGACTCGGAATTGCACTATTGAATTCATAGAACACTCTATAAAAAATATAGGTACGCTATTAATTATGCATTGTGACAACCATAATTGTCACTCAATCCTCTATAGACAGTCTATAATGAGATGGGACTAAAATACCGTTTTACCCCTCATTGTATTCTATCCTTAAAACACTTAGTTTCTTGTAAATGATATTTCAGTAAACTAATATTAATTACTGAAATGAGATCTCTATCATTTAGCACCTTGAACCAAACTAAAAGGAAACCATCGTTTCACTTCTTCATTAGAAGCTATAGATGTTCATATCTATGATTAACAGTCCCACTCAATTATACTACCGAGTTCCCAAGATGTTAGTATGGGCTAGTCTGTAGGGTAAGCTGGTAACGACAAGTTAAAGAACTCAAATAATACAATCAGTTAGAATACTAACCACTCAGAATTGAGATTGAATTTACCTATGGTCAACTATTTATATGACTAGAATAGATAATAACAGTATGTTTACTTATCCTATCAACTGTCAATATCGGTCCAGCCTGATGTAACAAATACATCCGGTCTTATCTACTTTGCTAATGTTCTGGAAAGAACATAACAATACAATGTGCAAGTAGATCATATCGTAGATTGGCAAGTCAGTGTAAATCTGGTGCACTGACTAATCTTAGGACTAACTTATTTTGAACATATAATCATATTTATATTCCACTGTGATTACGTCACTATAAATAAGATTAGCTATATGCTTGGGATTTAATAGAAGTTTATATTAAACAAATAATCATGAAAATAAAATATGTGAGCAAAGTGATTGACCAAGTCAAAAAATGATTTCTATTCTTTTATTGATAATAAAATGAGATTACAAAGAATTTGGGTTTTAATTAGGGCATAAAACCCCAACAGGTTGCGTACCCATTAGTCACAGTTTAGGGACAGACATGACTATAATGAAAGAGATTATGAATACTATCAGAATTAGAGAAGAAATGTTGGTCGACCAGACGAGCTGAGGCATGGGAAGCAGGAGCCTCCACCCGTGAATAACTGACCAGCTAGCCAAAATACAGGGGGGCAGCCAAGGCAACCCAATGTGCTTGATCGATTAAGAAGGTTAGAGTAGAGACGTAGAGATGAGGGTTTGAGAAATGTTCTGAACGATAGAAGGGAAAGACATGATGAGCACATCCCTGCTGCCGCTCCTGCCCCGGCAATTCCAACAACTGTTCAGGCCTAGATTGATGCACTGAACCAGTCTATCCAACAACTGGTTGGGAATAAAACTTCACACATTGAGTACGAACAAAGAAAAGGCACTTCGTTTATTAACAAGATTGCACAAGCAGAAGTCCCAAGCAAGTTCAATGCCTGTTCTACCCAGCTATATTGAAAAAGAAGATCACGTATCTCATGTTAATAAGTTTGAGAAACAAATGGACATTCAAAAGGTATCCTAGGATGCTCGATGCTGAATTTTCCCGGCAACTTTATCTGATGATACTCAGGAGTGGTCTTTCTTTCTTTCTTTCTTTCTCCACCTTACACACTCTCCTGCTCTCTTCTCTCTCAATACACGACAGCCACACTAGGAGCTCCCCAAACCCTACATTTTCTATTTAAAAGCCTAATGGTTGAACCCTAAGTTTAGTTGGAAAAATAGAACTTTCCCAAATTCTACCTCCCGTTGATTTTGCCTTCAAATCCAATTAATCAAGGAATGATTTGTCAACCTAGCTAAATAAGGTAACCACTTATTCCCTTAGTGTTTCCCTTCCCACACACCTAAACCCTTTCTCTCATCTACCTATTTATTTCCCAATTCTCTAATATAAACACTAGCTTTCAAAAATATTCATACATAATTTTTCTCATTATTTCCCTTTTTCCCTAAAAAAATAAACCAAATAATAAAATAAACGAATAATCTAGAATATTGCATGAGAAAAGCTATTGCATGCTCACCATGTTATCGTGCACATGAACATTAATTAGTGCATTAATGCACATTAGTGCACACAACCAAATCTCAAGAACTCGCTTTTAAAAATTAAGTAAATAAATCAATTAACAAATAAAATCACATATTTTCCACCAAAAAATTTAAATACAATTAACACTTAACAGTTATAAATTCAAATAAAGCACACAATTAAATAAAAAATATAAAAAAAATTGGTGCGCTACACTTATAAATGATAAATCTGTGAACTTAATCACATATATGAGCACTCAATCATTTACCTTTTTATAATAAGCTATTAAGGAATCCATCTTTTCAGCTCTCGTACAAAAGATTTAGATTTCATATCTATGATTAATACCCTACTCAATTACACTACTAAATCTCCAAGATGTAAGTATGGGCTAGACCGTAGGGTAAGCTGGTAATGAACAAATCAAAAGATTTAAATAATATAATTAGCAGAATATTATCACTCAGAATTAAGATCAACTTGACCTATGGTCAACGTTGTGACATTGATTAGATTCGATAGCAACGATACTTATTATCTATCAATAATCAATATCGGTCCTAGTCCAATGTAACCATATACATCCAATCTTATATACTTGGTCAATGCCTTGGATAAGACATCACACCCTGAATGTATAAGTAGATCATATCGTAGATTACCAAATTAGTGAAAATCCAATGCATTGACTTAATCTTAGGACTCGTTCTTATGAACATATAATTACAATTATAATCGACTGTGACCTAGTCACTATAATTGCAACTATTTATATGTTCGAGATTTTATAAATGTTTGTATTATTCCAATAATCATGTAATAAAACAAGCAAGCAACACGATTGATAAATTGTTATATTATTTTATAATGTAATGTAATATTATATTATTTTATAATATAATGTTTTAGATTAAATAAATGTGACAAAGAGTGTCACATATTGTAACATATAATAGAGATGTTATCCAGATTTCCGGATAGCGTTTAGATTGATGTCCTCGGGGAAGCAGAATTATCGATGTCTTTCACGGTAGGTGACCCGAGTTCGCGGATGGACAGAAAGGCTTCGCCTCTCCTGTTTAGTATCCGGATTACTCTTCCAAGCAAGCACAACACGGAAACTCGTCGACTCTCCCGGACTCCAGAAGGATACCCCTCGGGGAGGCCCCTTCCAGGAGAGGCTCTTCGAGTGGTCCCCGCGGAAACAGTTCCGTGCCTCGCACAGAACAAAACCGAATGGTCGAGTCCGGGAGAAGGCATATTTGGAACGATATCCGTCTGACACAGGATCCCGCCTGACACGCCCGTCAGGTCAAAGCCGCACACATCCCAGCACGCCTAAGGGTACCTTTTCGCCTACTGTTCCGCTGACAACTTGGAAAAGACGGCTGACTTTGTGTGTTCCCCATACTTTCACGTAAATATACCCACATAGAGTCTTGTAGCCATGCTACTACAGTAATTGTATCCCCTATTTATGGCTGGTGTAATTAAGACTCATGTACGTAGAGAAAAACCCTAATCCGAAACCCTAGCTATAAAGACCCCTTCATTTTACAAGAAGAGGGACGAACAAATCACATAGCAAAAACTCTACTAAAATCTCTCTAGCTTCATCTTCTTCAAGAGAACCCGAGAGAAACACTGTGAGTGTGTGAAGTTCTTGTGCACCAGCCATCTTACTGTAACCTTTTCCAAGTATAATAACATCGACTCGTGGACTAGGGCTTGTTAACGCCTGAACCACGTAAAAACACTGTTTGTTTAGTTACATTTCAGCATTTCTACAGTTCTTATCTTTTAATTATTCTGTTAGTTATTCGTTTCCGAAAAACTCGGTAAACATTTTGGTGCTTTCATTGAGAGCTGTAGGAAGTTGTTAGTCAGCTCTTTTTCTGTGTACGTTTTTTGTATTCACTTCGTGCTAAAGAGATGGTGACTACGAGAAAATCCGCTGTTGACAAAAATGCTACGGTCAACCCCGATACCGTGATGGAAGATGTGGTGCAAAGCGAACCCTTGGACTACCAAGGTGAAGACCCGACATCCCGCCAGGATCGGGTCAGTACCGAAGATACAACATACTTAGAAGACGAAGAAGAGTATGTCCAAGACGGTTATTACAAGGACGGCTGCTACTATGAGAAGGACCCAGAACTGGTCCAAGTAGCCGAAGAACTGGTGGCCACCAAGGCCAAGCTTGCTGAGCAGGAGCGCGTCTCCGAAAGAATGCAACGCATGATGGAGCGCCTCCAAAGTAAGTTTGGAGACCTAGGCGACTCGGACGAGGATGCCTCTGTTCTAGGTGGTGTTGATGCCCCCATGCCGGATCCAGCCGCTGCTGGACCATCCAAAGCCGCCCCTAACAAGGGCAAAGAAAAAGTTGGAGAGCCTGTGCGCGCTGACGCCCCTGCACCTCCTAAAGGCGTGAATCACCAGGCCGACTGCCCCCCCCCCCCCCGCGCGCAGAAGGTCTCTGGCGCTCCTAAGCCCAGACGTCCTTCAGCCCCAAGGGGGCACTCTGTGCCTAAAGGGCCCGGTGCTAAGGCACCCAGGCCTAGGGGAAGGAACAACCGCCCCAGTGATTCCGTCAACCAGGACGGTCGGGCTGCGAACTCGCACTCCGAGGATAGCTGGTCCACGGTGGACCTAAGAAGAAGGTTGGAGGCCAAGTATGAAAAGGCCAAAGGAGAAAAGGCCCGACCTCGCGGAGATGACCTCCGAAATCATATTAATGACAAGCTCCGGGGACGTGACCTCCCGGAGAGTGATACGAAGAGGCTCGAGGAACAGATTGCTGCCTTGACCAAGCTGGTCCGGAAGCAAAGTGGGGCCCTGTCAGACTCTGAGGAGGAAGACCCGGAACCATGTATTCGGAGGATCGCGGAAACGTCCCTCCCGGATAACTTCAAAATGCCTCACATAGAATTATATGATGGGAGGACAGACCCGCGTACCCACCTAGCTAAATACAATAAAATGATGCAAGTGGCGCGTGTCAGTGAGGACACCAAATGCATGTGCTTCTCACTCACCCTTACCAAGTCCGCGGAGGACTGGTGGAAAAGATTAGCTCCCGGATCAATCCACAGTTGGAAGGAGCTACAGTCCGCGTTTAGGAGGCAGTTTATTGCTGCCCGCGACCACGACATGGAGGTTGGTTCCTTAACCAACATCAAGCAGCAACCCACTGAGAACCTCAAAGCTTTCATTCAGAGAATGATGGAAGCTGCTGCAAAAACCAAGGTCAGCGATGACATGAAGCTGATCGCCCTTCAATCGGGCCTTACTGTCGGCTCCCTGCTATGGGGGGAAATGCAAAGGAGACGGGCAGAAACGCTGTCCGAATTCATGTCAAAAGCTCAGGAAATCATCAACCTTGAGGATGCCTACCAGCAGGCCTTTGGAGTTCCCCCGGCTCCAACGCCTTCCGTGACTGCGCCGAGCTTTGCTTCGCAAGCTCCCGCACCAGCCCTCACACTTCCAGGAGCCCGATTCACTCCAAGTGTGTATGGGCCTTCCGCGTCTGCTCAGACGCCGAGTCAAACCCATTTCTCTGGGTACGGAGCAGTACAAACCGGATGTAGTATCGCTCCTGGCATGCCGCAGCCGCAAGCGGAAGCCCCAGAACGAAATTTGAGCCAATCGCGGAGCAAACGAAGCGGAAGAAACTCCAACCGGGGAGACCATTCAAAGAAACCCCGGAAGGACTATGAGCCCAAGTTCACGGAATATACCAGTTTGATAGACTCGCGAGAGAATGTCTATCGGGCGACCTGTAATATGGTCAACTACAGGAAGCCCCCGAAGGTGTCTCACAGAGGAAGGCGTCCGCGAGACTCCAATAAGAGGTGTGAGTTCCACGGAGACGTGGGGCACACCACGAATGAGTGCCTTCAGCTGAAGGATGAGATCGAGTCCCTGGCAAGAGCGGGACACCTCGGTCAGTGGGTGAGGATACCCATTATCTATCCCGGACAGGGGGTAGTTCACGGAGCTGCATATTCCCCGGGACAGAGGGGGGCAGCTAGCGCTCCCTGAGCCGATCACCCCCAAGTTCCCGGGTCTCAGTTCCCAGCACTTCCTGCTCCACCCGCTCCGGCGCCCATTGCCCTGTTGGCTCCAGGCCCAGGCAACCCATATCCGCCCGACCTTGCTCCACCACCCGTTGACGGACACGTCGCCACCATTTCCGGAGGACCACACCTTGCCGGAAGCACCCGCAACTCCCAGAAGAGGTACTTGAGGGAGTTAGAGCACGCCGAGGAGATGTGCGCCTTGGTTCAATCACCTGCTCAACGTCCCCGAATGATGGATCTTCCCATCACCTTCACGGAGGACGATGCTCGACATGTGCACTTCCCCCACAACGATCCCCTCGTGGTGGAAGCCCAGATTGCCAATAAGAAGGTCTCACGGATCTTGGTCGATAACGGAAGCTCCGTGAACATCCTCTTCAAAGCGGCCTTCCACGCGATCGGATTGACCGAGACAGACCTGGCCCCATGCCCCATCCAGCTTCAAGGTTTCAATGGGGACGCACTCATGCCATTAGGCAAAATTCAACTTCCAGTCACCCTCAGAGGAGAAAGCGACGCTTGTGCCTTCAAGCATAGCACATTCGTGGTGGTCGACTGCCCCACGGCGTATAATGCCATCTTAGGCCGACCGGTCCTGATCGATTGTGGGGCCATAACCTCGATACGCCACTTATGTTTGAAGTTTCCATGCGACGATGGGCGTATTGGCACCCTTCGAGGAGACCAAAGAAGTGCACGGAGCTGTTATAACGTCTCCGTCCGATCCGTCTATACGGTCCAAGAGACGTGTGCTGCCATTCCTTTGGCGGAAGACTCACCAGAAACTGGGGGTGCTCAGGAGGCATACTTTGACGAACTCGACCCAAGAGTGGGAATCGAGAAAGCAATAGAGCCGATGGAGGAAGTCGAAGAGGTGATCCTCAACCCGGGAGAACCCACCAAGGTCATTCAGGTGGGGAAAAACCTGCCGTCGGCCATTCGAGATAAGATCGTGGCCACTGTGAAGGATAATCAGGATATCCTGGCATGGTGCCACGCTGATATGACGGGGATTAATCCCAATGTTGCGTGCCACGCACTCAACATAGACCCATCTGCAACTCCAATTCGCCAAAAGAGGAGGCCGCTGGACCCAGTGAGAGCCGAAGCCGTCAAAGCTGAAGTGGACAAATTGATGTCCATAGGCTTTCTCCAGGAGTCGCACTATCCCGTGTGGTTGGCCAACCCAGTTCTGGTCCCGAAACCCGATGGGTCCTGGAGAATGTGCATTGACTTCACGGACCTAAACAAGGCCTGCCCGAAAGATTGTTTCCCTCTTCCGCGAATCGATCAGATGGTAGACGCTACTTCCGGGTACGAACTCTTATCCTTCATGGATGCGTACTCCGGATACAACCAGATCAAGATGCATGTCGCGGACCAGGAACACACCAGCTTCCTCACGGACAAGGGTGTCTACTGTTACGTGGTCATGCCTTTCGGTTTGAAGAATGCTGGGGCGACGTACCAGCGTCTGGTAAACAGAATGTTCAAGGACCAACTAGGGAGGAACATGGAGGTGTACGTGGACGACATGTTGGTAAAGTCCAAGACCTCCGGGGACCACAGTGACGACCTTGAGGAATCTTTCGCCGTGATCCGAAAGTACGGGATGAAACTAAATCCAAAGAAATGTACTTTCGGGGTCTCGTCTGGGAAGTTCCTCGGTTTCATTGTCAGCTCCCGCGGAGTGGAAGCCAACCCTGAGAAAATAAAGGCGTTCATAGATATGCCTTCCCCCCAGAAACATAAGGATGTCCAGAGCGTTACCGGAAGGATAGCTGCTCTCAGCCGCTTCGTATCCAAGGTCACTGACAAGTGTATCCCCTTCTTCAATGTGTTGCGAGGAAACAAGAAGTTCGAGTGGACCCCCGAATGCGAAGCAGCCTTCCAACACCTCAAAGAACATTTAACCCGAGCTCCCATTCTGTCCAAACCTGTCGAAGGAGAGGCGTTGTTCTTATACTTAGCTGTGACTAAGCACGCAGTGAGTGCCGCTCTCGTCCGGGAAGATGGCCGTATCCAGCTCCCTGTGTATTACGTAAGCAAGAGGTTATTGGACGCCGAGTCCAGATATTCGATGATCGAGAAACTCTCCCTCTGCTTGCTGATTGCTTCACGGAAGCTGAGGCCATATTTCCAAGCGCACACCATCAAAGTACTCACCAACCACCCTCTCCGACAAAGTCCTGCAGAAGCCCGAGTCTTCTGGCAGATTGCTTAAGTGGGCCATGGAACTGAGCCAGTTCGACGTCCACTACCAACCACGTGTTTCCATAAAAGGTCAAGCTCTCGCGGACTTTATCGTGGAATGCTCGGGAATGAATGACCTCCCGGAAGATTCTGTCCCGGAACTTCCCACCTGGAAGGTCTACGTAGACGGAGCCTCAAATGAAAAAGGAGCTGGAGCGGGGGTCATCCTAATATCTCCCCAAGGACATCAGCTCCAGAGCGCCATCCGCTTCGCATTCCCAGCATCCAACAACGAGGCAGAACACGAAGCCATGTTAGCTGGGTTACGACTGGCCAGAGAAGTCGGAGCCCAAAAAATCGAAGTATACAGCGACTCCTTACTTGTGGTAAACCAAATATCCGGGGAATACCAGACGAAAGGCGAAAAAATGGCTGCCTACGTGTCTCTCTCCCGCGACCTACTGCAGCATTTCAAAGGCTACCAAATCCGCCAGGTCCCCCGGGACCAGAACTCACTCGCGGACACGCTGGCCAAGCTTGCAACGGACCCGGAGATTGAACAGTATGGCTTAGTCCCCATCGGGCACTTAGAAGCCCCCAGTACTGAGACACGAAGGATAAACGCCATCATCGACCATTCCCACTCCTGGATAGGACCCATCCTCAGATTTCTCACCACCGGAGAGCTCCCCACTGATAAAGCTGACGCAAGGAAGCTCCAATATCAAGCTCCCCGATACGTGGTTATGGATGGAAAGCTTTACCGCAGGGGGTTGTCCATACCCTTCCTTAGGTGTGTTGCCGGAACCGAAGTCAGCACCATCATCCATGAGATTCACGGAGGCTTCTGTGGCGATCATACCTCCGGGCTGAGCCTCTCCAAAAAGATCCTTCGACAAGGATACTTCTGGCCCACCATGAAGAAGGATTGTGTGGATTATGTCAGGAAATGTGAGCAGTGCCAGAGGTACGCCAAGGTTCCGCGAGCGCCGCCTACAGAAATTACCCTAATGACCAGCCCCTGGCCGTTCGCCGTTTGGGGCATTGACCTAGTAGGTTCCCTCCCAACTGGAAAGGGTGGAGTGAAGTACGCCATAGTCGCGGTAGACTACTTCACCAAATGGGCTGAAGCTGAACCTATGAACACGGTCACATCTAAAAAAGCACTGGACTTTGTCATCAGGAATATAGTGTGTCGTTTTGGGCTTCCACGAAAAATTGTGTCCGACAACGGAAAGCAATTTGACAGTGAACACTTCACGAACTTCTGTGCTTCGCATGGAATTATCAAAAGCTTTTCCGCAGTCGCCAGACCCCAGGCTAATGGGCAAGTGGAAGCTGTAAACAAAATATTAAAGACCACGTTGAAGAAAAAACTCCAAGCCTGCAAGGCTCACTGGCCGGAAGAACTTCCGCGAGTACTTTGGGCCTATCGCACAACAGAGAGAACTTCGACGGGGCACACGCCTTATTCCATGACCTTCGGTTGCGAGGCCGTCATCCCAGTAGAAACTATGATCCCCTCTCACAGGCAAGATACCTACGATCCTACCCGGAACCATGCCCTTCTCCAGGAGTCCTTGGACATGATCGAAGAGCTCCGGGAGCAGTCGCAGGTCCAACTAAAAATGTACCAAGGCAAGATAGCCCGACACTTTAACACGAGAGTCCAGAGCCGTACATTCGAAGTTGGGGATCTTGTCCTACGGAGAGTATTTCCTGCTACGCAAGATCCGGGAGTAGGAGTCCTCGGACCCAACTGGGAAGGCCCCTACGAAGTCCAAGAAAAAGTGGGCCATGGGACATATCACTTAAAGAGATTCGACGGATCTAAAGTCCCGCGCGCCTGGAACGCGGAGCACCTCCGCCGCTACTACCAGTAGGCCCCGGACCATCCAGTCGGAAGTCCTTGGTGAAATTAGCAAAAGTGAAAAATGTGGAAATAATCCTCCCTGTTGTAAAACTCACGCCTAGCAGGCTAATTTAATGAAACAAGGAGAGATTCACTCCGTTTTTACTGCACTTTTTATCCCTGTGTTCAAAGCTGCGTTTTAACAAGTGACCACGCGGTCCGGAGACGTCCGGACCCCACGCTCACTTGGGGGATATACATGGCTAAGGCATAGCCATACGCCCCTTGAACAAAACGTACACAGAACACCACTTATGTGCTAGCATTGTGTTTGAAAATTTTAAATTGTTTGAAATGTTTAAATTGTTAAGCTTAGGTTTATTTGTTGCCATGAACATGCTTGCATTACGTGTCATATGTGCATTATGTGCTTATGTGAAAATTGCCATGGAAATGCCTGCCATTATGTATCATGAAAATTATCTCCTGTGTAGCCCAGCGATGGACGGGACTGGGGGTTGAGGCACGTTCATAGAGCTACGCCAAAACACCCCCAACTCCCTGACAAGTCCTTTGCAGAATTCTCCGCGATCGCTGTAGAGCTTTGCTTCGCAAGCTCCAGCTCCGGGTCTCGGAAGGCTAAAGATGGCAAGATCCGCGAGCGCTGTAGAGCTTTGCTTCGCAAGCTCCAGCTCCGGGTCCCGCAAGGCGAAAGATGGCAAGACCCGTGATCGCTGTAAAGCTCTGCATCGCAAGCTCCAGCTCCGGGTCCCGCGAGGCGAAAGATGGCAAGATCTGCGACCGTTGTAAGCCTTGCTTCGCAGGCTCCAACTCCGGATCTCACAAAATAATGCATGGCAAGCTCCATGGCCATTGCAAGTTTCAGCTCCAGAAGCAGACGTGCTCGATCCCCCACTCACAGCCGGCCTTGCTTCGCAATGCCCCTGCTCCAGGATCACACCTGGTGGGCGTGGCGATTTCCCCGACAACAATGAGCCTTGCCTCGCAGGGCTCCATGCCAGGTCCCTGAAGTCAGCCACCATGAGGTTCGCAACAACAGTTAGTTTTGCTTCGCAAAGATCTAACCTTGAGTCTAGCGACGCTCACCAAAAGAACTCCCGTCCCAAACAATGGAACGACTCACCTTAGCAATCCCAGCGAACAGTATAACTACAAGTCCCGGGATTGGCTATTTGCCTCAGGAAAGCTAAAATACGGTGAAAGGAGCCTGGCCGTTGGAACCAGGAAACCTTCGTAACCTAGAAACTACGTGGGAAAAGACATCATCCGTTAAAGCTTCAAGTGGGAAGTGCATAGGTTTTGGCCGTTGGAACCAAAACCCCATACGCCCCTACAACAGTTTCTACCGTATAAATGTCTACCCTAAGCGCAAAGATAAATAAAGAACTCGGCAGAAAAGAAAGGAGAATGCTATGATTATGGCAAAAATGTCCGCAATGAAAAACTCAAAATGAAAAATAATTAAAGATAAAACCCCTTCAAGCATTGGGGGTAACTACAGCTTCCACGACCGCAGCTTCGGGGGCATCGGTTTCAACTGAGGCTGGCGGAGTCGGCTCATTGGAAGGCGGAACTTTTTCATGAGAAGGTTCAGAGGTCCCCGCCTCTCCGGGATCTCCCACCTCAGGAGCTCCAGCACGTTCGTCAATGTTGTAAGTTTGGACGTACGCCTCTGGGCCCTGATCCCACACGAGTAGCTTCTCCGTCATGGCTTCGGCATCATCTCCCAGATAGCCTAATACCTCCGGGTTCACTTTCCAGAGTTGATGCATGAGGACCACATGCGATATATTAATCGTCCTGTTCAGTATCACCTCAGCATCCTCCTTCTCCTTCAAGCGCTCCGCCTCGGAGGTTGCCAGCTGTGCCTCCGCGACAGTTAGTTGAGCCTTCAATTTTTCCATTTCGGCCTTGGAGGCATCACGCTCCCCCTTAAGAGAATCAATCTCCTTGCGCTGTTCCCTATTTTGGCTCAGCACGGATTGCTTCTCGGTCACATGCCCCCTGGCAGTAAATTGTAAGGCCCCGATCTCTTTATCCTTCTCGGCGAGCCCCAACTGCAGCATAGACACGAGATCCCTGCTCCTCTGATGGAGTTGCTCCTCCCCGTGCAGCTTACTCTGAAGAGTGGAATATTCCTCTTGCTGCTTAAGGAGGAGATCATTTTTTGATTGCAAGCGAGCTTCCAGGGTATCCTTCTCCACCTTAGCTTGGGACAGCTCTTCCCGGATCTTAGAGTTTTCGGCCTTCATCCCATCCGACCGCTGTCTAAACTCATTCTCTGCCTTGGCCCGATACTCTTGATATTTGGCAAGATATTTCTTGTCCGCCTCTTCCTCAGTCGTGCGCCGGGCCTGATCAATCTTCTCCGAGGCCTCCAAGGCCTGTTGGGTCAGTTTCTGCTTCTCCGCCTCCAAGGCCTGGCGAGCCAGCTGGCTCTCCTCCAGTTGAACCAGAACTGCACCAACCTCCCGGAACGAGCGTTCCGCGATCATAGAGGCCTGCAAGGAAAGACAACAGAATGAGCTAAAGCCGGACAAAAAGACAGATGATCCCAAAAAATAACAACTGACGGCTTACCCCGGATAGTTGCTGCTTCACAGCGTGTGTCAGTAACAGCGGATCCTTACTGCTACTGATGGCCCATTTCTCAGAATTGAGCTCGCATAAGCTCAGGGCCATGTCCTCCATCATCTCAGCTCCGAACGGCGCCAATGCACGTCCGAGCCTAGGCACCAGCCTCTTCTCCAAGGCTGGACCATCCAAAACCGCTCCGGCCGGGTGAAGGGATCTCACCCCCTCGGCCAGCTCAGCTCTCTTCACGGCAGACAAGTTATCTGCCCTTCCCTGAGTAACAGCCTTCTCCGCCTCTAACCGCCTCTTCAAAAAACTATCGGCCCGTCTTACACCCTCCAGGAGAGCAGCGGGGAAACTGGTTGGCTTCCGCGGAAAGTGGAACTTCAGGCCAGGCAGGGAAAGATTGGTTGTCTGAGAAGAAGGAGACCCCGGAAGGGTGGACCCCCTTTGGGCTGAAGGAGGAGGCAGACGGGGTATTAAGGCCCCGGTCTGTTGCTTTTGCTGCTGCGGCAGCAGAAGTAATTGCCCTTGTTGCTGCTGCTGGTTTGGATGTTGTTGTTGCTGCTGCTGCGGCGTTGGTGATTGTCTCTCTTGTTCTTGTTGCTGCTGTTGTTGTAGTTGTGGTTGCTGTCGTTGCTGTTGTTGTTGCCTTCGGCCGGGAGAAGAGTGTCTAAGGCGTTTGTGCTTAGCGCCCTCAGCATCTTCTCCGGGACGCTTGCTCACCCCAGTTGTCCTCACGGGGAACACAAGCCCTTCCCCGTCGCTGCTGCTACTCGAGACCATCATAGTCTCGGAAGGCCCGTCAGCAGGAGACTTCTCTACCCTCGGAGACGCTTGCGCCTCGCCACTTGCCTTCTTGGGGGAGGCAGCTTTACCTCCCCTACCAGCCTTGGTCTTCCGTCCTTTCCCCGTGGACGGGTCTTGGCTGGTGGCAGCCTTCTTAATGAGTAAAGTAACCCTCCCCAACATCTTGGCTTCTGGATACTCTGCAAGAAACGTTCAAAGCAAGGTTAACGAACCAACAAGCAATGAGAAAGAAGATAAGCGGAAGACAAGACAATCAACAACATAAAAGCACAAGCAAGCCCGCCAGCAGGGAACAAGAAACAAGAAAAAGAAAAGTTTGAAAGGGACGACCATGCACGAGAAACGTGGATGGCCTTCCCCGAGCAAAACAAAACATCGCTTCCTGCTCCAGGAAGCTCCCGTACTCCTTGAAGTCCGGGAATGACATGCTGAGAGAAGAAGGGTCAACCATGATGACACCTTCTGGCAGACTACCGTCACTCAGACACCAGAGGAGCTCATCTACCCTATCGCAATACCTGTCGAAGGGTATCCTACGCGGATCTAGCCTAAGGAAACGGGGATCAAACCCCATCTGAGAGGTCCGGGAAACCTCAGACAGGCTGGGAGTGTGGATCAATCGAAAACTAGTCTTACCTCTCCCGGAGGTACTAGCCCCCGGAGCCCCTTCGTTAGGGTAAGCCGCGGCGTGGCGAGCATCGATCTCCTCTTCCTCCGGCTGGGGGTCGGGGAACCTCTCCGCCCAACTAGGAGATAAAGTATTTTCGTCCCGAGCTGCTTGGGTGATCACCTTAGACAGCTCCAGGGCAATCTGCTCCCGGATGTCAGCTGACACCTGAGTTTGCCCCCTGCCACTCACTGGCTCGATGTTTTGGAAGGAGGCAAGTAACCCATACTCCCTCAACGATTCGGAGGTCACAAGTCCCTCCACTTTCAACTCTTCCTCAGAAATCCCTTCGTAGAACTTGGACCTCCTTATCATCTCCGCGCAGCAAGGTGTCCGCGGAACGACTTCTGCAAAAATCAAATACAAGCGTTAGAGATCCTCCCAAAAGGCAAATCAAACGCAAAGAAACAAAGTTGAAAAGGAGAGGAAGGAGCGCTTACCAGGGATTTTGAAGTCCAAAGATAGGGCTGGCACCCTCTTCAGCAGGAAGCCAGTCATCAGGAACCAGTATTCCCGGAGGTCTGGAACCCTCGCGGTATGACAAGTGGGGCACATCACGTCCGGGTGCCTTTCTAGCCTGTAAAACCCCACCTTGTCTGAATGACCCCTCATAGGCTGAGACTTCAACCCGTAAAAGTACAGCACCTCCTCCGGGGTAGGAGCTTCTAGTCTCCGAGACTTGCAAAAGATGAACCACCCCGCTAGGAGCTTGTAGCTGGGAGGAATCAACTGGAAGGGGGCAATCCCCGCCTTCACACAGAAATTGGCGAAGTAACTCCTTAGGGGCAAGTGCGCCCCACACACTATGTGTGCCCAGCTCCAGGCACCAAAGCCCTCGTGACTCTGGCTAGCTGACTCGCCCAGCACCGACAGACGGTGCCACATCAGACCTGGGATGTTCTTCAGGCCTGCCTCAGAGGAATACAGCTCCAGCATGCCATAATTCCTGAAAAGGTTCGGCTTTTGGTCCATCTCCCAGATGGAACTATTGGAGGTCGGTGGGCTAGCCGCGACCACTTTCGCCTTTCCTTTCCCCTTTCCACCAGCGACAGGAGAGCCCTTCTCTTGGGCAGAATCAGCCTCCCCCACAGCAAGGAGTTGTTCCTTTGAGATGTTCGTCACTGGACAAAAGAAAGAAAGAAGAAAACACTCTAAGCAGTCAGCACCCTTGTCATACCCTAGTGGTATCAAAGGCGTCGGGGAGACCCTCCCCGAAAACTGCTTGGAGAGGCTCCCACCGAGCTTACCGAGGGATTGGCACCATGCCACCCGAAGGGCAGCAAGGAACCAGACTCAGACTCCGAGCCTAAGCCCACCAAAAGAAGTGCTTTTCCAGAGAAAGACACCCTAAAGGCGTTCATGCTTATGCCCTAAAACAGCAAAACAAGGGACGACTTTCCAAACGCTAGTCGCCAAAGCATGCAGAAAAGGCTACTTATCGACTCACATCAATCACATGCCTACCAAAGCCCTATTCACGCATGCACATAAGCGATAATGGCAGAAACCTCTACTCTAACAACTACCAACAACCTAAGGTCTGGGAGGAAAGAGCAAAGTAGAAATACTTACTGATATTCGGGTAGTTGGAGGTTGAAGGAGTAACTGGATCACTGCCCAGCACGATCGCGAGAAGTAAAAGCTGCAAAGACGAACGACGATTCAAACCAGGAACTTCGGCGAATAAACCCACTGCCAAATCAAAAGAAAAAGTTTCTAGATCCTTACCAAAAGAAGTGGCAAGCTCGGAGGAACGGAAGCTGGGAAGCCTGAGAGTTCGAAGGTTTGGAAATCTGAAAATCCGAAAGATAGAGAATTTGAAAGCGTAAAGAGGAAGAAAGGTCCTTTCCCTCGTTTTTATAGCAGGGAAGAAGTCGTTTCAAATTCCTCAAATGGACGGTCCCGATCTTCCCATTCCGTGTGCATCGGATCCAACGGCTGGAGATGATGCGACGATCCTATTTATGACTCCTCGAATGGGAATAAAGTATTTATTTCCCATCATTACACCACCTCGGGCCTAGAGTACCATTAAAAACCGTCAAATCATTACTCAGATGACTGACGCACGCATACTCAACCAGTCGCCTCACGCACACGTCTTGGTCGCAGAACCATTCCCAGAATGACACGTGGTCCTTGCCGCACTTGAGTACTTGAGTTCAAACAGAAGAAATTCCCTTTCTTTTTCATACTAACACTCAGGCGGGAAAAAGGAACTCTTCCGGGAACACAGAAGGTGGCCCCTCGCCTAATCTAAGAGACCGAAACACCCGGAGGACTGTACAAGCTCCCGGATCTCTCGAAGCTCCGTGACCTTGGGGGGTAAATGTTATCCAGATTTCCGGATAGCGTTTAGATTGATGTCCTCGGGGAAGCAGAATTATCGATGTCTTGCACGGTAGGTGACCCGAGTTCGCGGATGGACAGAAAGGCTTCGCCTCTCCTGTTTAGTATCCGGATTACTCTTCCAAGCAAGCACAACACGGAAACTCGTCGACTCTCCCGGACTCCCGAAGGATACCCCTCGGGGAGGCCCCTTCCAGGAGAGGCTCTTCGAGTGGTCCCCGCGGAAACAGTTCCGTGCCTCGCACAGAACAAAACCGAACGGTCGAGTCCGGGAGAAGGCGTATTTGGAACGATATCCGTCTGACACAGGATCCCGCCTGACACGCCCGTCAGGTCAAAGCCGCACACATCCCAGCACGCCTAAGGGTACCTTTTCGCCTACTGTTCCGCTGACAACTTGGAAAAGACGGCTGACTTTGTGTGTTCCCCATACTTTCACGTAAATATACCCACATAGAGTCTTGTAGCCATGCTACTACAGTAATTGTATCCCCTATTTATGGCTGGTGTAATTAAGACTCATGTACGTAGAGAAAAACCCTAATCCGAAACCCTAGCTATAAAGACCCCTTCATTTTACAAGAAGAGGGACGAACAAATCACATAGCAAAAACTCTACTAAAATCTCTCTAGCTTCATCTTCTTCAAGAGAACCCGAGAGAAACACTGTGAGTGTGTGAAGTTCTTGTGCACCAGCCATCTTACTGTAACCTTTTCCAAGTATAATAACATCGACTCGTGGACTAGGGCTTGTTAACGCCTGAACCACGTAAAAACACTGTTTGTTTAGTTACATTTCAGCATTTCTACAGTTCTTATCTTTTAATTATTCTGTTAGTTATTCGTTTCCGAAAAACTCGGTAAACAAGAGAGTTACAATATTTAGATATATGAGAAATATCCAAATATGTACCATATTTGGTGTTACAAATTTAGCTACAAATTTGTAACTTCCAAATATTACCCTTTATTGTGTAAATTTGTTGTTACACAATATTGAGATGAATTTCTTAAAGCCATATGTGAAATGGCTGTTAGAGATATGATTTTAACTCCAATAATGTGTTTTGGGGGTTACAAAATCAATTGGGAGGGTTTGGAACCGTTTGGAAAAATAGCACAAATTCATGTGCTGAAATTGGTCAGTGGTCGCAGCCACAGAATGTTGGTGGTCGCAGCCTGTGGGACAGAGAGTAGTGGCCGCAGCCACTGATGTCCCTGGCTGCGGCCACAAGGGTTTTTCTGACTAATTTTTTAGTTTTTTCCAATTTTGTTGAACGGCTTCAAAAACCCAAATAACTCCCAAATCTCCATGTTAATTCCATAAAATCCAATTAAACATTGGTAACAGCCATGAGAGTGTGGAATTTAAAATTCAAAGGGTATCTCAAACTCTATAAATAGGAGCATAATGCTCACTTGTAAGACACACCATTTTTCCATTCACAAAGCACTTGGCTGAAAAATACACCAAAGAGGCTTGATAATTCCAAAAAGTTATTTCCTAGAGAGATCCTTTAGTGCTTAGAGAATAGGGGAAAATAAGCTTTTGGACAAAGGTTTTGAACCTTGTTCAAGTTGGTGATCCCCACTACTCTACAGTTTGGTTGTGTGAGAGTTTGTTCGTTTTATTGGTTTTATTTTCATTATTTTGATCTTATTGGTCTTATTTACTTGTATTATTACTCTTTTGAGTTTGTATTATTACTGTTTTGAGTTTGTAATCATCTTTCTATTTACTTGTATGTTGAGCAATTGAGTTGTAATATTTCTTTAATCAATATTATCTTATCTATTGTATTTTTGCATAGAGTTGTATTTTTGTTTTTCCATATTTTCATTGAGTATAAAAATATATTCTAACAATCAAAAGCGTATTTTCCTTTTCAATGGAAGGAGAAACCATAGAGATCTTTTGAGAATCCAACTTTGACAAGATGGTAATATAAGGTAATGTTCTTCTTTGGTTTTCTTAGAAGATCTAATGGTTTTCATATAGTGATAGAAATTAGAAGAAGAAAATTTTATAAATAAGGTTAATTGTTTTCTAATCTCTTTTGTTTTTCAAATATAGTGGTTAGATTAGAGGATAATTTAATATCTTGAGTTTTTGTTATATGTGATTAATGTGTAAATAATCTAGTAGATTATTGGGTAATATGCTAGAATGTTATAAAATTGTCTTATTATGTGATAATGATAAATTATTAGAATGAAAATTTTATGAGTTTTATATGACATGTATAAATATATTGATTTTTTGAATCAATAGAAAGGTGAAATTATATTTCAAATATTTGTGAGATGTTAATATGTTTTATCCTATATCATTAGAATGTAATAAGTTACCATTTATTTGGTGAATAAAGTGTATTATTTGGGATATTAAAATTCTCATTTAAAGTGTGAGCATCTCAATTATGAGATAAGAAAAGATGAACCTAAAGGGGTTACATCTTTTGATAAGTGTCTTGCCATTGCAAGAAAAATGGATCAAAGTGGATTAAAAAATTGTGGGATGACATATTGACTCAATAGACTTATAGTCTAGAGTGTGGTCAAATGAAATATATTTGAGAATTATTTAGTGACAATAATTCTTAAATATTCAATGAGGAGACATTTCAAAATTGGAGAAGCAATTTTGAATCTTTACACCAATGTTGAATAAAAGAGAACTTTATTCATTTTGCTTAAAGATGGTGATATGTTTAAATTAATCTCAATGAGGAGATAATTTTAAACAAAAACATAAGAAATCAAAGTGTTTAAATAAATCAATGAGGATTTATTTTCTTTGATTTAAAGTGTTTAAAAAAATCAATGAGGGTTTATTTTCTTTGATTTGAAGTTTTTTAAAAAAATTGACATCTTCGTTTTGATTTTGATGAGAAAATCAACGGACGTCAAATTAGTGTTTTCAAAAGAATCTCAAAGAGACTCTTAAGAAATACACATAAGTTGTTTCAGTGATTTTGAGATTATTTAGACAACTAAAAGTGAAAATTTGTGATTATTTGTTTGAGAAATTCTCACATTACATTTGTGTTCACATTTTTATTTTGTGAAATACATAAAAGAAAGAAACTAAGTAAAAGTTGCTTTGAAAAAAGTGTGCATTGCTTTAGCAAGTAAATAAATCAAGATAAACATTGAAGTTTTATCTTGAGAGTTTATCATGTGGCTTAGAGGACTCGTGATGGACTTTGAGAATTATAAGTCTAGAATTATCTTAGAGGACAAATGACTTAAAAGAAATGAAGAGATTTCTATTTTAAAGTAATTATCACTATGTGAGAAATGTGGGGGTGATTCTCCAAAAGTTAATCAATTTATTTTGTTGATAATAATTGATTAATTTGGTCATCCTAACAAATCTAGACATGTTTGGTGTCTAAAGTTATTGTTTTGTAATATTTTGATTCAAGAAGGAATCAATTTAAAACATAAAGGAGAATTCTAGAAACAAATAGGTTCCTAGAATTAATATTCAAATGTTTATCCTAGATATTACACTATAAAATAGCGGGGGTGTTGACTGTTGACCCTCGAATTGGTCAACGACACGGAGTCAGATAAACGATGTAAAATAAAATGAAAGTGAAAAAAAAAATCAAGACGAGAGAATAAACTACACACATGATTTATAGTAGTTCGGCCCCAATAGAATGGAAATGACCTACGTCCACTTAGTGTTCTTATTGATGTAGTATTCCAAGAATAGTGATCAATGAACTAGGGTTCACGAGTTTCACTAGTTCTCAAATAAAATACAATTATGATGAATAACAACACTATTTTTCTCAAAATCTCTCATCTCAAGTGTTCTCAAGCCAAATATTCAAAAAGTCCAAAATTCCTCTCCCTTGAGCCCTTTGAATCTTATTTATAGGCTCAAGGAGGTCTACATGGGCGCCTTAATTACAATTAATACTTGCGTATCTAAATAATAAGGGAAATTACAATTAATGCATAATTACAAGATTGCATATCTGAAGGAAATAAATGAATATATGCGACCAGGTTGGTCGCCCATAAGTATGATGCTTGATAAGACAATAATCTTCTAGTCGGTGACCGAGCAGGATACACTCACTTAAAACCGCCACGTGTAGACCAATCCTGCCACATCATCAGGTAGTCCGTTTTTGGGTAAACATTTGCCCCCCAAGTTTATTTTACTACAATCAGCATAAAGTAAACTTAAACGACCGACCTTCTGCGTGACCTATCAGAGCCATCAATGCCTTCTCAAAAAAAGGCAACCAATCATGTCATTGCAGTTTCCCAAAAAGAGATTTGACGGCTATCACACTTTTCCATGCCTCGAAAAATCACCCCCCATCATTACCTCATTAACCGTGCTTCGACCAATATAAATATCCCATCATATTTACTTTTTACTTTTTACTTTCCATCTTTCCTCAAGAACACTATAGAACAGAGCATAAAGAACCCAGAAAACTCAGACGACTTTGACGATCTGTGGAATTTCTATCCAGCCACTCGAATCAACGTTCCATAAATTTGCATAAATTTTTATCCAAGTAAGTTTCTTGAACTTCTTCATCTCTGAGATGCCATGCAATAACTATCTTTTTAGTTTTCTGGTTTGTTTTGGATTTTGAGTTCCCGAATATTCTTGAAAAAATGATCTTGGGTAATTGGTCATGTAGGTATTAACATGATAGGATAAGGAAAAAACACTAAATGAGGCTTAGGAATTGGCTTGGGAGTTAGGATTATTGATTTAGGGCATAAAATCGAAGTAAAAATTCGATTTCTAGGCACTTAGAAAAAACTGGGTTTTTCTCGCCCTTTCTCAGAGTCGAAAATTTTTTCTCACTTCTGCTTTTTAATCCGTTTTCCAAACTGTTCGCATAATATTTAGTGTTTACGTTAGAATGCTGCTGGTCGTATAAAATCTTAACTTTTATACACGAGCAACGTTATCCTAACATTTCCACTTTCTTGGTCTATTGGCCGTAGATTCTCATCTCCCCTTCTCTGTTCGCAGATTTTCATGCACGACCTGTGGGGAGGTGAGAGGCCGATCGACGACGACTTGCTCGCGCTATTGCTCAAAGATCAAGAATATCCATCACTGGCATTCTCAAAAATTCCCTATTCTCAACATAACCCCACAAGTAAAATCCATCGCACAAAAAAAAAAAAAAAAAAAAACAACCAAACCTCCTACTAATCAGCCTGCTCCTCGGGCTAAAACTCCTTCAACTAGCCCTCAAACTGAAAACACTTCCTAGCCAGAAATTCAAACAAAAGCCCGACTTTGAGACGTCCTTCAACCAGAGGTCGAATGGTACGTAGCACCTCCTAGTATTATTACAGCTAGGATGGTAGGGAATTATCTCAAGAAGTACGGCCTTCCTGGGATAACCCTAATCAAGCCTTCAATCGACCAGCGGGCAAACCTACCTAGTGGTGCCTTCAGCGCCTGGTCGAGGTATCACATTGAGGCAGGGGCAACCTTGCCTCTGCATCCATTTTTTCAGGGGGTGGCCAACTATTTTGAGATCGCTCCCTTTCAAATCACCCCAAACGGATATAGAGTGCTTTCCGCTCTCTATATTCTTTACAACCACAAGAAGTGGCATGTTCCTACGCCACATGAGATCAATTATTTGTTTGATCTCAAATCTAACCCCAACCACAACAACACGGGGTTCTTACATTTTGACCACCAAGAATCTGCTCGCACCTTCCTGAGTAATATTACCCACAAGTCCAACGTGGGAAAGTACTTCCAGGAGTACTTTTTAACACCAGACCTGGTCGCCAACAACCTGACCTTCACTGAATGAGGTAAATCATTTACTTACTGGTCGTTAGATTTCGCTTAGTTTTTCTATACATTCTTTAGAACTTTGGTGTCATTCAGGTCCATGGCATCGACCAGTCCCCACTCCAGATATGGAGATACGAACAGCATCCTTGGCTAGCATGACAAATATTGAGAAAAGTTTTAAAGAGCTTGTCACGGAGAACAATCTAAGGCTAGTTGGCCTTCTGGCACCTCACCAGGACGTGAGGGAATCAACCGCGGGAAGTGCTACTGGGGGAGAAGATCCCGAGCAGCATCAAGATGTGTCACAACCCCTGAGGAGGAGGGCAACGGGAGTGACCATCAGGGAACCCTCCAGCACCCCGCGAGCAGCGGTTGTCCCTGCCCAGCATGGGAAAGGCAAGGAGAAGCTTCCTGATCATCCCAAGCCTATACTTGAGTCCTCGGATTAGAACGGTACTGACTTCTCACCCTTAGATAGTTTGCCCATTCCCTGTCATTTATTTGACGGGGACGGAAACTTTAAATACGCGCCTAGTTTAAATTCAGACTTCTTCAAGGCAGAGAGTAAGTGTAGCAGTAGTACAATAAATAATGTATCGACCAGTAGTTGTAACTCATGTATTTTACTTATAATTTCTTTGATCTTATTTCTTTGATTTAGTAAGTACCTCCAATTATATTTCCTGATTTTTCATTTCTATTTTGCAGTCATGTCTACCGAAGACCCATTCAACCTGTATAGCGAACCCAACCCCGTTGCTCCTGCGAGCAAGAAGAAGGGGAGCAGGCAACATCATAGGGAAAGCAACAGCAACCCTCCAACGAAAAAGGTTCAGACCGAGGATCCTCCTATACCAATTCCTTCCAAGGAAACAACACCTCCTCCAGGCCCCGTCAACCAGACGTCTCCACCAGCTCCCGTCGACCAGACTCCTCCCCTTGCTTCTGCCGACCAAACTCCTCCAACTCTCGCGGACCAAACACCTCCTGATCAAACAAAAAAAACTCCAGGAGAGGCCCTTATGAACATGGCCCTTAGCTCAGCTAATGATAGGCTGACAAAGTTATCAAGGCACTGACGCATCCGAGAGGCCATCAGCAACACTGACTCCATGGAAGTTGATCAAATCTTCAATCGTGCGTTGAACGAAGTGCTTAACGTAAGTTTTCGTTCTTGCTGAGCTTCATTTAATTATCTTGTCATTTTATTTACACTAACAGTTTTACCTTTTTTCTGATCGCAGGGAATTCTAACCATGAGCACTGGTTGGCGTCGCTCGGAGGCATTGACTGCTCAGTATGAGAAGAGGCTTGGCGAACAGCTTAACGAACAACTCAGAATGGCTGAGGCTAAGCATGCTGAGCAGCTCAAAATAGCCGAGGCTAAACACACCGAGCAGCTCAAGGCGGCCGAGGAGAAGAATGCTAAACTATTGGAAAAGAACACCAAGCTGGACAAAGAGCTGAAACAACATAAGGATGCCCTGACCAAAGTCACTGAGTCTAGAGAACAGTATAAGGAGGCTTCATTGATTAACTTCAGGAAGGCCTCTAAGATTCAAGACGATCTAGCCATTAGTAGAAAGGAAAATGATGAACTGGAGGAGAGAATCAAACTGCTCGAGGAGACTAACGCCAACGACTTAGAGAGGTATAAGAGGGCCACTTTTAAATTCTTCTATATTTTTTGGAAAAACAATTACGAGGCAAACTTCGACTATCTACCATAGCATATGAGGCAGTTTGAACTGACCAGGTGCCTTGCTCGCCTTGAAGAGGAGGAGAAAGCTCAAGTAGTCCCTTTAGATGAGGAAGCTGGGGCCTCAATTGACTAACAGATCCCACAAGATCCTCCAGCTGCTCCATAATTTCTCCTGTTTTTTTATATAAATTTATAACTTGGGACACACGAACCTCGGTTCGTGATGTTAAGAAAATTTATTTTTTGCTACATGGGCAACTTTTCCTTTTAATTAACGAACATCCGAGCAGAAACTGCTTGCGGTGTAAAGGATTTTACTCTTGATATTATAATATTTGCATTTTATTATAACATCTGTTCGCATAACTGAACTTAGCATAGCACTTTATTTTGATTTAACAAAATTTTGAAAAATACTCTAAGTACCGTAGTATGCTTTCCCTTATTTTCCTCGTGTGTTTACATATACTACTGATATGCTTTGCCTACTTGGTACCTTATATGCCCCCCAAGTGATTGAGGAGCTTAAGGTCCTCGGTCACTTGCCTTGACCAAGACCTACTCTAACATTACTGCTCGTAATAAACACTTGTAAAAATGACAATATGGCAAAACAACACACGTAATGAGCAAATACTTGTAATAAATACAATAATTGGCACTACTACAAAAAGGACTTTTTAGGACTAGCATTGCGAGTACTAAAAAAGTTTTTAGGACTCGCGGGGCGCGAGTCCTCTATTTGAGAGCCTTAAAAACTGAGGTCTTTTAGGACTCGCGTTGAGAGTCCTAAAAACTCCCGTTGAGTGCCTTTAAGTAAGCTTTTAGGACTCATGTTGCGAGTCCTAAAAAATCGAGTTGAGTGCCTTTAAGTAATATTATAGGACTCGGAACACTAGTCCTAAAAGAATATTTTTAAGACTCGTAATGCAAGTCCTAAAAGATCCCGTTGAGTGTCTTTAAATTAAGATTTTAGGACTCACTTTGCATGCCCTTAAAAGTAATTTTTTTCTTTTAAAAAAATGTAGCTACAATTTTCATTTAAAAAAAATATATCCCTTTGAGAGTCCAAAATGTATTATATATGTTAGATTTTTAAGATTTTAGTTTTTAAAAAATTAATATATATTTATTTTAAATTAAAAATTATGATTTAAATGAAAAGTCCAAATTTTAATACAAATCAAAGTTCATAACAAACCACAACACACTAAACTTGACAAATTAGATTAGCAAGAACATGAACGATATTAATATTATAGTATCACAGTAATAGACAAACAACAGCATGAAGACACATATTTCATACATACCATAAACAAATTATAAACTAAACAGGTTGATTATGAAGCAGGATTGTCTTAGCAACTACAAGTAAAGGGTAAAACTTCAACATCTTCCAACAACTAATCAAGTAGACTAAAACTTCTACCCCTTACATGTGAGAATATTGCACTGTCAAATAAAACAAATAATTAAAATCAGAATGCCACTATAAAATGAACCTTAAACTACAACCCCGAGCCAAGATTTCCAAAGAAACATTTTTTTCTTTTCACTCTCTCCTTCGTCTTCTCCATTCGTACTCCCTCTTCGTCAATCAACAAACCTGCGAAAAGAAACAAAAAAATAATAATAATGAAACTGAACAGTTTTAATGATGTCATTTTCTTAACAAATATCAACGTATATTGCAGTAAGTATATACCAATTTAGTACATCTATTGTCGCCATTATCACCTCAAACAAGTGGTTTGAATCTACCATCCCAGGCATTGGCATATACTCAAAACAAAAATATCACAATATCCTTTCAAATATATAATAGCCCTTGCCCAATTGCAAACTCAATCACTTTGCATCACGTAGCAAACCCCAGTCAAACCATTGCATTTAATTTTAAAAAGTTCACATAAGTATTGCAATGATATGGGAGAATTTCACTTGAGCATATTTCCACACCTAGACCATAGTAACAAGCCCCAAAATAGACAGCCTTGTTCCCATGTGCACAAATTTAAGAGTAACCTTCCAAGACCACAACACACTTTGTGCCCCTCTATTTGTGAGCAACATTATTTGTCCAAAATGCGTTATTCTATTATTTGTCTAATGAACTCTTTAAGGGCTTTTTTTATTTAGACATTTTGTGTGTGTGTGACGGTTAGAAAAAGAAACTGCATTATATGGTGGTTGAAAAGTGAGTTTTACAATATATCACACAAGTGTTGGAACTTTAGTTTAAAGATAACCATTTCAAAAACATTATCCAATAAATACTCGATGATGACCGGTTAAGAACTTGTCATAATTTTTTTTAGTGTTGGACATAAAATTAAACTTTAGTTCTTAACAATTCCTTAAAACAATATAGTTAACAATTTAATTTCAAATTAATATTCTACATTATAAATGTTATGTTCCGAGATGGTTATAAAATAGTAACATTTAGTTACTTTGTTTTTAGTTAACTACCATTCTTTTTCCATATTGTGCCTATTTGTTTTAATAAAAAATTAAAATTAAGAAAATAACATAAAATAAACATACAAAACAAAGCAAAACTAAGTATAAAATAATCTATAGAAAATCGGACTGCATATCCTCTAATTTACTAGCCAAGCCATCTGTCACAATCAACACAACCATATCAAACAAATCAAACAACACACAGGTTTTCATTCATATATCACTGCAGCACACAAAATTCTCAGAACCTACTTCACTAAGACATTTAAATTCTCATCTTCCGTTATCACCGCAGCACACAAAATTCCCAAAACCTACTTCACTACGGATGAATATCTAAGATATTCAAACTCCACTAAAGTAATACAGTTATCATTAAAAAAAAAATATACTCCTTTTATTTTATGATAAATGAGAAGTTTAAAAGATAATAAATCCCTTTAAAAAAAGATAAAAATAAATAAATAGCTAAATAGCTCGTTAACCCCATTCGTATAAAAAAATTCAAAAATTCAAGGTCGGCATGCATGAGACAAAGCCCATACCCAATTAAGCATCTTCATTTTTGTTACTTACAAAAGCATAATCAAACCAGCTAGCTCACAGTAATAAATATACCCCTATTGTTTCAATTCATGTAAAAATACAAACAATTTTTGTTTTTTTAAACATTGATTCGTTTGCTCTGACCAAATAAATTATTATTTTTATATGAATAAATAATTACTAAGTCTTAATATTAAACCATGTAGATCTGAGTTTAGAAAACAAATATATTTATATTGATGATAGACTTACCCGAATACGAATATCCCTTTAACGTGTAAGGTCTCTGAGTGCTCCACGAGTTAATGGGCAAGATCTCCTCGTGGCACGACATTGTTATCACCGAGTTTATGTTCAACTCGTTTATTATATGTTCTAACTTGTACCATCATGCTGCAAAGATTTTTAAACAAATTAATATTATTTTTTTACACCTTGACTGAAAAGCCGCTGACCATAAAGCATTAAATTAATTACCAAAACAATTTTTCTTTTTCTTTTTTCAAAACGAGAATAAACAAACAAAGAATCTAGTGAAAATATCACGAAAAATTAACTATCTATATATTTTTATTTTCAAAAGACCTTTACTTGTAAGGAAATATAACTATGTGGTTTATTTATTTATTTTTTTAAAAATAACGTCAAAATGAAAACTCACATTCTGCGTTAGCGATCTCAACATCAACGTGAGAAGGAAGAACTCTGTTATCCTTGAAATGGTAGAGGTTGTCAGATTCTGGGGTAGTAACAATAATTCTCTTGAGCCATTTTACCATGCAGCCCCCAATAAAGCCCGATATAATCATCCTCACGGGAAAACCGTGGTCATCCACTACCATTCTGCATGTAAGCCAGGATGAGATCTCTAGAAGGATCCATGACCATCTGAAATTATAATATTACAAATTATAAAATATATATAGCATATATATTTATATAAGCAAACAAATTAAAAAAAGAAAAAGAAAACCTGCTGCAAAACCAGCCATGAACCAGCCGTGAACCCAGAGATGCCCAGCCCACTGTTGCAGTCACCAAGTTTCAATCAATTAACTAAAAATCTAGTGTTAAAGTTCTTGAAAAGAAGAAAATAGAGAGAAGCTAACCCATAGAAAAGAAGGAAATAAAACTTACCCAGCACTCATGGACCCCTATTGCCATCCTGTAAAATGTTGTGGAAAGAAATGAACATAAAATGTGATAAGTATATAGTAGAATATTTAAAAATACTAATATAAGTAAGGCTAACAAAAAGTTGTGAGCAGGGATGGAGGTCATAAATTGCTTTAATATCATTAGCATTCAATAAGATTTCATCATGCCATAGAGGCATACTATGTCTAGTCTTAATTGATTTAATACGCATAACAAAAAAAAACATAACTAAAAAATGTGCAAATAACTTAATGTTACTAACACAATGAAAATCTCAGTGCTTGCAAGCTTCACAAAGCCTATATTGCCCACCCACACAAACATCAACAATGTATTACAGAGAAGCTTAGGGCCTCAAAATTAATAATGGACATACTTTATATATGAAATCAAAGATGAGGTATAACTATTAAGTTAAAGAAACATTACATGAGTTTCAAGAACACATCACTAATCCATCAGAAATTCCATATCACTAAAAAAGAATGTTCCACTGTGTATTATTTAGAGGACAAGTATTCTATCAATTAAAGAAAACAAGTATTAATCAACTTTTTTTAAAAAATAATTATTCTTTTCATGTCATTCTATTAGGTATTTTTTCAAACACTTTGAATGCATAAGAAATAAAAAACTGAGAATAATATATGACATGAAACCAAATGAATCTTCTCATTATTTTTATTTTTAGCCAAAGGATACAACCATCTTTGCGTTATTTTTTTGTCTCGGAAAGATTATGAGAAAACCTTAGGTGCTTGTTGTAATTTGGAATCGCATAACAATGAAAAGAGTACTTAAGCATTAGAAGACAAACAAAACTCCTATACAATCTAACATTATACTAATATGAATGCAATTCATATAAAAATAAGTTAGAAATAATTGTAATTTTGTACAAATTAACAAAAAAGAATAATCATAAAGGTCATAGTTAATCAGATTATATACACTTGTAATTGTGGCTCATCATTACAGGAAGAGAAATAAACTTCAATTATAATTAAATTGACTTACCATTGTTACCCGCAAAAAGGTAGGACCATCATCCTATATATGCATATATATATACACATTAAAGAGAAAACACACAGAAATACAATGACACAGACAGACGAAAATGATCAAAATAAATGTTCCAATCTCATACCAAATAATCACAATTTGCTCGAGTAGGGCTGAGTGCCCAAACAAAATACAATCTACAGACCTTTCTTAGGGAAGATACAGTCATAATAACACAGAGCTAGAACCAAATGACAAAAAAAAAACAAGAACAATAAATCCGACACATAAAAAAAGAAGAAAAAAAATATACATTTGAATAAACTTACAGATTTTCTGACATGAATGAGATTATGGATAGTCCAAGCTTAGAGGTCTGAAGAAAGACCCCAACTAGAAGCTCCATCACATTCGTATGAACCGACAGAGTTGCATATATATATATATATATAATATATAACTATCTATTACTACTAATAATAAAAATATAAAGCTTAAATACCTGCTGCTGCTGACACCCAATCTGAGACCAACCCAGCCTGCGCCGTCGCCGTGCCGAGGACGCTTGCAGCTCCGACCACCTCTGCAGCATTGCCAAGAAGTCCAGGCATCGATAGCCACCTGTAGCCGTCGTCGAGCACTAGGAACATGCATCAAGAATCACTTGCACCCGTCTCCGAGCACTGCATCATCGTCATCGCCAAGAAGAACACCTTGGTTGAGAACCCAGCCGCCCATACTTCTCCTTCCCTTCTACTATGTGGTGCTAAAAAAAAAGGAACCCTAATCCCTGGCTGAAACGCCCAATAAGTATTATTAATAAATTTTCATCAAACTTTTTGTTTTTAATTAACTATTTAAATAATAAGTAATTTAATTAATTAACAACTAATATTACATGTAAAGTTAGACAATTTGTTTGAAATGCCCTAGCCCCAATTTCGAATCTCCAATTGTTTTTATCCCCTCTTTTTACTTAATATATTTAAGGGCATTCTTTGGGTGCCCTTAATACTCTTTTAGGACACCCAAAGTGAGTCCTTAAAAGTCACCACTCATATTATACACTCAAATTTTCTATTCAGACTTTTAGGATTCTTTGGACTTTTTAGGACACTCATCGCGAGTCCTAAAATGTGTTTTTTAAAGACTTTCAATGAAAGTCTTAAAAAGTACAAAAACATTTTTTAGGACTTACATTTATGTGCGTGTCCTAAAAAGGAGACCCATAAAAGATATTTTGTAGTAGTGTGGCAAGAATAATTGGTTGCGCACAATTCCTTTTATTTCTCATAATAAATGGACAATCATGTCTGTACGAGTGATCAAGAAATGATCTTACACTTATAAGCGATCAGTCATATGACTGACTGACCCTTGTTCATAAACTTGTAAATAGCTAAATTAATACAAGCCAATTATTTAAAAAGAACTGTTTATTGATAATACTTGCGCAGGTGTTCTCCATTCCAATAACAAGGAATGAGATCTCCATTTAAGCGGGCAAGTTCATAGGTGCCTGGTTTAAGGACTTCTTCGATTTGGTATGGCCCTTCCCAGTTAGTTCCAAGCACTCCAGCAGCTTGGTCGCGGGTGTTGAGGAAAACTCTTCAAAGTACCAAATCTCCCACATTAAACTTTCTTTCACGTACTTTAGAGTAGAAATACCGGGCGACCTTTTGCTGGTAAGATGCTACTCAAAGTTGGACTTGCTCGCGCCTTTCATCGATCGAATCCAGAGATTCCATCAATAACTGACTATTAACATCCTGATCGTATGCCAACCTTCGATGCAATGGCAGATCTAGTTAAATAGGCAACATAGCTTCATACCCATAGGCCAAGGAAAATGGAGTATGGCTTGTTGCTATTCGATGGGATGTTCTACATGACTAGAGGACTTCAGGAAACTAGTATAGCCATGCCCCCTTCGCTTCTTCAAGCCTTTTATTCAGAGTATCCTTCAATGTCTTGTTGACAGCCTCAACGTCCGTATGCATGTGGATGAGCTACTGAAGAAAAACTTTTGATAATCCCATGCCTTTCACAAAAATTGGTGAACAAATCACTATCAAATTGTGTGCCATTGTCTGAGACAATTTTTCTTGGCAACCCATAGCGACACACAATGTTCTTGACCACAAAATCCAACACCTTCTTGGTCGTTATTGTTGCAAGTGGCTCAGCTTCGGCCCACTTCGTGAAGTAGTCAACAACAACCACAACATACTTAACGCTGCCTTTTTGTGTGGGCAAAGACTCAATCAAATCTATCCCCCATATTGCGAATGGCCACGGGGTTTGCATCTGTTTTAGCTCACTAGGGGATGCTCGTGGTATCTTGGAGAATCTCTGACACTTGTCGCATTTTTGAACAAAATCCACAGAGTCTTCATTCATCGTTGGCCAGAAGTATCCTTCCCGTAGGATCTTTTTCGATAAACTCTACCCCCAGCATGATCCCCGCAGAAACCTTCATGGACCTCTCGCATTAATTCTTTGGCCTTTTCTTTTGAAACACACCTTAGGAGTGGCATTGAGTACCCCCTTCTGTATAAAATTTCGTTGACCAGGATAAACCAAGCAGACTATCTCCAGAGGGCTCTTGCTTTGTTTCTGTCCGTCGGCAGTACTCCATTCGTCAAGTACTCAATGAAGGGTGCCATCCACGTGTCTATTGCTTGAATTACTAGAGAGGTTTCTTCTGTTTTGATGCTTGGTACGGATAAACGTTCAACAGGCACTATATTCAAGGTGTCAGCATCCTTTGCGCTCGCTAACTTGGCCAAAGCATCATCATTTGAGTTCTGGTCGCGAGATACTTGCTGGAGAGTATATTTTTCAAATTGAGCCAACAAATCCTTTGTTTTGTTTAAATAGGCAACCATCTTCAGACCTCGGGCTTGATATTCTCTAGTAATTTGATTAACCACTAACTGGGAGTCACTATAGATTTCAAGCGATTTTATGTTCATATCCTTGGCTAATCGTAATCCTGCGAGCAAAGTTTCATATTTGGCTTCGTTATTAGATGTTGTGAAGTCGAATCTGATTGTGCAGTGGAATCTATGTCCTTCAGGTGTGATTAAAATCACACCTGCTCCAGCGTTGTGCTCGCTAGAAGAGCCATCTGTGAACAACGTCCAAGAGGAAGTTTGGCTTCAAGGCTCAGGCTCTTCTATCGGTTCAATGTCCTGAAGCCAAGTGAACTCTGTAGAAAATTCTGCTAGAGCTTGTCCCTTAACTACTGCTCGTAGCAAGTAAGAAATATCAAACTGTCCAAGTTACACTGCCCATTTCAATAATCGACCAGCGACTTCTGGTTTCTACAGGAGTTGCCAAGGTGGCTGGTCAGTGAGCATTGTGATGGGGTGAGCTTGGAAGTATGCTCGCAACTTTCTGGAGGCAAAGATCAAGGAGTAGGCTAATTTCTCAATGGGCGGATATCGCAGTTCAGCTCTTATTAGCCTTTTGCTAATATAATAGACAACTTTTTGTACATGTTCCTCCTATCGTATCAGGACAGCACTAGTAGCATATTCTGTGACTGCCAAATAGATTAACAATGTTTCCTTTTCAACCGGCTTGGATAAAATTGGTGTTTGTGACATATGAGACTTTAGAGCCTGGAAAGCCTGCTCGCACTCCTCCGTCCACTCGAATTTCTTATTGCCCCTGGGTAGATTAAAAAATGGGACGCACTTGTCCATAGATTTAGATATAAATCTACTTAGAGCGGCAATCCTCCTGGTTAAACTTTGAACATCTTTTATCTTTGTTTGCGACATCATCTCGATCAGGGCCTTGATCTTTTCGGGATTAGCTTCGATACCTCGTGATTTCACTATAAATCCCAAGAATTTCCCTGATCCAACCCCGAAGGAACACTTAAGAGGGTTCAGATTCATCTGGTATTTATTTAAGATGTTGAAGCACTCTTGCAGATCCCCTATGTGTTCTTCTGCCTTCTTTGACTTAACCAGCATGTCATCAACATATACCTCCATGTTTACACTGATCATCTCTTTGAACATGTGATTGACTAATTGCTGGTAAGTCGCACTAGCATTTTTCAAATCGAAAGGCATCACTTTGTAACAGTAGAGCCTTGTATCAGTCTGAAAGCTAGTGTGATCCTCATCAGGTGGGTGCATGCTAATCTAATTGTACCCAGAGTATGCGTCCATGAATGATAGGATTTCGTGCCCTGAAGTGGCATCGACCAACTAGTCGATCCTTGGGAGTGGGAAACAATCCTTTGGGTAGGCTTTATTGAGGTCTGAGAAATCCACGCATGTTCTTCACTTGCCATTTGGCTTGGGGACCAGTACGGGATTAGAGACCCATGATGGCTAAAATGCTACCCTGATGAATTTGTTCTCCTTTAGCTTCTCGACTTCTTCTTTTAAAGCTTTGGATCTATCTTTGTCGAGCAGCCTCCTTTTCTATTGCATTGGTGGAAAACTTTTATCTATGTTCAGGACATGGCTAATAATTACTGGGTCAATCCCAACCATATCTTGGTGTGACTAGGCAAAGACCTCCTGGTTCTTCTTCAAAAATTCCACCAATTTTTGTTTTGTTGTTGTTTCTAAGTTTTTACCGACTTTCACAACCCTGGTCGGATCTGCCTCATCGAGTTAGACCTCCTCGAGGTCCTCGACTGGTCCAACTTCTTCGTCAAAATCCCCAAAGCGGGGATCTAAATCCCTATCCTCACCTTGGCCAACACCCTATTTGGCGACATGCTCACCTGATAGGGCTTGTATCTCATTGGTCAATTGCAACCCCTTTTTGGCTCCTTCCCTCGATCCACCCCTTTTTGCCTTAGTAATCGAGGAATTGTAGCATTCCCTCGCTTCTCGCTGGTTTCCCAACACGCACCCCATACCTGCGTCAGTTGGAAACTTCATGGTGAGGTGTCAGATCGAGGTTACAGGTCGCAGGTCGACTAGAATGGGCCTCCCAATCACAGCATTATATGCAGAAGGACAATCAACTACTATAAACATAGTGCGTAATGTCCTGTTCGTAGGTGCAGTTCCTGCTGTGACTAGGAGCCTGATAGACCCTGTTGGCATGAGCCCTTCGCCAGAAAAACCATAAATGGTATGGTTGCATGGCTCCAAATCCTTCACTGACAACTTCATCCTTTCCAGTGAAGACTTGTACAGAATATTTACTGAGCTCCCTATGTCTACTAACACCCACTTAACAATCATATTGGCTATTTGGACATCCACGACCAGAGGGTCCGAATGAGGGAACCAGACATGCTGAGCGTCAAGCTCAGAGAAAGTTATCAGCTCTTCCTTTGTTCAAGCTTTCTTGGGAGTTCGCTCCTCCACATTCAGCATTTCAATGTCCTGGTCATGGCGTAAGGTTCGGGCGTATCGTTCCCTTGCCTTTCCACTATCTCCTGCTAGGTGTGGGCCACCATAGATGGTTAGCAATGTACCAGCCACATGAGCTGGCTGTAAAGGGGGCGAGCGTTGGCGTACAGGTGCCTGCACGTTGCCTCCTTGAGCCTTTCGCTGAGAACCTCCAGTGGCTCATACATATCTCCTCAAGTGTCCTTGTCTGATAAGGAACTCAATTTCATCTTTTCGCTGGTTGCACTCATTGGTGTCATGATCATAGTCGTTGTGGAAACGACAAAACTTTGTTGTATCTCTCTTGGAGATATCCTTCCTTATTGGTGCTGGCCGCTTGTAAGGGACATTGGTGATGGTCGCCCGGTACACCTCCGCTCTGCTTTCGACGAGGGTTGTGTAGTTGGTGAATCTTGGTCCATACCTGTTACGCTTAGGGCGCTTATTCTCAGACGTCGAAGGCTCGTTGTTCGCCCTTTTTCCACCATTTTTCCCGTTGTTTTTGGCGTTGCCATTGGGTTTATCTGACCCGTTGGCGGCTTTAGCAGGATCTTCCTTTGGTCCCTTGTCTCCTGTAGGCAACTTCCCTTCGTTAGCAATCGTCTCTTCGAGCTTGATGTGCCTGTCTGCTCGATGCAAGAATTCTTGGGTACTCTTCACCCAATTCTTCCTTAAATTGTTCCATAGGGGTGAGTGGCGCCGCACTCCAGCAGTAAGTGCCATCATTTTCCCCTCATCGCCAACCGTCTTAGCTCTAGTAGCTACTCGCATAAAACGCTGGACATATTCCCTTAAGGACTCTCCCTCCTGGCGTATCTCGACCAGTTAGTTGGCTTCATTCGGGTGTACACGACTAGCATAGAATTGCCCGTAGAAATCATTTATGAACATCTCCCATGACACTATGCTAGCAGGAGTGAATTTAAAAAACCATTCCTTAGCAGTATCGAATAAGGTGGCCGGAAAGATTCTGCAGCGAGCATCATCTGACACCTTTTGGATGTCCATTTTTATCTCAAATTTATTCACATAAGACACTGGGTCCCCATATCCATCAAAGTTGGGCAATACTGGAATCTTGAATTTGCTTTGGGGTTTCTGCCATCGTTATTCTTTGTATGAATGGAGTGCCTCTTCTCCGATCATACTCGATGTGGGATGTTCGGCTCCCCACCAACTGCTGAACGGCCTGATTCAGCACATCGATCTAAGCCTGCACTGCGTCTGGTATCACTAGGGTGACCGGTGTTGGAGGAGCATACTCATCGTGCCTTTCACGCCTATCATTGAGCACATCCCTCAAGTCATCATCTCTATGCCTTTGTTCGCTAACTCCTAATCGATCAAAGACGTTATGTTGCCTAGGCTGCCCCCCAGCATTCTGGCTCGCAGGCCTATTTTCTCGTGGTGGGGGGGTTCCTTTCTCCATCTTTCTCTCCTTTCCCTCGACCAGAGTTTCCTCTGCCAGAACCAGCCTCATTGCAATCATGGTCATCCCTAAAAAGTGAGCGGCTATGGCGCAACCTCTTGATCGCACTATTTCCTCCTCTTGCTAGTACCTCCCGAGCGCCAGGGGGAGATCTACGTTGGTCAGTGGGTCCCTGGGCATTATTATGTCGTGGGGGGCCCCTGACCGTAGAGCCTGACTCGACATGCATTATGTTAGCAGAAGGACGATGTCCCCTGCTCGGTGGATTTGGTTCCTCAGTAGTTTGGCATCTAGGGCTTCGGGGAGACTGCTCGGTCCTATTCTGCCTTTGATGCTGGATATTATCTCAACCAGAACGAGAAGGTAGCTTCTGCTCAGGATCTTGGAATGGAATATCCTGCTGAGTAGTAGGAGGTTGCTCCAGCCTTAGAGGACTTGCCGGTTGAGGTGGATGACTTGGGTTTGGGCCTTGTTGTGGTGGTGCACTTGGTGGTTGATCTAGTTGAGAAGTTGGCGCAGGTTGTCCCCATGCCAACTGAATGGCTGCCTCCAGGGCGGCGGTGGCATCTCATTGTCGGCAGTCCATGTCAGCCTGTCGCTCATTCAACTCTTGACATTGACGGTCAATTTCCCCTTGTTGTAACGCCATCGTCTTAGCCACATTCTCCTGATTGGCCCTCATATTGGCCAACTCCTCTTGCAATGCAATCAGTATTGTCCTCAAGGTTTCAGAATCCATTTCCTCCTCTTCGAAATCCAACTATGGTTCATCTTCAGCCACATTTTGTGGAGGAGGCTTGGTGGATGCAGCACCAGAAGTCTATCCCGTCTTTCTAGATGTTCTCGCCATTTGATTTTCTTGACAGTCTTGAATTCGTCTCTCAATGAAAGCACCAAAATGTTGACCCTCGAATTGGTCAACGACACGGAGTCAGATAAATGATGTAAAATAAAATGAAAGTGAGAAAAAAAAATCAAGATGAGAGAATAAACGACACACACGATTTATAGTGGTTCGGCCCCAATAGAATGGTAATGACCTACGTCCACTTAGTGTTCTTATTGATGTAGTATTCCAAGAACAGTGATCAATGAACTAGGGTTCACGAGTTTCACTAGCTCTCAGATAAAATACAATTATGATGAATAACAACACTAGTTTTCTCAGAATCTCTTAGCTCAAGCGTTCTCAAGCCAAATATTCGAAAAGTCCAAAATTCCTCTCCCTTGAGCCCTTTGATTCTTATTTATAGGCTCAAGGAGGTCTACATGGGCCAATGGGCCTTAATTACAATTAATACTTGCGTATTTAAATAATAAGGGAAATTACAATTAATGCATAATTACAAGATTGCATATCTGAAGGAAATAAATGAATATATGCGACCAGGCTGGTCTCCCATAAGTATGATGCTTGATAAGCCAGTAATCTTCTGGTCGGTGACCAAGCAGGATACACTCACTTAAAAATGCCACGTGTCTCCCACGTGTAGACCAATCCTGCCACATCATCAGGTAGTCCGTTTTTGGGTAAACATTGACTATGGTCAAAATCATTATTTTAAAGGGGTAACTATTTTAATCAAACTACGGCTAGCAACAAAGTTTGAATAAAATAAAGAGAGTGTTTAAAGTATGCATACATGAGAAAAGAAATGATTCAAATGGAATCATTTCTACATCTCAAGGGATGGGACTTAGACTCCCTAAAGAGATTCACGGTTGATGGTAACCTATCTTAATACTAGTAACTAAACTAGTATTAGGTTCGATAGGTAACAACAAGTCAATCAAGTGAATATTAGTTGTACTCAAAACAAGTCCCATCTGAGATGTTGAGTACTTATGAGCTACCAAGTTGAGGGTTAAAACTAGAAGGATTTTTAATAGAATTCAGTCTTGTGAAGACAAGTATTTTTTGTAACAAAATACTATAAGAATTCTACCTATATGGACCTAGGGGTGGTGTTGCCTCTCATGAGAATTGAGAGTATTCTCAAGAACGTCCATGAATGGAAAGTGCACATGGCCATTAACGGTGCAAAGCGAGACATAGAGGTCTCAAGTGAACATCGCAAAGGTGTGTGTGTTGTCACTGATTTGTTATCATGAAAAGATGGTTCAATGCCTAGTGCAACCAAATGTTCAACAAATTTTGTGATAATTGCACTATAGTAAAGTTCAAGTTGAAAAACACTTTATTTTATGCACCAGTGCAATGACTCCTATAAGAGAGAGTTCTTATTTAATCAAGTGGGGGATATGTTATATTTCAAATATAATGATTGATTAAATAAGTGTTACAATAGATAACTATTTAATCTAGTGGGGGAATGTTATATATTTTATAATATAATGTTTTAGATTAAATAAATGTGACAAAGAGTGTCACATATTATAACATATAATAGAGAGTTACAATATTTAGATATATGAGAAATATCAAAATATGTAACATATTTGGTGTTACAAATTTAGCTACAAATTTGTAAGTTTCAAATATTACCCTTTATTGTGTAAATTTATTGTTACACAATATTGAGCTGAATTTCTTAAAGTCATATGTGAAATGGTTGTCAGAGATATGATTTTAACCCCAATAATGTGTTTTGGGGGTTACAAAATCAATTGGGAGGGTTTTGAACCGTTTGGAAAAATAGCACAAATTCATGTACTGAAATTGGTCAGTGGTCGTGGCCACAAAATGTTGGTGGTCGCGGCCACTGATGTCCCTGGCCGCGACCACAAGGGTTTTTCTGACCAATTTTTTGGTTTTTTCCAATTTTGTTGAACGGCTCCAAAAACCCAAATAACTCTCAAATCTCTATTTTAATTCCATAAAATCCAATTAAACATTGGTAACAGCTATAGGGTTGGTAGAATTTGAAATTCAAATGGTACCTCAAACTCTATATAGGAGCATAATGCTCACTTGTAAGACACACAATTTTTCCATCCACAAAGCACTTGGCTGTAAAATACACCAAAGAGGCTTGATAATTCCAGATAGCTATTTCCTAGAGAGATCCCTTAGTGCTTAGAGAATAGGGGGAAATAAGCTTTTGGACAAATATTTTGAACCTTGTTCAAGTTGGTGATCCCCACTACTCTACATTTTGGTTGTGTGAGAATTTGTTCATTTTATTGGTTTTATTTTCATTCTTTTGATCTTGTTGATCTTATTTACTTGTATTATTATTGTTTTGAGTTTGTAATCATCTTCTTCTACATCATTCTATTTACTTGTATTTTGAGCAATTGAGTTGTAATATCTCTTTAATCAATATTATCTTGTCTATTGTATTTTTGCATAGAGTTGTATTTTGGTTTTTCTATATTTCCATTGAGTATAAAAATATATTCTCTAACATAAACTAAATAATATTTTACTTTTTTTATTGACAATATAAAATCACATTACATGTCTTGTCTGTCATAGTTTGTTTTATAAGGGAATAAAGCCCAAGAGCAGAATGGTTACTTGGATAGAGCTCCTTCGCTTGCTTATCCTAAATGGAGTTCCCTTGCTAGCTTCGGAGAAGTGCTTCTGTATTTGGCGCCAGCTTCAGAGGAAGCGAGGGAAAGAGGGAGGAAAAAAATAAAGGAATGAGAAATTATTAATATATGCTTTACAATATCTACATTATGTCATAAATGTAGGACATCTACAATAATTTTCTCTAAAGCCTACGTAAAATGAACGATCTGTTGCAGTTCTATTTTATCACAAATTCTTTATAATATACATATTTTTTTATTTTACATCTGATGAGAGTGCTCTAACTAATCTAAAATTAAGAAACTATAGAAATGGTTATAAATTTTAGAATTTTATATATTGATTTTTTTTACATTAGAGAAAAAGGGATTCGAAGTCAGATCTTCTCTTTGTAACAAGATTTGTACTATACTATTAAAATATGTTTATGATCACAAAATTTTATTTATTGTCAATCAATATTTATGAAATAAAATTAATTATAAATTATGTTTTATTTATTTTTAAAAATTAATTTACTTACAGATACTGGAAAAGTGAGGACATCATCTCTCGAAAACAAAATAAGATCAAGATGGAATTGTGGTATTTAAAAATTAAATTCTTTTTTGTACTCTAATATGTTAATGGTTGATATGTGGATATTATTAAAAAAGATATTATCATTAATAATATTCACGAAATATTGTGAGAAAAGAAAGCAAGCTTTTTATTTTATTTTATTTTTAAAAGAGTAGAGACACCTATAAAACATTACGGCTATTAGTTGACTTAAGAAAAAAAAAGATTACTTTGTTAAAAGAAAGTTAGGAGAAGGCAATTTGTAGTGATGGTGGTGTAAGTGATGTAAATCTACACCAAACTGGCAATTATATATATATATATATATATATGAGCAAGGTTCATGCTCTTAGACTAATATTACACTATGCAACATTAGTAAATAAAGAATAATAAAATGACAAGTAGCACACGAGCAGACCACAAAAAAATTATGATCTTAATTAAATCAAATCAAATCAAATTATATTGAACAAATAAAGAATAAAAAACATCTGCAAAACTTGTTAGAATTATAAGGTATCAACAAAAGGGAAAAATTGGTGGTTTCTGACTCTGAATTCCAAATACGCGCATGCCCAAACTTCATCTCTTCTCTATATAATAATCCTATGCGTATGTATAAATTTATATATATAAACATATATAAATTATTTATATATATATATAAATTTACTAGATCCCATCAACACATAAACATATTGTTACCCAAAAATGGCTCCTGATGACGTGGCAGGATTGACCTACACGTGGCAGGCATGTGACAACTTTAAGTGAATGAATCATGTTTGACCATCGACGAGAAAGTCATTGATTTATTAAGCATCACGTTTATGTGCAACCAGCCTAGTCGCATACTTTCATTTACTTCCTTTTGGATGTGCAATCTAGTAATATTTGCATTAATTATAATTTCTTTTATTACTTAGATATGTGAGTCTTAATGGTAATTAAGGCCCATCGGCCCATGTAATCTTCTTGAGCCTATAAATAAGAATCAAATGACTCAAGGAATAGGACTTTTTGGAACTTTTGGTCTTTGTACTCTGAGAGAAAAATATAGTGTGATTATTTACCAAAGTTGTAATCTTCCCAAGGCATGTGAAACTCGTGAACCCTAGTTCATTGATCACAGTGTTGGGATTCAACATCAATAAGAACACAAAGTGGACGTAGGTCATTAACATCAATTTGAGGCCGAACCACTATAAATTGTTTGTGTCGTTTGCCTTCCATTTGAATTTCTTCTTGTTTTTATCTCATTTTATATAGTTTATCTGACTCCGTGTCGTTGACCAATTTGAGGGTCAACATTTTGGTACTTTCCTTGAGAGTTGAACTCAAGACTTAAAAAAAAATCAAATGGCTAAAACATCCAAGAAGACGGGGCAGACTTCAGGCGCTGCATCCACCCAGCCTCATCCACCAAATGTAGCTGAAGATGAACCACAGTTAGATTTTGAAGAGGAGGAAATGGACTCTGAAACCCTGAGGACAACACTAAGTGTGTTGCAAGAAGAGTTGGCCAGTCTGAGGGCCAATCAAGAGAATGCGGTTGAGACGTTGAATGAGCGGCAGGCGGACATGGACCGCCGGCAAAGAGATGCCACGACCGCCCTAGAAGCAGCAATTCAGTTGGCCTGGGGGCAAGCTGCGCTGACTTCTCACCGGATCAGTCACCAAGTGCACCACTACAACAGGCCCCAAACCCAAGTCCTCCGCTTCAGCCGGCGAGCCCTCAAAGGCTGAAGCAACCACCTGCTGCTCAACAGGATATCCTATTTTAGGATCCTGAGCAGCAACCACGTTCTAGTGCTGGTCGAGATAATCCCTAGCGTCAAAGGCAGAAAAGAGTCGGGCAGCCTCCCCGAAGCCCTAGACGCCCAACGGCTGAGGAGCCAAATCCATCGAGCAGGGGGCAACATCCTTCTGCTAACAGAAGGCACGCCGAATCAGGCTCTGCGGTCAGGGGACCCCCACGACATAATAATGCCCGAGGACCCACCGACCAACGCAGGCTCCCCGTGACGCTCAGGGGGTGCCAGCTAAAGGAGGGAACAGTGCAACCAATCGATCGCCCCATAGTCAGTCGCATTTCAGAGACAGCCATGACTATAATGAAGTTGATTCCGGCAGAGGGAATGTTGGTTGAGGTCAAGGAGAAAGAGGTGGGGAAAGGAATCCCCCACCAAGAGAAAATACACCTGTGAGCCAGAACGCTGGGGGGCAACCCAGGCAACATAACATCTTTGATCGGTTGTGCACTAGCGAGGAAAGGCACAGAGATGATGACCTAAGGGACGTGCTCAATGACAGACGCGAAAGGCACGATGAGTACGCACCTCCGGCACCAGTCATTCCACCAATCCTAGATGTCGTGCAAGCCCAGATCGATGCATTAAACCAGGCTGTCCAGCAGCTGGTAGGGAGCCGGACATCCCACATCGAGTATGATCAGAGAAGAGGCACTCCATTTATACAAAGAATAGTTGTGGCAGAAACCCCCAGCAAATTCAAGATGCCAGTACTGCCCAATTTCGACTGATATGGGGACCCAGTATCTCACGTGAACAAGTTTGAGAAACAGATGGACATCCAGAAGGTGTCGGATGATGGTCGCTATAGGATCTTTCCGGCCACCCTGTCTGACACCGCTCAGGAGTGGTTTTTTAAATTCCCTCTTGCTAGCATACTATCATGGGAAATGTTCATGAAGGAATTCTACGGGCAATTCTACACTGGTCGTGTGCACCCGACTAAGGCCAATAAGCTGGTCCAAATACGCCAGAAGGAGGGAGAATCCTTAAAGGAATATGTCTAGCACTTTATGCGAGCAGCAGCGAGGGCTAAAACAGTGGGCGATGGAGGGAAAATGATGGCCCTTACTGTTGGAGTGAGGCGCAACTCTCCCCTCTGGAACAGTTTAAGGAAGAATGGGGTAAAGAGTACTCAGGAATTCCTTGATCGAGCAGACCGGTACATTAAGCTCGAGGATGTGATTGCCAATGAAGGGAAATCGCCTGCGAAAGACAAGGGACCAAAGGAAGATTCCGCTAAAGCCACCAACGGGTCGGATAAACCCAATGGAAACAGGAACGATAAAAATAGTGGAATTAGGGCAAAAAATGAGCCGTCGACGTCCGAAAATAAGCGCCCTAAGGGCAATAGGTACGAGCCAATGTTCACCAACTATATGACCCTTATCGAAAGCAGTGCGGAGGTGTACCAGGCAACCAATTCCAATGTCCCTTACAAGCGACCAGTGCCTATAAGGAAGGATGTCTCCAAGAGAGATACAAAAAGTTTTGTAGTTTCCACAACGACTATGGTCATGACACTAATGAGTGTAACAAGCTGAAAGATGAGATTGAGTTCCTTATCAAACAAGGACACCTGAGGAGATACATACGGGCCATGGGAGGTTCTCAGCGAGAGGCTCAAGGAGGCAACGAGCAGGCGCCTGTATGCCAACGCTCGCCACCTTTACAGCCGGCTCCTGTGGCAGGTACATTGCTGACCATCTGTGGTGGCCCACTCCTTGCAGGAGATAGTGGGAAGGCAAGGGAGCGATACTGTAACATCCCAAATTTCCTAATTGGGCTTAGTGCCTGGATTAGGGGGCCGGGAGGCGATAATTGAGTTAATATGTGAATTATATTACAATATAATCATGTTTGTATTTTAAAGATATTAAATATGTGTATGTGGGCCCGTTTCCTATAAGAAGGGTATGTTGGTAATTTGACCCGTTAGGGGTATAAACGTGAATATGTGTTTGCGTGATTGAGATCACATTATTATGTTGATATATTTGGGTTACTCAACAAGAGGCGGTCCTGATGAGCAAGTTAGCGAAAAATTCACAACGGGGTCTTGATACCCGGCTCAGGGTGAGCTTAGGGGTATTCTAGTAATTTAGTACATTACCGGGAATTAGTGGGTAATGGGAATTTATTGGTAATTGTGTGAGAATATCAGGAGTAGCGAGAATTATAGAGTGCAAATTGTGGATAGCGGGATTTAAAGCAAAGGACAAAATTGCCCTTGTGAACACTTGATGAATAAGATAAGGGCAAGGGGCAGAATGGTCATTTTGGGCTAAGTTTAGTGTTTGAGTGGGCTGGGATTGCTGAGAAGGTTAAGGAACAAAAGGGAAACAAAGAATTCAGCAGCTGTCCTTTCTCTCTCTCACGTTCTCTACGTGCCATAGAAGCTTGAGGAGGTATTTTTGGAAAATTGAGGAGTAAAGCTTGGGAAAGCAAGGTGTTAGGCTTGGGGGAAAATCAGAGGCTAGGTTCAAGGGTTTTATCACAGTTAAGGTAAGGGTTCTGAACTGAAATTTCTTGGTTAGCTTTGCTGAATATTTAGAGAAGATATGATTATGCATGCTTGATAATTGAAGGGATAGATTTGGGTAAATTTGATGTGTTTCACTATGATAATTGGTTGGGTTTGATTGGTGAGAATGATTATATAAGTTTGGGAATTGAATTGGAGGAGTGGGAGGAAATTGGATGAGTTTGGTTGGGTTTGGTTGCAGGAAAAACCCAGAAAATTATGGGTTCGTGGTGATGAGCTGCGGCCTGCGAAGGGGATTTTAGGCCCGCAGGGCTCGAATGCAGGGGCGGGCCGCGGCGCCTCAGGGGCGTGCCGCGGCGCGCGTTGGTTTTCAGAGAGGCCGAGCCTCTGGAATCAAAGGCGGGCTGCGGCTCGGCTGTGAGGGGTCGCGGCTCTTAAGGGGAAAATTGACCATAATGGGATTTTTAGAATGGGAACTTAACTGTTTGGGCTCGAGATCGATCCTACTTCCTTGTTAAGTGGAATTCGATGTCCCGAAGGCTAAGAATTGGTCTGAAAGTTGTTATTTACCTGTTATTGATGGGAACTTTTTTAGCGCGGTTGTGACTAGGTTTTCGCTAAGGGCTTGAATCGGGGATCGTGCTCGGAGGGTTGTCGCTAGTAACCCGCATACGGATCAAAGGTAAGAAAACTGCACCTGTTATGTGAATGCATGATTAGAGCTTAATTAAGGTGATGAACATGATTATAATTATGTTGCGAATGTCTGATTAGGTATGCAGTAACGTGCATAATTATGATTATGCTTATGACTGTTGAGTGAATGTATTATAATGCATTGTGTGATTATCTGTTAAGTATGCTATATGAAACATGTGGCTATCTGTTATGGCTATGAGGCTTAGTTTATAAACTAGGGTACTGTTAGAATGCTAAATGCGGATTGACTTATTAGTTGAGAATATGATGGGCTCTAGGAGATTCTCAATGGTTGAAAATTCCAAGGCTTCAACTTATAAGTTGGAGGCACGTGGTGGCTTGACTTATAAGTCAAGGGCATAAGGAACTTAGTTTATAAGCTAAGATTGGCATAAAGCACATGGAGTGCAGGCCACCATGGCTGGGCCACACTGGGAGTGCTACATGCACTTGACTGGCTCGGATGCCAACAACTTGAAAGGAAGTGCAACATGCACTTGTGTGACTCTATGGTCTCCAATTGAATTTAATGAATGCACTGGAATCAATTATTACTGTTTGATGGTTGTTTATTCACATAACTATTAATTAGGTTTTCTTGCTGAGTCTTCTGGCTCACAGGTGCTTTGTGGTGCAGGTAAAGGTAAAGAAAAGCTCAACTAGCCATGAGTCGGAGGGCATTAGCAGTGATATGTACATATGCAGTCCGCTCGACCACCACGGCCGAGATGCTCAGAGGAACTAGGGTTAAACCCAACTTTTTCCGCTTAGGACGGCTTAATGTGTAATCTGAGTTTTGTAATAGACTTTTAAACTAATGTTTTTTGGGATCCCATGTAAAGAACTTATCTTTAACTTAATGGAAATTTTTATGATATGATCAAAATTTTTTAGTACCCAAACTTTAGTGGTTAATCACGTGTTTGGTCCAAATGACTTGTTAGTAAGTCTAGCACTGGTTTCAAAACACACCTGGTAATGGACCCTAATTAGCAGGGCGTTACAGATACGCACGAACCTTACGCCACGACCAGGACATCGAGATGATGAATATGGAGGAGTGAACTCCCAAAAAAGCTCGAACAGAGGAAGAGCTAATAACTTTCTCTGAGCTTGACGCTCGGCATGTCCGATTCCCTCATTCGGACCCTCTGGTCGTGGACGTCCAGATAGCCAACATGATGGTCAAAAGGGTGTTAGTTGACACAGGAAGCTCAGTAAACATCTTATACAAGTCTTCATTAGAGAGAATGAAGTTGTCAGTAAAGGACCTGGAGCCATGCAACCAAACCATTTATGGTTTTTCTGGCGAAGGCCTCGCGCCAACAAGGTCGATTAGGCTTCCGGTTACAGCAGGAACTGCACCTGCGAATAAGACATTACTCACTACTTTTATAGTAGTTGATTGTCCTTCCGCATACAATGTTGTAATTGGAAGACCTATTTTGGTCGACCTGCGAGTTGTAACCTCGGTTTGGCACCTTTCCATGAAATTCCCAACTAACGTAGGGGTAGGATGCATGTTGGGAAACCAACGAGAACTGAGGGAATGCTATAATTCCTCGATTACTAAGGTGAAGAGAGGTGGATCGAGGGAAGTCACTAGAAAAGAGTTGCAGTTGGTCGAAGAAATACCAGCCCAATCAGGTGAGTGCGTCACCAAATAGGGTGTTGCCCAAAGTGAGGATAGGGATTTAGATCCTCGCTTTGGGGATTTTGATGAAGAAGTAGGACCAATCGAGGATCTCGAAGAGGTCTAACTCGATGAGGCAGATCCGACTAGTGTTGTGAAAGTCGGTAAAAACTTAGAGACAACAATAAAGCGAAAGCTGGTGGAATTTTTGAAGAAAAACCAGGAAGTCTTTTCCTGGTCGCATAAAGACATGTTTGGAATTGACCCAACAGTTATCAGCCATGTCTTGAACATAGATAAAAACTATCCACCAGTACAACAGAAAAAAAGGTTGCTTGACAAAGATAGATCGAAGTCTCTAAAAAAGAAGTCGAGAAGCTAAAGGAGAATGGATTCATCAAGGTAGAGTTTTATCCATCATGGGTCTTTAATCCCGTACTAGTACCCAAGCCAAATGACAAATGGAGAACATGCGTGGATTTCACAAACCTTAATAAAGCCTGCCCAAAAGATTGTTTCCCGCTCCCAAGGATCGACTAGCTAGTCGATGCCACTTCAAGGCACGAGATCCTATCATTCATGGATGCATACTCTGGGTACAATCAGATCAGTATGCACCCACCTGATGAGGATCACACTAGCTTTCGGACCGATACAGGGCTTTACTGTTACAAAGTAATGCCCTTCGGTTTGAAAAATGCTGGTGCGACTTACCAGCGATTGGTCAATCACATTTTCAAAGAGTTGATCAGTACAAACATGGAAGTATATGTTGATAACATGCTAATTAAGTCAAAGAAGGCAGAAGAACACATAGGGGACCTGCAAGAGTGCTTCAACGTCTTGAACGAATATCAGATGAAGCTGAATCCCCTCAAGTGTTCCTTCGGAGTTGGATCAGGGAAATTTTTGGGATTTATAGTGAACTCACGAGGTATTGAGGCTAATCCCGAAAAGATCAAGGACCTGGTCGATATGAAATTTCCAAAAAAGATCAAATATGTTCAAATTTCCAATCGATATGAATTGTATACCAGTATACCCAATGTGCCCCCCAAGTGATTGAGGGTTGAAAAATCCTTGATCACTTCCTACTTGACCGAATTTGTCCGAGCAGTTATTACTCGTGAAACACATTGAATATACAAAGGATATTTCAGCAGTTAAACACTGCAAAAACATGCAACTATTTAAACGTTGGTCATTCATCTGATGGATACCGACCAGTTGAACACTGCCTGGTATTTCATTCAGAAAACCTTTTGTGTTTTATGTTGTAATGACAGTTGAACACTTCCAAAGCAAGAATAATCAACACATATGCAAAATTTGTAGCAAGATTTGACCACGCTGCGCGTGATCTCTTTTATTACTCGTAAAAAAAAAGGACAAAGCATGTCTAATTACGAGTCTCAAACAAAATAAAATTTTTCAGAATAACATGACTGTATAGCAAATAGCCAGTTCACAAACAACCTTAAATAAAAAGTTAAACACTTGAGACAAAGCTACTACTGACTTTGGAACTTTCGATCTCTGACTTTGGAATTAAAATAGCAGGCCATGTTTTGCTGATGAGCAGTGTTATCCAGATTTCCGGATAGCGTTTAGATTGATGTCCTCGGGGAAGCAGAATTACCAATGTCTTTCGCGGTAGGTGACCAGAGCTCGCGGGTGGACAGAAAGGCTTCGCCTCTCCCGTTTAGTGTCCGGATTACTCTTTCAAGCAAACACGACACAGAGGCTCGTCGACCCTCTCGGACTCCCGAAGGGGTATCCTTCAGGGAAGCTCCTTCCAGGAGGAGCTCTTCAAGTGGTCTTCGCGGAAACAGTTCCGTGCCTCGCACGGAACAAAACCAAGCGATCGAGTCATGGAGGAGGCATATTTGGAATGATATCCACCTGACACAGGATCCCGCCTGACACGCCCGACAGGTCAAAGCCGCACACATCCCAGCACGCCTAAGGGTACCTTTTCGCCTACTGTTCCGCTGACAACTTGGAAAAGATGGCTGACTTTGTGTGTTCCCCATACTTTCACGTAAATATACCCACATAGAGTCTTGTAGCCATGCTACTACAGTAATTGTATCCCCTATTTATGGCTGGTGTAATTAAGACTCATGTACGTAGAGAAAAACCCTAATCTAAAACCCTAGCTATAAAGACCCCTTCATTTTACAAGAAGAGGGGCGGCCAACAAATCACAGAGCAAGAACTCTACTAAAATCTCTCTAGCTTCATCTTCTTCAAGAGAACCCGAGAGAAACACTGTAAGTGTGTGAAGTTCTTGTACACCAGCCATCTTACTGTAATCCTTTCCAAGTATAATAACATCGACTCGTGGACTAGGGCTTGTTAACGCCTGAACCACGTAAAAACACTGTTTGTTTAGTTACATTTCAGCACTTCTACAGTTCTTATCTTTTTATTATTCTATTTGTAGTCGTTTCTGAAAAACTCGGTAAACATTTTGGTGCTTTCATTGAGAGCTGTAGGAAGTTGTTAGTCAGCTCTTTTTCTGTGTACGTTTTTTGTATTCACTTCGTGCTAAAGAGATGGTGACTACGAGAAAATCCGCGGTTGACAAAAATGCTAGGGTCAACCCCGATACTGCGATGGAAGATGCGGTGCAAAGCGAACCCTTGGACTACCAGGGTGAAGACCCGACATCCCGCCAGGATCGGGTCAGTACCGAAGATACGACATACTTAGAAGACGAAGAAGAGTATGTCCAAGACGGTTATTACAAGGACGGCTGCTACTATGAGAAGGACCCAGAACTGGTCCAAGTAGCCGAAGAACTGGAGGTCACCAAAGCCAAGCTTGCTGAGCAGGAGCGCCTCTCCGAAAAAATGCAGCGCATGATGGAGCGCCTCCAAAGCAAGTTCGGAGACCTAGGCGACTCGGACGAGGACGCCTCTGTTTTAGGTGGTGCTGATACCGCTATGCCGGATCCAGCCGCTGCTGGACCATCCAAAGCCGCCCCTAACAAGGGCAAAGAAAAAGTTGGAGAGTCTGTACGCGCTGACGCCCCTGCACCTCCTAAAGGCGTGAATCACCAGGCCGACTGCCCCCCCCCGCGCGCAGAAGGTCTCTGGCGCTCCTAAGCCCAGACGTCCTTCAGCCCCAAGGGGGCACTCCGTGCCTAAAGGGCCCGGTGCTAAGGCACCCAGGCCTAGGGGAAGGAACAACCACCCCAGTGATTCCGTCAACCAGGACGGTCGGGCTGCGAACTCGCACTCCGAAGACAGCTGGTCCACGGTGGACCTAAGAAGAAGGTTGGAGGCCAAGTATGAAAAGGACAAAGGAGAAAAGGCCCAGCCTCGCGGAGATGACCTCCGAAATCATATTAATGACAAGCTCCGGGGACGTGACCTCCCGGAGAGTGATACGAAGAGGCTCGAGGAACAGATTGCTGCCTTGACCAAGCTGGTCCAAAAGCAAAGTGGGGCCCTGTCATACTCTGAGGAGGAAGACCCGGAACCATGTATTCGGAGGATCGCGGAAACGTCCCTCCCGGATAACTTCAAAATGCCTCACATAGAATTATATGATGGGAGGACAGACCCGCGTACCCACCTAGCTAAATACAACAAAATCATGCAAGTGGCGCGTGTCAGTGAGGACGCCAAATGCATGTGCTTCTCACTCACCCTTACCAAGTCCGCGGAGGACTGGTGGAAAAGATTAGCTCCCGGATCAATCCACAGTTGGAAGGAGCTACAGTCCGCGTTTAGGAGGCAGTTCATTGCTGCCCGCGACCACGACATGGAGGTTGGTTCCTTAACCAACATCAAGCAGCAACCCAATGAGAACCTCAAAGCTTTCATTCAGAGAATGATGGAAGCTGCTGCAAAGACCAAGGTCAGCGATGACATGAAGCTGATCGCCCTTCAATCGGGCCTTACTGTCGGCTCCCTGCTATGGGGGGAAATGCAAAGGAGACGGGCAGAAACGCTGTCCGAATTCATGTCAAAAGCTCAGGGAATCATCAACCTTGAGGATGCCTACCAGCAGGCCTTTGGAGTTCCCCCGGCTCCAACGCCTTTCGTGACTGCGCCGAGCTTTGCTTCACAAGCTCCCGCACCAGCCCTCACGCTTCCAGGAGCCCAATTCACTCCAAGTGTGTATGGGCCTTCCGCGTCTGCTCGGACGCCGAGTCAAACCCATTTCTCTGGGTACGGAGCTGTACAAATCGGATGTAGTATCGCTCCTGGCATGCCGCAGCCGCAAGCGGAAGGCCCAGAACGAAATTTGAGCCAATCGCGGAGCAAACGAAGCGGAAGAAACTCCAACCGGGGAGACCATTCAAAGAAGCCCCGGAAGGACTATGAGCCCAAGTTCACGGAATATACCAGTTTGATAGACTCGCGAGAGAATGTCTATCGGGCGACCTATAATATGGTCAACTACAGGAAGCCCCCGAAAGTGTCTCACGGAGGAAGGCGTCCGCGAGACTCCAATAAGAGGTGTGAGTTCCACGGAGACGTGGGGCACACCACGAACGAGTGCCTTCAGCTGAAGGATGAGATCGAGTCCCTGGCAAGAGCGGGACACCTCGGTCAGTGGGTGAGGATACCCATTATCTATCCCGGACAGGGGGTAGTTCACGGAACTGCATATTCCCCGGGACAGAGGGGGACCGCTAGCGCTCCTGGAGCCGGTCACCCCCAAGCTCCCGGGTCTTAGTTCCCTGCGCTTCCTGCTCCAACCGCCCCGGCACCCATCGCCTTGTTGGCTCCAAGACCGGGCAACCCATATCCGCCCGGCCTTGCTCTGCCACCTGTTGACGGACACGTAGCCACCATTTCCGGAGGACCGCACCTTGCCGGAAGCACCCGCAACTCCCAGAAGAGGTACTTGAGGGAGTTAGAACACACCGGGGAGATGTGCGCCTTGGTTCAATCACCTGCTCAACGTCCCCGAATGATGGACCTTCCCATCACCTTCACGGAGGACGACGCTCGACATGTGCACTTCCCCCACAACGATTCCCTCGTGGTGGAAGCCCAGATTGCCAATAAGAAGGTCTCACGGATCTTGGTCGATAACGGAAGCTCCGTAAACATCCTCTTCAAAGTGGCCTTCCACGCGATCGGATTAACCGAGACAGACCTGACCCCATGCCCCATCCAGCTTCAAGGGTTCAATGGGGACGCACTCATGCCATTAGGAAAAATTCAACTTCCAGTCACCCTCAGAGGAGAAAGCGACGCTTGTGCCTTCAAGCACAGCACATTCGTGGTGGTCGACTGCCCCACGGCGTATAATGCCATCTTAGGCCGACCGGTCCTAATTGATTGTGGGGCCATAACCTCGATACGCCACTTATGCTTGAAGTTTCCATGCGACGATGGGCGTATTGGCACCCTCCGAGGAGACCAACGAAGTGCACGGAGCTGTTATAACGTCTCCGTCCGATCTGTCTACACGGTCCAGGAGACGTTTGCTGCCATTCCTTTGGCGGAAGAATTACCAGAAATTGGGGGTGCTTAGGAGGCATACTTTGACGAACTCGACCCAAGAGTGGGAATCGAGAAAGCAATAGAGCCGATGGAGGAAGTCGAAGAGGTGATCCTCAACCCGGGAGATCCCACCAAAGTCATTCAGGTGGGGAAAAACCTGCCGTCGGCCATTCGAGATAAGATCGTGGCCACTGTGAAGAATAATCAGGATATCCTGGCATGGTGCCACGCTGATATGACGGGGATTAATCCTAATGTTGCGTGCCACGCACTCAACATAGACCCATCTGCAACTCCAATTCGTCAAAAGAGGAGGCCGTTAGACCCAGTGAGGGCCGAAGCCGTCAAAGCTGAAGTGGACAAGTTGATGTCCATAGGCTTTCTCCAGGAGTCACACTATCCCGTGTGGTTGGCCAATCCAGTTCTGGTCCCGAAACCCGATGGGTCCTGGAGAATGTGCATTGACTTCACGGACCTAAACAAAGCCTGCCCGAAAGATTGTTTCCCTTTTCCGCGAATCGATCAGATGGTAGACGCTACTTCCGGGTACGAACTCTTATCCTTCATGGATGCGTACTCCGGATACAACCAGATCAAGATGCATGTCGCGGACCAGGAACACACCAGCTTCCTCACGGACAAAGGTGTCTACTGTTACGTGGTCATGCCTTTCGGTTTGAAGAATGCTGGGGCGACGTACCAGCGTCTAGTAAACAGGATGTTCAAGGACCAACTGGGGAGGAACATGGAGGTGTACGTGGACGACATGTTGGTAAAGTCCAAGACCTCCGGGGACCACAGTGACGACCTTGAGGAAGCTTTCGCCGTGATCCGAAAGTACGGAATGAAACTGAATCCAAAGAAATGTACTTTCGGGGTCTCGTCTAGGAAGTTCCTCGGTTTCATTGTCAGCTCCCGCGGAGTGGAAGCCAACCCTGAGAAAATTAAGGCGTTCATAGATATGCCTTCCCCCCGGAAGCATAAGGATGTCCAGAGTGTTACCGGAAGGATAGCTGCTCTCAGCCGCTTCGTATCCAAGGCCACTAACAAGTGTATCCCCTTCTTCAACGTGTTGCGAGGAAACAAGAAGTTCGAGTGGACCCCCGAATGCGAAGCAGCCTTCCAACACCTCAAGGAACATTTAACCCGAGCTCCCATTCTGTCCAAACCTGTCGAAGGAGAGGCGTTGTTCTTATACTTAGCCGTGACTGAGCACGCAGTGAGTGCCGCTCTCGTCCGGGAAGATAGCCGTATCCAGCTCCCTGTGTATTACGTAAGCAAGAGGTTATTGGACGCCGAGTCCAGATATTCAATGATCGAAAAACTCTCCCTCTGCTTGCTAATTGCTTCGCGGAAGCTGAGGCCATATTTCCAGGCGCACACCATCAAAGTACTCACCAATCACCCTCTCCGACAAGTCTTGCAAAAACCCGAATCTTCTGGCAGATTGCTTAAGTGGGCCATGGAACTGAGCCAGTTCGACATCCACTACCAACCACGTGTTTCCATAAAAGGTCAAGCTCTCGCGGACTTTATTGTGGAATGCTCGGGAATGAATGACCTCCCGGAAGATCCTGTCCCGGAACTTCCCACCTGGAAGGTCTATGTAGACGGAGCCTCAAATGAAAAAGGAGCTGGAGCAGGGGTCATCCTAATATCTCCCCAAGGGCATCAGCTCCAGAGCGCCATCCGTTTCGCGTTCCCAGCATCCAACAACGAGGCAGAACATGAAGCCATGATAGCTGGATTACGACTGGCCAGAGAAGTCGGAGCCCAAAAAATCGAAGTATACAGCGACTCCCTACTTGTGGTAAACCAAATATCCGGGGAATACCAGACGAAGGGCGAAAAAATGGCTGCCTACATGTCTCTCTCCCGCGGCCTACTGCAGCATTTCAAAGGCTACCAAATCCGCCAGGTCCCCCGGGACCAGAACTCACTCGCGGACACGCTGGCCAAGCTTGCAACGGACCCGGAGATTGAACAGTATGGCCTAGTCCCCATCGGGCACTTAGAAGCCCCCAGTACTGAGACACGAAGGATAAACGCCATCATCGACCATTCCCACTCCTGGATAGGACCCATCCTCAGATTTCTCACCACCGGAGAGCTCCCCACTGATAAAGCTGACGCAAGGAAGCTCCATTATCAAGCTCCCCGATACGTGGTTATGGATGGAAAGCTTTACCGCAGGGGGTTGTCCATACCCTTCCTTAGGTGTGTTGCCGGAACCGAAGGCAGCACCATCATCCATGAGGTTCACGGAGGCTTCTGTGGCGATCATACCTCCGGGCTGAGCCTCTCCAAAAAGATCCTTCGACAAGGATACTTCTGGCCCACCATGAAGAAGGATTGTGTGGATTATGTCAGGAAATGTGAGCAGTGCCAGAGGTACGCCAAGGTTCCGCGAGCGCCGCCTACAGAAATTACCTTAATGACCAGCCCCTGGCCGTTCTCCGTTTGGGGCATTGACCTAGTAGGTTCCCTCCCAACTGGAAAGGGTGGAGTGAAGTATGCCATAGTCGCGGTAGACTACTTCACCAAATGGGCTGAAGCTGAACCTATGAACACGGTCACATCTAAAAAAGCACTGGACTTTGTCATCAGGAATATAGTGTGTCGTTTTGGGCTTCCACGAAAAATTGTGTCCGACAACGGAAAGCAATTTGACAGTGAACACTTCACGAACTTCTGTGCTTCGCATGGAATTATCAAAAGCTTTTCCGCAGTCGCCAGACCCCAGGCTAATGGGCAAGTGGAGGCTGTAAACAAAATATTAAAGACCACGTTGAAGAAAAAACTCCAAGCCTGCAAGGCTCACTGGCCGGAAGAACTTCCGCGAGTACTTTGGGCCTATCGCACAACAGAGAGAACTTCGACGGGGCACACGCCTTATTCCATGACCTTCGGTTGCGAGGCCGTCATCCCAGTAGAAACTATGATCCCCTCTCACAGGCAAGATACCTACGACCCTACCCGGAACCATGCCCTTCTCCAGGAGTCCTTGGACATGATCGAAGAGCTCCGGGAGCAGTCGCAGGTCCAACTAAAAATGTACCAAGGCAAGATAGCCCGACACTTTAACACGAGAGTCAAGAGCCGTACATTCGAAGTTGGGGATCTTGTCCTACGGAGAGTATTTCCTGCTACGCAGGATCCGGGAGTGGGAGTCCTCGGACCCAACTGGGAAGGCCCCTACGAAGTCCAAGAAAAAGTGGGCCATGGGACGTATCACTTAAAGAGACTCGACGGATCTAAAGTCCCGCGCGCCTGGAACGCGGAGCACCTCCGCCGTTACTACCAGTAGGCCCCGGACCATCTAGTCGGAAGTCCTTGGTGAAATTAGCAAAAGTGAAAAATGTGGAAATAATCCTCCCTATTGTAAAACTCACGCCTAGCAGGCTAATTTAATGAAACACGGAGAGATTCACTCCGCTTTTACTGCACTTTTTATCCCTGTGTTCAAAGCTGCATTTTAACAAGTGACCACGCGGTCCGGAGACGTCCGGACCCCACGCTCACTTGGGGGGGTATACATGGCTAAGGCATAGCCATACGCCCCTTGAACAAAACGTACATAGAACACCACTTATGTGCTAGCATTGTGTTTGAAATTTTTAAATTGTTTGAAATGTTTAAATTGTTAAGCTTAGGTTTATTTGTTGCCATGAACATGCTTGCATTACGTGTCATATGTGCATTATGTGCTTATGTGAAAATTGCCATGGAAATGCCTGCCATTATGTATCATGAAAATTATCTCCTGTGTAGCCCAGCGATGGACAGGACTGGGGGTTGAGGCACGTTCATAGAGCTACGCCGAAACACCCCCAACTCCCTGACAAGTCCTTTGCAGAATACTCCGCGATCGCTGTAGAGCTTTGCTTCGCAAGCTCCAGCTCCGGATCCCGCAAGGCGAAAGATGGCAAGATCCGCGATGGCTGTAGAGCTTTGCTTCGCAAGCTCCAGCTCCGGGTCCCGCAAGGCGAAAGATGGCAAGATCCGTGATCGCTGTAGAGCTCTGCTTCGCAGGCTCCAGCTCCCGATCTCACAAAATAATGCATGGCGAGCTCCTCGACCATTGCAAGTTTTAGCTCCAGGAGCAGACATGGTCGATCCCCCATTCACAGCAGGCCTTGCTTCGCAAAGTCCCTGCTCCGGGATCACACCTAGTGGGCATGGCGATTTCCCCGACAGCAACGAGCCTTGCCTCGCAGGGCTCCATGCCAGGTCCCTGAAGCCAGCCAGCATGAGGTTCGCAACAACAGTTAGTTTTGCTTCGCAAAGATCTAACCTTAAGTCTAGCGACGCTCACCAAAAGAACTCCCGTTCCAAACCATGGAACGGCTCACCTTAGCAATCCCAGCGAACAGTATAACTACAAGTCCCGGGATTGGCTATTTGCCTTAGGAAAGCTAAAATACGGTGAAAGGAGCCTGGCCGTTGGAACCAGGAAACCTTCGTAACCTAGAAACTACGTGGGAAAAGACATCAGCCGTTAGAGCTTCAAGTGGGAAGTGCATAGGTTTTGGCCGTTGGAACCAAAACCTCATGCGCCCCTACAACAGTTTCTACCGTATAAAAGTCTACCCTAAGCGCAAAGATAAATAAAGAACTCGGCAGAAAAGAAAGGAGAATGCTATAATTATGGCAAATATGTCCGCAATGAAAAACTCAAATGAAAAATAATTAAAGATAAAACCCCTTCAAGCATTGGGGGTAGCTGCAGCTTCCACGACCGCGGCCTCGGGGGCATCGGCTTCAACTGAGGCTGGCGGAGTCGGCTCATTGGAAGGCGGAACTTTGTCACGGGAAGGTTCAGAGGTCCCCGCCTCTCCGGGATCTCCCGCCTCAGGGGCTCCAGCACGTTCGTCAATATTGTAAGTTTGGACGTACGCCTCTGGGCCTTGATCCCATACGAGTAGCTTCTCCCTCATGGCTTCGGCATCCTCTCCCAGATAGCCTAGTACCTCCGGGTTCACTTTCCAGAGTTGATGCATGAGGACCACATGCGATATATTAATCGTCCTGTTCAGTATCACCTCAGCATCCTCCTTCTCCATCAAGCGCTCCGCCTCGGAGGTTGCCAGCTGTGCCTCCGCGACAGCTAATTGAACCCTTACTTTGTCCATCTCGGCCTTGGAGGCATCCCGCTCCCCCTTAAGAGAATCAATCTCCTTGCGCTGCTCCCTATTTTGGTTCAGCACGGATTGCTTCTCGGTCACATGCCCCCTGGCAGTGAATTGCAAGGCCTCGATCTCTTTATCCTTCTCGGCGAGCCCCAACTGCAGCATAGACACGAGATCCCTGCTCCTCTTATGGAGTTGCTCCTCCTCGTGCAGCTTACTCTGAAGAGTGGAATATACCTCTTGCTGCTTAAGGAGGAGATCATTTTTTGATTGCAAGCGGGCTTCCAAGGTATCCTTCTCCACCCTGGCTTGGGACAGCTCTTCCCGGAGCTTGGAGTTTTCGGCCTTCATCCCATCCGACCGCTGTCTAAACTCATTCTCTGCCTTGGCCCGGTACTCTTGATATTTGGCAAGATATTTCTTGTCCGCCTCTTCCTCAGCCGTGCGCCGGGCCTGATCAATCTTCTCCGAAGCCTCCAAGGCCTGTTGAGTCAGTTTCTGCTTCTCCGCCTCCAAGGCCTGGCGAGCCAGCTGGCTCTCCTCCAGCTGAACCAGAACTGCACCAACCTCCCGGAACGAGCGTTCCGCGATCATAGAGGCCTGCAAGGAAAGACAACAGAATGAGTTAAGCTGGACCAAAAGACAGATGATCCCAAAACACAACAACTGACGGCTTACCCCGGACAATTGCTGCTTCACGGCATGTGTCAGCAACAGCGGATCCTTACTGCTACTGATGGCCCATTTCTCAGAATTGAGCTCGCACAAGCTCAGGGCCATGTCCTCCATCATCTTCGCTCCGAACGGCGCCAATGCACGTCCAAGCCTAGGCACCAGCCTCTTCTCCAAGGCTGGGCCATCCAAAACCGCTTCAGCCGAGTGAAGAGACCGCACCCCCTCGGCCAACTCAGCTCTCTTCACGGCAGACAAGTTGTCTGCCCTTCCCTGGGTAATGGCCTTCTCAGCCTCCAACCGTCTCTTCAAAAAATTATCGGCCCGTCTTACACCCTCCAGGAGGGCAGCGGGGAAACGGGTTGGTTTCTGCGGGAAGTGGAACTTCAGGCCAGGCAGAGGAAGGTTTGTTGGCTGAGAAGAAGGAGACCTCGAAAGGGTGGACTCCCTTTGGGCTGGAGGAGGAGGCAGACGGGGTATTAAGGCCCCGGTCTGTTGCTTTTGCTGCTGCGGCAGCGGAAGTAATTGCCCTTGTTGCTGCTGCTGGTTTGGATGTTGTAGTTGCTGCCGCTGTGGCGTTGGTGATTGTCTCTGTTGTTCTTGTTGCTGCTGTTGTTGTGGTTGTGGTTGCTGTCGTTGCTGTTGTTGTTGCCTTCGACTGGGAGAAGAGTGTCTAAGGCGTTTCTTCTTAGCACCCTCAGCATCTTCTCCGGGACGCTTGCTCACCCCAGTTGTCTTCACGGGGAACACAAGCCCTTCCCCGTCGCTGCTGCTACTCGAGACCATCATAGTCTCGGAAGGCCCGTCGGCAGGAGACTTCTCTACCCTCGGAGACGCTTGCGCCTCGCCACTTGTCTTCTTGGGGGAGGCAGCTTTACCTCCCCTACCAGCCTTGGTCTTCCTTCCTTTCCCCGTGGACGGGTCTTGGCTAGTGGCAGCCTTCTTAATGAGCAAAGTAACCCTCCCCAACATCTTGGCTTCTGGATACTCTGCAAGAAACGTACAAAGCAAGGTTAACGAACCAACAAGCAATGAGAAAGAAGATAAGCGGAAGACAAGACAATCAACAACATAAAAGCACAAGCAAGCCCGCCAGCAGGGAACAAGAAACAAGAAAAAGAAAAGTTTGAAAGGGACGACCATGCACGAGAAACGTGGATGGCCTTCCCCGAGCAAAACAAAACACCGCTTCCTGCTCCAGGAAGCTCCCGTACTCCTTGAAGTCCGGGAATGACATGCTGAGGGAAGAAGGGTCAACCATGATGACACCTTCTGGCAGACTACCGTCACTCAGACACCCGAGGAGCTCATCTACCCTATCGCAATATCTGTCAAAGGGTATCCTACGCGGATCTAGCCTAAGGAAGCGGGGATCGAACCCCATCTGAGAGGTTCGGGAAACCTCAGACAGGCTGGGGGTGTGGATCAATCGAAAACTAGTCTTACCTCTCCCGGAGGTACTAGCCCCCGGAGCCCCTTCGTTAGGGTAAACCGCGGCGTGGCGGGCCTCGATCTCCTCTTCCTCTGGCTGGGGGTCGGGGAACCTCTCCGCCCAACTAGGAGATAAAGTATTCTCGTCCCGGGCTACTTGGTTGATCACCTTGGACAGCTCCAGGGCAATCTGCTCCCGGATGTCGGCAGACACCTGACTTTGCCCCCTGCCACTCACTGGCTCGATGTTTTGGAAAGAGGCGAGTAGCCCATACTCCCTCAAAGATTCGGAGGTCACAAGTCCCTCCACTTTCAACTCTTCCTCAGAAAGCCCTTCGTAGAACTTGGACCTCCTTATCATCTCCGCACAGCGAGGTGTCCGCGGAACGACTTCTGCAAAATTCAAATACAAGCATTAGAGATCCTCCCAAAAGGCAAATCAAACGCAAAGAAACAAAGTTGAAAAGGAGAGGAAGGAGCACTTACCAGGGATTTTGAAGTCCAAAGATAGGGCTGGCACCCTCTTCAGCGGAAAGCCAGTCGTCAGGAACCAGTACTCCCGGAGGTCTGGAACCCTCGCGGTATGACAGGTGGGGCACATCACGTCCGGGTGCCTTTCCAGCCTGTAAAACCCCACCTTGTCTGAATGACCCCTCATAGGCTGAGACTTCAACCCGTAGAAGTACAGCACCTCCTCCGGGGTAGGAGCTTCCAGTTTCCGGGACTTGCAAAAGATGAACCACCCCGCTAGGAGCTTGTAGCTGGGAGGAATCAACTGGAAGGGGGAAATCCCCGCCTTCACACAGAAATTGGCAAAGTAACTTCTTAGGGGCAAGTGCGCCCCACACACTATGTGTGCCCAGCTCCAGGCACCAAAGCCCTCGTGACTCTGGCTAGCCGACTCGCCCAGCACCGACAGACGGTGCCACATCAGACCTGGGATGTTCTTCAGGCCTGCCTCGGAGGAATACAGCTCCAGCATGCCATAATTCCTGAAAAGGTTCGGCTTTTGGTCCATCTCCAAGATTGAACTATTGGAAGTCGGTGGGCTAGCCGCGACCACTTTCGCCTTTCCTTTCCCCTTTGCACCAGCGACAGGGGAACCCTTCTCCTGGGCAGAATCAGCCTCCCCCACAGCAAGGAGTTGTTCCTTTGAGATGTTCGTCACTGGACAAAAGAAAGAAAGAAGAAAACACTCTAAGCAGTCAGCACCCTTGTCATACCCTAGTGGTATCAAAGGCGTCGGGGAGACCCTCCCCGAAAACTGCTTGGACAGGCTCCCACCGAGCTTACCGAGGGATTGGCACCATGCCACCCGAAGGGCAGCAAGGAACCAGACTCAGACTCCGAGCCTAAGCCCACCAAAAGAAGTGTTTTTCCAGAGAAAGACACCCTAAAGGCATTCATGCTTATGCCCTAAAACAGCAAAACAAGGAATGACTTTCCAAACGCAAATCGTCAAAGCATGCAAAAAAGGCTACTTATTGACTCACATCAATCACATGCCTACCAAAGCCCTATTCACGCATGCACATAAGCGATAATGGCAGAAACCCCAACTCTAACAACTACCAACAACCTAAGGTTTGGGAGGAAAGAGCAAAGTAGAAATACTTATTGATATTCGGGTAGTCGGAGGTGGAAGGAGTAACCGGATCACTGCACAGCACGATCGCGAGAAGTAAAAGCTGCAAAGGCGAACGGCGATTCAAACCCTGAACTTCGGCGAATAAACCCACTGCCAAACCCAAAAGAAAAGTTTCTAGATCCCTTACCAAAAGAGGTGGCAAGGAATGGAAGCTTGGACGCCTGAGAGTTCGAAGGTTTGAAAATCTGAAAATCCGAAAGATAGAGAATTTGAAAGCGTAAAGAGGAAGAAAGGTCCGTTCCCTCGTTTTTATAGCAGGGAAGAAGTCGTTTCGAATTCCTCAAATGGACGGTCCCGATCTTCCCATTCCGTGTGCATCAGATCCAACGGCTGGAGATGAAGCGACGATCCTATTTATGACTCCTCGGATGGGAATAAAGTATTTATTTCCCATCATTACACCACCTCGGGCCCGGAGTACCATTAAAAACCGTCAAATCATTACTCAGATGACTGACGCACGCATACTCAACCAGTCGCCTCACGCACACGTCTTGGTCGCAGAACCATTCCCAGCATGACACGTGGTCCTTGCCGCACTTGAGTACTTGAGTTCAAACAGAAGAAATTCCCTTTCTTTTTCATACTAACACTCAGGCGGGAAAAAGGAACCCTTCCGGGAACACAGAAGGTGGCCCCTCGCCTAATCTAAGAGACCGAAATACCCGGAGGACTGTACAAGCTCCCGGATCTCTCAAAGCTCCGTGACCTTGGAGGTTAAATGTTATCCAGATTTCCGGATAGCGTTTAGATTGATGTCCTCGGGGAAGCAGAATTACCAATGTCTTTCGCGGTAGGTGACCAGAGCTCGCGGGTGGACAGAAAGGCTTCGCCTCTCCCGTTTAGTGTCTGGATTACTCTTTCAAGCAAACATGACACGGAGGCTCGTCGACCCTCTCGGACTCCCGAAGGGGTATCCTTCAGGGAAGCTCCTTCCAGGAGGAGCTCTTCAAGTGGTCTTCGCGGAAACAGTTCCGTGCCTCGCACGGAACAAAACCAAGCGGTCGAGTCATGGAGGAGGCATATGTGGAATGATATCCACCTGACACAGGATCCCGCCTGACACGCCCGACAGGTCAAAGCCGCACACATCCCAGCACGCCTAAGGGTACCTTTTCGCCTACTGTTCCGCTGACAACTTGGAAAAGACGGCTGACTTTGTGTGTTCCCCATACTTTCACGTAAATATACCCACATAGAGTCTTGTAGCCATGCTACTACAGTAATTGTATCCCCTATTTATGGCTGGTGTAATTAAGACTCATGTACGTAGAGAAAAACCCTAATCCAAAACCCTAGCTATAAAGACCCCTTCATTTTACAAGAAGAGGGGCGGCCAACAAATCACAGAGCAAGAACTCTACTAAAATCTCTCTAGCTTCATCTTCTTCAAGAGAACCCGAGAGAAACACTGTAAGTGTGTGAAGTTCTTGTACACCAGCCATCTTACTGTAATCCTTTCCAAGTATAATAACATCGACTCGTGGACTAGGGCTTGTTAACGCCTGAACCACGTAAAAACACTGTTTGTTTAGTTACATTTCAGCACTTCTACAGTTCTTATCTTTTTATTATTCTGTTTGTAGTCGTTTCCGAAAAACTCGGTAAACAAGCAGCAACTCTCAAGCTTGCTTTTTCTCGTCTCTCCTCAAGGAAATCTAAAGATTCAACTAGCAACTGGTGATTCTCCTCCTGGTCATACATGGCTCTCTGATGAGATGGTGGGTCTACTTCCACAGGTAACATGGCTTCATACCCATATGCCAAGGAAAATGGGGTATGACCAGTTGCTGTCCAAGCAGTGGTCCTGTATGACCAAAGAACTTCTGGTAATTCTTCTGCCCAAGCACCCTTAGCTCGCTCTAGATGCTTTTTTAGAGTATCTTTCAAAGTTTTATTTACGGCTTCAACTTGCCCATTGTCTTGCGGATGAGCTACCGAGGAGAAACTTTTCATGATGCCATGCCTAGTGCAGAAATCGGTAAATAAGTCACTATCGAACTGAGTGTCGTTGTCAGAGACTATCTTCTTGGGCAGACCATAGCGACATATTATATTCTTAACCATAAAATCTAACAATTTCTTCGAGGTGATCATTGCTAGTGGTTCGGCTTCGGTCCACTTGGTGAAATAATCCACAGCAACTACTGTAAACTGTACTCCTCCCTTCCCTTTGGGTAGTTTCCCGATCAGATCAATGCCCCATACTGCAAAGGCCACAGGCTCTGCATTTGCTTCAAGACATTCAGAGGCGCCCTGGGTACTTTATAAAATCTCTGGCATTTATCACACTTCTTCACATACTCCATGGAATCTTCATTCATTGTAGGCCAGAAAAATCCTTGCCACAAAATCTTTTTAGATAGACTCAGCCCCCAGCATGATCTCCACAGAACACTTCAGCCAATAAGTTTTTTGACTGGTCGGGTGATATGCACCTTAGTAGAGGCAAAGAGTACCCTCTTCTATACAACACCCCATCCATTATAATGTACCTAGCAACTTGCCTCATAATCTTCTTTGCTTCATTACGATCATCTGGGAGGATTCCTTGCTCAAGGTAAATAATAATGGGTGTCATCCAAGTGTTGGCTATTGTGATGGGCATGGATTCTTGTTCATTAATGCTTGGCTCTGCTAAGTATTCCACTGGTACTATATTAAAAGTTTCAGCTTCTTTTGCACTAGCTAATTTTGCTAGAGCGTCTGCATTAAAGTTCTGCTCCCGTGGTACCAGCTTAATAGTATACTCTTTGAATTGTGCTAGCAGATCCTTGGTCTTGTTCAAGTACGCCACCGTCCGCAGGCCCCTTGCTTGATATTCCCCTAAGACTTGGTAGACCACCAATTGGGAATCACTATTTATTTCGACCGACCGGGCGCGAACATCTCTACCCAAGCGCAAGCCTGCTAGGAGGGCTTCATACTCCGTCTCATTATTAGAAGCATTAAATCTGAACCTTAGTGCACAATGAATTCGATGTTTCTCCAGCGTGACCAATATAATTCCTGCCCCAGCATTATGTTCGTTAGATGACCCATCAACAAAAAGTTGCCAAGTAGGAAAATCCTCTCTCTGCCCAGTCACCTAGTCTTGCTGGTCGGGAATATCAGGAATTCCAGTACATTCAGCAATAAAATCCGCCAAAGCCTGACCCTTAATAGTAGATCTCGGTTGATACTTGATCTCAAATTGACCCAATTTAACCGCCCATTTAAGTATATGACCGGATGACTCTGGCCTCTGCAAGACTTGACATAGAGGCTGGTCGGTAAGGACTTTAATGGGATGTGCCTGAAAGTACGGCCGCAGTTTTCGAGAAGCAAGTACCAAGCAATAGGCCAACTTCTCGATCACGGGATACCTGGACTCTTCTCCTATCAGTCGCTTGCTAACGTAGTACACCAAATGCTACACTTTATCTTTTTCTGGTACTAGAGCAGCACTAACAGTATGTTCTGTGACTGCTAGGTAAATAAAGAGGTCTTCCCCATCAACTGGCTTCGAAAGAACAAGAGGTTGAGCCAAGTGCTCCTTTATGGCTTGAAAAGCTTGCTCACATTCTTCTGTCCATTCAAACTTCTTGCTTCCTCTAAGCAAGTTAAAAAACAAGACACACTTGTCCGTCGATTTAGAGATGAACCTGCTTAGAGCAGCAATCCGCCCAGTCAAGCTTTACACATCCTTAATTCTGGCCGGAGACTTCATTTCTACGAGCGCCTTTATCCTCTCTGGATTTGCTTCTATTCCTCGCGAGTTCACAATAAACCCTAAAATTTTTCCCAAACTTGCTCCAAACGAGCATTTGAGGGGATTCAACTTCATGTTGTACTTTCTCAATACTGCAAAGCATTCCTCCAAATCTCGTACATGTCCTTCAACTTCCTTTGAATTCACCAGCATATCTTCTACGTACACCTCCATGTTCTTGCCGATTAAGTCACGGAACATGCCATTCACCAAAAAATGGTAGGTGGCTCTCGCGTTCTTCAAGCCGAATGGCATGACCTTATAATAGTATAGCCCTATGTCTGTTCGGAAACTGGTATGCTCCTCATTGGGAGGATGCATACTAATCTGGTTATACCCCGAGTAAGCGTCAATGAAGGACAATGTTTCATGACCACAGGTCACGTCCACCAACTGGTCTATTCTTGGCAAAGGAAAACAGTCCTTTGGACATGCTTTGTTCAGGTCGGTAAAGTCCACACAAGTCCTCCACTTTCCATTGGACTTGGGAACTAACACTGGGTTTGAAACCCAGGCAGGGTAATATGCCTCCCTTATAAACATGTTTTCCTTTAGCCGCTCTACCTCCTCCTTGAGAGCCTTGGCTCGATCTTTGTCAAGCAACCTTCTCTTCTGCTGCACTACTGGATAGCTTTCATCCACGTTGAGCACGTGGCTGATCACAGTTGGTGAGATACCCACCATATCCTTGTGAGACCAGGCGAAGACATCTTGATTCATCCGCAAAAATTCTACCAGCTGCGCTTTTACTTCTGACTTCAACTTTTTCCCAACCTTGACCCCTCTGGTCGGGTCATTCTCATCTATTGGAACCTCCTTTAACTCCTCGGACGGTCCCACCTCACTTTCATAATCCCCTCCATTCCCTCGCTTTGGGCAACGCTCTATTTGGTGACTTTATCACCGAATGGGGCTTGTTGTTCACTTAAACCAAGAGTGCTTTCTTGGCCAAGCTCCTCAAACATTCCTCCTCGATCGTCCACAGCTGTAATGCTTTGGTCGACATCCATCTCATCTACCTCCTCCCTATCGGCACATACAATCATGTTGTTTTCTTTGGCCCCCTTTCGTTCTTTAGCTACCGAGGCATTATAACATTCCCTAGCCTCTCTCTGGTCTCCTCGGACGCAACCTATGCCTGCACTGATCTATAACTTCATGGAAAGGTGCCATATAGAGACTACCGCATGCAAGGTTGTGAGTAGTGGTTGACCAATAACCACATTATAGGCGGGCGGGCAGTCGACTATCAAAAACTCTGTCATAACTGTCTCATGCTTGGGAGCATCCCCTGTTGTGACTGGTAACTTGATCGTTCCAGCTGGTGACAACCCTTCTCCAGTAAATCCATAGATGACTTGAGAGCATGGCTTCAAGTTGTTGATAGATAGTTTCATCCTTTCAAAGGATGATTTGTAGATAATGTTCACAGAACTCCCTGTGTCGACCAGGCATCTCTTCACCTTCATATTTTCTATTTGGACTGTCACGACGAGAGGGTCATTATGAGGATATCTCACATGTCATGCATCATCTTTAGTGAAAGTGAGGGACTCACTTTCATACCGTGGGTTCTTCAGAGGCTGCTCCTCTACAGTCATGACCTCGGATGTTGATGCTGCGTCTAACTCATGTCGGAGTGTTCGAGCATACCTCTCCCTTGCCTTGTTGCTATCCCCAGCTAGATGTGGACCTCCACGTATGGTGTCTAGAGTGAAGTCCACAGGCTCGGGTTGCAAAGGTGGGGATCGGTGCCGCTTAAACCCAGGATTGTTGTACTTCCCTCTCCTTGGGTCTTTTCTGCTCGATATTTTTTCAATTTCCCCGACCAGAGGAGAAACTCTATCTCGTCCTTGAGATGATTGCATTCATTTGTGTCGTGACCATAGTCTCCATGGAAACGACAGAACTTATTCAAATCTCTCTTACTCATCTCCTTATTGATGGGTGGGGGTTTCCGGTAGGGGACCTCCTGATGACTTGCGAGATATATCTCTGCTCAGCTGGCCGAAAGAGTGGTGTAATTGGTGAACCGAGTTTCATACTTAGTTGGCTTATCGTTTGGTCCCGACTTAGCCTTCTTTTCATTGTGGCGGTTAGACCCGTTATTCCCACATTTCTTACCACCACTTTGATCATTTCCACCATTCTTGGGAGGATCAGTCGATCCGCTTGGATTGTTCAGGCCCTTCTCTCCCTTCTCAATCGCGTCATCCAATTTCATATACTTGTCTGCCCGGTCAAGAAATTGTTGTAACATTGAAATTAGTTCGCGATGAATACTGTCCCACAAAGGACTCCGATAGATTATGCCAGAAGAAATGGCCACCATCTTCCCCTCATCTCCAATCGCATTTGCTCGGTTGACTTCTCTCATGAACCTTTGTATGTAGTTTTTGAGAGATTCATCTTTCCCTTGTTTAATATCTGCCAAGTGATTGGCATAAACTGGAGGGGTCCGAGCAGCGCTGAACTGCCTACAAAACTCTTTCCTGAAACTCTCCCAAGAAGTGATGGAGTTTGGCTTAAATTTCCAATACCACTCTTGGGCAGTGTCAGACAATGTAGTGGGGAAAACTCTGCACTGATAGTCATCACTCACTCCGATCAGCTCCATTTGGTCTTCGAATTTCCCCACATGCCTTATCGGGTCTGCCTTTTCTGTATAAACTGGCAGTACCGGTGCTTTGTACTTCGCTGGTGGTTGGGCTGCTCTAATTCGAGCACAGAACGGGCCGCCACTCCTGTGGTCTACTGGATCGATCACAGAAGGTTGTTTCGACACACCCTGAACTGCTGCTTTCAGAGCATCAAGCTAGGCTTAGATGCCTGGGGCCACTGCTTGGGACTCATTCTCGGGACCGCCTGGTCGGGCGCTCCTATCCAGCACACCATCATCGAGTATTTCTACTTGACTGGTAGGTCGGTTCGGATTTCACCCTTCGACCAGGACGGTCCTTCTTTTGTCGGCAATGACATCTCGTAGATCCTTCTGAGAGGTATGCCTCCTTAACCGATTGAACACCGTATTCCAAGTTTTTTTGGAAGGCTTGCCGTGCGGGACATGCTCCTTGCCACTGCGCTGCTGGTTGGGATGCAGTGGTGGCCTTCCTGTCTGCGCTGGGCGGTCCTTTCCTCCTCGCTGGTTGTTGTCATTCTTCTCCTTCGATTGGTCAGTGTGATGACTATCAGCTTCATCACGACCATGCCCGTCTTTGAAGTGCAAAGTTTCTTTACCTCGAGGAGCTCTATTTTGCTCCTGCTCAGGTGGAGTTTTCTTACTACCTGACTTGTGACTTCCGGATCTGGAAGTCTCTGATCGGTGGCTCCTTGAGGGGGTCCTGGAGTACCCCCTTTGGGTTGAGGCAGTGCCCGATCGGACCCCATCTTCTTCTCGACCAGGTGGGTTACTACCGCTTCTATTTGGTCCTCGAGAATTGGGTCTGTCAGTGTTTTTTTGACCAGCTTCCATGGTCCTTGCTCCTTGAGCGGCTGCTCCTCGTGCTGCAACTTGGGCATTGGCCTGGGCCAGCTGCCTAGCTGCCTCCAGAGCGAGTGCAGCCTCGTGATGTCTCCTATGAGCCTCCTCCTGCTGTCGCCTGATCTCTTCACTCCTAGTGTCCATCTCCCGTCTTTGCTGCTCAAATGCAGCCTTCTGCCTAGCCATTTCTTCTGCGAACGACTCATCTCTGGCGTTGAATTGTGCCATTTCCTCCTAGAAAGCCCCCATGGCTTCCTGGAGTTGTTCAACCTCTGGAGTCACGTCCTCGAGCATGACTCTAGGCTCAGTCTCATGGTCTTGAGGACCAGGACCTTCTGATCTAGCAGGCTCTCTAGAGGAACCTGACTTCTTGGAGGCCGCATTGGTGTTCTTAGGCGCCATAATGCTATAGGGATTGTCTGTCTTTCTCTTCAGGCTCTCAATGAAAGCACCAAAATGTTGACTGCGTTTTTGTTCAACGACGTGTAGACGTCAACACGATAAAAAAACCTTCAAGAGAAATATACGACACAAACAATTTTTATAGTGGTTCAGCCCCAATGTGTTGGTAATAGCCTAGTCCACTTAGAGTTACAATTATAGCTCTACACTCAAGATCAGATGAACCTGAGTCAACTGATTTTCTTTAGTGCAGATGAAATGAATACAATATTTCTCCAGATACAAATATTCTCTCAGAAAATTAGAATCGAATCCCTTTTATGATGCCATGAGCCTTGTATTTATAGGCTCATGATCGTACAAATGATGTCCCCCATAATCGGGATATTTCTCTATTCTCACTATATTCAATTAATAATAATATTCAAAATACAACAATACACTATTTTTGTGGGATAATCTGAGAGATTCTCGCACAGGTATGACCGATTCTTGTTGAAATCGTTACTGGGATCCTTTGCGTAGCACTGTTCTATCTAGTCGGTCCACATCACACTCAAGAGGAGAACTGAATGGCCAAAATACCTCAGTGGTTGGCCAAGACAAGTGACTGGTCGGCCAACATATGTCTGGTCGGCCAAACACTTGGCTGGTCGGACAAGCACATGACTGGGCGGACAAACACTTGACTGGGCAGACAAGCACATGACTGGGCGGACAAGCGCATGATTGGGCGGACAAGCACATGACCGGTCAGACAAGCACATGACTGGTCGGTCATGACACTTAACTGGTCAGTCAAAAATCTTCACCGGTCTACCGGACCACTCCTAAGCCAGATTACCCAGCCATTCCTTGCCATTAGTCACTTTTATTGCCACGTCATCGCTTTCAAATTTTGGGGATAACATTTGCCCCGCAAGTTTATTATATGATATACGCACATAATAAACTTTTTTCTCCATTGTTGACGGCACCATAATAAAAAAAATCAAACTGTACATCTTCCCGCCTATGCAACAAACCCCGACGCCATAACAGACCATGATTACTGTAATTAACTGCTCTCAATCGTGGGAAGAAAATATACTCAAGGGAATTCCAAGAGTCTAAGAATAAGTGACAGTTTTCAATTTTTCCCTTTAAATAGACCCATAGGTGCTCATACTCTCATAAGCAAAAAAGAAGAGAAAAAATTTCCCTCTCCCTCATCTTTTTCCCTCTTGGCCGGATACCCCATAAGTCCTCTTCTTGGCCGAAATTTCAAAGCTCCATTTTCTTCAAGCAAATCCAAGAGTTCTTCAAGAAGTCACAACCTCTTCAAGACATATTTGGGTAAGTCCTTCTTCTTCATCTCCACTTATGTGTTTTTTTTTTTCTCAAAGCTTTAAGAAAAAATATGTGTAGGCCGAAACCCCCATAGGAAATTTTCTCTTGAGTTTGTTTATGAATCTTTGAAATACAATGTGTATTGTGGCTGTTTTGATGTTGTTTAGGCTATGGGTAACTCAATTTTGTCTTCAATTTCATGGAAATTTAAAGAAAAATGAAATTTTCAACCTAAATTGCATATATGGGTCTAGGGGTATTTGATGATAGATAGGATCCTTAGAACTTTTGGAACCTTTCAAATCCCCCACTTTGATCTTGTTATTGTGTATTTTGGGTGAGGAAATGTGTTTGTGTCCTATGGGAAAAAACCCATGACCGATCGGGTACCACTTAACTCTCCTCGGACCAAACCTAGCCCCTAGGAAATGCCTACACTACTCGGACAAGGCCCCTCGGGTGCCTTAATACCCCTTGGCACTCCTCGGATGCGCACACGCCAGCCAGACTAGATGCACCTGATCGGTCAGCACGGCGCTGCCTGCCAAGCCACTCGCGTATGCACGCCTGCTGTGCTCCTCGGAACCTAGGCGAGCCCCTCGGACGCTCCACAAATCCGCTCGGACACCGCGTGACATCCGCTCGGACACCTTATTGGCTCCTCGGACACCCGCACACACCGCCCCCAATTGCTGGGCCTAGCTCCTCGGACACTCCACCAATCCACTCGGACACCGCGTGACATCCGCTCAGACACCGTGTTGACTCCTCAGACACACCCTGATCCGCTCGGACATCACGCACTTTAGGCACCAAATTTTTGGCTTATCATTTTTTCCCTCATACATGCTCATTCTGGGGAGTAAAAAATATTTTTACTACCCAATAAAATATTTTCTGAGTAGTAAATAAATACTTTTCCTTTACATTAATTGATTTATGTTTGTTTGGTTACTCACCTCCCCCTATTTTTATTTGTTGTAGATGAGTCTCTTCGACTATAGGGGAGGTGACAACCATACAAATTCTAACACTTCCATTCCACAATCGAGCGATACTCCTCAAAGCAGCGACTCTTCGTCGAAGTCTCCTAGCCATCGCACCCCCGAGGATCGCCTTCGCCGTCTTAAAAAGATCCTCTCCCGATCAGCCTTATATTTCCTCCATGAAGAACATTTCTCAATCAACAGGCTGACCATTCAGAAATGAGGGTAAAGAAATCTAACAGACTTCCTCAAGACCAGGACCCTCAAGTGGGTCGCAGAGCGGCAAAGAAAGTAGTGGAATGCAGTGAAGTCCGAACTGCGGCTTCTTCAAGACCGCCTCGTCAGACAAAAAAACCCGGCAAGCCTCGGAGAAAAATTACTCAGAAATTTACTACCGAGATCCAACGATTAGCCGTTCAAAAACCGAGAAAAGAAGGAGAAGAAACACCTTCTTGGTTTACAGCCAAACCCTACAAACTTAACCCCGGCATGTTCGACAAACACATTCAAGCCTTGGGCCTGAGAGGGGTTAACGTGATATGTCTGCACCCTCATCAGAGAGCCAACAAGCCTAGTGGACCTTACTGTGCCTGGTCTAGGCACCACGTATACGCAGGAGCTACCATCCCACTACATTCTTTCTTTTTGTCAGTAACGGACTACTTCAACGTCTCTCCCTTTCAGATTGCCCATAATGGGATTCAGGCGTTGTCCGCTCTGTACATCCTTTACTTCCTGCAAGGCTGGGATCCATCCATTCCTCATGAAGTGCATTATCTCTTCGATTTCAGGACTAACCCAAGCCACAAGAATACAGGTTTTTTCCACCTCTTCCACAGGCATAAAGGGATTAAATACCTCCATGGTATCTCTCATAAGTCAAATCCTGGAAAATACTATACAGAGTATTTTCTTACTTCAGATATAAATTCCAAAAACTTAGCTTTTACACATGCGGGTCCATTTTACTAGCCCTTGCCTACCAAGGAAATGTGTTCCCGAGCAGAAGAATTGGCTAATATGTGCACCGAGGAGAAGAATGTGAAAGAGTTGGTTACTGTGGATAATCTTCAGATGGTGGGCCTATTACCAAGTAACCAAAACATCATAGTAGAGAGTACTACTGAGGAAGTGAATGCAACTGACCAGTCCAACGCTGATACTGAGGTAGTGACCGATCAGTTCTCTCCTGGACCGTCTTCCTACTCTCGTAGACCAGGTGACCTTATCATTAGGGAACCCCAGCCAGAGGATCAACGCAGACGTGTTATTCCCACACAGCCTGGGAAAGGAAAGACCATCCAACTTCATAGAGACCTAAGCTCATCATCTGATGAACAGGATGACTTCCTTGACCAAATCCTAAACTCAGGTCTAGTAGTCATAGTGAGATGTTTGATTTTAAATAACTTGGTTATATGGGATTAATAGAGCTGTCTGGTAGTTGTAATGTATTTACCTACATATTGCTTTACTTTTTACTAACAAATCTTGTGTTTACTCTTTTGCAGATTCAGAGATGTTCAGGCAATTCAACACCACTCTTGCCCAAAAGATGAAATCTAGGGAAGGAAGTGGCTCCAACCCCCCAAGAAAAGTTCCAAGGACAATCCCGACCAGCCAAGGAAGACAACCCGAGGATCCGATTACAATCCCGCTGCTGACCCCTTCGTCGATTTCTCCCTCTGCGAGCCTAACCCCCACTCGCCTGACTGGCTTAAGTGAGGCCCTTCGCACTGCTGGTAACATTGGGAGGAACTGCTTGACCAAACCCTTCATGATGCTTCAATGATTCAAAGCTTTGAATCCTTGCCTCGACTTAGTGTTGAAGTCGTCTTACAAAGAGAGCTCGCTCAGCTGATGAATGTAAGTATTTTATCACAAGACAGTTTGCTATTAATCATTTTTACTTGTAGTAACTTCATGTTTTCCATGCAGTCGCTTATCACCATCAGCCATGCTCAGCATCGAGCAGTATACTACAAGGAATTGATCAAGGTCTTAAATGATAAACTAGTGGATGCCTAAACAAAAGTGGAGACTTTAACTTCCTCAGAAAAAGATCTCAAATCCAAGGTGTAGCAGGCAGAGAAGACCGTGGCTGAGCGAAATGAGTCTCTTAGGGGGCTGGCTGACGAGAACAAAAAACAAACTCAAATCAACAAGTCCTTGACTGATCAGCTAGAGAAATTGACTCGTGAGAACGAGGAGCTAAAGCGAGAGAAAGAAGCCGATCTCGCTCGCTATGAGGAAATTTGTTTCAATTTCTTTTACCATGTGTGGAAGCTGAACAAGCCTCTCAAACTCGACTTTCTCACAGAGGAGGCCAAGGCAGAAGAGCTTGCCAAATGTGAGGCAAAGGCTGCTGAGGAGGCAGCTAATCCTGCTGGTACCACTCCTTTTTCCCCCACGCTATCGTTTCGACCGGAAGAAGCAACGGATGCTGAGGAAGGTGTTGATCAACCTGAGTGACAACCTGACCAGGGAGCCCCATAGCCGACCAGTGAGCCTCCATCCGACCAGAGAGCCTCCATTCGACCAGAGAGCCTCCATCCGACCAGCTGAATCCTTAGCATACTAGTAGACCTTTATTTTGTATTTTGCTACTGTACTTTTTCTCGTATGGCCAAGCTATTGGCATGAACACTTTACTTTTTTAGACTTAATCATTTAAAAGTTTTATTACATAGATGCCTTATATTTTCATATGAGTACTTAGTTTTCTAACTTAGAAATTCTAAACATATCGTAAGTTACTACTAAGCATGCTTTCTCACATTCTCATTGCTCTAACATTTTATGAGCATAGCGTTCTATTTACACACGAATAGTTGTTCTTAACTTAAAATTTTGAAAAAAATCCAAGTTAATCAAGCTTTGTAAAACAAGTTAGCTTAACGACCCTTTTGACTTGAAAGATTTACAAGTCAGCCTGAAAACAAATATCTTTGCTCGTGTTATTATTGCTTGTGTTGAATTATATTCCAGTATACCCTATGTGCCCCCCAAGGGATTGAGGGTTGAAAAATCCTTGATCACTTGCTACTTGACTGAATTTTTCCGAGCAGTTATTACTCGTGAAACACATTGAATATACAAAGGATATTTCAGCAGTTAAACACTGCAAAAACATGCAACTATTTAAACGTTGGTCATTCATCTGATGGATACCGACCAGTTGAACACTGCCCGGTATTTCCTTCAGAAAACCTTTTTTGTTTTAAGTTGTAATGACAGTTGAACACTGCCAAAGCAAGAATAATCAACACATATGCAAAATTTGTAGCAAAATTCGACCGCGCTGCGCGTGATCTCTTATATTACTCGTAAAAAAAAAGGACAAAGCGTGTCTAATTATGAGTCTCAAACAAAATAAAATTGTTCAGAATAACATGACATGTTAGCAAATAGCCAGTTCACAAACAACCTTAAATAAAAAGTTAAACACTTGAGACAAAGCTACTACTTTGTAAGCAGTATTTATTGATAATATTTCCTCAAGTGCTTGCCATTCCAATAGTTCCTAATCAGCTCTCCATTTAATCAAGCACGTTTGTAAGTGCCGGGTGGCAAGACTTGCTCAATTTGATATGGTCCCTCCCAGTTTGGTCCTAGTACTCCAGCCGCCAAGTCTCTGATGAACACCTTTCTGAGGACCAAATCTCCGACCTGGAACTTTTGATATCTGACTTTGGAATTAAAATAGCGAGCCACGCTTTGTTGATGAGCAGTAACTCTCAAGCTTGCTTTTTCTCGTCTCTCCTCAAGGAAATCTAAAGATTCAGCTAGCAACTGGTGATTCTCCTCCTGGTCGTACATGGTTCTCCGATGAGATGGTGGGTCTACTTCCACAGGTAACATGGCTTCATACCCATATGCCAAGGAATATGGGGTCTGACCAGTTGCTGTCCGAGCAGTGATCCTGTATGACCAAAGAACTTCTGGTAATTCTTCTGCCCAAGCACCCTTAGCTCGCTCTAGACGCTTTTTTAGAGTGTCTTTCAAAGTTTTATTTATGGCTTCAACTTGCCCATTAGCTTGCGGATGAGCTACTGAGGAGAAAATTTTCGTGATGCCATGCCTAGTGAAGAAATCGGTAAATAAGTCACTATCAAACTGAGTGTCGTTGTCAGAGACTATCTTCTTGGGCAGACCATAGCGAAATATTATATTCTTAACCACAAAATCTAACACTTTCTTCGAGGTGATCGTTGCTAGTGGTTCGGCTTCGGTCCACTTGGTGAAATAATCCACAGCAACTACTGCAAACTGTACTCCTCCCTTCCCTTTGGGTAGTTTCCCAATCAGATCAATGCCCCATACTGCAAAAGGCCACGGGCTCTGCATTTGCTTCAAGACATTCGGAGGCGCCCTAGGTACTTTAGAAAATCTCTAGCATTTATAACACTTCTTCACATACTCCATGGAATCTTCATTCATTGTAGGCCAAAAAAATCCTTGTCGCAAAATCTTTTTAGATAGACTCAGCCCCTCAGCATGATCTCCACAGAACACTTCAGCCAATAAGTTTTTTGACTGGTCGGGTGCTATGCACCTTAGTAGAGGCAAAGAGTACCCTCTTCTATACAACACCCCATCCATCATAATGTACCTAGCAACTTGCCTCTTAATCTTCTTTGCTTCATTATGATCATCTGGGAGGATTCCTTACTCAAGGTAAATAATAATGGGTGTCATCCAAGTGTTGGCTATTGTGATGGGCATGGCTTCTTGTTCATTAATTCTTGGCTCTGCTAAGTATTCCACTGGTACTATATTAAAAGTTTCAGCCTCTTTTGCACTAGCTAATTTTGCTTGAGCGTCTGCGTTAGAGTTCTGCTCCCGTGGTACCAGCTTAATAGTATACTCTTTGAATTGTGCTAGCAGATCCTTGGTCTTGTTCAAGTACGCCACCGTCCGCAGGCCCCTTGCTTGATATTCCCCTAAGACTTGGTAGACCACCAATTGGGAATCACTATTTATTTCGACCGACCGGGCGCGAACATCTCTACCCAAGCGCAAGCCTGCTAGGAGGGCTTCATACTCCGTCTCATTATTAGAAGCATTAAATCTGAACCTTAGTGCACAATGAATTCGATGTTTCTCCAGCGTGAACAATATAATTCCTGCCCCAGCATTATGTTCGTTAGATGACCCATCAACAAAAAGTTGCCAAGTAGGAAAATCCTCTCTCTGCCCAGTCACCTAGTCTTGCTGGTCGGGAATATCAGGAATTCCAGTACATTCAGCAATAAAATCCGCCAAAGCCTGACCCTTAATAGTAGATCTCGGTTGATACTTGATCTCAAATTGACCCCATTCAACCGCCCATTTAAGTTAACGACCGGATGACTCTGGCTTCTGCAAGACTTGACGTAGAGGCTGGTCGGTAAGGACTTTAATGGGATGTGCCTGGAAGTACGGCCGCAGTTTGCGAGAAGCAAGTACCAAGCAATAGGCCAACTTCTCGATCACAGGATACCCAGACTCTGCTCCTATCAGTCGCTTGCTAACGTAGTACACCGGATGCTGCACTTTATCTTCTTCTTGTACTAGAGCAGCACTAACAGCATGTTCTGTGACTGCTAGGTAAATAAAGAGGTCTTCCCCATCAACTGGCTTCGAAAGAACAGGAGGTTGAGCCAAGTGTTCCTATATTAGCCAGTTGTTGATGGAATCGTTAGATTTGGTAGGCGAAAAGCGCGAGCAAGCCCAACTCCGAGTAGCAGCTTACCAGCAAACGGTCGCCCGGTATTTCAATTCTAAAGTACGTGAAAGGAAATTCAATGTAGGAGATCTAGTACTTAGAAGAGTTTTCCTCAGCACCCGCGATCCGGCCGCTGGCGTCCTCGAACCTAACTGGGAAGGACCTTACCAAATCGAAGAAGTCCTCCATCCAGGCACTTACAAACTTGCTCGCTTAAATGGAGATCTCATTCCTCGCTAGTGGAATGGAGAACACCTGCGCAAGTACTATCAATAAACAATTCTTCTTAAAGAATTGGCTTGTATTAATTCTACTTTCTACAAGTTTATGAACAAGGGTTAGTCATTTTTGTGACTGATCGCTTATAAGTGTAAGATCATTTTATTGATCACTCGTACAGGCACGATTGTCCATTTATCACGAGAAATAAAAGGGATTGTGCGCAGCCAGTCAATCTTGCCAAACTATTGTATTTATTACAAGTATTTGCTCATTACGTGTGTTGTTTTGCTATATTCTCATTTTAAAATTTCTCCTATGAGCAGAAATGTTCGAACAGGTCCTAGTCAAGGGAAGTGACCGAGGAACTAAAGCTCCTCAACAACTTGGGGGCATAAACGGTATCTAGTAAGCAAAGCATATCAAAAGGTATGTAAACACACGAGCAAAATAAGTGAAAGCATGCTAGGGTACTTAGAGTATTTTTCAAAATTTTATTATTTTGTTAAATCAAACCAAAGTACTATGCTAAGTTCGGTCACGCGAACAGGTGTTATAATAAGATGCAAATATTATATAATACCAAAAATGAAATCCTTTACACCGCGAGCAATTACTGCTCGAATGTAATTGTTTATTAAAAGGAAAAAAGTTGCCCATGCAGCAATAAAAGTTAAAAATTGTCTTTACATCATGACTCGTAGGTTGTGTATCTCAAAAATAAAGAAAAAAGCAGATAGACTTATGAGGTGGCCGGAGGATCTTGCAGTGACTCTTGTTGCTGCTGGTCGACAGTAACTCCAGCATCTTCTCGGGCGCCCTCAATGCCAGTTGCTAAAGAGATCTCGGGAGACCCTGGAGTCTTTTCTTCTTCTAAGCGAGCAGCACACCTCGCCAGCTTCGCCTCCCTTATATGATCTGGAAGATAGGAAAAATTGGCGTTGGGGTTGCTTTTCCAGAACATATAAAAACATTCAAATGCCGCCTCTCGTAGTCTTCAAGGTTGTGGGCGTTCGCCTCCTCCAGAGCAGCAGTCTCCTTACGGCTTATCTCCAGCTCTGCTTGAAGCTTATGGGCTTCCCGGTAGTTAATGAGCGAGACCTCCTTGTACTGCTCCTTGGAAGCGGTGATCATGGCAATGCTTGCTTCCTTCTTCTTCAGCTCCTCTTCGAGGGAGGCAAGTTTGGCCTTAGCCGTTTGCAACGCCTCAATGTGCTTCGCCTCGGCCTCCTTGAGCGCCTCAGTATGCTTTACCTCAACTTCCTTGAGCTGCTCGTTGTGATTAGCTTCAGTCGTTTTAAGCTGCTCGGCATGTTGGGCCTCAGCAATGCTAAGCTGATCGCTAAGCTTCTTCTCGAACTGGGCAGTCAGTGTCCTCAAGCTCCGCCAGCCAAAACTCATGGTAAGAACTCCCTGCGATCAGAAAAAGATAAAGTTGTTAGTAATAATAAATTGACGAAGAAAATTAGTAAAGTACGGTAAAAACGGAAACTTACAGCAAGCACTTCGTTCAGTGCACGGTTGAAGACTTGATCAACCGCCATGGAGCCAGTCTTTTGGATCACCTCTCGGCTGTGACGGTGCTTTGTTGTTCTGGTCAGCCTGTCTTTGGCTGAATTGAGCACCACGCTCGTGAGATCTTCTCTCGAGGCTTCTTCTCGGTGACCAGCAGGCGTCTGGTCGGTGGAAGCTGGAGGAGTGAGGTCGGCGGGAACTGGTGGAGGAGTTTGTTCGACCGGATCTGGGGGGGTCTTGATTTGCAGGAATCGGCGGAGATGTCTCTTTGGCAGGAGCTGGTGGAGGAGTTGTCTCCTTTGTGGGACAAGGCGCAAAAGGGTCCTCTGTTCGAGTCCTCTTCACGGAAGGGTTGCTGCAGCCTTCCCCAAGCTGGCGCTTGCTGGACTTTTTCTTGCTCGTCGATTTGGCGTACAAGTCAAAGGCTCGGTCAGCAGGCATGTCTGCAAGGGAGCAACAAATGAACAGTCAGGAAATATAATAAAAGAAGCTTACTATGATAAGGAAACAAGGGCAAAGAAATTAAAAGTATAATACCGAGTTATAATTGTTAGTTGCTACACTATTTACTTTACTAGTCCTACACTCACTCTCTGGCCTGAAGAAGTATGAATTTAAAGTAGTTGTGTATTTAAAGTTTTCGTCCTCGTCAAATAGGTGACAGGGAATAGGCAGACTATCTAAAAGCGAAAAACCAGTACCGTTCTCGTCTGATGATTCAAGAATAGGCTCGGAGGTCTTCTTCTTGCCTTTCCCTAAGGGAACTGAATCAGCAGCATGTCGTGGGGCATCAGATGGTTCATTAATGGTCACGCATGTTGCCCTCCTCGTCGGGGGTTGTGACACATCTTGTTGTTGTTCAGGGATATCTCTGCCAATGGCACTCCCCGCTGTGGATTCCCTCACATCCTGGTGAGGTGCCAGAAGGCCAACCAGCCTCAAATTGGCCTTTTTGACCAGCTATTTGACGCTTTTCTCTACGTCAGTCATGCTGGCTAAAAGGGCCACTCGAATCTCCATCTCTGGAGTGGGAACTAGTTGTAACCATGGACCTGAACGACATAAATGTTATAATAAACGCGTGGGAAAGCTAAAAGGTATTTAAGCGACCAGTGAGTAAAGAATTTACCTCCTTCAGTGAAGGCCAGGTTGTTGGCGACCAAGTCTGTGGTTAGAAAGTACTCCTGGAAGTACTTTCCTACTTTGGATTTGTAGGAGGTTTCACTCAGGAAAACGCGAGTCGATTCCTGGTGGTAGAAATAAAAAAACCCTGTGTTGTTCTGATTGGAGTTGGACTTGAGATCGAACAAGTAGTTGATCTCATGTGGCGTTGGGACAGGCCACTTTTTATGGCTATAGAGGATATAGAGGGCAGAAAGCATTCTATACATGTTTGGGGTTATTTAGAAAGGAGCGACCCCGAAGTAATTGGCCACTCCCTGGAAGAAAGGATGGAGAGGTAGGATTGCTCCTGCCTCAATGTGATATCTCGACCAGGCGCTGAAGGCGCCACCGAGCAGGTTTGCCCGCTGGTCAATGGTAGGTAGGAATAAAGTTACCCCAGAAAGTATGTATTTCCTGAGGAAATTGTTTACCATCCTAGCAGTGATTTAGCTAGAAGGAGCAAGGTACCACTCGACATCTGGTTGAAGGACGTCCTGGGTTTTGGCTTGTGTGTGGATTCCTGGCTCAGGTGTATTTTCAGCTCGACCACTGGTCGAAGGAATTTCAACCCGAGGAGCAGGCTGATTTGCTTGAAGGTTGGTTGCTTTTTCTGGGCGATGGATTTTACTCTACCCATGTTTGATGGACTGGTCGAGGGTCTGTTTAAGGAGGTATAGGAAAAAGGAATCCCCAGAATGAGTAGCAACGGCTGTTCTTCGTCCTCGAGCAGCTGAGCGAGCATGTCGTCGTCGATTGGCCTCTCACCTCCCCACGGATCGTGCATGAAAATCTGCGAACAGAGAAGGGGGAGATGAAAATTTACGGCCCAAAAGATCAAGAGGTGTGAAAAAGCTGGGATAACGTTGCTCGCGTATAAAAGTTAGGCTTTTATACGACCAGCAGCATTCTAGCAAAAACACTAAGTTACATACGAACAGTTTTGAAACTGATCAAAAAGCAGAAGTAAAAACTTTTCAGGAAAAACTTTTTCGACTCTGAAGAGGCGGGAAAAACCCAATTTTTCTACAAGCTTAAAAATTGAATTTTTACTTCGATTTTACGCCCAAAATTCATGATCCTAACTACCAAACTGATCCTTAACCCCTACCAAATATTATTTCAAACTTAAGTCTACGTGCCCGTGTACCCCGAAGCATTTTTTTAAGAACAGTAAAAAATATTCAAGAACTCAGAAACTCAGATAAAAAAATATTGCATGGCATATCAACAACTGAAAAGTTTGAGGAACTTACTTGTAGAAAGGATGGAGTAGAATTCTGAGACGCTTTGGCTAGGCAGAGGCTTCGTGAATCGTCAAGAACCGCCTGAGTTTCTGAAGTTTTTGCGCCTTGTCTTCGATTTTCTTGAGGGTAAAGGTAAAACGTAAAAAGTGAAAATTGACTCTGAGGGATTATTTATATTAGCTGAGGAGCAGTTACCTAGGTAATCATTTTAGGTAACTTTTCAAGGCAAGGGGAAACGCAATATCCGTCAGACAACTTTTGGGAAACTGGAAAGACATGATTGGTTGCCTTTTTTGAGAAGGCATGGACGGCTCTGACAGATTTAGTGGGGCGTGCGAAGGGTTAGTCTCCTAAGTTTACTTTATGCTTCTCGCAGTAAAATAAACTTGGGGTGCAAATGTTTACCCAAAAATGGTTGTTGATGACGTGGCAAGAATTTCTTACACATGGTTGGCACGTGGCAACTTTGAAGTGAAGGGATGTTGTTCGCCTATCGACCAAATGATTATTGCTTCATTAGATCTTGTGTTTAGATGCGACCAGTCTGGTTGCATGCTTCTATTCACTTCATTTAAGATATGAAATCTTGTAATAACTACATTTATTATATTTTCTTTTTATTACCTTGATACGCTGATATTAAGGATAATTAAGGCCCATCGGCCCATGTAACCTCCTTGAGCCTATAAATAAGAATGAGAAGGCTCAAGGAAGGGACCTTGGGGAACTCGAAGACTTTTAATCTTTGTATTTTGAGAGAAAAGCATAGTGTGATTATCCACCGAAAGTTGCAATTCTCCTAAGGTTTGTGAAACTTGAGAACCCTAGTTCTTTGATCACGGCATTGAGATTCAATATCAATAAGAACACTAAGACGTAGGTTATTACCACACAGTTGGGGTCGAACCACTATAAATCACTTGTGTCACTTTCTTCCTGTTTGATTCTCTTCTTGATTTTCTTTTTATTCTTTGTCGTTATTTTGACTCCGTGTCGTTGGCTAAATCAAGGGTCAACAATGAGATTTAAAAAAATATATAAAAATTTATATATATATATTCATATATAAAAGTGGTATTTATGGTAAAGCGCAATGTTTATAAAATATAATATTTCAATACTCAAACTTTTTTTTTGACGGAAAAAATATCTATAGGAAAAATACTCAAAGATACTCAAACATTACACATTTACTACCTAAACAATCTTATTTTAAACTATAAAATAATTAAAATTATATATAAAAAAAATTAGAGTACCTAAATTAATTATAAAATTAAAAAAAAAATTATTTAATATAATAAATATTTCTGACAAAAAAATCAATAGCTAAAAAAACCTTTTAAAATAGAAAAAATAATTAAAAAATATTTATTAACTATTTACATTTAAGTGCTAGTAACAACCTTCTATTTTAACCTCTTAGTCAACCTTCACCTCCAAAAACACATATCAGAGTATTTTTTTTTTCTAATTTTTTTCATGGTAATGTTTGTTGTAGTTACGGCATCCTTCTTATAAATTTTTGAAAAAATTTGAATAGTTTATAGTATCGAAAATAAAATTTCTGATATTTCGGTTTACCACACGTGTTCGAAAAAATATAAGCATGTTTTTTACACTGTAAACTATTCAGAATTTTTCGAAAATTTGCAAAAAATATGTCGTAACTACAACGAACACCACCTTGAAAAAAGTTGGAAAAAAAATACTTCGGCATGTATTTTTGGAGACAAATGTTGACTAAGAGGTTGACCGTTGCACTTCTCTAAATGATATTAATTTTTAATATAAGTTATATTTTTATATAACTTTAATTATTTAAAACAATTTATATTATATTCTTAACTATTTGAATAATAAAAGTGCAACGTTTTAACAATTAAAAAAAATCTCATAAAAAATTAACTTTCACCGCAAATACTCCACTATAAAAATAAAACAATCAATCAGTCATGAAAAATTAAGGTAAAATAATAGGATTTCATGGAGTGTTAATTAATACAATATGAAAGCAAATGTGAAATATGAATATCATATATACCTTTGTTTTACAATTAGAAAAGCAAATGTGAACGACCTAAAAACCGTCAAAGTTAAAAGAAGTAAGGAGAAAAGACGTACACATCGATCTATCAGTTGAAGGAATAAAGCAAATTGAGAATCCTATTATATTTTTTTCAAATGGGAATCATATTTTAATTAAAAAGGATATATAGCTCACTATATATATATAGTCATAGTCACTATTCCATTATATAAGTTTTATTACATATAAAATAAGTCTTAGTGAAATCCACCATCAACACCTTCACAACTTATAACAAAAATAAAATTTTATAGAGGAGAGACCACCCATTTTTCTGATTGGCCCCACATACCTCTACTCCATTAGCAATAACACACGTAGAAAAAAAATATTAAGCTAAAATTTATAATATAGTACAGTAACACCTTTATTATAAATTAATATTTATAATGTCGGGAACAGTGGCACAAAAATTTCAATAAAATATTTAGAAATGATAAAAATATTCATAAAAAAGTAGTAAATTGTAAAATTTAGAGGGCATAATTGTCAATATTTACATAAAAATGACTAAATATAAAATTTGTAGGGCATAAATGCCAAGTTTTATATAAAAAGGAATAAATAGTAAAACTAATATTAATTTTTTTAAAAGAAAAAAAAAATCAGTCTGGGCAAGAGCTCACTCTATGCACCATCTAGCTCCGTCTATGATAAAATTAATGAATGCACCTAAATTGTTACACCAAATTTTTTTTAACCCATTAAGAAATCTTAGAGATGAAGTTCAAAAAGACAAATTTTAACATAAAATAAGTAATATTAGAGTTATAGTTTACAAAGCTCTTACAATTGAGTTATGTAATTTATTCTTTTTTCATAAATAGTAATAAGATTATTAATTTATATATTATCTTAATTTTGCTAATTATTCACCTTTGGTCTCAAACTGAGCCGAGACTGGGCAATATATAAGGTTAGTAATCAAATGCGTATTAATTTATTGATTTTATGTTGTCACTGGCTAGTGTTGTATATGTATGTGTATATATATGTTGTATGTGTATGCATCCAAAATCTAAAAGAGAGTGAAGAAACAAGTATAATCAATTAGTCGGGTTTTGGTATTTTTTTTTTTCGCCATGATGAGATCATCACTATTTTTGGTTGCAGCAATTTTAGTGATGGGTTTGTGTGTAAATGCCCAGCTGAAGACCAAGTTCTATTCCTCTTCATGCCCCAAAGCAGAATCCATAGTGAGATCAACCGTTCAATCGCACATGGACAAGGACCCAACGGTGGCTGCTGGCTTGCTTCGCCTTCATTTCCACGACTGTTTTGTTCAGGTTCAATAATACTAGTAATATATATTAAATAAATGATCAGCCTAATTATTATATAAGATTGATATTTATGTGGTGTTGATGAATGGAATGAAGGGCTGTGATGGTTCGATACTGCTGGATGGGTCCTCGGCCGAAAGAAGTGCAAGAGCAAACACAGGTCTAAGAGGGTTCGAAATGATTGAGGATGCCAAAGCTCAGTTGGAGGCCTTGTGCCCTGGTGTTGTTTCTTGTGCTGATATACTTGCTTTAGCAACTCGTGATGCCGTTGACTTGGTACGTACATAGCATAAATCAATTTAATTGATATTATTCATTATGACTCATGAGATTCGATATTACTTTATAACAAAAAATAAGTTACACAAAAATTATTTTATTTTTTTATATGTGTTTGTGTGTGTGCGTGTGTAGAGTGATGGGCCAAGTTGGTCGGTTCCAACAGGGAGAAGAGATGGAAGAGTGTCTTTGGCGTCCGAAGTGACTACGTTGCCTTCTCCTTTTGATTCTGTTGATGTTCAACTCCAGAAGTTTGCAGCCAAAGGCCTTGACGATCATGACCTTGTCACACTAGTTGGTATATATATATATTATGTCTTATTTTCCTTGTATTTTAAACATAATTGAGACTTGTTAATTCGATCCACTGTTTTTTATTTATTGATGCAGTACTTAATCTAGGTTTGAAACTCATAGTTTCTTTTTCATACAATGATATTAATGAGTTGACACATCTTGTGTTGTGGTCTTAGATTCAATATATTTTTACAAACACAAAATAACAAGTAGTCGTATATATTGTAACGTCCTATTTAACCAAACTCTATACTTTTTTTTGTGTGTTTAGGGGCTCATACCCTTGGCCAAACTCATTGCATGTTTGTAAGCTACCGTCTGGACAACTTCACAAAGACAGGAAACCCTGACCCAACCATAGCCCCATCCTTCCTAACTCAGCTCCGAAGCTTTTGCCCCAAAGGAGAACCCTCAAAACTCGTGTCGTTGGACCCAGACAGCCACACCAACTTCGATGCTAGCTTCTTCAAGAACGTACGTGATGGCAAGGGCGTTTTGGAGTCTGACCAGAGACTCTGGGGGAATGATGATACACGCCCACTTGTGCAGAAATATGCAAGCAGCATTAGAGGCTTATTGGGTTTTAGATTTGAGTATGAATTCTCTAAAGCTATGATCAAAATGAGTAGTATTGAGGTCAAGACTGATACTCAAGGGGAGATTCGAAAGACGTGTTCTAAGATTAATTATTAGGTTATCATTATGTTTTAAGTAAATGATCTGCCTGCATGTGCCAGCAACTTATTAAAACAGATGGGCTTTATTAAATAAAAGAAGTAAAAGCGTAATAAAATCATTTCGTCGCCTGAGAGATTCGAACTCTCGCGGGGAAACCCCATGTACTTAGCAGGCACACGCCTTAACCACTCGGCCAAAGCGACCTTGTTAATAGTTTTGTCAACCAATAATACAAATCGCTTTAACCAAATAAAATCCTAAATATTACAAAATTACAAATATGTTTATATCCTCCCATTACTAAGTAAATTTGTTTAAATAGTATAAATACACTAAACATGCTCCATAATTGGTGTATTATTAATTATATGATTAATTTATTGTTTATTATAAAAACTATCCCTTTACCTATTGGAAAAAAGCTAATTACTCCTATCTAATCCTAACATAACAAAAACTTACAAGGCCATCTTGGGTATCTTTATCACAAAGTTGAAAGAGTTTGACAAAACTTAATGATGGATAAATTAATGTATTATTTTATGTTTATAGGCATGTTATAAAATAATTTGTATGTCATTTTTGATCGAGTTGTTATGTTCTAGAAATTAACTAGAGAAATTATTTTTATTTTGAAATGATGAATTTTTTGCCAAATTTCTGATGTTAGTATTTTTGGGTTCGAACTAATTAGAACCTCGCCTGAACCTATTTTGATGTTAGTTCAAATCATTTTGAATTATATAGGAACTAGGTTTAAACTAAGTTTGAATCAAATTCAAGTCAAATCATGTTAGAATTAGGTTAGGTCAAACATTATTCAAATTAGGTTCAAACAAGTTAGTCGAATTGATATTGAACTGGGTTTGAATAAATTTTTTAGTCTATGAGTTTTATCCTAATTTATTTTTTATATGTTTTACAAATTAATTATATACAAGTATTGTTGTGTTATACAATGAAGAGTTGGAAACAATTTGCCAATCAAAGTGGCCATTCAGTGCAAAATGGAACAAATGGATGAAGGTAGTAAAATGTTTCACTCGCAATAGTCTTGTTCATCATCTGTGCACAAAAGAGTTCATACAAATTCAAAAATTAAATAGAACAATTTATACAAAATCCTAAATTTCATCCATGAAGATTAAATATTTACATAACTATGGTTCTAAGTTATGATAAAATATATTTAAACAAGCCTTCTCCCTAAAGAATTGTACGTTATTGTTATTGACTTCAAAAAGAGGATGTTTCACCAGCAGATACTCTGAATGCTTGATGACATAAATACCAAATTTTTTGCTGCAATCATACAATTTTTTTAATGAGATTCAAAAAGTTAAAGGATATTGATTATAAATTTTTTTTGGGTTTTTTCCATTGCAGTCTTTGTTCTTTACACTTATGTCCCAAAAATTAATTTTGTATCAGTTAGGTCTCAAACTTTTCCAAATCGTATCATTTAGATCTCTAAATGCTATTTTTATTTATTTTTTCTTTCAAAATACATAAATAAAATATAATAAATAGTGAATTAATCTTAGAAAAAAGTGGACTACTAAATTTATGACAATACCAAACATGACATATATTTTCATAACATTTAAAAAAATATTTAATAGTTACAAACTAAATTAATTTTTCCTTGAAAAAAATTATAACTCATACTTTTTTTAATATTAATAATTGAACTGTCACAAAATTATCAATATTTATCATGTACATATTTATTTTTATTTTGTAAATTTTTTTTATAATGCAACTTATAACTAATCATATATAAATATATATATATATGCACATAAATAACTTTATATACATCATTAAGTTTAAAAAAATGTATGAATTAAACAAGCATAAACATAATAAAAATTGATAATATCAAAATAATTGTGACGACCCAAAATCACTAATAAGGCTTAAGGGCCTTGATTAGCGTGCCGGGAGGGCATAATTGGTTTATGTGTGATTTAAATTATTAAATGCATGATTATGTGATATGCATGATTATATGATTATATGGATATGTGAAATGCATGTTTTTGAGTATTAATATGCATGTGGACCATGTTTAGCTTACATGGACATATTTGTAATTTTGGCCCGTTGAGGGCATAAATGTGATTATATGTGATAAATTGTTGAGACCACATTATTATGTGGATATATTTGCAGCATATGGCTCGAGACGGTCCTAGTAAGCGGTTTGGCGAAATAGTCACAACGGGAATTTATACCCGGCTCGGGGGAGCCTGGGAGTATTTTTGGGAACTTAGGAAATATATTGGGGATTATTAGACATTGGGTAAAATAATTGGTGATTAATTAGATGACGAGATTTAAGTGGTAAATATTAGGAATACTCGAGAAATTAGTGGGAATGGGGAACAAATGACTATTTTGCCCCTAGAATGAGTTAAGGATTAGTTTATTTGGGGAGGGAAAAATAGTCTTTTCCTAAGTCTAAGGATATACTCAGGCTTTTTGTTAGAACAAAGCAAAAGAATACAGAATAATCTAAGGAAAAAGAAAGAAGGAAAAAAACTCTCATCTCACTGTCTTTCTCACCCTCACGATTTCTCTTCTCTCCCTCTCTCTTGGTGTCTAATTTTTGGGTTGTTGAAAGAGGCTTGAAGCTTGGAGTTTTAGACAGAAAGCTAAGGAGATTCAAGCTGATTTGGGGCTGGAAAAAATAGAGAAGAAGGTCATTCATAATTGAGGTAAGAATTTGGTTTTCAACTCTGAGTTTTATTTACTAGGTTTGATAAGTAGAGTTTTGAGTATTCAAGTGATGATTGTGGCTGAATTGGGTTATGATTTTAGTTGTATTAAGTCAATGATTGATGGATATTACTGTGATTATTATGTCTGAATTGAGGTGTGATTTCTGTATTAATTATTGGATATTAGTTGATGAAAATAAGTGAATATGGGTCTAAGTTCGTAGCTGAAATTGGTGTTGAATTGAAGGGATGAGTGGGGAAAATTCTGGGCAAAGTTTGAGTGTTCTTGGCTGGGAGAAGGAGGAGAAAACCCAGGTTTTCTCTGGGTTCGTAGGGCACGCCGCGACCCAGTCTGGGGGTGCCGCGGCGCATGTGGCCCTTCTGGCCTGGGATGCTCTCTAACTTGGGGGCACGTCGCGACTTTCTTGGCCAAGTCGCGACCTGCCTCCCCTTTGGCTTGGGAGCTTGCTCTCTGACTTGGGGCAAGTCACGACTTGCTGAGCCAAGTCGCAACCCGCCTAGGAAGTTTGGTCTTGGAAGTATTTCAAGTGTTGTTAGGGCTCGAGGGTTCGAACCTAGGTGCTCGGGACAATTTCTACTACCCGATTTAGTAGAAATTGAGGTCCCGTAGGCTAGTTTTTGTTCCCTAGGTATTTTATTTCTTATTGGAAGTGATGGATATCAATGGCCCTTGTGACTAGGTTTATTGCCAAGGCTCGAGGCTAAGGATCGTGCTCGGAACCAGTTCACCTTCTCCGCTCGGAATCAAAGGTAAGAAAACTGCACCTGTTTGTGTGGCTATGTTGGGACTAGGGTTCCTTATATTTGTATACAATGTTGTATGCTTGTGTTATGCCATGTGAGCATGAAATAAACGACCTAAGAGTGGAAAAATTGATATTTGCGCACAGGACGCGGCTCATCCATTGGTAGCTGAGGTTAGTTAAATAATCAATGAGCTTGGCCTAAGCGAGCCAAAGTCAGTGGGTTAAACAGATGGTGCGTCCTAAGGGCATCGACCCTGAGTATCGTATGATGTGTTTACTGTTGTTAATCTGATGATTATGGCATGTTGAATACCTAGATGATATATTATTGATTTGTTGATTGATATCACTGATTATGTGAACGCCATGGTCTGCTGAATATCTGGTTAATGTTTTGTGAATTATTTGATTATCGTTATTGCTTATGCTCTATATTATGGTTTTCTTGCTAGGCCTTGGCTCATGGGTGCTACGTGGTGCAGGTAAAGGCAAGAGTAAGCTAGATCAACCTGAGTTGAAAAGCTCTGGGGCGGAATGTACATAGTCAGCTGCTCGGCCGCTATGGCCGAGGGATGGTACAGGGACAGGAGAACCTAAAATGCCTATTTTTCCATTAGAGTGGCTTGTAGTTGTACATAACCTTTGAAATTTTGTAAACTGTCCTTTAAACCCTGTTTTTGGGATCTCATGTAACAAACGTTTATTTAAATGAAACTTATTTATTTATGACCAAAATCTTTTAACCCTAATTCAATTATGGCTTTAGTGTCACATTTTTAACTAAATAACTTGATTAGCAAGTCTTGCACCTTTATAAATACACAGTGTAACAGTCTTGGTTATCCAGGGCGTTACAATAATCGAGATAATATAGTTATTAATATTAATTATAAAACAATAATGTCGGTAAAAATATATTTTTTTTAATGAAACATTAATTTAATTTTTAAAAATATGAAATATTTTTAAAAATGCCATAAAAATAATTTTTTCTCATGTCATGTTTGTTATTGTCATAAATTAAATGTCAAAATATTTTAAGAATGATTTACCATTTATTTTGTATTTTTTATGTATTTTAAAATAATAAATAAATAAAAATATCATTTAGGGACCTATTGATACGAATTGAAAATATTGGGGACCTAACTGATACTAAATCAACTTTTAGGACCTAAGTGTTACAAAGTGTAAAGAATGAGGACTGCAACTGAAAAAATCCCAAAACTTTTTTATTAATAACATGAATACTACTTAACATTGAAGGCTGTTCCAAAATATAAAATTATATAAATATATATACAAAACAATAGAAAATATAGAAAGTTTGAACCAAGCCATAGTGGTGATACGAACATCCTAGGCTATTCTAGGTTGTAGCCCCTGGAGAATCCTCTCCCTCCTAGTCCCATCAGTGGGCACTAGCTCCATGGAAAACTTTGTCAATCTATCAAATTTCAGAGCATACTCAGTCATTGATGTGTTGCCCTGAAGTAATCTGCTGAACTCTTCAGCTTTTGCAGCCCTGGTGGCATCATTATAATACTTTTCATTGAATAGAGTCTGAAACTCTTCCCAACTAAGAGCATTTACATTTCTGGTCTGCGATATCACTTCCCACCAAATTCGGGCATCCTCCCAAAACATATATGTGGCATAAGCCACCCTCTCATTACTAGACACCCTCATAAAGTCAAGGATGGTGGTAACCATGCCCATCCATTGCTCAGCCTTAGGTAGATTTACACTGCCCTAAAAAACTGGAGGTTGTTGTTTTCTGAACCTTTCATAAAGAGGTTCCCATTTACTTCCAGCCTTTGACAACTACTCAACTGATGGCACCGCTACAGGTGGTGCCTCTGGTAGAATGTTCCTTACAGGAACATGTTGTTGTCTCAGGAGGCAGATTTTTTCTTCCTACCTCATAACTTTGGCTTTCAAATCAGCAAACAACTATTACGAGTTATCAGGAGCTGGCTGAGGGATCTGGCTCTGGTCATTTTCCTGACCCTGTCTGTCATTCTGGCCCTGATCTTCCTGGCCAGCAGGTGAATCTATCTGCCTTGGAAGCATATTATCAACTTAAGCCTTGCTGCAATAATCAACGCGACCAGTTAGGTAGTGATAACTAAACCTCTTGTCGCATCACGGTCCAAGATGGATCATATATTGATCCATGTTCCACAATCGTACAGATAAACATGTTGATTAATGATCATAACATTTAACATTCAGCACTTAACAATTAATAATTCAACAATTAACAATACTAATAAGCATGTTCTAGCAATATCAGTACTAATAAGCACGTTCTTGCTTATCATGCAACAGTCAAGGCCCAACCTTATTAATGTATCTCATGTAGACAGGTAAAGCATTTATATTCTATTTAAGTAGTTAAATACATAACCATATAAGTAGTTACCAAACCATGAGTCGAGCTTGTCTTCAGTGGCGAGTGTACATGCCCAGCCAGTCTACAGGAACCCTAAACCTTGGCACGCTTCTGATACCAAGTTGTAACGCTCCAATTACTCTTGGACCATTACTGTGGACTTTGAACAGTGATTAACTCGCTAAACGAGTCATTTGGTTATAAACGTGCATCTAGGTGTCATTAATAGGCCAGGGTGAAAAGTCTCGGTCAAAAGGAATGGATATATTTTATTTAAAACATTAAATTGTTCATGGGCCCATAAAAGTGTTTGTAAGGTTATTTACAATCCAAAATGGTCATTACAATATAAAAATTACAACCCGCCGACCTAAGCGGCAAAAATAGGGTTAAAGCCTAGTTCCTCTGAGAAACACCTTGGCCGTGGTGGTCAAGCGGCCTCATATGTACACATCCCCGCTTAAGCTCTCCACTCAAGGTTGGGTGAGTTTTTATTTCCCTTTACCTGCACCACATAGCACCCGTGAGCCAAGGCTCAGTAAGAAAACTTATTACTGCATGTATACAATATCAATAAATGATTCTGGTAATCATTCTGGGGCTTGCAACCCTAATCAGATAGGTGACTATTGAGTCACACTCTGGGGCTCCGCACCCTAATCATCTAGGTGACTAATGAGTCACACTCTGGGGCTTCACACCTTAATCAAATAGGTGATTAATGAGTCACACTCTGGGGCTCCGCACCTTAAGCCATGTGACGGTTCAGTCACTTGAGCCTTTTGGCCCTGGCTCTAAGTAACTAGCCTTTAGACTAGACAAGCGCTTTTAGTTTTCTTCGACCTTGGGGTCGGTCAAGCATTTCATGCTCATGTTGATTAGATCTAATCATTTTGGCCTGTGTTAAACACATTAATGTCGCTCTTGACTCTTAAGCCAATACCATACGACCAGTGCTCAGTACTACCACTGATCTTGACTGATAAGTCACAACTTCACGATCAATACTAAACACCAATTTTGTTTCCTGAATAATAAGTCAGTGCCATTCACAAGTACGCAAAGCTGCTACGCAATCAATGTCTATATATAGAGCACTCAACATGCCTTATCAATAATCATGCATGTCACATACTGGGTGCAGTTTTCTTACCTCCGGTTCAAGCGTGAAATAATAAAAGAACGACCATTGAGAACGATCGCTCCTTAAGTCCCTTAGCGGTCACCTAGTCACAACCAAATATGAAGTCCCATTAATAAAAATAAATAATAAAATGTTCATGGTCTAAAACCCCACTCCTGGGGCCTCGAATTGTACTAAAACGGTTAGTAGATTCGATCCCGAACCTTAGGAAATGAAAAACCGCGCTTAAAACCCTTAAAAACCCATCCTGGCACATAAGGGAGGGGCGGGCCGCGACCTGCCCCTAAGGGCCACAGTATGCCCCCAAGATAGAAACCCCTTTGACAGGGATACCAGGGGCAGGCTACGACTCAACCTAGTGGGTCGCGGCACGCCTGCTAGACAGAGCCCAGGGGAGGCTCTGGAATGGGTACAAGTTGCGACTTGCATGAACTCGGTTGCAACTTGACCCTGCGAACCCAGCTCCCCTGCCTTTCTCTCAATTCAAACTCAGCCCAAACGTTCATCAAATAAATCCCAAAATCATAACCAATCATTATCACAACATTACCAGCAAAACCTAAGCTTTGAAACACTTAAAACCTCACCAAATACCCAATTGTACAATCAAAATTCAAAGCTTAACATAACCTTAAAATAGAGCGAAAACTTGAAACTTCAACTGAAAACCTTACCTTAAACACAGAATTGAACCCTTTCCAATGGCTGAACACAACCCTAAGCTCACAAGCCTTATTCCCCAAGTTGAATCCTCAAGTTTAGCTTCAAAATTCCAAACCCGTGAGAGAGAGAGGATCGAGAGAGAGATGGAGAAAGAACTCTATTTTGTTGCCTAAAACTCTACAACCTTCTAATTTTAAAACATATCCCATGGTCAAAAGACCAAAATTCCTTTAGGGTCAATTAATTCCTATACAGCCACCCATGGGCAAAACAGTCATTTCTTGTCTATCCCGTTATAACCAAACCACTAATCTTGCTACCTAAGATTGTCTTATGCCGAATAGCTCGAACATATCCACATTATAATGTGGTCTCACTCATAAATCACCAATATGCACATAAATATACAATTATGCTCTTAGTAGATCAAAATTACGAAAATGCCCTTCTAATAAGAAGTGGCCCACATGCATGCAATTATCATCATATAATTCACATATTCATGCATTTAATCACATAATTGCATAATAAATCAATTATGTCCCCTGGCCCCCTAATCCAAGCATTAAGCCACATTAGGGAATTCGGGACACTACATCATTGATCGAAAAATAATGGGTTACACTCCGAAGGTGTATCTAGGCTTTCGAGCGCAACTAGTGCATCTTGACCAAACTAACTGTAATTCATAAGTCAAAAGAGAAAAAATGAGTTTTTAAGTTTTCACTTATGGAGTTGAGATCTTGTCTCAATGTTAATTTGTGATTAGTCTAACCTACCCTAAGGCAGTCCATTAATTTTCAAATTAATCTATCGTGGACTAGTAATTAATTTTTAATGTGTTGCATTCATGCATCATATTTACTATTCCAAATATAAACTGATATTTATTATATGCATTAATTCATTATATTTTATAAATTTAATTTTCAGCAATATGTCCAATCCAAACCCTGTAACTGCTTTACTTGCTAATGAGAAATTGACTGGTGATAACTACATGAAATTGAAATCAAACATGAACATTGTTTTGATATGTGAAAACCACATGTTTGTCCTTAATGAGGAGTGTTATGAGGTTCTTGCTCTTACTGCTGCTAAAACTGCTAGAGAGAAATATGATAAGTGGATCTTATCTAACAATAAGGTAAAATGTTATATGCTTGCTAGTATGAGTGATGTGCTCAAAAAGAAGTTTGAAACTATTGAAACAGCCTATGAGATTTGGGAATCTCTACAAGGCATGTTTGGCCAGCAATCTGATAAGTGCAGACATGATGCTACTTGAAGCTTCATGAATATGAAAATGAAGAAAAATGTTTCTGTCAGAGAACATGTCCTAGACATGATCAACATATTGCACGATGTAGAAATCCATGGTGCGACCATTGATGAGAGAAGTCAAGTAAGTAGGATACTTGAATCTCTCACACTAGCTTTTGCGACATTCACTACCAACTATGTTATGAACAAGTTGGAGTACAATATGACCCAACTATTGAATGAGTTGCAAACTTTTGAATCTCTAAACAAAAGTTCCACTAAGGTTGATGAGGAAAATGTTGCTGAAACCAAGCCTTCAACTTCAAATGGTAATTCAAAGAAGAGGAAGGGTGGCCAAGGAAGGGACAAGAAAAATGACAAACAACCAGAGAAGACCAACAAGTCTTCCAAGAAGACAAATTTTGCAAAGAACTCCAAAAATAAGGAGCATTCTTTCCTTGTGGAGTTAACTGTCATTGGAAAAGGAATTTTTCCTAAGTACCTGGCCGAACTGAAAGACAAAAAGAAGGGTAAATTTGATTTACCTGTTTTAGAATCTTGTTTAGTGGAAAGTGATTTTTCATCTTGGATAGTTGATTTCGGAGCCACTAACCATGTTTGTTTTTCTTCATAGATTGTTAGTCCTTCAAGGAAGCTGGCTCATAGAGAGGTGACCATGAGAGTTGGAAGTGGGCAGGAGATCTCGACAGCTGAAGTTGGAAAAGCTCACCTAGATTTTGATAATAAAAAATTTATTGTGTTGGACAATGTTTATTTTATTCCTGGATTTACTAGAAATTTAATTTCCTTATCAAAATTGCATGAACAAGGTTTTAATGTTTCTTTTAATAATAATTTGATTGTTATTTTAAAATATGGTTTTGACATTTGTTCTGCAAAGTCTGAAGATGGACTTTACAAGTTAGAGTCCAACGTCGAGCATGTTTATAATTCTAAATTATTTAAAATTGCAAATCCTAGATCTATTAAAAGACAAAAGACAGATTCCGTTAATGAAACATATCTATGGCATTTGAGATTGGGACATATTGGTCTAGACATAATAAACAGACTAACAAAAGATGATCATTTAAGAGAACTATCTATTGGTTCTCTCCCAATCTGTGAATCCTGCCTAGAAGGAAAAATGACCAAGAGACATTTCTCTGCTAAAGGTTCAAGAGCCACAGAACCACTTCAACTTGTACATATGGACGTTTGTGGTCCACTAAATGTCCAAGCTAGAGGAGGTTATGAATATTTTGTCACTTTCATTGACAATTATTCAGGATATGGTTACCTATACTTAATGCAAAGGAAATCTGAAACCTATGATAAGTTTAAGGAATTCTGAGCAGAAGCTGAAAAGAAATTAGGTAAATCACTAAAAGTACTTCGATCAAATTGAGGTGGAGAGTACTTAGATTATGAATTTGAGGAACATTTGCGTGAGCATGGAATTCAATCCCAACTCACTACAACTGGAACACCACAACTAAATGGTGTTTCCGATAGACAGAACAGAACCTTATTAGATATTGTTAGATCGACGATTAGTTTTTCATCATTGCCTTTGACATTCTGGGGTTATGCAATAAAATGTGCTCTATACATACTCAATGTTGTTCCATCTAAGTCTATTCAGAAAACACCATTGGAATTATGGAAAGGTACTAAACCTAGTTTACAAAATTTTTGTATATGGGGTTATCCTACACACGTGCTTAAAGGAAAGACTGGTAAGTTGGAATCATGCACTGAAGTGTGCGTGTTTGTATGATATTCCAAAGAAACAAAAGGTGGTATATTTTATAGTCCTTAAGATAACAAAACGTTTGTATCTACGAATGCTACTTTTCTGGAGTATGACTATATAAATAACCACAAACCTCAAAGTAAAGTCGTACTTGAGGAAATGGTCTCAAGTAAACAAGACCAAACACCAGCAATGGCAAGAGAAAAACAGCCAGAGGACATCGCTAGTTCTATTCAGAACAATAGAGAGCTTCGTCATAGTGGGAGGGTTGGTAAACAACCAGTACGCTATGAACATGAAGTTCAGATGCTTGTGTTTGACACAAACAAAGATGATCCAACATATAGAGATTCAATGGAAGATTCTGACAAAGAAAAATGGCTAAACTCCATGGACCTTGAAATGGAATTGATGTATTCCAATTCTGTGTGGACTCTTGAAGATCCACCTGAAAATGTTAAACCTATTGTTTCCAAATGGATATTCAAGAAGAAAAGAGGAGCAGATGGGAAAGTAGAGACTCTCGAAGCAAGGCTAGTAGCAAATGGCTACACATAGAAAGAAGGAGTTGATTTTGAAGAAACGTTTTCACCTGTGGCCATGCTCAAATATATATGCATACTCTTATCCATAGCTGCATGCATGGATTATGAGATTTGGCAAATGGACGTCAAAACAAATTTTCTGAATGGCTATCTTGACGAAACTATTTACATGTCTCAATTAGAAGGGTTCGAAGTCAAAGGTCAAGAGCAAAAGGTTTGCAAGCTTCCTAAGTCTATTTATGGACTCAAACAAGCTTCGAGATCTTGGAATCTTAGATTTTATGAAACAATCAAAACGTTTGGTTTTGAACAAAACGTTGATGAACCTTGTGTTTATAAACAAATCAAGGATAAGATTGTGGTATTCCTCGTTCTTTACGTTGATGATATTCTACTCATTGGGAATGACATAGAAACATTATTGTTGACGCGGTTTTTCTCCTACAGTATATTAAGAAAAATAACAGGTAAATTAGTGCTAAATTATAAACCGTAATGAAATAATAAACACCCTCTCGAACACACACAATGTTTACGTGGTTTAGTGGTTAAAATCCACCTAGTCCATGAGTCAATATTATTACTTTTCTCTCTTAATTTCTGCAGAGTTTTAGTAATACAAAAAATGGTTGTCCCCTTCCCTGTCCATTATCCCTAGTATTTATAGGGGAATTTTATTGACAGGTTTGGGTACCTGCGTAAATAAATAAGGTATATATTTAATACAGATTATTCCCATTTACATTGGGATATGATTTGATAACAGAATAGAATATACTCATGCTATCTCAGATAATAAATGATAGATATGGGCTACAACCTGGGCATTAATGAGCGTATAAGGAGCCTCTGAATCTCTTGGGATCCTTCAATATGCGTTCTGTACAGGTTCCCACAAGATGAATATCTCACGCGAGCTCGTGTTCAGAGTCTATTTGAACCCTAGTCTGCTGTAAACTCAGAGCGACCAAAGTTGGATCTGGTCACTATAAGTCTCGAACTCAATTGTTATCCTGAAAGGCGGTCTGATAATAACCTGTGTATCATGCTATCAAACCCCCAAACTCAATATGTTCATATCACTGTTAGCTAGATATTCTACTTAGCTATTTTTCCACATATTCTTCTGCCAGTTGTACCCGAGCTGAATAATCGAACTCGTGCTACTTTTAGGGTACAACATTTTCCCCCCAAGCTCCTGCTCGTGCTTGATGTCGTCACTTTCTGACATGCACAGTAGGGTCATTTAGGCTTCTGCCATTTAAAATCATTCCTACCCACTACTCAAGTATTGGACACGTGGCTGTCTGCAATTGGCGTCTGTTCGGGTTTCAAGGACTGTGACAACCATCCTGTCAACTTTTTGCTGCCGTATGGTTCATTTAATCTTGGCCTTTGAATCTCGAGCTAACCCAATCGGATGGCCCGAATTAATTCCTGTTGTTTACGTATAAATAGGGTGATCAGACCTGAAACCTCACCACCTTTGCATTCAAAAAATTTCCTTTTCAAAAAAACAAAGTTCCCCTTTTTCTTCTCCAACTTCTTGCAAAAACCCTCTATCCCCCTTCGAATTCTCAGAGGCTTTCGAGAAATTTCTTGTTGACATGTCGACACTTCTCCGAACCGGTCATATCAACTGTAAGTATTTCCTCACCTAGTTTTAATTTTTTGACTCCTTTTTCCAGTGAGTTTTTTCTTTTTTTACCGTGTAAAACATCATTTGCCCAATGTCGTTTAATTTACGCTTGTTTTTAAATAGGTGATAGGATCCAATTTAAGCTAGATGAACGATATTAGGCTTATTCAAAAACAAGGTTTTCATAAACCTGGCAAACTTTCTGGGCTTTTCAAAGAAAATCCTAATGGTAAATAGGTTTGAATGCATGTCTGGGGTGTACAAGCCGAAGGGGATTTAGGTTTAATCCTAGGTAGCTTAAAGGTTACAATTCCTTAGGCGGTTTTGCATTAAACCACTTTCAAAAGGAAAGTAGTGGGTATGACAGATCTGACACGTGAATCCCGAAGTATCAGGAAATTTTAAGAAATTAAAGTGTGTGGCCTAGGACCACGCGTGGGACCACGCGTTGAGGCTAGGACATAGCTTAGCTCGTATAATTTTTCAAATCCCGAAAGTAAACCACTTAAACCTTTGGTCTTCCATAGCTCCACAACTGTAGCTAGAAATCGTCCTAGGTCGCCTACTAATAGGCTGTTTTGTCATTAGGCAATCTGAATCATGGCACTCGCAAAGAAGAGTGCTGCAAGCTCCTCTGCTCAAAACATAGGTAATGGCAAGCAGGTCACCTCTGAATCTCCCATCCCTCATTTTGGTCTTGTGGTGGAGAGAGAAATTATGGTTGACCCCGATGCATTCTTTGAGGATGAGCACATAGTCTCCCAGATAATGATTCAGGGAAAAGTTAACAAAATCCTACTGAGTCATAGGATAGAGATGGGAGTAGATGGCCTTATTGCCTGACCTGCGGTGGAGGGAGAGCGGAGTTGTGCCCCTCTCCAAGATGACTACGGGGCTTGGAGGGATGAGCACTTGAAGGCCGGTGCCTTCCTCCCATTAGATCTGTATTTCACCAACTTTCTGAACTACGTCAAACTGGCTCCTTTCCAACTCCCCCCAAACTCATATAGGCTTTTGGCGAGGCTAAAATATTTTTTTATGAGGCATGAGTAGGAGGCCCCACTCTGGCAGACACCTTGTACTTCTTTTGCCTCAAGGCCAATCTTGACCAGAAGGGGCGACATGATGGTTTTTACTACCACACTCGCTTCCCAAACTCTGCCTCTGTCATCGACCTCCCCAGCCACCCAAATGACTATAAATATTTTTTCTTTATGTCAAATGGGTTCAAGAACTACGACCATCGATACTTCAATCATCCTCATAAGTCCTCTATCTTTGTGAATTCATCACGTGAACTTTTTATCAGTTGTTCACTATATATATATATTTAAGGATTTTGATTGAGTTCAGTCTTTGTACAGCTATATTCGCGAGGACAGAGCGATCTGCGACCCTTCGGGGTCAGTACAAGACCTTGTCTAGTCTTTCTCCCAGGGAGAAAGACTATCATCAGATTGTGGATAACACCACCATGGTGGCTTGCAATCTGATCAGCAAGGGCCAGAAGTTAACTCTGAGGACCCAAGCTCCTCTTCCGGTCATCCCCGACCTCCCCCCTTCTCAAGAGGCCTTGCCAGCCAATGAGGACATCGAGGAGGAAGAAAGTGTGGCACCGTTGGTGCGTAAAAGGCGAGCTCTTGAAGATAATCAGGGGCCTAATCCTGAGCGAGCCGCGTCCAGGGCAGCAGCCAGCCCCTCCAGCCAAGGTAACCCATACCCTTACAAAGAGTTAGATCAGGTTGCTGCCAGTTATAGGCTAATTCTATTCAACCCTAACCAGCTCGTTAATCGTTACCCCCACTGACCCAGACCGAAATACAACACTCCTCCAGTGCGTGGACCATTTGGTGGTACGCTATGATCACAGCTACCCCAAAGGTACCATCGTAGTTGACAACACTCTTCATTTTAGATCCACCATTTTTTAGGAGTATGGGACAAACCATAGGTCCTGGCCTTCCCTGTGCCAGGGCGCATATGCCCCTGGTTTTAGGCAGTACGTAGATGAGTCCAGCCCCAAGGAAGGACCTGAACCCCCTAGGATCCAGGAGGTCATAACTTTAGATTCTCCCCTACCTCCATTAATCCAAGAGTTAGAGGTTGTGCCTAGCTCGGTTATTACCCCCGAGTTGATCGTAGTAGTTTCCTCCCCTAGCCTAGAGGGTAGGGTTCTTATTCTTCTTCTTGTGTTTATAATACATTTGAATAATTACTTCTATAAATTGAATCCTTTGCTCGCTCTTTTTTAGGTGAAGAGATGGAACTGCCAGGAGCCCCGGATTTGAGGGGTGCTTTTAAGGCCATCGGGACCGGAGTTGGTCCTATGGTGAAGCGGCCTAGGGTGACAAAGAAAGCAACTCTAAAGACGGGGGGTACCACTAACTCTCCAGCTAAGGACAAGGGTGTTAGCACCGCCCGGGAGCAGCCACAAAAAGAACTTCCCCCAGCTCGGGTAACAACGATTACTGTTCAACAAGATCCTCCTCCTCTTCCTCGACACATACCTCCCTCAAATCCTCAAGTGATCCAAGGCGAGGCTCCCACTATCCAGATCCTAGTCAAGCCATATGACCTAGACAAGATCCCTGAGGCCTTTCATGGTATTGTGTACGAGATGGCAAGCCACATGGTCGGCCATGCCTATAGAGCCAGTGCCAGAGATTTAAGGGCTATAGAGGAGCGCAGTTCTGAGGATGTCCTCAAATCTTCCACGGGATGAACCTTACCGTGAGTCCTTTTCACTCTCCTAACATTTTCTTTTTCTTTAGGTTTTTTTAAATAAAAATATTTTTGACTTGCTTCACTCTTCTACAATTTTTCCTGGTCGAATTTCGAGGCATAGCTTGTGTTAAGGCCAGAGACGAGGAACTCCGAGCTGCCCTGGGCACCGCTCAAGAGAGCGAACAGGCTGCCAAAGACGCCCTGGTTTCTGCTCAGGAAGGCGAGCGGTTTGCTAAAGTCGCCCTATTTGCCTCCCAGGATCAGGTCGTGGAGGTGAGTCGTCGTGTGGATCAACTTCAGGCCAATAATGTAGAACTCGAGAAGAAGCTGATCGAGGCTGAGGCTAAGGCCAAGGAGGAAGCTGTAGAGACGTCGACTCAAATGGAGGAGATGCTTTACCATTGTTGGGCCTTCAATCAAGACGGGAACTTCTCTTTCATGCAGCCCAAGCTGTGGGATTTGTATCTTGATCGGTTCAAGATTTGGTTCTCACAGGAAACATTGGAAATTGGTGAAGCTTTTGGAGCTACCGCGAGGGGGATGGCGAGGAGGTGACTTCTTTGGAGCGAGCTGACAAAGCTCAGTGATTTTATTTTTCACTCTTATTATTATTATTATTATTATTATTTTAAAACTTTTGTAACAGTCCCTTGGGACCAAAACAATTGCCTTCGGACTTAGGTTGAGGTTTTTTCTCCTCGAGATGACAATATACTTTTTAATATACATCTAACTTATGATCTATTTGTGTTTCCCTTAGTCTATTATTTTCTCATGTTTATTAATCCTTAGATTCTTGTACATTAAAAATCTTAGGGGTTGACTTTTAGATCGAGATAGATTTTATCGATATCTTAGTTGTATCCAAGATTTCTCTTGCTTATTTGCATCATACCTGTTAAGAATCAGGCCTCGGACCTGGTTATGTCCAGGGTTTTTAATAGGCTTAATAGCTCTATACCTGTTAGGAATCAGGCCTCGAACCTGGTTATATCCCAGGGGTTTAGTAGGCTTAATAGCATTATACCTGTTAGGAATCAGGACTCAGACCTGGTTATATCCAAGGGTTTTAGAGATTTCTCAACTTAGTTCGCGTTAGGTTTATTGAAAATTCGAGCTTTTTTTTTTTTTAAAAAAAAGCCGCTGAATAATCAATTTCTCCAAACTCTAAGTTTTTAATCCTTATCCGAGTAAGCTGAACTTTCTCAAAAACTCTCCTCGGTTATGTGCCCCCAAGGAACCAGAACGTATAAACATTCTTGGTTGCTTTTACAACGTGAGCTTGTAATAATAAAAAAGAAATGGTTATTTTATAATCCAACTGTTATTGAATTAAAATGGCTTTTATAAATATGCCTTACATAAATGGTGATACTATTGATGATACTTTTTTAAATGTAGGGCATTCCAGGCCCGTGGGACTATTTCCCCATTTAGTTGGGCTAGCTTGAAAGTTCCTTTGCGCAGGACCTCTACGATCTAATATGGTCATTCCCAGTTCGGACCTAACACACCATCCTTGGGATCTTTATTTTCCAAAAGACCCTTCGGAGAACCAGATCGCCTAATCCGAGTCTGCATTCCTTAACCTTTGAATTGAAATAACAAATGATCTTTTGTTGATAGTGGGCGAGCTGTAATTGCGATGCCTCTTGTTTTTCTTTGATCAGATCGAGGGATGCACTAAGTAGCTCGTTGTTATGATCTTGATCAAATGTCATCTATCTATGAGTCCTTACCATTGCCTCAATTGGAAGCATAGCCTTGCTTCCAAAGGTTAGGAAAAGGGGGTGTGTCCCGTGGAGGTTCTATGCGAGGTCCGGTTGGCCCAGAGTACTTGTGGGAGCTGCTTGGGCCATAATCTCTTGGCTTCATCTAATATTTTCTTCAAGCTTGCCTTTAGGGTCTTATTTACAACCTTGACCTACCCATTGGCTTGTGGGTATGCCACCGACGAGAAACTCTTAGTTTTGTCGTATTTTTTACAAAAGTCTGTGAAGAGATCACTATCGAACTGTGTTCCGTTGTCTAACACGATCTTTTTAGGGAGTCCAAATCGACATATGATATTCTTCACAACAAATTCCAAGACTCTCTTCGAGGTGTTCGTTGCCAAAGGTTCAGCCTCTACCCACTTCGTGAAATAATCGATTGCCACTACTGCATAACGAGCCCCTCCTTTTCCCATTGGCAAGGAACCTATCAAGTCAATTCCCCATGCTGCAAATGGCCAAGGGGATGAAATCATTATTAGCTTGACTGAAGCAGCTCAAGAAACTATGGCGAAATGCTGGCATTTGTCGCACTTTTGCACATACGAGATCGAGTCCTTTGTTAAAGTGGGCCAAAAATAGACATGTCTTAGTACCTTTAGAGCTAGGTTTTGCTCCCCAGCATGATCTTCGCAGAAGCCTTTGTGTATTTCTTGTAAAATAGTTCTTGCTTCCTCGGGAAGAACACATCGCAGAAGCGGCAACGAATGCCCTCGCCGATATAGGATTCCCTCAACAATTACATATGGTGGAGCTTGATAAAGCAGCTTTCTCGCGTCTTTCCTGTCATCAGGTAGCTTTCCGATGGTTAGGTACTTCATTATAGGAGTTATCCAGGTTAGTTTTATGTCAATCATTCTGACCTCCCCCATTTCTGTAACGCCTTGGTTACCCCAGGACAGTTACTGTGAACGGTGAACCAGAAATTTAACTCGCTACCCGAGTCCTTTGGTTAAAAACGTGCTTCTAAGTGTTATTAACAGGCTAAGGTAGAAAAACTAATAAAAAGGAAAGGATATGATTTATTAAGTATATAAAACTATTTATGAGCTCATCAAAATATTTACAAGTTATTTACAACTCAAAATGGTCATTATTGTTTCAAATTTACAAACCCGCCGACCTAAGCAGAAAAAATAGGGTAAACCCCCTAGTTCCTCTGAGAACTCCTGGGTCGTGGTGGTCAAGACGCATATGTACACATCACCACCTAAGCTCTCCACTCAAGGCTGGGTGAGCTTTTATTTCCCTTTACCTGCACCACATAGCACCCATGAGCCAAGGCCCAGTAAGAAAACATAATATAGCATGATATAATATCAACAATGATCATAATAATCATTCAGGACTTTCAGTCCAAAACAGGTAAGTGACAGTCACAAAAGTCACGAATGTGGGTATAGCTCCCTTAAGCCATGTGACGATAGGGTCACCGGGCTTAACAGATAAGTGAACATTTCACTAGCTTAAACAGGTTAGGTGCATGATGACTAGTCATCAACATAACCAACCTCATGACCATAGAGTCATAACCATGGAACTTCGTTCCCTAGCCATGTGAAAAACGGCCACCTAGGCCTTAGGCCCTGGCTCTGAGTAACTAGGTTAGACTAGTCAAGCACTTATAAGTTTCATCGACCTTAGGGTCGGTCCAGCGTTAATACCTTAGAGTCATTCAACGCTGATATCGATTATATCTAATCTTCATTCGGCCCTGCGTTCAAGACGCTATGCCGTTTCCGACTCTTAGGTCAGTGTCCTTGACTATTCAGTGCCATATACAAGTAAACAATATTCGCTAGCATTTAACATGCAATCAATGTCCACATTTATCACCAACATGCCTCAACAATAATCATGCATGTCATATACACAGGTTGCAGTCTTCTTACCTCCGGTTCGAGCGAGAAATATAATAAGAACGACTCCTGAGAACGATCAACCTTTTGGTCCCTTAGCGGTTACCTAATCATAACCAATTATAATCCATTAATAAACTAAATCAATAAATGGTTCACAATCTAAAACCACAATCCCAGGATCAATCCCGCACTCTCGGGAATCTTAATATACGCAAACGGGGCAAAGGAACCAAACCCCGAGCCTTAAAAGTCATTGCAAGCCCTAAAATAAGCTTGCTGGAAAATGGACCAGCGCTGCAGCCCTATTAAATGGCGCTGAGGCGCTATTTCCAAGTCAGAGAGGTCCAACTCTCTGCCCTGCCTAGCGCTGCTGCGCCAACTTCAGACCAGCAACACCTTTGTTTTCCCTCCTTGCAATTCCCCTTGATACCAACCTTCCAAACCAATCCAAAACCTTACCAAAACACCCAATTCAACCCCTAAACTTCATCTACATCATACCCTCATCAAAACCCAATCAATCTTACACAAAAACTCCCATTGATTCCAACTATCCACATCAAAACTATATGCTAAAAACTATAAAGAAAACAGAGTATAGCTTAAAATTCATGGAAAATTTCTTACCTCAAGCTGGTTTGAATCCTCCTCAATAGATGAACTAAGTCTATAACCCCTAAGCTTTGATTTCCTAGCTTGATTCTTCAATTTGGGACCAAAAACTTCAAAGGAAAATAGAGAGAAGGTGATGTACGTGAAGAAGAAGTGAGGGCTCTGTTTTTGTTCTATATGTTTCTACAGCCAACCAAAAACATATATATCCCAAGCCAAATGACCCTAATGCCCCTAGGTCATTTAAAGCTTCTAAAGCCTCCCCAAGTGTAAAATCGCCATTTCCAACCTATTTCATTAATCATAATTAACACTCTCCAATTCCCGCTATTCTCGATATTCTCAAATACCAATAATTCAAATCTCGTTACCTTATACTCCCGGCAACGTTCTAATCATTTAATCATCCCGAGACTCACCCCGAGCCTCGAACTTAATCCCGTTATGACTAAACTGCTACCTAATATTCAAAGTTCGTCTCATGCCGAATAGCTCGAACAAATCCACATTATAATGTGGCCTCAACAATATATCACCGACATGCATACAAATATACAATTACGCCCTCAACGGGCCAAATTACCAAAATACCCTTATCACGAAATGTGGACCCACATGCATGCATTTAACATCATATTATAATATAATTCACACAAACATGCATATAACAGTTTAATGGCATAATAAATCAATTATGGTCCTCCCGGCCTACTAATCCAACCATTAAATCACATTAGGGATTTCAGGGCATTACAACTATCCCCTCCTTACAGAAATTTTGTCATCGAAATTTACCTGAATAGCTCGGGATACTGATGTTGCATGTCTAACTCCAGCTCCCAGGTCACTTCCTCGACCTTGCTGTTCCTCCACAATACCTTAACCAAAGGTATCGTCTTATTCCTGAGGACTTTATCTATTAAGTATCTGAACAGGCTGCTCCTCAAATGAGAGATCTGGCTCAAGCTCCAGATCTTCATAACTCAAAATATGACTAACATCAGATACATACCTCCAAAGAGCTGAAACATGAAATACATTATGTACGGCTGACAACACCGGAGGCAAAGCTAGCCTGTAAGCCACCTGACCAATCCTCTCTAGGATCTCAAATGGACCTACAAACGTAGGACTCAGCTTGCCCTTCTTCCCAAACCTTCTCACCCCTTTCCATGGCGAGACTCTAAGGAAGACATAGTCTCCCACTTGGAACTACACGTTCCTACGCTTGGGATCTGCATAGCTCTTCTACCTACTCTGAGAAGCGAGAATCCTAGCTCTAATCTTCTCAATGGCCTCACTGGTCCTCTGAACTGCCTCAGGACCCAAGTATCTCCGTTCACCTGTCTCATCCCAATGAATGGGAGATCTGCACTTCCTACCATACAACATCTCATAAGGTGCAAGTCTAATGGTAGACTGATAACTGTTGTTGTAGGAAAATTCTATCAAAGGTAGATACTTACTCCAAGATCCACCAAAGTCCAACACACATGCCCGCAGCATGTCTTCCAATATCTGGATCATCCTCTCAGATTGCCCATCCGTCTGAGGATGATAAGCAGTGCTGAACTTCAATTGTGTTCCCATGGCCTTCTACAAACTCCCCCAGAACTTGGAAGTAAAAGTAGGGTACCGATCTGACACGATCGACCTAGGCGCTCCATGGAGGCGCATGATCTCTCTCACATAGAGATATGCATACTGATCCACTGTATAAGTAGTCCTCACTGGCAAGAAGTGAGCTGACTTAGTGTAGCGATCCACTATCACCCAAATAGAGTCATGCTGATCAACAGTCCTGGGCAAGCCCACCACGAAATCCATCATGATGTCTTCCCACTTCCACTGTGGGATATCCAGAGGCTGCAATAATCCTGTCAGCCTCTGATGCTCAGCCTTGACCTGCTGACATGTCAAGCACTTAACCACATATTCTACTACATCTCTCTTCATCCCTTGCCACCAATACAATGATCTCACATCCTGATACATCTTTGTGGTGCCTGGATGCAAAGAGTAAGGTGTAGTATGAGATTCATCCAGAATCTCTCGCCTCAAGGCAGTGTCTAACGGAACACATATCTGCCCCTTGTATCTCAACAAGCCTATCTCAGACACTATATAATCTCTAGATGCTCCAGCCAAAACATCCTCTCTGATCTTGATCAACTGTGGATCACTCAATTGACCCTCCTTGATTCTCTCCAACAGTGTAGACTGTAGCGTAATGTTAGCCAACTGTCCCACCAGCAACTCTATACCAGCTCTGGTCATATCATCTGCTAACTCTCTGGCTATCAGCCTCATACCATAAATCTGTCCCGGACCCTTCTGGCTTAAAGCATCAGCTACCACGTTGCCCTTTCCTGGATGATACAAGATTTCACAGTCATAATCTTTTACTAACTCCAGCCAACGCCTTTGCCTCATATTATGATCTTTCTGAGTGAAGAAGTATTTCAGGCTCTTGTGGTCTGTATAGATCTCACATTTCTCTCCATAAAGATAATGCCTCCATATCTTTAAAGCAAAAACCACAGCTGCCAACTCTAAATCATGAGTGGGATATCTCTTTTCATACTCCTCAATCTGACGAGAAGCATAATCAATTACCTTCTCTGACTGCATCAGAACACAACCCAAACCCTGATGAGAAGCATCACAATAAATCACAAACTTCTTCTGATCTGTTGGAAGACTCAGAATCAGAGCTATAATCAATCTCTGCTTCAGCTCCTGGAAGCTGTTCTCACATTTATCTGACCACACAAATTTCTGGCTCTTGTGTGTCAGCTCAGTTAATGCAGAAGCAATCTTTGAGAACCCTTCCACGAACCGCCTATAATAACCTGCCAATCCAAGGAAACTTCTAACCTCAGAAGCATTCTTTGGCCTTGGCCAATCTCTGACTGCTTCAATCTTCGCTGGATCTACCTTAATCCCCTCCTTACTGACAATGTGCCCAAGAAAGAATACCTGAGATAACCAGAACTCACACTTCTTGAACTTTGCAAACAATCTGTGTTCCCTCAGTCTCTGTAGAACCAACCTCAGATGTTGCTCATGTTCTGACTCAGACTGAGAATATACCAGAATATCATCGATGAAGACAATCACAAACTGGTCCAGATAATCCTTGAACACTCTGTTCATCATATCCATAAAAGCAGTAGGGGCATTAGTCAATCCAAAAGACATAACTAGGAACTCATAATGCCCATACCTGGTACAAAAAGCAGTCTTTGGTATGTCTCCTTCCTTGACCCTCAACTGATGATAACCAGAACGGAGGTCAATCTTTGAGAATACCTTCTTACCTTGCAACTGATCAAACAGATCATCTATCCTTGGCAAAGGATACTTATTCTTAATTGTCAGCTTATTCAGTTCTCTGTAATCAATACACATTCTCAGAGAACCATCCTTTATCTTAACAAACAGAACTGGCGCACCCCAAGGTGAGAAACTAGGTCTGATAAAACCCAAATCTAACAGCTCTTGCAACTATACCTTTAATTTTTTTAACTTAGCTAGGGCCATTCTGTAAGGTGCTCTAGACACTGGCTCCGTCCCTGGTGCCAGTTCTATAACGAATTCAATTTCCCTATGCGGTGGCAACCCTAGAAAATCTTCTAGAAACACATCCAGAAACTCACAAACTAACTTGGTATCTTTTGGTCTCACTGGCACGACCTAAGTGGTATCAACCACACTGGCTAAGAATCCAATGAAACCTCTTTGCAATAAATCCCTAGCCCTCAAAACAGAAATCATAGGTATGCGAGGTCCATGCACAATACCAACAAACACAAAAGGATCCTCACCTTCAGGCTCAAAGGTGACCATTTTCCTTCTGCAATCAATGGTTGCCCCATACTTTGCCAACCAGTCCATACCCAATATCATATCAAAGTCAGTCATAACCAACTCTATCAAGTCCACTGACAACTCTCTGCCCTCCACTGTCACTGGCAGAGATCTAACCCATCTCCTGGATACCACTAACCCTCCAGTGGGTAACAAAGTTCCAAACCCCACAGCATAAAAATCATAGGGTCTACACAGTCTATCAATAATACTACTAGCAACAAAAGAATGTGTAGCACCAGAATCAATCAATACATTATAAGGGGTTCCAGCACTAAGAAGCTGACCTGTAACAACTAAGGGAGAAGCCTCAGGTTCTGCTTGAGTCAATGCGAACACTCGAGCTGGGGCCGAGATGTCCGCCTTTCTGGGTTCTTCTTTTCTTGCCTTAGGGCAATCCTTTTTAAGATGACCCATTGCTCCACACGAGAAGCAAGCCCCTGCCTTACACTCTCCCAAATGATGTATCTTGCATCTAGGGCACTCAGGATAAGACTTCCAGGCTTCACTACCACCTGGACGACCCATTGAAATACCACGGGGCCGCCTATCAGGACCTGGAACTGGGAAGGTGTCAGGAACCTTCCTCTTCTGATCACTGGGGCCTCCACCCCTACTTGAACCCACAAATGGAGGACCTGTCCTCCTAAAATCCTTTCTGGCTGCACTGTCCCACCAGATCCTGTTCTCTGCACTCTCAGGTGTGAGTACCTTCTTAACCACCTGTGCATACGTAGTAACCCCAGCCACAGTGGTGATACGTACGTCATGGGCTAATCTGGGTTGTAGCCCCTGTAGAAATCTCTCTCTTCTGGTCCCATTAGTGGGTACCAACTCCATTGCAAACTTTGCTAAACGATCAAATTTCAAGGCATACTCAGTGACTGATAAACCTCCCTGAAGTAGCCTAATGAATTCCTCAGCTTTAGCTGCCCTGATGGCATCATTATAATATTTTTCGTTGAACAGAATCTGAAACTCTTCCCAACTCAGGGCATTAACATTCTTAGTCTGGGTAATAACCTCCCACCAAATCCGGGCATCCTCCCGAAACATATAAGTGGTACAGGCCACCCTCTCATTACCAGATACCCTCATGAAATCCAGGGTGGTGGTAATCATACTCATCCACTGCCCAGCTTTGGCAGGATCTGCACTGCCCTCAAATACTAGAGGTTGTTGCTTCCTGAACCTTTCATAAAGAGGCTCCCATTTATTTCCAACCTCAGGCAGTTGCTGGCACCGACACAGGAGGTGCCTCTGATACACTGGCCACTGCAGGCGCTTGCTGCTGTTTCAGGAGACGAAGCTCTTCTCCCTGTCTTAATATTATAGCCTGCAGATCACTAACTATCTGTTGCCAGTTTACAGGAGTTGGATGTGGAATCTGTGACTGGTCATTCTCTTGACCCTGACTATTATTATTCTGACCCTGATCACTCTGGCCAGCTGAAGTATCTGTCTGCCCTGGATTCATTCTTATCTCTTATACCTTGCTGAAATAATGATCAATACTGCTAGTCAGGTAGTAATAACTAAACCTCTTGCCGCCTTACGGTCCAAGAACAAGCAGACAATTATCATATTCCATAGTCATACAATATATACAGGCAGATACATGTTTATAGCATTTAGCATTCAACATGTATCACATAATAATTCACACACAACAATACTAATAAGGATGTTCCAGCAATCTTAGTATTATTTAGCACACAGTTGCTAAGAATATAATATTTCAGGGCACAGGTTTAACATGGTGTCTCATGCATACATGTAAATCATATATACCATATTTAAGCAGTTATACACATAACTACATAAATAGTTACCGAACCATGAGTCGAGCTTGACTTTAGTGATGAGGGTACATGCCCAGCCAGTCTACAAGAACCCTAACCTTGGCACGCTCTGATACCAAGTTGTAACGCCCTGGTTACCCCAGGACAGTTACTGTGAACGGTGAACCGGAAATTTAACTCGCTACCCGAGTCCTTTGGTTAAAAACGTGCTTCTAAGTGTTATTAACAGGCTAAGGTGGAAAAACCAATAAAAAGGAAAGGATATGATTTATTAAGTATATAAAACTATTTTTGAGCTCATCAAAACATTTACAAGTCATTTAAAACTCAAAATGTTCATTACTGTTTCAAATTTACAAACCCGCCGACCTAAGCGGCAAAAATAGGGTAAACCTCCTAGTTCCTCTGAGAACTCCTTGCCCGTGGTGGTCAAGCGGCTGCATATGTACACATCACCACCTGCACCACATAGCACCCATGAGCCAAGGCCTAGCAAGAAAACATAATATAGCATGATATAATATCAACAATGATCATAATAATCATTAAGGACTTTCAGTCCAAAACAGGTAAGTGACAGTCACAAAAGTCACGAATGTGGGTATAGTTCCCATAAGCCATGTGACGATAGGGTCACTGGGCTGAACAGATAAGTGAACCTTTCACTAGCTTAAACAGGTTAGGTGCATGATGACTAGTCATCAACATAACCAACCTCATGACCATAGAGTCATAAACATGGAACTTCGTTCCCTAGCCATGTGATAAACGGTCACCTAGGCCTTAGGCCTTGGCTCTGAGTAACTAGCTTAGACTAGTCAAGCGCTTATAAGTTTCATCGACCTTAGGGTCGGTCCAGCGTTAATACCTTAGAGTCATTCAACGCTGATATGGATTAGATCTAATCTTCATTCGGCCCTGCGTTCAAGACGTTATGTCGTTTCTGACTCTTAGGTCAGTGTCCCTGACTAGTCAGTGCCATATACAAGTAACCAATATTCGCTAGCATTTAATATGCAATCAATTTCCACATTTATCAACCAACATGCCTCAACAATAATCATGCATGTCATATACACAGGGTGCAGTCTTCTTACCTCTGGTTCTAGCGAGAAATATAATAAGAACGACTCCTGAGAACGATCAACCTTTTAGTCCCTTAGCGGTTACCTAATCATAACCAATTATAACCCATTAATAAACTAAATTAATAAATGGTTCACAATCTAAAACCACACTCCCGGGATCAATCTCGCACTCTCGGGAATCTTAATATACTCAAACGAGGCAAAGGAACCAAACCTCGAGCCTTAAAAGTCATTCCGAGCCCTAATATAGGCTTGCTGGAAAATGGACCAACGCTGCAGCCCTATTAAATGGCGCTGAGGTGCTATTTCCAAGTCAGAGAGGCCCAACTCTCTGCCCTGCCTAGCGCTGCTGCGCCAACTTCAGACCAGCAACACCTCTATTTTCCCTCCTTGCAATTCCCCTTGAAACCAACCTTCCAAACCAATCCAAAACCTTACCAAAACACCCAATTCAACCCCTAAACTTCATCTACACCATACCCTCATCAAAACCCAATCAATCTTACACAAAAACTCCCATTGATTCCAACTATCCACATCAAAACTATAAGCTGAAAACTATAAAGAAAACAGAGTATAGCTTAAAATTCATGGACAATTTCTTACCTCAAGTTGGTTTGAATCCTCCTCAATAGATGAACTAAGTCTATAACCCCCAAGCTTTGATTTCCTAGCTTGATTCTTCAATTTGGGACCAAAAACTTCAAAGGAAAATAGAGAGAAGGGGATGTACGTGAAGAAGAAGTGAGGGCTATGTTTTTGTTCTATATGTTTCTACAGCCAACCAAAAACATATGTATCCCAAGCCAAATGACCTTAATGCCCCTAGGTCATTTAAAGCTTCTAAAGCCTCCCTAAGGATAAAATCTCCATTTTCAACCTATTTCGTTAATCATAATTACGCTCTCCAATTCCCGCTATTCTCGATATTCTCAAATACCAATAATTCAAATCGCGTTACCTTATACTCCCGGCAACGTTCTAATCATTTAATCATCCCGAGACTCACCCCGCTACTTAATATTCAAGCCTCGAACTTAATCCCGTTATGACTAAACCGCTACTTAATATTCAAAGATCGTCTCATGCCGAATAGCTCGAACAAATCCACATTATAATGTGGCCTCAACAATATATCACCGACATGCATACAAATATACAATTACGCCCTCAACAGGCCAAATTACCAAAATACCCCTGTCACGAAATGTGGACCCACATGCACGCATTTAACATCATATTATAATATAATTCACACAAACATGCATATAACAGTTTAATGGCATAATAAATCAATTATGGCCCTCCCGGCCTACTAATCCAACCATTAAACCACATTAGGGATTTCGGGGCATTACAACTTCTCTCGTTATACTTGGGATTTCCAAGAACTCCACCGGAACTACATTCAATGTATCAGCCTCTTTGGTGGTAGTGAGTCGAGCCAGAGCATCAACATTGGAATTCTGCTCGGGGGGTACTTGCTCAACAAAGCTAAACTCAAACTCAGACAACTCGCCCTTTACCTTAGCCAAGTAGGTCGCCTTCTTGATGCCTCGAGCTTGGTATTATGCAATATCTAATTTACCACGTGCTGGGAATCACTATAACATTGGATGGCTTTCGCCTTCAGCTCTTTTGCCACCCTTACCCCTGCCAATAAGGCCTCATACTCTGCTTCGTTGTTGGATGCTTCAAACCTAAACCTGAGAGTTGTATGGAACCGATGTCCTTCAGGTGAGGTTAAGATTATCCCTGCTCCCAATCCGTTTTTGTTTGACAATCCATCAATGAAGACTTTCCATAAGTCCTGCACTGGCTCCCTTATCAGCTCATCTTGAAAACCAGTGCACTTAGCCACAAAGTTAGCAGGGGTTTGGCTCTTGATTTTTGTTCATGGCATGTATAATATCTCAAATTGGCTAAGTTAAATGGCCCATTTTAATAGACATCTCGATGTTTCAGGCTTTTGTAACACTTGCCTTAAAGGTTGGTCGGTTAAGACGTGAATAGAATGGGATTGGAAGTATGCCCCGGCCTTCCTTGAAGCCAAAATGAGATAGAATGCAAGCTTATCTATTAGTGGTTACAGTGATTCAGCCCCAAGAAGCCTTTTGCTTACATAACATACAGGTTTTTGCACCCGGTTTTCTTCTCGAACTAATACGGCACTGACTGCATTTTCTGTCATGGCTAGGTAAAGAAACAGACACTCTCCAGACGTCGATTTTGATAGTACGGAGGGTTACGCTAGATGCGTTTTCAGATCGTGAAATACATGTTCGCATTCTTCGGTCCATTCAAATTTCTTGTTGTAGAATGGTAGACACTTGTCAGTGGATTTTGAAATGAAACGCTTTAGAGCCGCCACCTTTCCAGTTAGGCTTTGTACTTCCTTAGGGGACCTAGGTGAAGGCATTTCTAGTAACGACCTGATTTTTTTCCGAATTCGCCTTTATCCCCCATGTGTTGACTATAAACCCTAGAAACTTTCCTGATGCAACTCTGAAAGTGCACTCCTGGGGATTCAGCTTCATGTCGTACTTCCTCAATATGCCAAAACATTCTTCCAGGTCGGATACATGGTTATTGGCAGTCTTTGATTTGACGAGCAATCATCGACATACACCTTAATGTTTCTCCCGATCTAGTTGACAAACATCTTGTTAACGAACCGTTGGTATGTAGCCCGACGTTTTCCAGACCGAATGGCATAACTCTATAACAATATACGTTATGCTCGGTCATGAAACTGGTATGCTCTTGGTCTGCAGGGTTCATTGTGATATGGTTATATCCAGAATAGACGTCCATGAAAGACATGAGCTCATGATTGGACGTGGCGTCTACAAACTAATTAATTCTTAGTAGTGGGAAACAATCCTTGGGACAAGCCTTGTTGAATTCGGAGAAATCAATACAAGTTCTCCACTTCCTGTTTGGCTTAGGGACCAGCACGGGGTTAGCAACCTAGATCGGGTATTTTGCTTCCCTGATAAACCTGCATTTTAGTAGGCGAGCTACTTCTTGTTCTAACACTTCAGATCATATTGTCCCCAAAAGCCTCCGTTTTTGGGACTTTGTAGGCACACTCTTATCCAAGTTTAATGTATTCATTATTATACTTAAATTGAATCTCACCACGTCCTCGTGTGACCAGGCGAAAATATCCAATAGAAACTCGACCGACTTCTTCTTCCTTTCGACTTCAAGATTTTTCCCAATTTTTACAACTCTTGAAGGTTCTTTCAGGTTGATGTTTATTTCCTTGAGCTCTTATATTGATTTAAGCTCAGACATGTCTTCGCCTATCCGTGGATCAATGTCGCCCCATTGGGCGACCTTGCCATCTTCTTCTCGAGGTTCTTCCATCCCATAGGTGACTTCCATTACTTGGGACTCCTCACCTCCCTCGGTTATGACTATCACATATTGCCCATGTTGTGATTTTCCCTTCATAGAAATGCTATAGCATTCTCTGGCGGTGAGTTGTTCTCCTCTTACTGTGCATATCCCCGAGGTTGAGGGGAATTTCATTGCCAGGTGTCGGATCAAAGTGATGACTTCAAATTTCATCAGTGTAGGTCGGCCCAAAATCGCGTTATATGCGACTGAACAATCGATTACCACAAACTCAAGTATTTTAGAGACAGTTTGTGACTCTTCTCCCAGTGTCACCACCAGTCCGATTGTCCCTATGGCTGCCACTCCTTCACCTGAAAACTCGTACAGAGTCATTGAGGTCGCCTTCAAATTAGTTACGGACAATCCTGTCTTTTCTAGGGTGGACCTGAAAAGTAAATTCACAAAACTTCCATTATCCACCAATATTCTTCATACCCTTTGGTTAGCGAGTTGTACGATTACCACCAGCGGGTCATTGTGTGGGAATTGAACGTGGTTATCATTCTCTTCCATGAAAATGATTGGTTGTTTTTCAAACCGATGTTGTTTTGATACCTGCTGCTCTGGGACAAACTCCACATTGTTATGAGGTTTTAACTCAATAATATACCTCTTTTGGGCCCCGCTGCTCATGCCCGCCAAATGAGGTCCTCTAGAAATAGTGGTTATATCTCCTCCTACTATCGGGGGAGGGTCGACCTGATTCGTTTGAGCTCCAGGTTGACCTGTCGGAGCTTCTGGAACTTGCTGAGGATTCTGCCCGGCAGGTTGATTGGGAACTACCTGATTTTGGGCGTACTAGGTTAATGGTCCAGCTCGAATGAGATTCTCAATTTCATCCTTCAGCTGTCGGCAATCATCAGTGTTATGACTGTTGTCATTGTGGAGTCGAAAAAACTTTGAAGGACCTCTCTTCGCCCTTTGATGCCTTAGCTTTTTCCACGAGAGGTGATTAGAATTAGCCAGGAAGATATCCTCTAGGGTGTCTGTTAGGTCGGTGTAGGTGGCATAAACAGGCTTGAATTTCTCCATAGACTTGTTCTTCTTCGTTCCATTCTGGTCGCCCTCACCATTCCCCTTTCTCTTGCTATTTCCTGCTTGGTTATTCTAGGTAATGGTTTGATCCGTAGCTACAACATCAATAACCGCTCCAATGGGTTGGATAGGGGCCTGGCTGGTTCCTACGATAGCAGCTCGTGCTTCTTCCAGGTTTATCCACTCCTGAGCTCAAACCCAAAATTCTTCTACGCTTTTAACTCCTTTTCATTGGAGTTCTTTCCACAGGTCTCCTCCCACTAGGATTCCTGTTCTCATTGCCATGGACTTGGAGCTATCATCAACGTCCCTAGCCACACTGCAACATTGGCGAATCTGCTCAAGTATGCTTTCAATGTTTCACCAGGTTGTTGCTTTACATTGGCCAATGAATCGGCTTCAACACGAGCTGCCTGTGAAGCTTGGAATGCTCTTTTAACCTCAGAAGAATTTTTTTCCACGAGCTTATCGATTGCTTCTTGTATTGTTTAAACCACTGTCTGGCAGGTTCGACCAAAGTTGCAGGGAACAGGATACATCTTAGATCAAGCCCGACATTGTGGGCCATCATCATCGTGTTGAACATCCCAAGGAGATTGGATGGATCTGTGTTTCCATAAAATGTCGGCATGTTCGATATCCTAAAGCGAATAGGATATGTAGTCGCTACAATGTTTGGAGCAAAAGGTTCGAGCTCCTCATCTGAGTCGCAGTCATCCTTTCCCTTTCCAGATAAGAGTCATTTCATTTGTTCTTCCATCAAAGCCAGTCTCTCAAGGGTTTGGTCCTTGGTCCCTAGGTTAGTTGGGGGTTGTTCAACAACTTCTATCCTATTATACATGTTTGATGGGTTGTTGTCCCTCCAAGTTCGAGCTTGGTTAAGCGGGACATTCCCATTGTCGCGTACAATGGATGGACCTCCCTCATGCCGGTATAACTAACATCTTCATTCCGAGCTGGATACCTTCTTTGTGAGTTCAAATGATCGCACAAGTCAGGCTATGGATCATATTGAGGACTTTGTGCTGAGCTCAAGTGATTTATCAGGTTGTTCTCGGACCTTCCTTCACACTGGCTCTCCGTCCAGTTGCTTCCATTTGCAAAAATTACGGCTCGCAGTTGAGATCGAGGACCTAGATTCTCAGCACGCGTCCGTGGGGCATAAGTATTTACAGATGGGGGAGGATTTCTCCTACTGTTCCCACGAGCTGAAGCATTTTGTTGTGGGCAAAGTGGTGTTGGATGTCTTACCAGTGACAAAGGATGCCTTATTGGTGAGGCTATCCTCATTCCATCAGGATGAATTAAATTAGCCCGCCTCGGCTCCACTCCAATGTCCTTAGTTTTCTATGCCTGGGGTTCTGATCGTGGCACAGGAGGATTCACTAGAGCATTTTTCCTTCATGAGCTTGTCCCAACCCCTCACCACGGGTTGTTGTGGGCATTTATGGGAATCTGCGAAGAAGGCACAGAGCTGGGGGTCGCAGTCCTGACTGACCGACTGACATGCTGATGTTACCCCCTGTGATGACCAATGGGCGGAGCACTGCAATGGTTTCACTCTGAAGGCACATAACTCAGAGTGGCGGTTCTAACATAATGACTAGGTTTAGATCGGTTATTTCTGTGGGACTTATGAGACCCAGTTTGCCTTATTCCGGCATTAAAGTTAGTCGCTAGAGGGGGTAACCGAGCCAAGACCTCCTTAATCTTCTTGTTTTCCCTAACGAGATGGCTCCTTAACTGGGCGTTTTCCTTCTCGATGGCAGTCAAGTATCTTGGATTAGGATTTGATGGGAGTGACGTTGAACTCCCAGCGTCGTCTTGATCCACTGGTTGTTTCCTAGGACATTGTTGAACATCTAGACCCCTTTCAGTGGGAACAGCGGTATGATGAGCCTCCTACCCACTAGGTTGTTCCATCTCATTACCATGCATCGATCGAGTGAGCACCATGATGAATTTCGACTGAAACTTGTGAAGCACTAATTTTCTCTCAATGAAAGCACCAAACTGTTGACGTGGTTTTTTGCCAACAGTATATTAAGAAATCAAACAGGCAGATTAGTGTTATATTATAAACTGTAATGAAAGAATAAACACCCTCTCAAACACACACAACGTTTACGTGGTTCAATGGTTAAAATCCATCTAGTCCACGAGTCAATATTATTACTTTTCTCTCTTAATTTATGCAGAGTTTTAGTAATGCAAAAAATGGTCATCCCCTTCCTTGTCCATTATCCCTAGTATTTATAGGGGAATTTCATGGACATGTTTAGGTAACCACGTATATATTTAATACATATTATTCCCATTTACATTGGGATATGATTTGTTAACAGAATGGAATATACTCCAGCTATCTCGGATAATAATGATAGATATACGCTACAGCCTGGGCCTTAATGAGCGTATAAGAAGCCTCCAAATCTCTTGGGATCCTTCAGTATGCATTTTGTCCAGGTTCCCACGAGCTGAATATCTCACCTGAGCTCGTGTTCAGAGTCTATCTAAACCCTAGCTCGCAGTAAACCCAAAGCGCCCAAAGGTTGGAACTGGTCACTATAAGTCTCGAACTCAATTGTTATCCTGAGAGGCGGTCTGATAATAACCTATGTATCATGCTGTCAAACCCCCAAACTCAAGCTTTCAACATCACTATTAGCTAGATATTCTACTTGGCTATTTTTCCACATATTCATCTGCCAGTTGTACCCGAGCTCAATAATCGAACTCATGCTAATTTTAGGGTACAACAATTATCAAAAGTAAAGAAATGGTTAGATGAGCACTTCCAAATGAAGGATTTGGGAGAAGCCAAATATGTTTTGAGAATTCAGATATGTAGAGATCGAAAGAACAAAATTTTGGCACTGTCTCAAGCAACTTATATTGAAAAAGTGCTTGAACGCTTTGGCATGCAAAACTCCAAGAAGGGCACTATGCCTACCTGGTCCGGAGTTAAATTACCTAAAGAACAATGTCCACAAACACCTCAGGAAGAGGAGGACATGAGACAGTATCCCTATGCCTCTACAGTAGGTAGTCTATCGTATGCAATGTTATGCACTAGACTTGACATATGTTATGTAGTAGGGATAGTCAGTTGTTATCAATCCAATCCTGGATTGATTCATTGAACAACAATGAAGAATATTCTCAAGTATCTTAGACATACTATAGATTACATGCTTGTGTATTCATGTGGAGACTTGAACCCCACTGGATATACTGATTCTAATTTTCAATCAGACAAAGATAGTCGAAAGTCAACATCTGGATCAATTTTCACACTTGGAGGAGGTGTTGTAGTTTGCAGAAGTATTAAACAATCCATTATTGCAGACTCCACCATGGAAGCCGAATACATAGCAACTTGTGAATGAGTTAAAGAGGCTGTGTGGCTCAAAAAGTTCTATATTGATATGGAAGTTGTTCCAGGTATGGATCAGCCACTTGTTCTGTATTGTGATAACTGTGGGGCAGTAGCTAATTCAAAGGAACCCGAAAGTCACAAGAGGGGGAAGCACATCGAGAGGAAATATCACTTGATCCGAGAGATAGTCAACCGAGGAGATGTTGTTGTCTTGAAGATTGCCTCTGAAGATAATCTTGCAGACCCGTTCACAAAGACTTTATCTATTAAATCTTTTCAGGGTCATGTAAGAAGCATAGGGTTAAGGGAAATGCCTCATTTGCTTTAGGGCAAGTGGGAGATTGTTGGGAATTGTGCCCTTAAAGAAATTGTAGTTGTTATCCAAAAAATTGGCCTTGATGACGTGGAAAATGATCCCTGGACACGTGGCTGACACCTGGAAGAGCTCTGCTAGTGTATCGACCAGAGGACGTATTAGAAGCAGTAAGCAGCCCAGTCTTACCTACGACCAGTCTGGTCGATGGTTCCGCATACAATGTAATATTACTATAAAGATCTTTGTAGATCCCGAATTTAACTGACACAATCTCCTGAATATCCGATTATTTAGGAGAGAATATCGGCAACTAAATCATGTAATCCCCCTTGAGCCTATAAATAGAGAAAGATAGCTCAAGGAAGGGACTTTTGGCTTTTGAATTATTTGAGACTAGAATAATTCTCCTTGGAATATTGTATTGTTCTTCAGAGGTTAGTGAAACTCATTGAACCCTAGTTCTTTGATCACTCATTTGATTCTTACATCAATAACACTCTAAGTGGACGTAGGTTATTACCAGATCTTGGGGCCGAACTACTATAAAATATCGTGTTCTTATTATTTTTGTCATTACGTTCTTCTCAACGCATTAATTCACATCAAGCATATTCTGACTCCGTGTCAGTTGGCCAAAATCTGGGTCAACATTCTGGTGCTTTCATTGAGAGCTTGATTTATCATTGTTGAGAAAACCAATGGAGAAAACTGCAAGGAAAGCTGGACAGGCGGCCGCCGCTACACCGTCAAACCCACCTCCTCCTCCCCCTGCAAGCGTGGCGGAGGATGAGCCACATCTGGACTTCGAGGAGGAGGATATGGATGATGCAACGCTGAAGAGTACTTTGGGAGCGCTATAAGATGAGCTGGCTAATCTGAGAGCCAGTCAAGAGACTGCTGCCGAAGTTGTGGCGCGGCAGCAGTAGGAGATTGAACGGCAGCAAGCGGAGTTAAGCGAAAGGCAGGCGGAGATGGACCGCCGCTAGAGCGAAGCCATGGCAGCCCTCGAGGCAGCCTTGCAACTGGCTAGGAATCAGGCCGCACCTGTTTTGCAGCCTGACCAACCTGTCAATGGGACACCCCAGAGGGGTCCAAATCCTAGCCCACCAATCCAGCCCTCGAGTCCACAAAGGCCCGAGCAGCCTCAGGTGCCCCATGACGATGTCCCGATGGACCCTGAGGCATAGCCTCCATCCCAGGCTGGTCGCGGCAATCCCCTGCAACAGAGGAAAAATAGGGCCGAGCATCAGCCTCGTAGTCCTAGACGTCGTAGGGGCGATGAGCCAAACCTACCGAACAGAGGTCAGTATCCCCCTGGTAACAGGAGGAACTCAGAGTTAGGCTCTGCGGTCTGGGGTCCCCCGCGGCATGATAATGCCCAGGGACATAACGACCAGCGCAGGCCACCCTCTAACGCTCGGGACGCTTTAGCCAGGAATGGAAATCGAGGGAACGGTCAATCCCACCATAGCCAATCAAGGTTCAGAGATGGCCATGGATATAATGAGGCCAACTCAGGCATTGGAAACGCTGGCCGAAGGAATGAAGAAAGAGGTAAAGGCGGAAGCCAGGTACCTCAAGATGACCAACCCAATAGTCGGGATGCTGGGGGGCAGCCCAGGCAAAATAATGTCTTCAACCGGCTCGAGGGTAGTGAGCAGTGGAGAAGAGACGAGGATTTGCAAGACGTACTCAACGATCGACGTGAGCGGCATGGCGAGAACATCCCCCCAGCAATAGAGGCCACAGCGATTCCTGCCGCTGTACAGGCCCAGATAGGCGCCCTCAACCAGGCAATGCAACAGCTGGTCGGGGGAAGAACGTCTTATATCGACCACGATAGGAGAAAAGGCACTCCTTTTGTACAGAGGATAGCTAATGCAGAAACTCCAAGCAGCAAGTTCAAAATGCCTACACTTCCAAACTTTGACGAGTACAGAGACCCAGTGTCTCATGTCAATAAGTTTGAAATAATAATGGACATTCAGAAAGTGTCCAAAGACGCTCGGTGCAGGATCTTCCCTGCAACACTTTATGAAGCCGCGCAGGAATTGTTTTTTAAGTTCCCACCCGCAAGCATAGTTTCCTGGGAAATGTTCGTAAGGGAGTTTTACGGACAGTTCTATGCAGGTCGTGTGCATCCGACCGAAGAAAACCAGCTGGTTGAAATTCGCCAGCAGGATGGAGAATCAGTGAAGGACTACATCCAGCGCTTTATGCGAGCAGCAGCTGGAGCAAAAACGGTGGGGGACGAAGGCAAAATGATGTCCATAACCGCAGGAGTTAGGCGTCGCTCCCCCCTCTGGAAAAGCCTCCGGAAGGAAGGAGTGAGAACAACCCAGGAATTCTTGGATCGGGCTGATAGTTACATCAAGCTCGAAGACGCCATTGCCGATGATGGAAAGCCTTCTGGCAAGGATAAGAAAGCAGTCGAGCCCACCAAAGCCGCCAATGGGTCCAAACCTAACGGCAACGGGAACGGCAACGGCAATGGCAAGAATGGTGGAAAACGGCCGTATAACGAGCCTTCCACCTCCGACAATAAACGGGCGAAGGGTAACGGTTATGAACCTCGGTTCACTAACTATACTGCCCTCGTTGAGTCTCGGGTAGAGGTTTATCAGGCCACAAGCTCTAGTGTGCCTTATAAAAAACCTGGCCCCATTCGAAAGGATATTTCGAAGAGGGACACTACCAAGTTCTGTCATTACCATAACGACTACGGACATGACACCAACGAATGCAACCAGCTGAAGGACGAAATCGAGTTCCTTATTAGACAAGGACACTTGAGGAGATACGTACGAGCCTCGGGAAATTCCCAACGAGAAGCTTCGGGTAGCAACGAGCAGGCTCCCACGCGCCAACACTCGCCACCCTTACAGCCTGCCCCCATGACTGGCACACTCTTAACCATCTGTGGAGGTCCGCACCTCACGGGAAATAGCGGAAAGGCCAGAGAACGATATGCTCGGACCTTGCGCCACGACCAGGACATCGAGATGATGACTGTTGAGGACCGTGCACCAAAAAAGGCTCGATCAGACGAAGGCGAAATAACCTTCTCTGATGGCGATGCCCAACACGTCTGGTTTCCACATTCCGATCCGCTGGTCGTGGACATCCAAATGGCCAACATGATGGTGAAAAGAGTGCTGGTCGATACAGGAAGTTCGGTGAATATCCTATATAAGTCTTCGCTGGAACGCATGAAGTTGTCCGTTAAGGACCTGGAGCCCTGCAACCAAACAATATACGGCTTCTCTGGAGAAGGACTGGCCCCCGCCGGATTGATCAAACTACCAGTGACGACAGTTATAGCGCCTGTAACAAGGACATTACTTGCCACTTTCGTAGTGGTCGATTGTCCTTCGGGGCACAATGCCGTCATTGGGAGGCCTATACTAGTTGATCTACGAGCCGTCATCTCTATGTGGCACTTAGCCATGAAGTTCCCAATGGACGCAGGAGTAGGACGCGTGTTGGGAAACCAGAGGGAAGTCAGGGAGTGCTATAACGCCTCAGTAACGAAGGTGAAAAAAGGAACATCAAAGAGCACTACCTCAAATAGGTTGTAGATGGTGGTTGATACATAAACCCAATCCGGTGATGAAGTCACCAAATAGGGTGTTGCCCAAAGTGAGGATAGAGACTTAGATCCTCGCTTTGGGGATTTTGAAGAAAACGTTGGACCCGTCGAGGACCTGGAAGAGGTCCAACTCGATGAAAAAGACCCGACCAGAGTCGTAAAGGTCGGGAAGAACCTAGAGCCCAACACGAAGCACGCACTGGTGGAATTTTTGCGGAAGAACCAGGAAGTTTTTGCCTGGTCACACAAAGACATGGCTGGGATAGATCCTGCAGTTATCAGCCATATCCTGAATATAGACAGAACTTTTCCACCCGTGCAACAAAAGAGAAGGCTGCTCGATTAGGATAGATCGAGAGCCTTAAAAGAAGAAGTTGAAAGACTAAAGGAGAATGGGTTCATCAGGGTGGCATTTTATCCATCGTGGGTCTCCAATCCAGTGCTGGTTCCCAAGCCTAATGGCAAGTGGCGGACCTGCGTGGATTTTACAGACCTCAATAAAGCCTGCCCAAAGGACTGCTTCCCACTCCTAAGAATCGACCAGCTGGTCGATGCAACTGCAAGGCACGAGATCCTCTCGTTCATGGATGCATATTCGGGCTACAACCAGATTAGCATGCATCCCCCCGACGAGGATCACACCAGCTTTCGGACCGATACAAGCTTATACTGTTACAAAGTAATGCCCTTCGAACTGAAAAACGCAGGTGCGACTTACCAACGGCTAGTCAACCACATGCTTAAGGAGCTGATCGGAGTAAACATGGAGGTATACGTGGACGACATGCTGGTAAAGTCTAAAAAGGCAGAAGGACATGTAAAGGATTTACAAGAGTGCTTTTATGTATTGAACAAATACCAAATGAAGTTAAATCCCCTCAAATGTTCCTTCGGAGTTGGATTAGGGAAGTTTTTGGGGTTCATTGTAAATTCAAGAGGAATCAAGGCCAACCCCGACAAGATAAAATCCCTGATCAACATGAAATCGCTAGAAAGGATCAAAGATGTACAAAGTTTAACCAGGAGAATCGCAGCCCTAAGTAGATTTATTTCGAAGTCAACAGACAAGTGCGTCCCTTTCTTCAATCTACTTAGGGGAAATAAGAAGTTTGAATGGACAGGAGACTGCGAATAGGCATTCCAGGCCTTGAAAACTCATATGGCACAGCCTCCCATCTTATCATAGCCAATCGAAGGAGAAATTTTTTTTATTTACCTGGCAATTACTGAAGTTGCTGCTAGCGCAGTGCTTGTGCGAAAAGACGAAGGCGTGCAGAAAGCAGTCTACTATGTTAGCAAGAGACTGATCGGGGCAGAATTGAGGTATCCACCAATTGAAAGGTTAGCATATTGCTTAATCCTGGCCTCTAGAAAGTTACGCCCCTACTTTCAATCCCATCCTATCACAGTTTTAACTGACCAGCCCCTTCGGCAAGTCCTCCAAAAACCAGAAGCGGCTGGACGATTATTAAAATGGGCAGTCAAACTAGAGCAGTTCGATATAACCTATTCACCGCGAGCAGCAGTCAAGGGACAAGTCTTGGCCGATCTTATTGCAGAGTTCACCGAACTCCCAGACGGCGAACAGTGCGAACAGCCTAAAGCGCCTGAGCCACAAGACAAAGCTCATTCGTGGAAGTTATTCACGGATGGATCGTCCAACGAATCCCACGCAGGGGCGGGAGTGATATTGATAACGCCGGAAGGGCATCGATTTCACTGCGCCATCAGGTTCGACTTCACCACGTTAAATAATGAAGTCGAGTACGAAGCACTCCTCGCTGGATTGAGAATGGCGAAAGACATGAGCATAAAGACGCTTGATATTTACAGTGATTCACAGCTTGTGGTGAATCAAGTTCTAGGAGAATATCAAGCGCGAGGCTTAAAAATGGTGGCCTACTTGAATAAAACAAAAGACCTGCTAGCCCAGTTCGCGGAATACACCCTTCAGCAAATTCCGCAGGATCAAAATTCAAACGCAGACGCCTTAGCAAAACTTGCGAGCGCGAAAGATGCTGACACCTTGAACATTGTGCCAGTAGAAAGACTGAGTGAGCCAAGCATACAAGCGGTTGAGACCAATATGGAGATTCAAATGGAGGATACGTGGATGGCACCTTACTTGGAGTATCTGACGAACGGTGTGCTACCAGCCGATAGAAACAAAGCCAGAACTCTACAAAGGCGAGCCGCTAGATACATACTGGTCGATGGTATTATGTACCGAAGAGGATATTCAATGCCACTACTCAGATGCGTTACACCAGAAAAATCTAAGGAACTCATGAAAGAGGTGCATGAAGGCTTCTGCGGGGATCACGCTGGGGGGCAGAGTTTGGCAAAAAAGATTCTAAGGCAAGGCTACTTCTGGCCAACTATGAACGAGGATTCGATGGAGTTTGTACGAAGATGCGATAAATGTCAAAGATTTTCCAAGATTCCACGAGCAGCTCCAAACGAATTGAAACAGATGCAAAGCCCGTGGCCTTTTGCAGTATGGGGGATAGATTTGATTGGATCCCTTCCTACAGGGAAAGGTGGAGTAAAGTATGCAGTCGTGGCAGTTGATTACTTCACCAAATAGGCCGAAGCTGAACCGCTGGCTACCATAACGACCAAGAAAGTTCTTGACTTTGTCATCAAGAACATTGTTTGCCAGTATGGTTTGCCTAGAAAGATAGTTTCAGACAACGGAACCCAATTTGACAGTGACTTATTCACCGATTTCTGCGAAAGACATGGAGTTATTAAAAGCTTTTCTTCAGTTGCACATCCCCAAGCAAACGGGCAGGTCGAGGCCGTGAATAAAACTCTTAAAGACACCCTGAAGAAGAGACTTGAAGAAGCTAAAGGAGCATGGCCAGAGCAGCTGTCTGAAGTCCTCTGGTCGTATAGAGCGTCTCACCGAACAGCGACAGGACATACCCCATTTTCCTTAGCCTACGTATATGAGGCGATGTTTCCTGTCGAATTAGATCCCCCCTCACATCGACGCCTAACATACGACCAGGACCAAAACAGCCAACTGATGATGGAGTCCCTAGATTCGATTGACGAGATACGGGAGAAGGCCCAACTCCGAGTTGCTGCGTACCAGCAAAAAGTCGCCCGGTACTTTAACTCCAAAGTTAAAGAAAGAAAATTCAATGTCGGTGACTTGGTGCTACGACGAGTTTTCTTGAATACCCGCGACCCTACTGCTGGAGTGCTCGGACCTAATTAGGAAGGACCTTACCAGATTGAAGAAGTCCTTCATCCGGGCACCTACAAACTTGCACACCTAAATGGAGATCTTGTTCCACGTTATTGGAATGGAGAACACCTGCGCAAGTATTATCAGTGAACAATCCTTTTTAAAGGACTGGCTTGTATTAAATTTTACTCTTTACAAGTTTTGCAAAGAGGGTTAGCCACGTGGTATGGCTAATCGCTCGTATATGTAAGATTCTATTTTAGAATCACTCGTAAAGACATGTTTAGTCCATTTTTAATACGAGATTATAAGGGACTGTGCGCAGCCAGTCATTCTTGCCAACCTTTGTAAATTTATATTTACAAGTATTTGTTCATTACGTGTGTTGTTTTGCTGTATTACAAGTATTACTTTTTCACTCGAGCAGAAATGTTCGAACAGGTCATGGTCAAGGCAAGTGACCAAGGACCTAAAGCTCCTCGATCACTTGGGGGGCATATAAGGCACATCGATAGCAAAGAGTACCATGAGGTATGTAAACACATGAACAAAATGAGTGAAAGCATGCTAAGGTACTTAGAGTATTTTTCAAAATTTATATTTTGTTAAATCAAGCCAAAGTACTATGCTAAGTTCGGTCATGCGGACAAATGTTATAATAAATGAAAATGTTATAGCATCATGAAGCAATCTTTTACACCGCAAGCATCACTGCTTGGATGTAACTATTCAAATAAAAGGAAAAGTTTGCTGCCCATGCAGCAAATTCAAAAAAAGGTATTGTCTTTACATCACGACCCGTGGGTCATGTAATTAGAAGAAAGAAAAAATAAAAAAAAAGCTCAAGAGGCATTGGGAGCAGGAGGGTCTTTATTAGCATTCTGATTGGTCGCGTCCTCAACGACTCCTTCTTCCTCTGCACCAGCAATGCTTGGGGAAGCAGGGATCCTTGCTCTGGCCTCCTCTTTAGCCAGTTGAGCAGTGCAGCGAGCCAGCTTAGTAGTCCTAACATCCTCTGAAAGATAACTGAAGTTGGCGCCCTGATTATTTTTCCAGAAGTTGTAAAAACACCGGAGCGTCGTCTTCTTATACCTTTCCAGATTCTTGGAGTTGTCAAGCTTCAGCTGCTCCACTTGGCCCTCAAGAGTAGCGATGGCCTCGTCCTTGGACTTAAGCTCCTCACCCAGTCTCTTTACTTTGCGATACTGGACTCGGCTGGCCTCTTGATACTCCTCCCTCTGCTTTATTATAGCAACTTTCGAAGCTTCAGCCTCCGATAGCTTTGTCACCGCGGCATCCCTCTGCTGAATGATCGCCTCCAACTCCTTTGCATGCTTGGCTTCTACAGCCGAGAGCTCCTCGACTGCTTTCACCTGGTACCTCTCGATGGCCTTTGCCCGAGCTTGGTCGATAGAGGCTTGGGCACGGGCACGAGCAGCAGTTGCAGATAGCAAAGCCTGTGAACAAAGGAAAAAGTTAGAACCTGTTGCAAAGAATAAAAGACTAAGGCCAAAGAGATAAAGAAGCACTTACGCTGGCTATCTCGTTCAGGGTCCTGTTCAGAATTTGGTCGACCCCCATACTCTCTGCCTCAACCATTGCATTTTTGACGCGGTCGTTCTTCACAATGTGCGCAAGGCGGTCTTTGGCTGCTCGTAAGGCATGGTTTGAGAGTTTGGCCCCAAGAGTTTCTTCTCGCTTGTTTTGTTCCCTGGTGGGCGCAGCCGGAGGGTTTGATGGGGCAGGAGGAGTCTGCTTCTCAGCAGGAGCCGGAGGATGAGCAGAAGTTTGCCCAGTTGGCACGTCCTTGGGAGGGTCTTCTGTTCGACTCTTTTTGGCAGGTCCCTGGCTTGTCTCGCTGTTGTGTCTCCTTGATGACTTTCACCGGAGCTGAGGAACTTCCTCTTCCTCCTCAGCCTGGTATAGGTCGAAGATGTTGGGAGTGGCCATATCTGCATACAAGTAAACACATGCAAAGGGTAAGATAAAGGCAGGTGAAAACTCTTTATCCAACGAAAAATAAGGTCACAAAGTTAATACCCGAGCTTCAACTACTGGTCGCTATACTCTTGACTCTATTAGTCACACACTCACTATCTGGCACGAAGAAGTCTGGCCCTAGATTTGGAGCATATGTAAAGTTGCCCTCCCCGTCAACCAAATGACAGGGAATTGGCAAGCTATTTAAAAGCAAAATAACTTTACCGTTCTCATCAGAGGATTCCCCCAAGTCCACAATCTGCTCTTTGGCCTTTTGTTTCCCCTTGCCTTGGGGAGCAGAAGGCCTTTCTGCGAAAGGATTTCCCGTGGGCTCCCTGATTGTAACCCCCGTCGGCCTCCTTCGGGGAGGGGACGCAGGAGGTTGTTGCTCGAGAACCCCCTCGGCAATGGCATCGGCTACCACGGGTCCTCTTGTTTCATGGCGAGGAGCCAGGAGGCCAGAAAGCCTCAAATTTTCATCAGTAACTAGGGACTTGACGCTTTTTTCTACGTCTGTCATCCTGGCCAATGCATTGGACCTCAACACCATGTCTGGTGTTGGGGTCGGACGTAACCATGGGCCTGAAAGACAAAGTATAGTTTGAGAAGAATGAAGGGAGACTCTTTGATCAAAAGTATCGACCAGTAAAAGACAGCACTTACCTCCTCGAGCGAAGGCCAGGTTTTTGCTGGTTATGTCCGGAGTAAGGAAGTACTCCTTACTGTACTGCCCCACGTTGGATATATGCGTAGTGTCACTCAGGAACGTCCGGTTTGTCTCCTGGTGACAAAGATGGAAGAAACCCGTCCCATATTGTTGCGGGTTGGATTTAAGGTCGAAAAGATAATTGACCTCATGGGGGGTAGGTTCTGGCCATTTTTTAAGTTTGTATAGGATATAGAGTGCGGCCAGCATTCTATATCTGTTTGGAGTAATTTGGAAGGGGGCGACATCGAAATAATTAGCCACCCCCTGATAAAAAGGATGTAGGGAGGAAAGCCCCCGCCTCTATGTGATACCGAGACCAAGCGCTGTATATACCTCTGGGGAGGTTAGCCCTTTGGTCTGCAGCAGGAATTCTAATGGTAACCCCTGTGAGAGGATACTTCCTGAAATAGTTAGCAACCATCCGAGGGGTCACTAGGCTGGTCGGGGAGATATACCACTCGACATCAGGCAGATTCTGATGGTGAGGGCGGGCTCTAATTTGGATGTTAGGGTCAGGAACAGGATTGTCTCAACCGCTGGTCGAGGGAACCCTAGCCTGCGAATCAGGCTGGGCAGGAGGGTTTGGACTATCGTCGGAGTCAGGTCTTCTCTTGCCTAAAGATTTGGAACGAGCCATTTGAGGAGGAGAAGGACGAGGTCTGGAAGAGGATCGTGAGAAGGGAATCTCGTGGATTCAGTTGGCCGGTTGTTCTTCGCCTTCGAGCAGCTGGGCGAGAAGATCGTCGTCGATGGGTCGTTCACCTCCCCACAAATCTGGCATCAAAGTCTGCAAACAGAAGAATGGGGAGGTGAGGATAGAGAATTTTTAGAATGGCGCTAGTCGAGTATAAAAGTCAAGCTTTTATACAACAGCATTCTAACAAAAAGCTAAATTTTTCACTCGAACCGTTTGAGAAACGGATCAAAGGGTGAAATTAAAAAGTTTTTCAAAAAAGCTTTTTCAACTCCCCTTAGGGTGGGAAAAACCTATTTTCCAACTAGCCTAAAGATCGAATTTTTACTTCGATTTTACGTCCTAAAAGCATGATCCCGACTATTAAACTAACTCGTAACCTTTTTTGCCTACAAGACATTCTACTCACAAGCATCTCAAACCAGAAGCAGATGAACTCAAACAGTCAACATACAGAAGCATGCATTATGAACATTTGAAGCATAAGGATTCAAAAACTTACCAAGAAAATGGTTGTGGAGATTGGAAAAGAGTCTTCGGAAATCAAGGAACTCTCGGACTGAGTCTTGAAAATGCAGAAGAACGGTCTCCGGAGAAGATTAAAGCTCTGGTTCTTAGGGTTTCTTGAGAAGGCAATGGCGTGCGTAAAAAGAAAAGGGGAAGTTTGGAGATGTTATATAAGTTTGTCTGTGGCATAAAAAAGGTGTAATCATCAGTTCCCCTTTTTCGAAGTATGGGGAAGCAGAATAGCCATCGAATTATTACTGGGGAACCGAAAAGTCATGATTAGACAGGAGTAGGTTGCTTTTTCCAAGAACACACGAAGGGTTCTGACACGTATGGCGGGGTTACCGAAGGGTCGTTCGCTCAAAAGTTTATTTATTGCTCGTAATAAATAAACTTGGGGGGCAAATGTTATCCAAAAAATTGGCATTGATGACGTGGCAAGTGATCCCTGGACACGTGGCTGACACCTGGAAGAGCTCTGCTAGTGTATCGACCAGAAGACATATTAGAAGCAGTAAGCAGCCCAGTCTTACCTACGACCAGTCTGGTCGATGGTTCCGCATACAATGTAATATTACTATAAAGATCTTTGTAGATCCCGAATTTAACTGACACAATCTCCTGAATATCCGATTATTTAGGAGAGAATATCGGCAACTAAATCATGTAATCCCCCTTGAGCCTATAAATAGAGAAAGATAGCTCAAGGAAGGGACTTTTGGCTTTTGAATTATTTGAGACTAGAATAATTCTCCTTGGAATATTGTATTGTTCTTCAGAGGTTAGTGAAACTCATTGAACCCTAGTTCTTTGATCACTCATTTGATTCTTACATCAATAACAGTCTAAGTGGACATAGGTTATTACCAGATCTTGGGGCCGAACCACTATAAAATATCGTGTTCTTATTATTTTTGTCATTACGTTCTTCTCAACGCATTAATTCACATCAAGCATATTCTGACTCCGTGTCAGTTGGCCAAAATCTGGGTCAACAGTAGTAGACAATGGTTTTAATGAAATAAATAAATTAATTAAATTATTGTATATATGCAGTTTGTGCATTATATTATTGCTAATAATATTAAGTAAATATCAGAAAATTCTCAAGTTCATCTATGTGGTCTCAATCTCATATTGGTACGAGAGGATCAAGATTAAGATAATGAACTTAAATAGTTCATAGTAAAATAAAATTATGGAATCTTTAGATTAATTACTGCTAGTACGGTCCACTAGTATTAAGAATACATGTGACCTAGATCCGGGTTACTAGTGTAGTAGGACACTTTAGTGGAGGTACTTTGCATGATGAGAGTATGTAGAACTGGACCAGATGTGATTTAATAATACTTGTTTAAATACCATTCCGTAGTATTATAAAATACATCAACTAATGATCATATACAAACTGATCTTAATCTTGAAGTTATTATGAACTCTTATATATGTCACTTGATCCTTTGATTCATGCGTTACGGTTTGTCAAAATGATCAAGCTAAGAACTATTGTTTTGGGGGCTCAATGATGTATATGGTTGGGGACATAGCTTAACAGATATGGAATCTATACCTTCTTATAGATTGAATGATGATTCCCTATTTGATTGGCTTTTGGAACTGAAAAGGTTATTGACATCAAATTCATAATCATATTATGAATTAACCTTCACTAGTAAAGTCAATGGTACACTAGGAATCAAGATATAATTGAAAGGATAAAACGGTAATTTTATTCCCATTTAATTATGAATCATCAATAGAGGATTAATTTGTATGTAATGATTATATCAATAGAAACTTTATGGTTACAATAAAGTACTCGGTAAATATATGTCTTTAATTCTCAAGAGTTTAGTCTCATGTTTATAGTGGAATAATCATGAGATTAATAAATATGATTATTGAATCAAAGAGTTTTGGTTAATAATCTTTTATTTATTGGAGCTTGGAATTATTGGTCCATAGGTCCACGGGCGGCTCTATCAACACTAATCAAGGTAAGAGTTGATACAATGGTTAAACTGTGAATGTGATATTTGAGAGAATATTTATTCTTTGGGATAAATGTGCAATTATGTAATAATTGAAGTTGCACAATTTACTATTGCGTTTGTGCAATTTCAAAATTGTGCAGAAATAAAATAAATTGATTTTAATCAATTATTTTATTTAAGTGTGAATAAATAAATATGGATAGTCAAAATTGGTTTTGATTAGTATATTTATTTAATTAATAATAAGATGATAATGGAAATTCAAATTTTGAATTTTGAAATTTAAGTTGTTATCTTTTCTTTTAAAAGATGATACATTATTTGGATATCTAATTATTAATTAATTAAAATAAAAACACATGAAAAACAAAATCTCATTTTTCAGGGATAGGCCACACGCATAGGGCTTGGACTGCTCTATGCTTGTGGCACATCTGATGTTTTCAGATATTGGTTTTTTTATTTTTATTTTTAATTAATTAAATAAATAAATATTTTAAAAGAGGTTTTAAAATGGAATGTTAGATTTTTGTCTATTATTATTATTATTATTATAAAAGATGATTGATTTTCTTTATTATTATTATTATTATTATGGTATTAATGCCAACATATTCTATATGATAGAAAATAAAAATAACAAGTCTGAAAAAAGATTTTACAGAGTAGAAAAACTATCATTTTTTTCACAAAGTAAAAACTTTTCTCTCTAGCCTATAATCAAAAGTTTCATGTATTGAGAATACTTTTGATTGACAAAATTGATCATTGTTCTCTATGTGCCCACCCACATTTTGAGGTGTAGAGAACGTTTTGGAAGATCTAGGTGTGAGTACTCTAGCAAGGATAGGAAGATCGAAACATATACGAAAAGATTCAAGGATTCTTGATAGGCTACAATAGGTAAATTTTTTCGTATTATTTTTCATATTCATATTATACATTGATTAAAATATTGCATATTAAAGGATCCTCATATAAAGATTGCTTACATGAATTTTTTTGTTGTATACCATTACCGCAATTTCCGATGCGCACTAGGAATCGTTCCTAACAGAAAGAACCCGAGGGACACGAGCAAAAGATGTTCCTATCACAAGGACATAGCCCATACAATTGAGGAGTGTCATCAGCTAAAAGATGAGATCGAGAATTTGATCAAGCTGGGACACCTCCACCAGTGGGTCAGGATGCCAACTGGAGTTTCGGGGTTGCTCATGGCTCCCAGACAACCTTTGGCCCAGGGAGCACAAGTACTGTTCAGACCTCCTCAGGGAAGGTATGCCCCAGGACCAAGAGCACAGGCCCCTCAGGGGGGCCCAATAGTGCAACCAACTAGAGGCCCTATGGCTCCCAGACCCGAGACACCATATCCGCCCAAAATCGAGCCCCTTCGAGTAGATGGCCACATAGTCACCATATCAGGAGGCCCGAACCTGGGAGGACCATTTTGGAATGACCAGAAGAGGTACCTCAGTGAACTCGACCACTACCATGAGGTGTGTGCGTTGGTCCAGACTCTGGCCCAACGCCCAATACTGATGAATCTGCCGATAACATTCACAGAGGAGGATGCCCGGAATGTCCATTTCCCGAATCACGACCCCTTGGTCATTGACGCCCAAATCGCCAACAAAAGAGTATCCCGAGTGTTGGTGGACAATGGGATTTCTGTCAATGTCCTATTTAAGTCGGCCTTCATAACGATTGGCCTAACAGAAGCGGACCTAGCATCGTGTCCAACGAAGATCTACGACTTCAATGGGGATTCATTGCTCCGGATGGGCAAGATTCAACTCCCTATCACGTTGGGGAACGATGTTCAGAGCTCGTTCAAATATTGCACCTTCGTAGTGGTGAATAGTCCCATTGCGTACAACATGATTTTTGGGCGCCCCGCTCTATTCGACTTCGGTGCCATTACCTCCATCCGCCATCTATGCATGAATTTCCTGTGTGATAATGGCAGAGTGGGGACAATACAAGGAGATCAAAAGAGCACCCGAAAGTGCTATCATGTCTCCGCCCGACCAAACTTCATGGTCCGCAAAGAACCTCTCGAAGAGGAAAATTTCGATTCAATCCCACCACCACAGCCAGCACGGAGGGTGGTCCGGGAAGACGATGACCTTGATACCCGAATAGAGGCGGATAAGGCATTAGAGCCCATGGAGGAAGTTGAGGAGGTGTTCATTAGTGACACCGATCCAACTAGAGTAATCCGGGTAGGAAGAAATTTGAATCTGGAGGTCAAGGTTGCCATATTTTCTCGGGTAAAAGAAAACCAGGATGTCCTGGCTTGGTCCCACTTGGATATGACCGGGATTGACCGCAATGTCATATGTCGTGCCCTGAATATCGACGAGAACGCAACTCCCATCTGGCAGAAGCGAAGGCCACTGGGTGCGGAAAGGGTGAATCCCCTCAAGCTAAAAATTGAGAAGTTATCATCGATTAACTTCATCTGGGAAGCCTTGTATCCAGTTTGGCTGGCGAATCCGGTGTTGGTTCCAAAACCAAAGGGGACGTGGAGGACTTGCATCGACTTCACTGACCTTAACAAGGCATGCCCAAAAGATTGCTTCCCTCTACCCCGGATAGACTAGATGGTGGATGCTACGTCTAGGTACGAGTTGCTAAGCGTCATGGATGCCTACTCCGGCTACAACCTGATTTTGATACATGTAGCAGACTAGGAACACACCAGCTTCCAGACGGACAAGGGTGTATACTGCTATAATGTCATGCCCTTCGAGCTCAAGAATGTTGGAGCCACCTATCAAAGACTGGTCAACAGAATGTTCCGGAACCTAATCAAGAAGAACATGGAAGTCTACATATGCGACATGTTGGTCAAGTCCAAGACATCAGCCCAACACGCGGACAACCTGGCAGAAGCATTCACCATCATCTGAAAGTACGGGATGAAGTTAAATCCCAAGAAGTGCACTTTTGGTGTGGCATCCGGGAAGTTTCTAGGCTTCATAGTAAGCTCAAGAGGGATGGAAGCCAACTCGGATATGATCAGAGCACTGGTCGACATGCCATGGCCACGAAAACACAAAGATGTTCAAAGCTTGACGGGAAGAATGGTTGCTCTGAGCTGCTTTGTGTCGAAGTCTATGAATAAGTGCATCCCATTCTTCAACATACTTCGCGGGAACCAGAGGTTCGAGTGGATGGCCGAGTGTGAAGAGGCTTTTCAAAAATTGAAGGAACATCTGGCCCAAGCACCAATCTTGTCAAAGCTGGTGGATGGGGAGCCGCTATATCTGTATTTGGCAGTGTCAGAACATGACATAAGCGCCGCTTTAGTGCGAGAAGAGGGAAAGATCCAACTCTTGGTCTATTACGTAAGCAAAAGGTTGTTGGGCGCAGAGTCCAGATATCCATTGATCGAGAAGTTGACATTTTGCTTACTAACCGCTTCCTGGAAGTTAAGACCTTACTTTCAGGCCAACACCATCAAGGTACTAATGAACCATCCCTTACGAAAATTGTTACAAAAACGCGAATCATCGGGAAGACTTTTGAAGCGGGCCATGGAACTAAGCCAATTTGATATTGCCTACGTCCCTAGAGTCTCCATCAAGGGATAGGCTCTGGCCGACTTCATCGCAGAATGCATCGGGATTGCTGAGGACGAAGAGCCTATTGACCTTGTAGTGCCATTTTGGAAGATCTTTGTTGACGATGCCTCCAATGAGAATGGGATCGGGGCCAGAATCATTCTAATGTCCCCCTAGGGTCACCAATTGCAAAGTGCCCTACGCTTCTAGTTCGAAGCGTCAAATAATGAGGCTGAACATGAGGCCATGTTGGCCAGATTACGCTTAGGTTGGGAAGTGGGGGCCAAGAACATCGAAGTCCACAATGATTCCCGATTGGTGGTACCAAACAAAGGGGGAGAAGATGGCTGCTTGCGTGACGTGAACCTGGGAGTTACTCCAATATTTCAAAAGATACTTCATCCACCAGATCCCTAGGGAACAGAATGTGTTTACAGACACACTGGAAAAATTGGCCACGGATGTCGAAGCATAATTCTCCGAAGTAGTCCCAATCGAAAATCTACCCACGCCCAGTATTCAAGCCCCCACAATCATCAACGCCATTGATTCACAACATCTTGGATGGGGCCTCTCATCCAATATCTAACCATTAGGGAATTTCCCACAGACAGGACCACCAAGAAGCTTCAGTACCAGGCTCCCGGATATGTCATGATGGACGGCTATCGCAGGGGGTTGTCCATGCCCTATTTTCAATGCGTATCTGGGACTGAAATGAGCGCAATCATGCAATAAGTGCATGAAGGCTTTTGCGGAGATCACATGATGAAGGACTGTGTAGATTACGCTCGTAAGTGCAAACAGTGCCAAAGGTATGCGAAGATCCCGCATGCTCCTCCCACGGAGATAACCCTGATGATCAGTCCCTGGCCTTTTGCAGTTTTGGGAATTAATTTGGTAGGATCCCTCCCAACTGGGAAGGGCGAAGTAAAATATGCCATTGTAGCCATTGACTATTACACCAAGTGGGTCGAAGTGCAACCAATGAGCACCATTAGCTCCAAAAAGGCTCTGTACTTCATCATCAACAATATTGTACGCCGATACGATCTCCCTCAATAAAATCATGCCCGAAAACGGGAAGAAATTCGATAGCTTCCACTTCACCGACTTCTGTGAAAGACATGGAATCATCAAAAGCTTCTCCGCAGTCGCAAGGCCTCAAGAAAACGGGCAAATAGAGGCCGTGAACAAGATTTTGAAGGGGACACTAAAGAAAAAGCTACAAGCTTGCAAGAGAAAGTGGCAGTAAGAGTTGCCCCGCATCCTATGGGCTTACCGGACCACGAAAAGAACTTCGACTGGACATACTCCCTACTTGATGGTTTACGGATGTGAAGCAATCATCCCAGTAAAAACCACAGTCTCGTCCCACAGATGAGATACGTACGATCCCATCTAGAATCACACCTTACTCCAAGAATCCCTTGATCTCATCAAAGAGATCTGGGAAGAATCACAAGAGCAGCTGAAGATGTATCAGGGAAAGATCGCAAAGCATTTTAATTTGAAAGTTAAGAGCCGAAGGTTCGGAACCGGCAATCTAGTCCTGAGAAGAGTCTTCCCTGTATCTCAAGATCTGGGAGTGGGGGTTCTAGGACCTAATTGGGAAGGACCATATGAGATTCACAATGAAGTATGTCCGGGAACATATCGCCTAAAGCAACTAGACGGAAAAGAGGTCCCAAGGGCCTGGAACACTGAACACCTATGCCGGTACTATCAATAGTCAGGAGGATTTAGCCTTGTGTTTTTTAACAGTTTTACTTTCAAATAATGTAAGCCCCAGGGCCATTTCTTATTTAACGAAAATGGTGTGAACAAAACACCATGAGGAATGTTATAAGGAAAGAAAAAATTTGTAACCGTCTTTAATTTTTACACGAACAAGTGACCTAAGACTACACTCTTTGGTCACTTGGGGGTAGCACCATCTATACAGTCCAGGATTAAAAACAAAAGAGAATGCAAGGCCCAAAGCCTAGTCCTGATCAGGATTCGTATAAAAAGGATGCAAGGCACAAAGCCCAGTCCAAATCAGGATTCGTATGGTTTGGGGAATTCAAAATTGAACTCCCAAAAGATTGGTCCAGACCGAACACGATCCAGAATAGTCTAAACCTTTATTTATTGTTTTCCTATAACGATCCAGGATCGGTTGAACTTGAATCTTAGGTTTAAATTGACTAAAGTTATTTTTTTAAACAGTCCAGACCGTTGGAACCTGAACATCATATTCAGGTCAAATTAAACAGATAACATTTGGTAATTCCTTAATGATCCAGACCTTTGGAATCTGAGCCTCAGGTTTGGGATAAGTTAATTAATTAATTCATATCTAAGAAATCCATAACGGTCTAGGCCATTGGAACCTGAACCATAGAGTCCGGATAGATTAGTTAAGTTATATTTGGTAAGTTTAAAACGATCTAGGCCATTGAGACCTGAACATTGGTTTCAGAAGATGTTAATTACCTCATACAATTTTTCCATGATGGTCTTGGCCATTGGAACCAAGATTCCACACAAAAATTCATGCATGCTAGTAAAACACTTAGTGAATTTTTAAGAAAAATAAATGAATATAAAGCGGGAATCATTGTGCAAAGACAAAAGCCAATATAATAACAATATAGTAAGATAAGAAATTGTCTTAAGCGCATCTACACCCATAAAAAATATGTTTACAAAAAAAGAAAATGAGAGAGGAAGCTCCAATTAAAAGTACAAAGGCTCCAGCCTGGGCTTCGTCCTGATCCGAGACATCAGGAGCGTTTTCATCCTGTTGGTCCCCAGCAAGAAGCTCTGCGTCCTCTTTCTCATTGGCCTCAAACTCGGCCCTTTTGCAGCTGGATCAGGATAGAGGAGGAGATTCATATTCTTGTCCTGGAGCCAAGCCATATAAATGGCTTCATCAAAAATGTTCGCCAACAACTTGTCAGCCTGCTCCTTCTCCTTGCGGGCCTCCTCGCTCTATTTCGACTTTGAATGGGTCTGGGCCTCCAAAGCCTAGATTTGGGCCCCGAGAGATTCCACCTTCTCCCACTCTTGACGAAGTTGGGCCTTGGCCGCCTCCAAGAGTGCCTTGGTCGAAGCCTCCAAGCCACAAGTATGGGATAGTTCCGCCTCTGGGGTGTCCACCACTTTCTTGTGGTCAGCGTCCTTCCTAGACAAAACTTCCTCATGCTGAGCTTGGACCCAAGCAGTCTCCTTGGCAAGGGCTTCCTTGGTAGTTTCTCTTTGGTTGATGGCCCCCTTTAGCTCCATTTGAGCCGTCTCCAGCTTCATGGCCATCTTGGCCACCAGGTCCGCATTTCTATGAGCCAACAAGGCATCTTGGAACAAAACAGAGTTAGAAACAACACAAAAAGAAAATGACAGTAAAGAAACGAGACGAACAAGTGGCTTATCATCGTGGCCTGATGATGGATGGCCTGGGAGATGAAGAGGGCATCATTGTTAGCCAATGTGGTGTAGCGTTTGAGCTGAAGAGTGGGCATGGACGTCCCCACTTGGGCAAGCAAGTCTGCAGCAAACGGGGCAAAATCTTGCCCTAACCTAGGGGGGCATTAAAGGACTCTGGACATTCGGTAAACTCCACTTTGTGGTGAATGATCAGGGCCAGAGCTACCTTGTCCCATTTGTTGCGCCCCTCGTCCCAGGCCCGAGATACCATTTTCATCCTCTCCTCAAGGACGATCGGCTCCCCTTCCACAGGAAGTGCCGGGTTGATTGGAAGCTCGGGAGCCTCGGAAGCTTTGTCGTAATGATAAGACTGCCACCAGAGGAATGCTCCTCAGCCACAGTTAGGTCCTTTTTTGTCCTGGCCTTCTTGGCTCACTCTGCGGACACTATGGAAGCAGAGTCCGCCTTCCTTTTACTTGTCCCATCTCCTTCTGAAGGTTCATGCTCCAAGTTCATGATTTGGAGAGGAGTAGGATGGGATATATGCTGCTCAACAGGCGCCACAGGGGCCGAGGCGGTAGCTTGAACTTCCTTGGAAGCCCCCGGGGCCAGTTCTGAGTCCCCGAGTATCATATCAATGATCTTCTTCTTGGCCAGGCCCTTTTCGACCTTCTTTGTTGATGCCTTGGCCGCAATAGCCCTGGCCTCAATCATCTCCTTCATCTTGGCTACGAGATTATACATGTTCAGTTCACCTGAGATAGGAATAAAAAATGGATTAGTAACATAACGAAATGAGAATGACAGACAAATACAAAGGAAACATGCAAGTCTAAGTCCTCCGGGACAGATCCTTATCTACGAAATGAGCCTGACTTAACTCTCCTAGGACAAAAGCATGAAATTGATCCCCCATGTCATCTGGGTCCAAAAAAGTACCATATTGAAGGAACCAAGATGAATGCATGAGGGTCAGCGTATCCACGACGATGGGGCAAGGAAGCCCCACATTGCTAACAGTCCCAGTCAAATAATCTCGGTACCTTTGCCTATTCCTAATAAAGCCCTTAGTATGAGGGGCATAAGTTAAAATTGGAGGCGTTTTACCTTGCCACGAGATGCTGGCCCCAGGAGCTCCAGTGTTGGGCTGCTTCCCCTTAAGCAAGGCATCCAACTCCTCGGACTCGGCCCGCTTCGTAAAGGGCGCATGCTCCCTCTTCAACCTTTTTGCGTCCGCCTTGACCGCGGCCTCCACCAACTCAATATGAATGAGGGAAAGTTCTTCCCTCAAGGCAGGGTATCTCTCGCACTGCAAACCCCAGAGATTGGGGGCATCTATTGACTGATGGGCGACAATCAGTCTGGTTAGTCGAAGATTCTCCGTGGTGATGAACCTCCCCACATCCAGATCTTCGACACTAGAGGTGGCATATACCTTCTTTCAGTCCAAGATAAACTTGGTTAGCCGGGTTTGAGCGTACGGACCTGTTCACAGGAACGTGAGTATCCAAAAAATGAAATAAAGGACAAGATGAAGAATGAGGAAGGATAACTTACCCACGCGCTGAAAGTCCAGCACCGGAGTGGGGTTCTTCTCCAGGAGGAATCCGAATGTCATAAACCAATAGTGTCTGACATCTGGGGGATGTTTCCAAGAGTTGTATGGAGTCGGACTGACACCACAGCTCTTCAACCGATAAAACACATCCCTTGTTTTATCCTTGGAGTTCAGTTGTGGCTTCAACTGGTAGTAGTACAGTACCTCCGCGGGGGTGGGCTCCGGGATCTCCTTCCAAGTGCAAAATATACGCCACCCCGCCAACAACTTGTATGCCTGGGGTATGAGCTGGAATGACGCGAACCCCACGAACTTGAGGAATCGCCTGAAATAATCATGAAGCGGGAGGATGGCTCCCACACTGATGTGTCCTGTGCTCCAGGCCCTGAACACGCCCACTCTAGTATGGGCCTCTCTTCCATCCGGGCTAGCCTGTTGAAGAAAAGCCATGGAGTCGAATCTATCCCAAAGGATTTTTCCAGCTCGTTCAACATCCGGTAGTTCTGGAACTTGTTGACTTCCGTGTCCATTTCTCACGTGTTACCAGTGGGAAGCTTGTGCCCCTCCAAGACGACGGGGCCCACATTCACTATATATTTCGCGTAGAGGGTGACGCCACGACCCATGATCAAAGACCTGAAAATGACAAGAAAAGCAAGAACCAAATAGTCAGCACCAAAACCAAAAAGTTGGTTAAGGTACATTGATTCTCCTAAAACTGCTTGGAGAGGTCCCTTCTGGACACAGATTCAGGAACATTTAAGGTCTCAGGAGCATGAGTCGGGAAATAAAGGCTGAAAATTATTGTAAAAGGAAAATAATTCACCTGGACGATTTTGAGGCGTCCGAGTTCAATGATTCAGAGTAATCTAGCCCGCTCCATCAATCAAGCTATCTACAGAATGGAGTATCAGCTAAATAGTTCCCTATTATTCATCACTACCACTACCTAAAACCACCTTACACGGTGGTCATGGACCTAACGGCTACATGGTCGCGGAAACAACATGGCAATAAAAATGATGAAAGAAGATAAGGAAATGACCAGAAAACATACTGAGAAAACTTGGATCTGGGATTTGTTGGTATACGGGCGATAACGCCGGCAGAAATTTAGCCTTAAACTTGAGGAGGTGACACACCAATTCATCGATGTTCTCAGACAAGTCGGCTGGGACAGAGTTATCTTCTTGACAAATGAAATAGGGCTTCGCCAGAAAGAGGTGGGCTCGAAAACACAACAGCCATCGGAAAAGCTCGTCTGCAATTTTGGACATTCATAGTGTTTGCTCTCTTATCTCTGGTTTTAGAATTTGGAATCAGTAAAAGTGTGGAAGGGAGCCTACTGAGGTATTTATAGGAAGAAAAGCCCATGTTCAATCCAACAGTCCAAAGTGAAAATCCCAAGAAAATTCTCATTTGATGGTTCTGGATGGCGCAAAGGCATTAACTAGCCCAATCAAGTGCTAAATCATGGATTCGTCAATCCATGATCCGCGCCTCCCTCATCCAACAGTCCATGTTGAAAATCCCAAGACAATCCCCATACAACGGCTCTGGATAATGCAGAAGCATTAAACAGCCCACTCGAGTGCTCAAAGCACATTTTCGTATGGATGGTACGCTTTGGGAAATGCACTGACATCTATCAGTGACCTAGGACATCAAAGGATTTTCCCCAGATTATTTAGGCATGAATGGCATAGACATACCAATTATCTGGAGACATATGTCGATGACAGTGGGAATTTGAAAGGTTAAAGATTAACCGGTTGGCCCTCAGGTAAATGAACCTAGACTTAGGTAAATGAACCCAGGTCTTGGTAAATGAATCGGGAAATAGGTGATCGATCCGGAATAAAGAAGGCAAATCTCCACCATGCGAACACAAACGAAGACTTAGGGGTAAATGTTATCCATATTTTCCATCTTGGACACGTGACACAGACAAACGGGTTTCATAGGCTCTCAGAAGAGGCCCGTGCCCAACCAGGCCCTAGGGAACGATGAACAACCAAACCCTTTCGGCCCGAACCATGTTGAGCCCAATAACTAGCGAGTAGCAAGAGCATAGTAAAGGGACCGGAATTGAGATGCATGCCTGAACCACCTTCCCAGGCACACCCAATCTCTATCCTCTGGGATTTAGATTATGGTGGCCGACAATCCATTCTAGGAGATAGAACCCATCGAGTGGGATCCAGGTGAAGTCTCCAGGTCCATCACCAATGCTCTAACTCGCCATCAGAATGTCCTTCGATCTATTATCTTATTCTGATGCCCGCCTTGGTAAATGAAACCAGTCTTGGTAAATGAACCTAGACATCAATAAATGAACCCAGACCACATATTTGGGTATAACAAGCCCAGTCCTTCCTACAGCTGACGTGTCCCTGAGAAATTCGGCAGTTGGTCTCCCTAACTAACTTGCAGAATGGAGTATGCATGAAACGTACAATATTCCTAGGAAATGGTATTGTCACTACTCTAACAAATCCTGTCCCTAGGATCCCCTTGGTAGCCCACGTGGATCAGTCTGTGCCAACGTACAAATGGCAGTTGTGAGGCTCTACTACACTCAAGCCGGTCCAATAGGCCATGATTAATAACTTGTAATCACATTGCACTCACATATTATAGCAACGTTAGAGAGCACTTATGATTATATCCTTATTGGGCCTGGATTAGTCCGACCTAAATCACATGACTGCCTTATAAATAGGGTCATTCGTGCACTGCAGCGAGGATCCCCGATTTTCTCTTGTATGAAAAAACGTTGTTGAACTTTCAGAAAATCTCCATTGTCAAACTCTCTAAAGCCTAATACTAGTGACTCGTGGACTAAGACTCATTAACACCCCAACCACGTAAAAACTGTGATCTTATTCATTTCTTAGCCTTTCTTTCCAACCCTTATTTCTCAATATATTTATAGTTTCTGAAAAACTGGGTAAACATATATATATTAAAAAAATCATAAATAATGTTTTTCTTTAATTTTTCATTTAATATGTTTATGTCATTCTTTTATATATATAATATTTTTTATTTATTTGAAATTTATATGATGATGATATAGATTTAATAAAAATAATTAATATATTCTATAAATAAAACTAAACAAATGTGTATTGCACGTTGTTTGTATCTAGTAAAATATATATATATAGACCAGAGAGAGGAAGAAGATGAGAAGATGGGGCAGAGCTTTAGCGGCGGCAAAAGGCAACCGGTGGCAGGGAAGTTCTATCGACAAATGTTGTTAGTAAAACCCTTATTGTCGTTGATAGAGTGAATAAAAAAAATTGGTTAGTGCGAACCATTCTCATCTCTCTGAAAAGGCTTTTATTGATGTCGGCAAACGCGTTGTCAGTTAGAGCCCTTCTTTTTTGTATTGTGTCATACTAAAAAAATTGTGAGAAAAGTGAGTTTAGAAATACGATTTTACTGTTTAAAATTATATATAATAAGTGTAAATTTAGATAAATATATTTACATATAATTCTTTAATTAGTCAGGAAAGAATATGAAAGAAAAAATTAATACAACATTTATTTATAGGAAATTTACTAATTTGGTACCCTGTGTCTTTGTAAAGTATCGTTTTGATACCATCTTTTTTCAATAATGCCCATATGGTATTATATATTTTAAAATCATACATACTTGGTACTCTGGACTCAGATTTAATAAATAAAATTTTATCAATATGATCAAACATATATCAATTATGCGTAATTAAGTAAATAAATTTGAATTTGGAATTCTTATAGTTGAGAGCAGTTTGATTAAATTTGTAAAATTTTATCAATTAAATTTGATTTTAGGGTACTGTACGCCCTAAATATCCGCGCACTATTGGCGAGCTAGAAAATGGCATAATTCGATCTGCCACGTGTAAATCATCCACTCGGAGCTGTTTTGTTACGGGCATCCATCTGTCCAGCCCGAGCTGATTAGAGAGTTAACTGCTACTCGAAGGCATCGTGTCAGCAGTATGAGTGTCACGAGCTAGCGCGCACATTAAGCTTGTGCTGCGACAGAGATCTGATACCTGAATCCTTGTAAAGTCAACCACGCAATATAAACGTGCATATATCAGACATCACATGTCTGTTTTATTCCTGATTTCTTGAATGCGTAGTATAAACGTGCGCATTCGGACATCCTGTCTCTGATTTGGGCCAGGTGGCCCAGTACCCATCCTTACCTGTTGATTAGACCTCACTTCCCTGTAAGGTTTAGGAATTAATCATCAGTGTCAGATAGATGGCGTGAAGGATAAAGAGATCACGGGATGACCCCATTGCCAACCCAGATATCTTATTCCTATAAATACCAAGACCCTGGGTGGTGCAAGGGGTTGGCATATTTTTGTAAAGAAACACTCTGTAAGAAATAGTCAAGAGATATCAATAATATCGACTGGTGGACTAGAGGGATTTTAACATTCGAACCACCTAAAAAGAAAGGAGTGACCATCTTCCCATGCTATTAGTTTCTCAAATCCATAATATAATTATTTTCATATTACGGTTCATCAATCAGCACTAATCCATCCTATTTATTCGTATAATTACCTGTTGGCGAAGAACCGCATCAACAGTTTGGTGATTTCATTGAGAAGATTTAGATTGGTGCTATCACAAAAACCCAATCATGGTGGTTACTCGTTCGAGGCATGGTAACGAGGCGGATCAACATGATGGGCAGGAGGCCCACCATGCCGCCATATCCGACGAACCAAACCCCGAGGTCCAGCAGCCGATGGGCCAAGACGACACCGGGAGTTCGGCGCCCCGGCCGCCAAATCCGAACCCGGGTTTCCTGACAGTGATAGAGATGGAGAACATACAGTTGAGGAGTCAGCTATCCAGAGCAAGTAAGCAAATCGAAGAAGTCTTGGCCCGGCAACCCCTCTTGCAACCGATGTTAATGTCGGAAAGAGGCAAAGTGGGACTCACAAGTCCCGTAGGGATAATCGGCCCAGACCCAGTCAATCAGTCAGAACCTCAACCCCAAGTTCTGCACCTATGTCACACCATAACCAGGAAACTATGTTTGAGGAGTTTCCCAGGACCAATCAGCAATTCAGTAGATCAGTCTGAACCTCGACTCCTAGCTTGATCCCACCGTCGAACGCGCTCAAAAGGGCTCGTGGCAGCTTGCGGAGGAGATTCGAGGAAGGCTCGCGTAGACAGCCTGCTCCGGCCAGCCCTCCCGTGCTGCGGCCAGATTGCCAGGCACAGGATATTGAAGATGGTAGAGTAGAGCGGCCGCGAGCTAATTTGATCCGCCCGGATGGGACTAGGATTGCTTTGCCAGTTAGGCATCCCCCGTCGCTGATAAGATATCTGTCTCCTACCCATCCAGTTCGAGACATTCCGACGCACGGGAGCAGCAGAAGAAATCCTCCTCCCCTTAATCCTTCCCATCGCAACCGAGCACGCGGGGAGGTCTCGGATCCTCACCCCCAGCAGCAGGCTCCAAGCTTTTCCAACGGGAGCTACTGGATCGAGAGCCACCGAAGTGGCAGATCCGGTGGAGACCTGCGTAATCGCTTAAGTTTGGCGCAAAGCCCTCGGGCCACCTCGAGGGCCGACCTTCGAGATCGCCTCAACTCGTAGAGGGGGAATCCGGCCAGAAATGGAAGTCATGCTTGCCAAGAGGGTGGTCATTCCGAAGTATGTGACAGTGGGAATGTCCCACCTAACCAAGCTCAAGCTTGGAGGGACAATAACCTGCCTAACACGTACAATGGAACTGGAGTTGTTGAACAACCCTAGAACAACCAAGGGATTAAGGACCAGACCCTAGAACGTTTAGCTCAGATGGAGGAGCTAATGAATAAGCTCTTGTCAGAAAAGGAGAAGGACGAGTATGACTCGGGGGATGAACTCGAGCTTTTTTCCTCCAACATAGCAGCCACAACATACCCGCCGAGTTTCCGGATGCCCCACCTGTCTAAATTCGATGGAGACGGAGACCCGTCGGATCATTTGGGTATGTTCAATACCCTGATGATGGCCCATAATATCGGCCCCGAGCTGAGGTGTTTGATATTCCCTTCCACCTTGGTCGGACCAGCTAGGCAGTGGTTTAAGCAGTGTAAAAAGCATTCCATCAGCTCGTGGAAGAATTTTTCTGCCGACTTCAAGAGGGCATTTCGAGCTTCTCAAGCTACCCACCTCAAAGCTGACACCCTGAAGAACGATAAAGCAACAGCCCGAGGAGCCTTTGAAAGCTTACCTGAGCAAGTTTGCAAACGTCGCGGCTCAAGCCAGGGACGCGAACGATAGTTCCAAGCTTATGGCCTTGAGGACTGGAATCCTCGTTGGAGGTGGGCTATGGAAAGAGATACAGAGAAGAGGTGTCAGCACCGTGGATGAATTCTTGAACAAGGCCCAGGAATGGATAAACCTGGAGGAGGCACGAGCATCGGTCGCAGGAACCAGCCAAACCCTTGATCAGCCCGTTGGAGTGGAAACGGATGTCGTAAAAACAACTCAAACCGTTACACAGAATAACCAAGGGAGTGGAGGTAAGAGAAAAGGGAGCGGCGAGGGCAGCCAGCACGGTCCTAAGAAGAATAAGCCCGTGGAAAAGTTTAAGCCAGTCTACGCGACCTATATCGAGCTCACAAACACTCGAGAACACATTTTCCTAGCAAACTCTGCCCACCTCTCCTGGAAAAAGTCGGAGCCTTTGAAACACCAGAAGGCTAAGAGGGACCCTTCCTGTCGATTCCCCAACGACATTGGCCACATCACTGACGATTGTAGGCATTTGAAGGATGAGATCGAGATACTCATCAGAGCCGGACCTTTGGCTCAGTATGCGTGGAACTGGGTTCCTACTAGTCAACCTGGGCCCCGGATATGTCAGGATACCCCTCCTCCTGTAATAGGAGGAAAGATATCCACAATCTCCGGAGGCCCCCATTTGGCCGGCACGAGCAGAGGTGCCCAGAAGAGAAATGTCAATGAGTTGAAGGCTCATAATGGAGTGGAATTTGTCCCGGAGCAGCATTAAACCAAACAGCAACGATTGGAAAGGCAACCAATCATTTTTACCGAGGAGGACGCTGGTCACGTCCAGTTCCCCCATAACGATCCTCTAGTCATAACCGCCCAGCTCGCCAACCAGAGAGTTAGGAGGATACGAGTCGATAATGGGTGTTCAGTGAACCTGCTGTTCTGGTCTACGCTGGAGAAAATGGGATTGTCTATCACTGAGCCGAAGGCCACCTCCATGATAATGTATGGATTTTTCGGAGAAGGGTCGGCAGCGATAGGAACAATCGAGCTAGTAATAACCTTGGGAGAGGGGCCCCGAACTGTCTCTAAGCTCCTCGAGTTTGTGGTTATCAATTGTCCCACTGCCTATAACGTTATTCTAGGCCGGCCTACGTTGATGGCATTTGAGGCCATAACTTCTATCTGCCATCTCGCAGTCAAGTTCCCCTCCTCTACGGGGACATGTACGGTCTGAGGTGATCAGCTCACTGCCAGGGAATGCTATAGCATTTCCATGAAGGGAAAATCATAACCCTGGCAGCAGGCGATGACCATTCAAAGCGGACATGAGGAATCTCAGGAAGTAGGACCTATTCCTGAGATAGAAAAACCTCAGGAAGCCAATGGGGAAGGTATCACCTTGAATGATGGTATTGACCCCAGGATAGGCAAAGATAGATCCAAGCTCCAGGCCATTGAAGAACTCGAAGAGGTGAACATCGATCTGAAAGACCCCTCGAAGGTGGTGAAGCTCGAGAAAAACCTGTGTAATGAGAGGAAGGCGAAGCTGCTGAGATTTCTACAAGAGAATCTAGATGTGTTCACCTGGTCTTATGAAGACATGATAGGGATCAGCCCAAGCATCATCATGCACACCCTAAACTTGGACAAAAACGTGCATGCGAAGTCCCAGAAACAAAGGCGCCTGGGCACGACCCGAGTTGAGGCCTTAGAAGAGGAAGTAGCTCGGCTCTTAAGGTGCGGTTTTATTCGCGAGGCAAAATACCCGATCTGGGTCGCCAATCCTGTTTTGGTCCCGAAGCCCAACGGGAAGTGGCGAATCTGCATCGACTTTTCCGATCTGAATAAAGCCTGCCCCAAAGACTGCTTCCCCTTGCCGAGAATTGACCAATTGGTAGATGCCACCACGGGGCACGAGCTCATGTCCTTTATGGATGCATAATCGAGCTATAACCAGATCTCCATGAATCCTGCAGACCAGGAACACACTAGATTCATGACCCCAACTAACGTTTATTGTTACAAGGTCATGCCCTTCGGGCTGAAGAATGCAAGAGCTACATATCAGAGATTGGTCAATAGGATGTTTGCTAATCAGATCGGGAAAAACATGGAAGTGTACATTGACGACATGTTGGTTAAGTCGAAAATTGCCGATAACCATGTCCCCGACCTGAAGGAGTGCTTTAAGATTCTAAGACAGTACGGCATGAGGCTGAATCCCCAAAAGTGTACCTTCGGGGTAGCGTCAGGAAAATTTATGGGTTTCATAGTCAACACCAGAGGAATAGAGGCGAACCCCAATAAAATCAGGTCAAAGGTCAATAGACGCATCTTTAACTTAGGCGACCTGGTGCTCCGAAGAGTCTTCTTAGCCGGTAAGGATCCCAAGGATGGAGTCTTGGGACCAAGCTGAGAAGGACCCTATCAGATAAGAGAGGTTGTGAAGGAAGGGACTTTTAAACTAGCTCGGCCTAATGGAGAAGTAGTCCCATGGACATGGAATGCTATACACCTAAAGAAATATTATCAATAGTCGTACTTTTGTAAGACTTAATTATGAAAGCCACCTTGTTTTATTAAAAAATGAGAAATACTTTTGTATATCGTTGTATGTTTCTGTATGCGGGTAGTGTTAGTAGAGCGTGTTCCAAGTAACCAAGAAAGATCCCTTTCTGTTTACTTGGGGGGCATATATCCTGGATACAACCAAGTCCCGAAACTTAGAAGTTAGTTAAATTGACTAACCAGTGTTTTTCCTAAAGAGCACGAGGTGTCGATAAAACTAACGCGAACTAAGTTTTTAAATAAATGTCCTGGATACAACCAGGTCCCGAAACTTAGAAGTTAGTTAAATTTACTATCCAATGTTTTCCTAAAGAGCATGAGGTGTCGATAAAACTAACGCGAACTAAGTTTTTAAATAAATGTCCTGGATACAACCAGGTCCCGAAACTTAGAAGTTAGTTAAATTGACTAACCAGTGCTTTTCCTAAAGAGCACGAGGTGTCGATAAAACTAACGCGAACTAAGCTTTTTAAAAAATTAATGTCCTAGACATAACCAGGTCCTAAAACTTAGAAGTTAGTTAAATTGACTAACCAGTGTTTTTCCTAAAGAGCACAGGGTGTCGATAAAACTAACACGAACTAAGTTTTTAAATAAATGTCCTGGATGCAACCAGGTCCCGAAACTTAGAAGTTAGTTAAATTGATTAATTCAGTGTTTTTCCTAAAGAACACGGGGTGTCGATAAAACTAGCACGAACTAAGTTTTTAAATAAATGTCCTGGAAACAACCAGGTCTCGAAGCTTAGAAGTTAGTTAAATTGATTAATTCAATGTTTTTCCTAAAGAACACGGGGTGTCGATAAAACTAACGCGAACTAAGCTTTTTAAAAAATTAATGTCCTGGACATAACCAAGTCCTAAAACTTAGAAGTTGGTTAAAATTGACTGGCAATGCTTTGTAGTTTTGAAGAAAAAGTCAATAAACTAACGCGAACTAGGTTTTTATCAATCACATCATATTACAGAAAAATAAGTGATGAAATTCAGGGTAACTAAAATCAATTGTCTCGAGGAGGAAAAACCTCGTGATAAATTATTACAGATAAATAAAAAAAATACAAAAAATACTAGGCCCCCCAGGCCGCTCCCGCGAGGTCACCCCCTTGGTCTCTTGCTCGCCAGCAGCGAAAGTCTCCCCAGTCTCAGAAGGCGACTCCTGTTGAAGATGGGCTTTGAAATTCTCAAGGAATGGCTCCCACACCTTGAGCGCCAAAAAGGAGAAGTCTCCATCCTGGTTGAAGGCCCAGCAATGGTAGAGCATGGCCTCCATGGAGGAGCTGGAAGACGCCCTCTCTGCCACGATGGCGGCCTCGGCCTCCAACTACTTAGCCTTGGCCTCCTCGAGCTCGGTCTTCGCAGCGGGCAAGGCGACCTGTGCGGCCTTTTCACTTTCTTTGGCAACCGTCAGGGCAACCTTGGCACTTTGCTCTTGCTGTTGGGCAGACGCGAGAGCGGCCTAAGCAGTCTGGAACTCACCCCTAATCTCGTCAATCCTAGCCTTGGTCTGAGCTATGCTGTGGTGTAGAGCCAAAGCCGCCTGCAAAGACATAGATAGTAAGGCACGTGCTGGGAAAAAAACAAAGAAATTTAACTAAGTAAACTTACCATGAGGGTCATCCCCAGCGAAGAATCCATGACATTCTCAGGGCTCCTCGTCTCGATCTCCCTCAAGTCCCTCGAGGTGGCATTGTAATAATGCTCCACCATATAGCTCACAGTCTCATAGACCGTCCCTTGGAAGGCCTCAGGGATTTTCTCCAGGGCTTGGGTGTTAACCGGGATGCGCACGGTGGGAGTGGGAACTGGCGGGGTTCCTGCTGGTGCCTCTTGTTCCCGAGTAGGGGCTAGAGGTCGCGGGGGAGGTGGGGGCATGTTCTCTGTGGCTGCAGGGACCTAGCCCCTCCCCTTGGTGGGAGACTTAGAGGTGGTCCCGGCAAGAGGAGTCTTCTTGGTCAACCGGGGTTTCTTGACCAGTGGCCCGGGCGATCCTGAGGGAGGATTCCCCCCCTGGAAGATGGATCGCAGGACGTTGTCTCCGGGCTGTGCCATCTCTTCGCCTAAAACAAAAAGAAGGGAGCGTTAGTATACATGTAAGGTTACTTTATTACAAGAAAAATCTAAAGGTGTATTGAAAAGGTCCTACCCTCCGGGCTAGAGGAGGAATCTATTGCCACGACCTCCGGCCTCGAAGCTTTTATGGGGGAGTCTAAGTTTATTACTTCACGGATGAGAGGGGGCTCTGGGTCTGGATCCACCTCAGGACTGGACTCCTCTACATGTTGCCTAAGCCCTGGAGCGACTACACCCTCCAGAAGGGAGGGCCACGACCTAAGGTTGGTCCCGTACTCCTCAAAGAAGGCCGACCTAAAGGACAGGGTGTTGTCTACTACTACGGTACCCCTAGGACGGCCCATATCATGGTGCAACACTAGTTGATCTACACACTGAAGTAGGGTTATGTTAAGATATGGGTCATCTCGATGGCGATGTACGAGCTGGCTTGGGTTAAACCTAACAAGCCTTAGGTCTGTAGTGGCCCTGTCTAAGTCCCTAAATAGGTATGGGTTACCTTGGCTGGAGGGGCCGGCTGCTGCCCCGGACTAAATCCAATCCACGTCGAGGCCCTGAGCAGCCTCGAGAGCTCATTTTCGTCGCACGAGCAGCACCTCATCTTCTTCGTCCTGCTCGTCGCTGTCCGTGGCATCCCCCTCGGGGATAGGCACCAGCTCGTGAGCTACTGGAATAGCCTGCGACCTCCTCAAGGCCAGAGTCTGGCCCCGAGAAATTAACTTACACGCCAACATCGTCTCATCAGATACGAGCTGGCGGTGGTCTTTTTCACTTGGTGGGAGCCCCACCAAGGTATCGTATTGACCCCCAAGGGTCACCGATTTGGCCGTCCTCGCAAAAATGGTTGCACGATGATGTTCAAGTCATTACGCGCGAAAATAAATAAAGCAATCTAGTGATTTCGCGAGCTGAGAATAGAGAGAACTTATGAGGACGGTTGAAGTAGTGGTATTTGTAGTTGCGAAACCCCGTCGACATGAAGAACTGGTCCTTGAAGTTGTTGGGGTGGCTAGGCAGCTCGATGACTGCAGGAGAGTTGGGAAAGCGGGTCAAATAGTAGAACTCGTCACCTCGCCCCCGTTGATCCGGGCTGGCTTTGAGGCAGAAGAAGAAAAGGATGTCCGTTGCTGTAGGGACCTCCCACTCGTGCCTCAGGAAGAGGTACCTCAGCCCCGCTAGCAGACGGTAGGAGTTAAGGGGCAGTTGGAAGGGAGCCAGCTTCACGTAATTCAAGAAATCCGTGAAGTACTGGTCCAGAGGTAGGAAGGCCCCGGCCTTGAGGTGTTCGTCGCTCCAAGCCGCGAACTCCTCGTTGAGAGGCGTGCAGCTCCACTCGCCCTCGAGGGGAGGTCTGGCAACAAGAGCGCCTGTCCCAATTTTGATGTTATGGGACAGCAGGATCTTGTTGACCCTCCCTTGTGTTATAAACTTCGAGACTATCCTCTCTGCCTCGAAGAAGGCGTCAGGTCCCACCTCGACCTATTTTTCCACCGTGGGACCAAAGTGGGGGATGGGAGAATCCATCGCAATCCCTTTCCCCTTGCTGGCCTGCTGGGATGACGAGCCAGCCATGCTCTTCTTGGGTACGTTCTTCCTGGGTCCCATCTGGTCGCCTAACGAACAATAATGAAGAAAAGTTTAAATAGGCGACCTAAAAATAGAAAAGGGAATATAGCGCGAGAAGTGATTTTCGTACATGGGCTGAGGTAATCTCAGCCTGCGGTGTGTGAAGCCACGCGTTGCCATGGTCACGCGCCCACGTTTCCAACAGATCCCTGATTGCTCGGGATCTGTGTGTCAGGAGGGTCAGGATAATGCTTGCCTTGGAGGGAAATTTTTAAAAAGCAAAACCGCCTAGGAAGCGTGACCCCTAAGCTACCCGGTTTTGCACCCTAGAAACCTCTCACCTTCCCCTTTCCAAACAGGCATTCCCTAAAGCTACCCAGAAAAGCTACCCAGAAAAATTACCCAGAATTTATCTTGTCCTAAACATCACATTCCTAGACATGTTCTCATATAGTCGATGTACCTAGGATCAAAACCTATGCACCAAAAACTAGCCAAAAACAACCTACAGTGTGCGACTAAGAAAGAGGTTTACCTAACAGAGAAATGGAAAGATCAAAACATGCAACAGCCAGAGGACTTACAGTGTATTTTCCGTGTGAAAGTCGCGAAAGGCGTAGGAATCGGACTCCTGGCGGAGTCTTTAAAGCTGGACTGGTGAAGAAACTCTTGTGGCGAGAACGTAGGGATCTCTGGGATGATAACCTGAAGAGGAAAAACTTCTGAGACTAAAAAGGAGAGAAAATGAGGAAAAAATTTCAAATGAAGGGTGGCTAATACGGAAGATGGCCAACCTTATATATACGTAAGAGACATAAAGGAACGAGGACCGTTCGATCAGATTAATGCGAGATACGAGGGTCATAACTCGAGAGGCAAAACGACGGCCGAAAGCAGGCTAGGCCATTTAATGCAATTCTCAGAAACCGAACAGTCGCCAACCACAGCGCTCCACGTGTCCGATACCCACGCAGTGGGCGGGACATGAAGAGTCGAAAGGGAAACTTAATAGCCCCCGCTGTGAAGATCACAGATGACGTCATGGGTCACGAGCAGGGGCTTAGGGGCAAATGTACGCCCTAAATATCTGCGCACTATTGGCGAGCTAGAAAAGGGCCTAATTCGATCTGCCACTCGTAAATCGTCCACCCGGAGCTGTTTTGTTACGGGCCTCCATCTGTCTAGCCCGAGCTGATTAGAGAGTTAACTACTACTCGGAGGCATCGTGTCAGCAGTATGAGTGTCACGAGCTAGCGCGCACATTAAGCTTGTGCTGCGACAGAGATCTGACACCCGAATCCTTGTAAAGTCAACCACGCAATATAAACGTGCATATATCAGACATCACATGTCTGTTTTATTCCTGATTTCTCGGATGCGTAGTATAAACGTGCGCATTCGGACATCCCGTCTCTGATTTGGGCCAGGCGGCCCAGTACCCATCCTTACCTGTTGATTAGACCTCACTTCCCTGTAAGGTTTAGGAATTAATCATCAGTGTCACATAGATGGCATGAAGGATAAAGAGATCACGGGATGACCCCATTGCCAACCCAGATATCTTATTCCTATAAATACCAAGACCCTGGGTAGTGCAAGGGGTTGACATATTTTTGTAAAGAAACACTCTGTAAGAAATAGTCAAGAGATATCAATAATATCGACTGGTGGACTAGAGGGATTTTAACATTCGAACCACCTAAAAATAAAGGAGTGACCATCTTCCCATGCTATTAGTTTCTCAAATCCTGAATATAATTATTTTCATATTACGGTTCATCAATCAGCACTAATCCATCCTATTTATTCGTATAATTACCTGTTGGCAAAGAACCGCGTCAACAGGTACTAAACATGTACGATTTCAAAATATAGGGTACCAAAATGATACTTTACAAAAATACAGAATACTAAATGGTTACTTACCCTAGTTTGAAATTGAAAAAACTGGTGAGAATTGCCTCCTTTTTACATGGATTTTATACTTTAAATATTTATAAATATTACTTATATTTATCTAAGTATATAGTGTATATACCCTCTAATGTATCATCCTATTCGCCCTTGGTCAATATTTTATGAGACACATTATCAGATGAAACCACGAATATATCTCACTAAAAATAGTAAATACTCATTTGGTACCATGTATTTTATCGAAATATACATTTAGTACCCTATGTGTATAATAATAATAATTTGATACCATTTGTTTGCAATTCGTACCAATTTGGTATCATTCGCTGGAATTTGGTCAACCTATATTTCAAATATGACCATATTGCCCATCTTTTTAATGATTTATTTGATTTTCTTTTTGTTTTTGTTATTTTAAAATGTTTTAAAAATATTTTCTAAATTAATAAAACAAAAAAATATATAATTAAAACTTTGAAATAATTTAAATAAATAAAAATAAAAATATTAAATCTAACCCCTAAACTTAAACCAAAAAAATTAAAATCAACACCCTAAGCTTAAAAGCCAAAATTTAAATTAAATTCAAATAAAAATAATTTAATTAAAACTTTAAAAATATAATTAGGTTTTTAATTTACTTTAATTAATTTTAGAATATTGGTTTTAGTTTTTTTATTTATATTTGAAATTAAATATATTTATGTTTATTTAATAAATTATAATAGTTTTATTAAATATTTTTATTTTAAAATTAATTTATATTACTTTTTATTTAATAATTTACATTTAATTGATTGATTTTATAAAACAAATTTTGTGTATATAACTTTCGTTTGTATATATGCACAACAATCTTTAAAGTAAAATCGTAAATTACACTTTAAAATCCCTTGAAAAATTTACAATTACAGTAGTGTAGACATAGAGCCTAGAGAGCAGAGTCGAACAAAGGTCCCTAAATTAACCAGCACGGCACGGCTCTCATTTTGCGCCACTCGCATATTGCCACGTGTACCACAGTCCTTGGAGAAAACGACGTCGCACATACTCCCCCACACGCATTTGCATGTCCTTCTTCTTCATTATTTTATTTTCCCAATATAACAATATAATATTTATAGATCTACAAATAAATAACTGGGATCCTTTTTAAAAAAAAAATTATCCACAGGAGTTTACTGTGTCATCTCAAATAATCACCGATTTCTTAAAATTATAATTGTACTGGTTATTATTATTATTAATAATTTTCATTTGTTATACCTTACCTTACGTTACGATATCTGACGTGTACTGTCTTTACAATTCATAATAAAATGAAAAATTGATCAATAATATTTGCGTGGACGGTCAAGATTACACGGCATGGAATCTATCGAATGCGTCTGTCTACTGTCTTTTTATTTTTAAATATTTAGATTTAGGATCGAATGTTTAATTTGAGCATTAAAATTCCCTTTTATTTATTTCTTTTTACGAAATATTGAATATCCATCCAAAATCGAGGGAGGATTACTACCGATAGACACAAAACACAGAGACCCATAACTCCATCCACCATTGCTGCAGCTTGCTCTCCTCTGAAAACCCCTTTATTCCTATTATATTATTTTTCTTGCTATACCTTTGTCTTCAAGAGTAAGTGAACCGCCATTTCAAGCCAACCCCATTTCTCTCTCCCCTTGTCTCTGTCTCCATCTCTCTTTCTTCGGAGTTTCAACGCTCTGTTTGGGTATTTTTTATAATTCTTAAAGAGGGTTTCGTACACTCTTTCTCTAACAACACAAAACTCGCTCTATTAAACTCTACCTTGTTGGCTATGGCTTCCTTCATTCCAATTTCTCAATCCCAGTCCCTTTTCAGCAATACCCGTATCAAAAAACTCCCTCCCCTCTCTCTGCCCACATCCAATTTGGGGTCCGAGTTCTTAGCTAAGTGGGGTTCTGTACGGTTTCAGACTCCTCGTGGGATTACAGGATTGCCCATGAAGACCGCCAACGTTGTCGTTTCGGCTACCACGGCTGAGAAGCCAAAGAAGCGGTATCCGGGTGAGGCAAAAGGGTTTGTGGAGGAGATGAGGTTTGTGGCCATGAAGTTGCATACTAAGGACCAAGCTAAGGAAGGTGAGAAGGAAGTTAAAGAGCCTCAGGAGCGACCCGTGGCTAAGTGGGAACCTACTATTGAGGGGTATCTGAGGTTCCTTGTGGATAGCAAATTGGTTTATGATACTCTTGAGGAGATCATTGAGAAGGCGCCTGTTCCTTCTTGTGAGTACTTTCTCTCTTCTCCTTTTAGGAAAAAAAGAAGCAGAAAAGTTATGCTTTGTGGGGTTATTTGAATGAGCTTTGTTGTGTTGATATTTTAGAACGATTCTGGGCTGGATTTAATTATATGTCTTGTTCAGCTTAAAGCTTCTTTCTTGAATTCATGTTGGCATAGAATTTGGTATTCGTAATCATGTTTCCATTTATACGAGTCTCTTATTTATTGGTTTGGTAGTAGTTTATGTCATTGGCTTTTGTGGGTCCTTGTATCTATGATCTTAGTTTGGATCCAAGATTTGTTCTGTCCTTGTCATAAATGGCTCTACTGTTCTCGTTGGATTTCTTTTACTTTCATACTTTAACATTGTCAGACATAATCCTACGTTAATTGTACTTATTCCTCAGTTGTAGACATGGTATATTCCAAAAATTAAGACTTTCTTTTATTGTACAATCATTTCTCTCAGCCGGTAACTGTAACTCTTTGTTACCTAGTACATAGTATTCATATTTGAGTTTTTGGTGCTAGGATTTACAGAATTAAATTGTGATGAGATTCATGCTAGCTCACGGAGTTGAGTTTGTGAGTGTGGATGGTGCGGTGTTGTGTTCAAGTCCAGCAAATGATCTTATTAAAGAAAAATAGTTGAAATATGATAGAAAGTTCATTCTTTCTTTTACATATATAGCTGATCTGCTAACTTCAGATGACAATTACATTTTCAGGCATCCCTGAGATTTAGTATAGTATATAAAATGAACTTGAGATTGTTTGTTTATTGAAACATCTTCTTAGAGATTATCTCTAAGGCAGGATAATTCCAGAGAGTGGATGTAGGTAGCATGTCCCAATATTTCAAATATCAAGATATATACTGCCTACTTCACTATGATAGAACTTACACCAGCTTTGTTATGTATTCTTATTTTTATACAGATGCCGAATTCAGAAATACAGGATTGGAAAGGTCTGAAAGTTTAGCTAAAGATTTGGAGTGGTTCAAGGAACAAGGCTATGTCATACCAGAACCATCTGGCCCCGGCATTGCTTATTCTGATTATCTCAAGGAATTATCAGATAAAGATCCTCAAGCTTTTGTGTGTCACTTCTACAATACGTACTTTGCTCATACTGCAGGTGGTCGAATGATAGGGAGAAAGGTATGCAAAAACTGTTCTTTCTTTGTAGGTGTCATTTTCTTGTTCACTGCTTTGGGGATATGCTTTAAGCATTAACTTTCAATCCACTATTTTTTAATATATGGAATAATCCGAATCAAAAACAAATTGCGTCACCTAAAGTATGGTTTTAGTAAAAGAACGAAAGCATTCACCAAATATTGCAGCTTAAGATTTCTTGTTGGCATCCTTTCTTTGCATTAGGTGGCTGAAAAGTTATTAAACAACAAGGAGTTGGAATTTTACAAATGGGATGGTGACCTTTCCCAATTGTTGCATAATGTGAGGGAAAAGCTTAACAAAGTAGCTGAGGTACTTATCTTTTCTTGTACCCTTTTCAAAATTTTCTGTGTTGGGGTGTATCTGATTGAAACATAACTTGTATGCATGGTTTTTCAGAGCTGGACAAGAGAAGAGAAGAACCACTGTTTGGAAGAGACTGAGAAGTCCTTTAAGCATTCAGGGGATATTCTTCGTCTAATATTGACATGATGTGTAATTTGCTGCTGCTGTTGTAAACTTGTAATGGCGCAAGCCTAATGTTTGGAACATCCCCCTTGCCATACCAATGGAGACTTGTGCATATTATAATGGCTATAATTATGCAACATATAAATAAAATATATATCACTTTTTTTTCTTCACCAAATGTTTGTCTAATTCTTATTTGTTATTTTAGCTATACAATACTATTTCAACCACACTTTTAAAAAAAAATTAAAATAGCTAAACAGTAGTACTTTAGTAAATAAATAAGATTTGAGAAATAAGAACTAAATTTTAATAAAATTAATTCTTTTATGTTAATTGAAAAATGAATTAATAAGAAAAAGATTTTGATTATGATTGTTTGTTTCCCCTAATTTGGCTTGGATGACTAATAAGTTATTGAAGTTGGAAAAAATATGTTACTTTGCTTATTTTTGCTAAAGGTTACTTGACTTTAGAGAACTTATCCCTCTGGTCTTGTCAATTGTTGTAGGTTAGGACAGAAGAGCTTATTTTTCTGTCATATTTAGCTAAAATTAGTTATCACTATTTAATCCCGACATATTATTCAACTTCGTTCATTATTTGATTAGTATATATTTTAAATCAAATATATAATTTTAGAATTTTTCTGTGGTGCGGGCTTACGAAATGCCCGCACTTGCTTCTAATTGGCCCAAAATAGTAGGTGTATAATGTGTATGGTGGGGATGCAAGTATATTATATTTCTGCTGATTAAATTATTTTACTGAGTAAATCACATGTCATACGCGTAGTCCAATTTTATAAGACATGTTTTGTTTAATTTTTAGTAGAGTGCTTTACATATATAGTTTAAATATTTATAATTGTCTTTGGGTTAAATATTTATAATTTTATTATATATTTATTTTGTATTTACTAATAAATATTTATATTTATTTATATATTATAAGCTTAATTAATAAATTATTTAACAAATATAACTTTAAAAAACAAGAAAAAACAATATGGGATGGTTATATACATAATCAAATATATTTTTATTTTTTAAACAATATGTATATAATTAGGTCATACAACATCCAGTCTTTATAATAATTAAATATATATATTTTTAATAAATTTTTATCATATCAATTTTTTTAAAAACTAAATAATTGTCTATGTATAATACGGGAAATTATTCTATCAAAATTTTATTTCTTACTTTATTTTATTTTATATATTTATCGGTATTATCACCAATTCTTTCATTTTGAGAATTTATGTGATTAGAGTGATTATACCTATTTGCACAAATACCTCGGCGATTACCACTCGTTAATACATAGAGCTCAATAAGCATATCTTGAGTTGGTACGGAAATGGGATCCCCAATAGCTAGAGACAATAGATTTGTATGAGAAAACGTAAGTAAACGAGCCTCTGCTTGAGCCTCTAAAGATAAAGGTACATGAACAGTCATTTGATCTCCATCAAAGTCTGCATTGAATCCCTTACAAACTAATGGATGTAAACAAATAGTGTATCCTTCTACTAAAATGGGTTGGAAGTATAACACTATTCTAAACTCAATTTTGGTCAATGAATAAAGTTGTAGTCTCTAGACTCAATCAATAAAATCAAAACTATTTTTTTAAAAAAAAAAATAGTAAAGACAACAACAAAATTTTATTTTCACTCCCTTTGCCCCTTCTTCCTCGACTCTCTCCCTCAACATATTTTTCTTTTAACATATTTACACTCTAAAGTTTTATTAAGACACCCCACTTATTATTAAAAACTAGTATAAAATAATAGGACAATTCTTCTATAGGGGCTTCACTTTAAGCCCTATTTGTGGGGCTCTCAGTGTACTCGACCTGTGAACAGTTTCCGGCGCAATTTTTTTTTATGACCGTGTATATTGTAGCTATTTAGAGCATCTTGCAAATTTTCAGAAAATTTCGAATAATTTACAGTATCGAAAACTAGGTTCAAACATGTTGCTTTCCACGCGCATAAAAAAAATTAGTCACTCGTGCACACAACATGTTTGAACTTAGTTTTCGGTACTATAAACTATTCATAATTTTCTGAAAATTTACAGGATGCTATAAATAGCTACAATATACACGGTCATAAAAAAAATCGCGTCAAAAACTATTCACAGAACACTGAGAGCCCCACCGTCGGTAGTGCTTAAAGTGAAGCCCCTATAGGAGAATTCTCCTAAAATAATATATATTTAAAAAATTATTCTCACGTTATTTTATATTTTTTCTATAAATAAAAATATATCTTAAATGTTTAGATATAAAAAAAAAATTAATATATATAGGGAATTTCTCATATAGGGGCTTCACTTTAAGCCCTACCGGTGGGACTCTTTAGTGTTCTCGACCTGTGAATAGTTTTCGGCGCAGTTTTTTTTTATGATTGTGTATATTGTAGTTATTTAGAGCATCCTGCAAATTTCTCGAAAATTCCGAATAGTTTACAGTACCGAAAACTAGGTTCAAACATGTTCCTTTCCACGCGCGTAAAAAAAAAATAGTCACGCGTGCAACATGTTTGAACCTAGTTTTTGGTAATGTAAATTATTCGGAATTTTCTGCAAATCGCACTGATGCTCTAAATAACTACAATATACACGGTCATAAAGAAAATCGTGCCGATTCAAAGGTCGAGAACACTGAAAGCCTCACTGGTAGGACTTAAAGTGAAGCTCCTATACAAGAATTGTCCTATATATATATATATAAATGAATACCATGTTAATGTCAAAATTTAAAATAATATACATTATTTTTAAAAAAAATTATAAAGACGAGATAAGAAAATAATTGAAATTAAAACAGAAAAGACACTAAAGAATGTAAAGAAAAATTAAGAGAAAGTGTTAAAAGTTTTTTTTTTAATAAAATGCGGGTGTCTATATATATTATTAAAGGTGTAATTATCATCATATATAAATTACTTTATATTGTAATGAAAGTACTATATTGCATATTAATAAACAAAAAATACTTATTTTTATTAAAAGAATAAAATTAAAAAAATTAAAACTAAAAATCTTAATTAGAAAATAAAAATTGGAGGACATTAGCTTATTATATAATAAGCTAATGATATAGTGTAAAAAAAATAGTGGAGTATACTATTGTGAAGTTTATTAAATTAATCAAATATTATTCTCGATGGATATTATTAAATATATTATTATTATTATATGTGAAGTTTTGGTACAATTTGAATTGAATCTTATAATTATGATACAAAAGCTTATAATCTCTCAATAATCCTTCATTTTTTTTCTCGGAAGAGATACGAGTAAATAGAATGGAAAAAATCTAAATTTACCATCCCATCAAAATATGCTGCTACATAGAAAATTTAATATATCTATATGTATTGTAATATCTTGTAGTAGCAATAGTATATAATAACTTATCACACCTGCCAACTTCTAAAACTAACAAGTATGAATAATGTCACAGATCAATAACATATTCACACATTTAGGAAGTTACCATACAAGGCAAACAATAATCAAGGCCAGAAATTCAATTAATCAAATCTAAATGAAGTAAACGTCTTCTATGCATAAAGGAACTTAATAATTAAGCAAAAAACCCTTAAAACTTGGTTTTATAGTGTTGACGCAGTTTTTTACCAACATTGTATTATGAAATAATAAGGTAGATTAGTGCTTAATAAACCGTAATGAAAAATAAATGATTTCCCTCAAGAACACAGAATTTTTACGTGGTTCAAAATCCACCTAGTCCACGAGTCTATATTATTGTTGTTTCTCTCCCTCTATTTTGGCAGAGTTTCGGTATTACAGAATAATGGTCCCTCTCCCTGTCCAATATTCTCATTATTTATAAGGAAATTCCATGGACATGTTTGGGTAACTACGTGATTAAATCACATATTTACATAATTATTACATTTAATACATATATTTCCCATTTATATTGGGATATGATTTGATCACAAAGTAAATGTTCTCCTAATATCTGGGATATTAAATATGACAGCCTGGTCATAAATAAACGTATAAAAGGATCCCGAGTCTCTGGGGATCCGCAGGTATGTGTTACACCCAGATTTCGAGACCAGAGATTATGACCTCGAAAAACTGGATTCATCAAGTATAAGCTCGAAATATATGAAACACATTGCATGGCCCAATTGTAAAACCTCCGAAGTAATATGGCAATCTCAAAGACGTAACCTCGGGATTCTTTCTAGGCTCGAAATGGCATGACATTGGGATACATCCGTTATCGAGTGCCTTCGGAATGAGCAGCCCGAGCTTAAGAAGTGCAAGCTCAAGTGTGATAGCCTCGATAGTATTTATCTGCTCTGAGCAGGTCTTGGAGTAAGATGGCAAGTTCATAACAAGTCCGTAAGTCTTAACAGTCGCGATGTTGGTCGCTGACCTCGAAGATTCAATAAGTCACCTAAGATAGCCCGTTGTGTATGTGCGAACATATTTATTGTTGTAAAATCCCAACATTAAGGGGATGTTATTTAGTTTGTTATTCATTCCCGGGTCTTCAAGAGACATTTCCTTGTATATAGAAGATATAGCATTTAATGTCATTATTTTAAATTGATATACAGAATATCTTCCCGAAATATGTAGGAACGGACTCTGTAATCTTCCCTATAAATAGAGAAGGAATGACCATTTGTAAGGGATGGATAATCTTAGATCTTGAGAAAAAGCTCTGGGTAATTCATCCTTGAAGAATTTCCACAAAACTCTAAGTCTTAATAACACAGACTCGTGGACTAGGCAGATTTAACTGCTGAACCACGTAAAAACCTTCTTGTTCCTCTTTACTATTCGTTCGCACTGTAGTTTATATTGTTTAATTGCTCTGCGATTTAAGTTGACGAAAAACGGCGTCAAAAATTTGGTGCTTTCATTGAGAGCATTAAGCAATACGAATTTAAGTCTAGCCAATCAAAGAAGCCTCATTGAACCAACTATGGCCGCGAATGATCCTAATATTCCTGAAGAAGAAGTTAGCTATCCACGACGCCCTGGGAAACAACCGATGATGAATCCGGACCCGGATGAGAGGAGTGGATCCTCTGACTCTCGAGGACCACCTGCACCACCGGCCCCCAGGGACGACGAGGACATGTACTATAACCCTGAGCGATATGTCCCTATTACGGAGCTTGAAAACCGTCAATTGCGAAAGCAGTTGGCGGAGGCCAGGAAACATAACGAGGAGCTGGCCAGATTGGCTGCTGAGGCGCAGGCGGCTCAGCCCCTACCTCCGCCTGAGGCCCAAGATCCACCTCCGCGAGATGTTCATGTTCCTCCCCGCAGGCCCCGTGGGCGACCTCGCAAAAACGCTGCCACACGAAGAACAGAGCAACCTCCGCTACCGCCAGAGCAGCCTGCTCCCTCGAGGCCCCAGAGAAACACCCGGGCGGGAGCTCCTGTCAACTCAACAATTGAGTTACTAGCCGAAACTGGGAATAACTGAGCCCCCGCAGCGGCTCGGACCCAGAATCCTGGTAAAGCGCAGAACGTTCCTGAACTAGCACAGGCGAACTCGGGACCTTCCAGGCCCCGAAATGGGTGGCAGCCACCATCACCCATATGGTACCCACTGTCGCCAATAAGATATCCCTCACAACCTCGGAGAAACACACAACCGACTCAGGGTGATAGGGAAAGGCGGGCTGGATGGAAACATGGGAATGGAGAAACTGCTAGAGAACCTAGAGGCGCCCAGCCTACAAGAAGCCAAATGTCTCGGTCTCACACTATAGAGACAAGACAACCTGAAAGGAACCCATCTCGAAACAACTATGCGGTGAGCCTTGCCAGCGAAGGCTCAGAAGGCACAAGATCGGTCAATATGTATGACCGAGGACGCAGAAATACTAAGAATCAAAGGGACCACCCTGACTTACGGGAGCACCTGAATCAGAATCGGGGTAATGGTAACCCCTCAAACCCAGACCTGATGGATCGCTAAAATGGACGCAAGGATCCCATGCGAAGGCACGAACCTGGAATTATGATCAATGATAACCAATTTCAGGATAGACCCCCTGTGGATCCATTCCAAGAGAGGATTGATCAACTGGAAAAAGCATTCAGACTCTTACAGAATGAATGAGGTCGGGATCAGGACGAAGAGTCAGACGAGGAACTCGAACCCTTTGCCCCCCATATTTCCAGCACTCCGTTTCCTCAAGGGTTCCAGATTCCTCACGTCCCACCATTTAAGGGGAAGTCCGACCCGTACAGTCACATAAGTACGTTTAACACTATTATGAGAGCAAGTAATGTGGGCTACGAGCTCAGATGCATGCTGTTTCCAGCTTCGCTTACAGGACCAGCAAAAAACTGGTTCGAAAAATATAAGAGGCATTCAATTACTTCTTGGGATCAGTTGTCTAGAGATTTCAAGAAGCAGTTTAGAGCCAGATCGTAATAAGGGCCGAGGCATCCGCCTTGAACAATGTCCGGCAACAATCGAATGAAACACTGAAAAGTTACCTTACAAGGTTCAATCTGGAAGTCGCCCGAGCTCGTGATGTAGACGACAACGGCCATTTAATGGCTGTCCGAGCCGGGGTAATGCCGGGAAGTCCCCTCTGGGAAGATATGCAGAGGAAACCTGTGAGGTCCATAACCGAATTTAATCGACGAGCTCAGAGGTTTGTCAATGTAGAGGAGGCGAGGTCAATGCTGAATATGACCTCTCAGCCCATAACTACAACGACAAACTTGAACTCTGCCTCGACCTCAGCGAACCCATCAGCCTCGAAACCCCCTGTAGAGATTCCTTCCAAAAGAAAGAAAAATGAAGGGAGTAACTCCGAGGCGAAAGGGGGAAAGAAGAAGAAAGGAGAAAGGTATTTCTCTGTGTACAAGGTGTACACCGAGCTCAATGAGTCTCAGGAGAATATTTACCTGGCTAATGAAAACCAGGTCCCTTTCAGACGTCCAGACCCCATGAGAAACCAGAAATCCAAAAGAGACTCTAGCAAATACTGTTGATATCATAGAGATACCGGACACACAACCGATGAATGCAGGCAGCTGAAGGACGAGATCGAAGGTCTGATCTCGAGAGGATACTTTAGGCAGTATGTAAGGAACCAGAACAATAACCAGGCTTCTACCAGCCAGAAGACAGCTACACCACCGCCTTCCCAAAACAGTAACTCCCGAGCAAGGGAAGACGAGAGACCCCCTCCGATTGATGGAGAAGACGTCGTAACCATCTCGGGCGGGCCTCATCTCGCAGGACTGAGCAGGAATGCCCAAAAGCGATACGTAAATGAGCTAAAAACTGGCGATGGGTCCCCTTATGAACCCGAACCTAGAGCTCCGAAATACCAAAAGGTTGAATCTCAACCTATAACCTTTACGAAGGACGACGCGTCCCATGTCCAATTTCCTCACAACGACCCACTGGTCATCACCCTTCAGCTCGCGAACAAGAGGGTTCACCGAGTCCTGATTGATAACGGGAGCTCGGTGAACATCCTCTATAAAGCCACCTTAGAAAAGATGGGACTCGCGTTTTGTGACCTAAAGGCCTGTGTAACGACGTTGTACGACTTTTCAGGAGAAGGGATTGCCTGTATGGGGTCCATCAAGCTCCCTGTAACCTTGGGAGACTTCCCAGTCTCAACAACCAAGATGATGGAATTCGTAGTAGTGGACCTACCATCAGCCTACAACGTGCTACTCGGGAGACCCGCCCTAGTAGGGCTGGGGGCAGTTTCATCTGCGAGGCATTTGGCCATCAAGTTCCAGACTTCTAGTGGAATCGGGACACTGAAGGGAGACCAACTAGCGGGAAGGGAATGCTATAGCATTTCCATTAGAGGAAATAAGCAAACGAGTGCACAAACGCTCGCCATAATTCAGAATAAGGATGGGATAGTCTTCGAAGTAGACGAAGAAATCGATCCAAGAATAGAGGAAATAGCTGACCTCGAACCATTGGAAGAGCTCGAAGAGGTCAGCCTCGAGGAAGCAGACCCCCCGAAGACAGTAAAGGTAGGGAAAAACCTTCCCGAAGAGACGAAATAGCAATTAATTTGCTTTTTGAAAAAGAATCAGGATGTTTTCGCATGGCCGCATTCGGATATGGTAGGGATAAGTCCGAATATAGTGAGCCACGCTTTGAATATTGACAAAAGCTCCCCCCCGAAGCAGCAAAAGCGAAGACTACTGGATGATGACAGGAAGAAGGCCCTAAAATAGGAAGTCGATAGGTTGAAAGCAAACCGATTCATCCGGGATGCTTTCTACCCCGATTGGGTAGCCAACCCGGTGCTAGTTTCAAAGCCTAACGGGACATGATGGACCTGTATCGATTACTCGGACCTCAATAAGGCTTGTCCTAAGGACTGCTTCCCCTTACCTCGGATCGACCAGCTCGTAGATGCCACAGCGAGACATAGGCTTATGTCATTCATGGACGCCTATTCTAGATATAACCAAATTGCCATGCATGCCCCTGACCAACAACATACGAGTTCTGTGACGGACAAAGGGCTGTATTGCTACAATGTCATGCTGTTCGGACTCAAGAATGCTGGAGCCACTTACCAGCGACTCGTAAACATGATGTTCTCTGAAAAAATAGGTAATAACATGGAAGTTTATGTTGATGATATGTTAGTTAAATCTCAACATAACAATAACCATGTGGACGACCTCAAAGAATGCTTCGCCATGCTACGGAGGTATAACATGAAGCTCAACCCTCAGAAGTGCTCTTTCGGAGTATCTTCGGGAAAATTCCTAGGCTTCATTGTAAATGCCCGGGGAATAGAAGCAAATCCAGACAAGATCCAGGCTCTGATTGATATGCCCTCACCTCAAAAGCATAAGGATGTCCAAAGTTTGACTGGAAGGATGGCGGCACTGAGTAGGTTTATCTCGAAATCTACAGCCGGGGGGGGGGGGGGGGGGGGAGAAGTTCGAGTGGATAGAAGAATGTGAGTTAGCTTTTCAGGAGCTCAAGAAGCACCTCGCGAAACCCCCTATCTTGTCAAAACCCATCACGAGAGAAGTTCTGTACCTGTACCTTGCTACAACTGAGCATGCCATCAGCGCCGTACTCATCCGAGAAGAACAAAAAGTGCAAAGGCCTGTGTACTATGTCAGCAAAAGGTTGCTGGGGGAAAAATCGAGATACCCTTTGATGGAGAAGTTGGCTCTCAGCCTAATCCACTCATCACGAAAGCTCTGACCTTACTTCCAGGCGCACCCCATCCATGTATTGACCGATCAACCACTAAGACAAGTCTTATCCAAGCTAGAAGCCTCGGGTCGGCTGCTAAAATGGGCCGTTGAACTCAGACCATTCGAGATCACTTATCATCCGAGGACGACCATAAGAGGACAGGCCCTGGCAGACTTCATAGTGGAATGCACTGGAGTGACTAACGATGAAGTTATAACCCCAGCTCGCGAGCTGTGGAAACTTTATGTTGATGGGTCTTCCAATGAAAATGGATCGGGGGCAGGTGTAATTCTAATCACCCCAGCAGGAAGTCGATTTCACTCTGCTTTGAGATTTGACTTCAGAGCGTCGAATAACGAAGCTGAATACGAAGCTCTATTGGTAGGACTTTGTATAGCCAAGGAACTCAAGGCCAAAGCGATACATTGCTATAGTGACTCCCAGTTGGTGGTTAATCAAATTTTAGGGGAGTATCAGGCTCGTGGGATGAGAATGGCTGCGTATTTAGAAAAGGCAAAAGCAGCACTCGAGCATTTCGAGTTCTATGCGATAGAACAGGTCCCCCGAGAACAAAACTCGACCGCAGATGCTCTAGCCAGGCTCGCTACATCCACCGAGGTCGACGAATTGAATGTCGTGCCGATCGAACATCTAACGACACCCAGTATAACCGAGCTTGAGTAGGGAGATGTTTGCATGATAAATTCCAAGCCAACCTGGATGACCCCGATAGTTGAATACCTTGTGGCCGGCATTCACCCAGAAGAACGGACTAAGGCTCGAAAACTGATGTATCAGATCCCCAGGTACACCATTATAGACGGAAGGCTATATAGAAGAGGATACTCCATGCCATTACTCCGATGTGTGACCCTGCCCGAGGCTAAGAAAATTATAGAAGAAATTCATGAAGGATTCTACGGAGACCACACTGGGGGGCATAGCCTGTCCAAGAAAATCATACGCCAGGGGTACTTTTGGCCTACCGGCAAGGTAGATTCGTTCGATTACGTCAAGAGATGCGACAAGTGCAAACGGTTCGCAACAATCCCTCAAGCTCCACCCTCCGAGCTAACTATGATGACCTCCCCGTGGCCATTTGCGGTTTAGGGAATCGACCTCATAGGCTCATTGCCAACTGGCAAAGGCGGAGTGAAGTACGCAGTAGTGGCCGTAGATTACTTCACGAAGTGGACTGAAGCCGAACCTCTGGCAACAATCACCTTGAAGAAAGTCTTGGACTTCGTGGTAAAGAACATCATATGCTGATATGGGGTGCCAATGAAGATTGTGTCCGATAATGGTACTCAATTCGACAGCGATCTGTTTACAAACTTTTGCGAAAAAAATGGAATAATAAAGAGCTTCTCCTCTGTGGCCCATTCCCAGGCGAATGGCCAGGTCGAAGCTGTGAATAAAACCCTAAAGATTTCGCTGAAGAAAAAGTTGGAAGAAGCTAAAGGGAAATGGCCCGAAGAGTTGCCCCAAGTTTTGTGGGCATATCGAACCACGACCCGTACTTCAACAGGACATACCCCCTTTTCTCTGGCATATGGTTGCGAGGCTATGTTGCCAATCGAGGTTGAAATTCCCACAATTCGTGCCCTCGCTTATGACCAAGCTTCGAACCAATCCCAGCTCGAAGTAAGTTTGGACCTGATTGAAGAAAGAATGAATCATGCTCAGCTAAAAAATGCTGCATACCAACAGCGAGCTACCCGGTATTTCAATAAAAGGGTTTGAGATAGAAAATTTGGTGTGGGGGATTTGGTGCTGAGGCATGTATTCTTGGCGACACGGGATCCAGCTGCTTGCATGCTCGGGCCTAATTGGGAAGGACCTTATCAGATCGAATCAGTTATCCGACCCGGCGTATACAAGTTGGAAAGATTGGATGGGAGTTTGGTACCACGAGCATGAAATGGCGAACATCTACGACCTTACTATCAATAGTGTAGGAATGATGTCACTTGTAACCATGCCTGTTAAACTTTACTATATTCTGATTAACAAATTATTCGAATAAAGTTTGATTTTGTTTTAATATGCTGTATTTTTTGCAATCTCTCTTAATTAAATAACCTATGGTCACACTCATAGGATATTAAGGGGGCATTAGTGGTACATAAACCATCAGCTTGAAAAAATGAAATAGCATATATGAAAACCATATAAGTGTTTGGACATAACCAAATGCGCGAGCTAAGATAGTTTGGACATAACCAAACTATCAAAAACATACAAGTGTTTGGACATAACCAAATGCGCGAGCTAAGATAGTTTGGACATAACCAAACTATTAAAAACATATAAGTGTTTGGATATAAACAAACACGCGAGCTAAGTAAGTCTGGACATAACGAAATTATCAAAAGGTAAAAGTGTTTGGATGTAACCAAATATGCGAACCAGATAAAAAACATAAGTGTATGGACTACACGACCTTAATAGGTTTGGAACAAACCAACTAAAACTAATCGACAGTAAGTTGGAACGTAAACCCACTTCGTGTTAAGTCGAGATCGAGGCTGGAGTATCTTGCAAAACTATAGTTTCGATCTCATAACCTTAGGGAGCTACCCAAGGGCGAGGAAAAGTAACTAAAAAAAGTAAGATATAACTAAACCACTAGCGTTACGCGCCATTCAAGTACCTTCGAGTGCATGGTAAAAGTAATCTCCGACCTTGACAAAATAACGAGATCGGATGCGGATATTTTGAGCAAATTGTGCACGAATGCATTGAACCTCCGACTTAAATCCACCATATATTTGTATGAATAAACAGACATATAAGACACTTTAATATAAAATGCGTAAAATATTTCAACATAAGAAATGTAAAGCAAGTATAATAAAGCAAAGTCAAAAATGGTATCACAAATATCATTAGTATGAGCTCAAAAATAGCTCGTAAGAAGGCAGCTCTTTCACGAGCTGTAACATTGTCTTAGCCCTAGGGGCATAAAAAGTAAAAAACCAAACACAAAAACAATTACAAGGTATTAAGAGAGACGCAGCCCCGAAGCAAGATCTAGGAAGAAGGAGCATTTTCCTTGGCCTTCTCAGCATCTTCCTTAGATCTCTCTGCCTCATCCCGAGCAGCCTCCTCCTCATCAAGCCGAGCTTGCCATTTAGCCACGAGTTCTGCCTCAAAAGAGCCTAAGAAGCTGGTGTCGAGGTCGACATTATTGGCCCAGATTCTATACATGGCTAGGTCGACCGCCCGATCCTTCTTCTCCTTAAACTCTGCAAGGAGACGAGCTTTTTTTCCTTCCATGATCTCGAAAGTGGCGGCCTTATCTTCCTCAAGCTTGGCATTGATATTATCAAGCTCCGCAACCCGGGCATTCACCTTCTCAAGCTCCGCGAGCCGGGCATTCGGCTCCTCGAGCTTGGCTATCTTGGTCTTTAGCTGTTCAACTCCGGCCTCCATCTTTGCCTTTGTGGCCCTATGCTCGTCACTGAGCTTGAGTTGGAGATCCTTCGACTCCTGAGCAAAAGACATGCTCGAGTGGACCTCATTGTTCAACTTATAGTTAAGTTGAGCCGAGACAGCAAGAGTTTGACATACAAAGAAATCAAATTAGAGTATGAACCAAGTATAAAAACAGCTAATAGCGAGATGAGAAAGATTACCGCAGCAGTGAGCTCGATGCTCTTCTCATAAAGAGTGTTGCAGTCTCGAGCATTATTTAAGAACAACCAATGAGGAGTGTCGAAGCTGCCAAAACTCTGGCCCACCGGAGACAGAACGTCTGAGCCAAGCGTAGCCCCGTGGGGTCTGGCTGCGTTATCGATTACATACTCATCGACGTGAGTAGAAATCAAAAGCCGATGTGTTTTGGAGGCTAAGGGTTTTTTTGGAGGTGGGCCAAGCGTGGATTCGATCTGGATCGAAGGAGGAGCAGGAGGAAAGGTCGTAGAGGACGCCTCAACTTGAGGAGTTGGATTCATAGATGGGCTCGGTCTGACCTCCGCGACCCCCTCGGGCGCTTACTCCTTTGGGCTCCGCCGCCAGCAAGTACGTTGTCGAGGTCGGAATCCATGTCACATTAACATTCACATCACATTATGAGATATTCCAAAACAAAAAAAAGTTAGCATGATGCAGACAGGCAAAGAATGAAAAGACAAGCGGAGAGAAATCTAACTGGAACTCTCCCCCGAGCTCGTGCTCGGCGACTACGTAATTCCCCCATCTTCAGAAGAGGCAGGGGGAGTACCTTCCCTATAAGTGGAAGTCAACCTCGAAAGGTCTCTATAGTCATTCGTCCTGTATTGAACGACTATTCCGTCCCATACTTCGTTCATAATATACATGGTGTCATACTTCCCGAGCCAACTATCGAACCTATGTACCCTCTCATCTATCCAAGTCCATACATAGAAATGGTCCCTATCGTCCTTGCATAATATTAATCTATCAGGTTTATGCTTTAGTAGTGAGGGAGACCACAAATCCGAGCTAAGGATGATTGTACCTCTGTCACTTGAGCTCGAGGCTTCATCATTGGCCTCGTTCCCCGATTGCGGGCTCCCACGACGTCGAGCTGGAGATGGAGGCTTTGAATTTTGCCTCGGGGGGAGGCTGTCGGTTGGGAGAGGCACAAGTTCCCACTAGGCATACTTTTTATTGGACCAGTCAAATGTGGACTGATCCTTCTCCAAGAGACCGCAAACTCAGAGTTTGTCTTCGTGCAGGAGATAGGAGAGGGACCTCCTGCCATGGGGGACTTGGAGCAGAGCCTCCTTGTGCTCTTTCATTTCCTTGGTGGGAGTAGGACGGTGAAAGTTGGCTGGAAGAATAAACACACCATAGCTAAGCGCGAGCTTAAACAAAAACTCGAGCAGAAAAAAGAAAGAATTTTTAGATACTTACGAATTCGCCTGATCGAATAGTATCAGGATGGAGCTAGGCCATCTGTCCAAAAGAACACCTTCTTGAAGTCTGGAGGATGGTTGGGGAGATCCTTGAAGATCTTCTTCTCCTTGGGATGGCTCAAGAGGTAATAGAAGTCGTCTCATCCCCGAGCCCGAGAGGGATTGCTTTTCAGACAAAAGAGATATAAGATCTCTTTTGGCGAAGGTCCTTCCCACTTCAGCTCGTGGTAAAGCGACCTCAGGGCGAACAGAACCCTGTAAGAATTGGTGTTGAGCTGGAATGGAGCAAACCCAAAAAAATCCAAGAAGCCTTTGAAAAAGGACTTCAAAGGCAGTACAGCCCCCGCCTTCATGTGCTCCTGGCTCCAAGATGCATACCTCAGCTTGCTGTCAGGATTCCCATTTCCCGGAGCGCGGCAACTTTGCTCATGGGAGGCCGGAGCTCGACACCTAAGTGAGCCCGACAGTCCAATGTTGTGAAGGGCCAGAACGTCAGAGATCTGCCCTAATGATGAGATCGAGCTCCAATAGTGCTTGCCGTCGAAAAATTCTCTTCTCAGGGTAGGTACGGAGGTTGGCTGCGAGGTAGAAGGTTCCCCCATCAGCGAGAATTGGAGATCACCCGGCTTGAAAGAAACTATCACCCTGAGCGTAGGGTCGAGGGGGATCGGTCTAGGCTCGGGGTCTGGATCTGGATAGAGGGCGACTCTCAGTTTTTTCCTTTTTCCTTCTTCGACCTCGTCTATCTGACATCGAAAGTGATCTCGAATGTCCTCCTGTTCACACCTCAGTTCGTGCTCCCGGATCAAGCGCTAGTTCTGAATGAAAGGAGGCTCTGGGCTCGGAGTTACTGGTGAATAAGGAATCGCAAGCTTTGACCTCCACCACTTTCCCGAGTTCTGCGGCATCTAACAAGAAAGCAAAAGGGTGAGGGCTAAGCGAACAGGAAATAATGAAAAAACTAGAAGATCTAAGCTCGAATGATCGAGGCTACACGAAAAACTTGATCCAAAGGACGAGGCCAGTCTTAGGGCGTGCATTCCACCGAAGGAAAGGAAGGTGGACTTGTCATTGGAGATCCCGATATATCAGGGAAAAAAGGTGGCGGTTACTCAAAAAATGATATTTTTGGGAAACGTGCAATTTCTAAAGCCCTAGTTTTGTACCCAATATCTTGGTGTACAAGATATGTCATCCGAAATTCAGAAACTCAGTAAAAGAACCATATTTGGGTCTTTCACGCATGATCTGGGTTTGGAACCCATGCTGTTAGAACTTAAGTATAATATTTGTCAGCAGAAACATTCTATTGCGTTAAACTAACGAGTGGACCAACAGTGCAACAATATAAGCGCGCAGAAAAACAATGTATATATACAGACATACGAAGCCATGAACAGAAAAATTACACAATGTGATCGACGGAAACAGAGAAATTGATGATTGAATGAGCGGCTGCAAATACGATCTCACAGAATCGAAGAGGCCAACGTTGCTTTGTCTTCTCGGCTTGGAGAACATGCAAGAACTGGGCGAATAAGTTTATGGTTTTTTCTCTCTGAGAATTTGAATGTGAAATAAAAATGGGGAAGACGAATGGGGTTATATTTATAAACCCCCAGGAATGTTAAAAGTCGAACTAATCTGGGCCATTGGCCAGATTCCGTATCAGATCTGACGCCCAGGGACAAATGAAATTATAGTACCATAAAGTTGGCAGGTGAACGAACGTGGGCAGAGTTTCAAGGCACTCAAGTACTTTGATTGGCTAATACCCAACTGACGCGTCTCCACACTCGAGTATATTTGATGGTACGGTTCCCAATGGGAGTAGTTCAAAAGTTTCCTTCTCATAGGATTCGAACTAATACTTTTGAGGGGGAAAACTGTTACGCCCAGATTTTGAGACCAGAGATTATGACCTCGAAAAACTGGATTCATCAAGTATAAGCTCGAAATATATGAAACACATTTCATGGCACAATTGTAAAACCTCCGAAGTAATATGGCAATCTCAAAGACGTAACCTCGGGATTCTTTCTAGGCTCGAAATGGCATGACATCGGGATACATCCGTTATCGAGTGCCTTCGGATTGAGCAGCCCGAGCTTAAGAAGTGCAAGCTCAAGTGTGATAGCCTCGATAGTATTTATCTGCTCCGAGCAGGTCTTGGAGTAAGATGGCAAGTTCATAACAAGTCCGTAAGTCTTAACAGTCGCGATGTTGGTCGCTGACCTCGAAGATTCAATAAGTCACCTAAGATAGCCCGTTGTGTATGTGCGAACATATTTATTGTTGTAAAATCCCAACATTAAGGGGATGTTATTTAGTTTGTTATTCATTCCCGGGTCTTCAAGAGACATTTCCTTGTATATATAAGATATAGTATTTAATGTCATTATTTAAAATTGATATACATAATATCTTCCCGAAATATGTGGGAACGGACTCTGTAATCTTCCCTATAAATAGAGAAGGAATGACCATTTGTAAGGGATGGATAATCTGAGATCTTGAGAGAAAGCTCTGGGTAATTCATCATTGAAGAATTTCCAGAAAACTCTAAGTCTTAATAACACAGACTCGTGGACTAGGCAGATTTAACTGCTGAACCACGTAAAATCCTTCTTGTTCCTCTTTACTATTCGTTCGCACCGTAGTTTATATTGTTTAATTGCTCTGTGATTTAAGTTGACAAAAAATAGCGTCAACAGTATGCAATATACTAGAATTACCACGAGCTGTATATCTCCTTCAAGCTCATGCTTCGACACCTATTTTAATATTCTGAGCTCGCGCTTCACAGCCTTCGTATCCCTAGCTCGGGTTAAACCCAGGATGCCTAACACCACGTGTGACAACATACAACTCGAGTTGTCTACGTGGATAATAAGCAGATATCATTCCCTTGGTTATTTCTCCGTATATTTATTTTCCAGTTGTACCCGAGCTGAGTGAATGAACTCGGGCTAAAATTAGGGTACACCATATAGAATTAAGCTACTCAAGTTTCATTTGTTTCTAAGCTCAAATAATCAACAAACCAAATTTGAGATACTGTCATTTCCTTGGAAATAATGTGATAAGCCAATTGAAGTAATTTTATTTGGAAAAAACATAAATAATACCTATAAAATTTGTCGCCAGGTATATTTTAAATGATAACAATGTCAAAATTGGAAAATATTACACAATTTTTAAAAAATAAAAATAAAAAGAGAATCCAAGTCAAAATCTCTAATTTATTTTTAATTTTTCTACATTTTTTATTAAATTTTATTTAATTTATGATCATTAAATAATTTTAAAAAATAAAATATCTAAAATCATCAATAATGGCAATACGTCTTCCGTAACTTTTTTTTTTAATATTTATTAATAACTAATTTTCTAATAATTATTATAATAAATCAACCATATATAAATTCACATTTATCTTGAAGATTTCCAATTCATGATAATATTTGTATTGTTTCATATTTCAAATTCAAAATTTAAAATATCTTAATTTATTTATATATAACTAATTTTTTTAATAATTATAATAATAATCATATATAATTGACATTTATTTCAAAAAAATTCATCTGTATTTATCTTTTTATTGTTTTGACATTTCAAATTTAAAATACAAATATTTTTATTTATATTTAAATAAAATATTTAGGAATAACTAATTTTTAAATAATTATAATAATAAATGAATCATATATAAATTGACATTTATCTTCAAGATTTATTGATTTGATATTTCAAATTTAAAACTAAAATATCTTAACAATTAAAAATATAAACATGTATACACTTGATATTAATTTGATTAAGAACATTATTAATTAAATTAATAAAAATATTTATTTAAAAAAACGAAAGATAATGCAAAATGTCATGATTTATAAATTTTCTACCCTAAAAATATAAAAATCTTAAAAAATTTATATAATAAACAAAAAAATAATGAAAATCGTGTAAAATAATACTAATATTAAATAAAAGCATATGTACAACAAGTAGTTTGAATTTTATTTTTAGCACTTTAATTATTCAGAATTTCTCGAAAACCTATCGGAGGCTTGCTATATAATGAACATTATCGTGAAAAAAAAAATTACAATCAAGACACTCTTACATATCCTTATAAGGAGCATGCTGTGCGGTTAGGGTGAAAATGAATCACTTACACACAAGCTCCCCAAAAAAATTTAAAAAAATATATTTTTTAATCTGTATAAAAATTTGCGTGAAGCGCCGCTATGTTTTCTAGTATTTATATAAAAGAAAACATCAAAGAGATGGTGTGTCACTCTAAAATTGCTTCAAATCACTCTTTCTATTTTATAAATTTTTCACATTTTTTAATTATTCTTTTTCAAATTTATGATTATTAGTTAATAATTAAAAAAAAGAAAAAACTAAAATATCTAAACCATCTAAATATATATAAATATCTAAAATTAAAAACTATTCACATGTTATTATTTAAATGTAATTACACTAATAAATTACCATGCCCCTTATAATAATAATAAATGTAATTTTTTTTCTAAAATTTTCACATTTTTTTAACTATAATATCTAAACCATCTAAATATCTAAAATTAAAAACTCTTCACACATTATTTTTTAAATGTAATTACACTAATAAATTACCATACACCTTATAATAATAATAAATGTAATTTTTTTCTAAATTTTTCATATTTTTTAATTCTTCTTTTTTAAATTATAATCTATATGAGCACCAAAGAGATTATGTGACACTCTAAAATTGCTCCAAAGCATTCTTTCTATTTTCTAATTATTTTCACTTTTTTATTCTTCTTTTTAAAATTTATGATTAAAAAATATATATTTATATAAATGAAAGCTTTAAGGAGGTGATGTGACACTCTAAAATCACTCTAAATCATTCTGTCTATTTTCTAATTTTTTCTAAATATATATATTTATATAAATAAGAGTTTTAAGGAGGTGATATGACACTCTAAAATCACTCTATCTATTTTCTAATTTTTTTATTCTACTATTTTAAAAATTTTAAATAAGATATTTGTGAATAACTAATTTTCTAATAATTATATTATTATTATTAATATATATTATATTTTTTCTAATTATTTTATAGATTTATTTATACGTAATTTATAATTTTTACAAAAATTCACACAAAGCGTATAATTAATAACAATAATAAAAATAAAACCAAGCTTACAACAAATTGTTTGAACTTTGTTTTTGGAACTTTAATTATTTAGAATTTCTAAAAAAAAATTAAAAAATATATATGTTTTAATCATTACAAAAGATGGGCGAAGCGCAATTATGTTTTCTAGTTATTAAATATTAATAGAATAGTGTATATACTTAGGGTGACATATGTACTTAATCCAAATGAAATAATAAATATTAGACTAGGATATGTGTATGTGTATAATTTTTTTTAATATATATAAATAAAATAAACTGGTGAAATAAGTATGTCTTATTCAAAGTTTATGTGTTATTATTCATAACTAATATAAAGAAGATAATTTGGGTGAATTACTCAAAAACTAGTTGAAATAGCATCTTTAGTTATTTTAGCATAAATTTAACAACACACGATTTGCTATTTTTAACTCTCACGAGTCTTATCTTATTCCAAGGTGCACTAAAGTATTTTATATATTACTAGATACAAACAATGTGCAAATTTTGCACGTTTGCTTAGTTTTATTTATAGAATTTATTAATTATTTTTATTAAATTTATATTAATGTCATATAAATTTTAAAATAAATATCCTATTTTAATTAAATAATTTATTTATTTTTGTTTAAGTTTATGTTTGTTCTATTTAAGTTTAAGTTTATGCTTGTTCTAGTTTTTGAATTTGAGAGTGACAACAAGATATTATATATTATATGTTTAATATAATATTGTTAACGCCGTTTTTTGTCAACTCAAAATGTAGAGCAATTAAACAATATGAGCTATGGTGCAGATGAATAGTATGGTGGAACAACAAGGGTTTTACGTGGTTCAGCAGTTAAATCTGCCTAGTCCATGAGTCTATTTTATTAGAACTTAGAGTTTTCTGGAAATCCTTCAGAGATGAATTCCACAGAGTTCTCTCTCAAGACATCAAAAGATCTGTCCCTTACAAGTGTTCATGACCTCTCTATTTATAGAAAGTTTTCAGAGTTCATTCCTACATATTTCGAGAAGATACTTCTGCATATTAATTGAAATAATGATATTAAATGCTGTAACTCCTATATACAAGGAAACGTCCCCTGAAAATTACAGAGAGAAAAAAAGAAAGAAAGAAAAACCAGAAACCTCCTTGCTCATTTCTTGCATGTTCTCCAAGCCGAGAAGACAAAACAACGTCGGATTCTTTGATTCTGTGAGATCGTACTTGCAGCCGCTTATACAATCATCCATTTCTCTGTTTTCGCCGATCGTATTGTGTAAGTTTTCTGTTCATGGCTTCGTATATCCGTATCTTTGCATTATTTTTTCCATGTGTGTTATGTTTCTGTTGCACCTTGGGCACTAGGATTTTGTTGGTCCATTCATTAGTTTAATGCATTAGAACATTTCAGCTGATAAATATTAGATTTAGGTTCTAACATTATTGGCTCCAAACCCAGTTCATGTGCAAAGAGACCCAAATATGGCTCTTTCTTTGGGTTTTTTGAATTTCGGAGGACATATCTTGCACACCAAGATATTGGGTACAAAATCAGGGTTTTTTTTAAAGAATGCACGATTCCCCAAAATATCACTTTTTAAATAACCACCACCTTTCTTCCCTGATATATCGGGATTTCCAATAACATGTCCACCTTCTTTTCTTTCGGTGGACTACACGCTCTGAGATTGGCCTCATCTTTTGGATCGAGCTTGCCTTGTAGCCTCGATCATCGAGCTTAGGTCTTCTATTTATCTCATTATTTCATGTTCGCTTGGCCCTCACCCTTTTGCTTTCTTGTTAGATGCCGCAGAACTCGGGAAAGTGGTGAGAGTCAAAGCTCGCGATTCTTTATTCACCAGTAGCTCCGAGCCCGGAGTCTCCTTTTACTCGAAACCAGCGCTTGATTCGGAAGCACGAACTGAGGCATAAGCAAGAGGACATTCGAGACCACTTTCGACGTCACGCAGACGAGGTCGAAGAAGGGAAAAGGAAAAAGCTAAGGGTCACCCTTTATCCAGATTCGGACACCGAGCCTAGGCCGATTCCTCTCGACCCTATGCTCAAAGTGACAATCGCCTTCAAGCCGGGAGATCTTTAATTCTCACTGATGGGGGAACCTTCTACCTCGCAGCCGAGGAGAGAATTCTTTGAGGCCGAGCACTATTGGAGCTTGGTCACATCGTTAGGTCAGATAACTGACATTCTGACCTTTCACGACATAGGACTGTTGGGCTCGCTAAGGTGTCGAGCTCTGACCTCCCATGAGCGAAGTTGCCGCGCTCCAGGAGATGGAAATCCCGACAGCAAGCTGAGATACGCAGCTTGGAGTCAGGAACACATGAAGGCAGGGGCAGTACTGCCTTTGAAGTCTTTTTTCAAAGACTTCATGGACTTCGTTGGGCTCGCCCCTTTCCAACTCAACACCAACTCATACAGGGTCTTGTCAGCCCTAAGGTCGCTCTACCATGAGCTAAAGTGGGTGAGATCTTCACCAGAAGAGATTTTGTATCTCTTTTGCTTGAAAGGCAATCCCTCCCGAGCTCGGGGAGGGGACGACTTCTATTACCTTTTGAGCTATCCCAAGAAGCCGAAGATCTTCGGGGATTTACCCAATCATCCACCAGACTTCAAGAAGGCCTTCTTCTAGACGGATGGCCTAGCTCCATCCTGGTACTATTCGTTCAGGCAAATTTGTAAGCATCCTAAACTTCTTTCTTTTTTATGCTCAAATTTTGTTTAGGCTCGTGCTTAGTTAAGATGTGTTTAATCTTCCAGCCAACTTCAACCGTCCTACTCCTACCAAGGATATGAGAGAGCACAAGGAAGCTCCTCCAACTCCCTTATGGCAGGAGGTCCCTCTCTTATCTCCTGCATGAAGACAAACTCCGAGCATGCGGCCTCCTAGAGAAGGATCAGACTACATCTGACTGGTCCAATAAGAAATATGACCAGTGGGAGCTTGTGCCTTTCCAACCGACAACCTTCCTCTGAGGAGAAATGCGAGGCCTCCATCTCCAGCTCGGCGTCGCGGGAGTCGGCAATCAGGGAATGAGGCAAACGATGAGGCCTCGAGCTCGGGCTCGGGCTCGGATGAAAGAGGTACAATCATCCTTAGCTCGGATTTGTGGTCCCCCTCACTACTAAAGCATAAACCTGATAGATTAATATTATGTGAGGATGATAGGAACCATTTCTATGTATGGTCTTGGGTAGATGAGAGGGTACATAGGTTCGATAGCTGGCTTGGGAAATATGACACCATGTATAGTCTGAACGAGGTATGGGATGGAATAGCCGTTCAATATGGGACTAATGACTATAGGGACCTTTCGAGGTTGACTTCCACCTATAGGGAAGGTACTCCCCCCGCCTCTTCTGAAGATGGGGGAATTACCTGGTCACCGAGCACGAGCTTGGGGGAGAGTTCCAGTTAGGTTTCTCTCCACTTGTCTTTTCATTCCTTGTTCGATTGCATCATGCTAACTTATTTTGTTTCGGGGATATCTCATAATGCAATGTAATTGTGAAAGTGATATGGACTCCGACCTTGACAGTGTACTGGCCAGCGGAGGAGCTCAAATGAGTAAGCGCCCGAGGGGGTCGCGGAAAACAGACCGCCCTACTAAGGTCCTTAAGAGGATCGAGAAGACGCCTCCTCCCCCGGCTCCGGTTGCTCCGAGCCCGGTTTTGAGTCCACCTACTCAGGCCGAGATGTCCTCTTCAACCTTACCTCCCACTCCTCCTGCAATCCAGGTCCATCCCACGCTTGGCCCACCTCTGAAGAAACCCTCAGCCTCAAGAACACAGTTGCTTTCGATTTCTACTCATGTCGATGAGTATGTGATCGACAACGCAGTTGGACCCCATGGGGCTACGCTAGGCTCAGACATTCTATCTCGGGTGGGCCAGAGTTTTGGCAGCTTCGACGCCCCTCACTGGCAGTTCTTGAACAATGCTCGAGATTGTAACACTCTTTACAAGAAAAGCATCGAGCTTACTGCCGCGGTAACCTTTCTTCTCTTACTTCTAGCTGTATTTATACATGGTTCATATGCTAATTTGATTTCTTCATATGCCAGACTCTTGCTGTCTCTGCTAAACTTAATTATAAGTTGAACAACGAGGTCCACTCGAGTATGTCTTTTGCTCAGGAGGCGAAGGGTCTCCAACTCAAGCTGAGTGACGAGCTCAAGGCCACAAAGGCAAAGATGGAGGCAGAAGCTGAGCAGCTAAAGGCCAAGACAATCAAGCTTGAAAAACTAAATGCCTGGCTCGCGGAGCTCGAGAAGGTGAATGCTCGGGTTGTGGAGCTTGAGAAGATCAATGACAAGCTTGAAGAAGAGAAGGCTGCCACTTTCGAGATCATGGAGGGTGAAAAAACTCATCTTCTTGAAGAGTTTAAGGAGAAGAAGGATCGAGCAGTCGACCTGGCCATGTATAGAATCTGGGCCAACAATGTCGACCTCGACACCAGCTTCTTAGGCCCTCTTGAAGCAAAGCTCATGGCTAAATGGCAAGCTCGGATTGATGAGGAGGAGGCTGCTCGGGATGAGGCAGAGGGAGCCAGGGATGATGCTGATGCTAAGAAGGCCAAGGAGGATGCTGAGAAGGCCAAGGAGAATGCTCCTTCTTCTTAAATCTCGCCTCGGGGCTGCGTCCCTCTGAATTTCTTGTAATAGTCTTTGTGTTTGATTTTTTATTTTTTATGCCCCCAGGGCCAAGACAATTCTATAGCTCGTGGAAGAGCTTATGATATATGAAATACCATTCTCAACTTTATTTTAATATATTTGCTTTACATTTCTTGGGTCGAAATATTTCGCGCATTTTATATTAAAGTGTCCTGCATGCCTGTTTATTCATACAAATATATGGTGGATTTAAGCTCGAGGTTCAATGCATTCATGCACAGTTTGCTCGAAATATCCGCATCCGATCTCGTTATTTGTCAAGGTTAGAGATTACGTTTACCATGCACCCGAAAATGCTTATATGGTGTGTAATGCAAATGGTTTAGTTATATCTTACTTTTTTAGTTACTTTTTCTTGTCCTCGGGTTGTTCCCTGAGGTTAAGAGGTCGAAACTATCATTTTGCAAGATACTCCAGCCTCGATCTCGACTTATCGCGAAGCGGGTTTATGTTCCAACTTATTGTTGATTAGTTTTAGCTGGTTTGTTCCAAACCTATTAAGGTCGTGTTTGGTTTGTAATCCATACACTTATATTTTTAATCTAGTTCACATATTTGGTTACATCCAAACATTTTTATCTTTTGATAATTTTGTTATGTCCAAACTTTCTTAGCTCACGCGTTTGGTTATGTCCAAACACTTATATGTTTTTGATAGTTTGGTTATATCCAAACTATTTTAGCTCGCGCATTTGGTTATATCCAAACACTTATATGCTTTTTGTATATGCTATTTTATTTTTTCAAGCCGATGGTATATGTACCACTAATGCCCCTTTAATATCCTATGAGTGTGACCATAGGTTATTTAATTAAGAGAGATTGCAAAAAATACAGCATATTAAAATGAAATCAAACTTTATTCGAATAATTCAATAATAGGAAAATAGTACAGACAAACAAGCATGGTTATAGGCGACACCATTCCTACACTATTGATAGTTAGGTCGTAGATGTTCGCCATTCCATGCTCGTGGTACCAAACTTCCATTCAATCTTGCCAACTTGTATACGCCGGGTCAGATGACTGATTCTATCTGATAAGGTCCTTCCCAATTTGGCCCGAGCACGCCAACCCCTGGATCCCGTGTTGCCAAGAATACATGCCTCATCACCAAATCTCCTACGCCGAATTTTCTATCTCAAACTCTTTTGTTGAAGTATCGGGTAGCTCACTGTTGGTATGCAACATTTTTTAGCTGAGCTTCGTTCTTTCTTTCTTCGATCAGGTCCAGAGTTTCTTCGAGCTGGGATTGGTTCGAGGTTTGCTCATAAGCTAGGGCTCGAATTGTGGGAATTTCGACCTCAATTGGCAACATAGCCTCGAAACCATACGCCAGAGAAAATGGGGTATGTCCTGTTGATGTACAGGCCATGGTCCTATATGCCCATAGAACTTGGGGCAATTCTTCGGGCCATCTTCCTTTAGCTTCTTCCAACTTTTTCTTTAGCGAACTCTTTAGGGACTTATTTACAGCTTCGACCTGGCCATTCGCTTGGGGATGGGCCACCGATGAGAAGCTCTTTATTATCCCATTTTTTTTCGCAAAAGTTGGTAAATAGATCGCTGTCAAATTGAGTACCATTATTGGACACAATCTTTCTTGGCATCCCATATCGACATATGATGTTCTTCACTACGAAGTCGAGGACTTTCTTCGAGTTGATCGTCGCCAAAGGTTCGGCTTCGGTCTACTTCGTGAAGTAATCTACGGAGACTACTGCGTATTTCACTCCGCCTTTGCCAATCGGCAATGAGCCTATGAGGTCGATTCCCCAGACCGCAAATGGCCAGGGGGAGGTCATCATAGTTAGCTTGGAGGGTGGAGCTCGAGGAATTGTGGCGAACCGTTGGCACTTATCACACCTCTTGACGTAGTTGAACGAATTTGTTTTGATGGTAGGCCATAAGTATCCTTGGCGTATGATCTTCTTGGATACGCTATGCCCCCCAGTATGGTCTCCACAGAATCCTTCATGAATTTCCTCCATGATTTTCTTAGATTCGGGTGGGGTCACACATCGGAGTAGTGGCATGGAATATCCTCTTCTATACAACTTTCCATCTATGATGGTATACCTGGGGATCTGATACATCAGTTTTTGAGCCTTGGTCCGTTCTCCTGGGAGAATGCCGGTCTCAAGGTGTTCAACTTTCGGAGTCATCCAGGTTGGCTTGGAATTGATCATGCAAACATCCTCCTGCTCAGGCTCGTGAATATTGGGCACCGTGAGATGTTCGATTGGCACGACATTCAATTCGTCAGTCTTGGTAGAGGTAGCAAGCCTGGCTAAGGCGTCCGCGTTCGAGTTCTGCTCCCAGGGGACCTGTTCTATCGCATAGAACTCGAAATGCTCCAGTGCTGATTTTGCCTTTTATAAATATGCAGCCATTCTCGTACCACGGGCCTGGTACTCTCCTAATATTTGATTAACCACTAGCTGGGAATCGCTGTAGCAATGTATCGCTTTGGCCTTTAGTTCCTTGGCCATACGGAGCCCTGCCAGTAGGGCCTCGTATTCGGCTTTGTTATTCGACGCTTCAAAGTCAAATCTCAAAGCAGAGTGAAATCGACTTCCTGCTGAGGTGATTAGAATTACACCTGCCCCCGATCCATTCTCATTGGAAGACCCGTCAACGTAAAGTTTCCACAACTCGCGGGCCGGGGATATAACTTCATCGTTGGTCACACCAGTGCATTCCACTATGAAGTCTGCCAAGGCCTGTCCTCTTAAGGTCGTCCTAGGATGATAAGTGATCTCGAATTGTCCGAGTTCAATGACCCATTTGAGTAGTCGGCGTGAGGCTTCTAGCTTGGACAAGACTTGTCTTAGTGGTTGATCGGTCAGTACATGGATGGGGTGCACCTGAAAATAGGGTCGGAGCTTTTGAGATGAGTGGATTAGGCTGAGAGCTAACTTCCCCATCAAGGGATATCTCGATTCTACCCCCAGTAACCTTTTACTGACATAATACACAGGCCTTTGCACTTTTTGTTCTTCTCGCACGAGTACCGCGCTTATGGCGTGCTCGGTTGTAGCAAGGTATAGGTATAGAAATTCTCCCGTGATGGGTTTTTACAAGATGGGGGGTTCTGCGAGGTGTTTCTTGAGCTCTTGAAAAGCCAACTCACATTCCCCCATCCATTCAAATTTCTTGCCTCCCCTCAAAAGGTTGAAAAATGGAAGACAACAGTCTGTAGATTTCGAGATAAATCTACTTAGCGCCGCCATCTTGCCAGTTAAACTTTGGACATCCTTATGCTTTCGAGGTGAGGGCATATCAATTAAAGCCTGGATCTTGTCTGGATTTTCTTCTATTCCCCGGGCATTTACAATGAAGCCTAGGAATTTTCCCGAAGATACTCTGAAAGAGCACTTCTGAGGGTTGAGCTTCATGTTATATCTTCGTAATACGGTGAAGCATTCTTCAAGGTCATCAACATGGTTATTGTTATGTCGAGATTTAACTAACATATCGTCAACATAAACTTCCATGTTATTACCTATATGTTCAGAGAACATCATGTTTACGAGTCGCTAGTTAGTGGCTCCAGCATTCTTGAGCCTGAATGGCATGACGTTGTAGCAATACCGCCCTTTGTCTGTCACAAAACTCGTATGCTCTTGGTCAGGGGTGTGCATGGAAATCTGGTTATATCCAGAATAGGCATCCATGAACGACATGAGTCCATGCCCTGCCGTGGCATCCACGAGCTGGTCGATCCGAGGTAAAGGGAAGCAGTCCTTAGGACATGCCTTATTGAGGTCCGAGTAATCAATATAGGTTCACCATGTCCCATTAGGCTTCGAGACCAGCACCAGGTTGGCCACCCAATCGGGGTAAAAAGCATCCCTGATGAATCTGTTTGCTTTCAACCTATCGACTTCTTCTTTAAAGGCCTCTTTCCTGTCGTCATCCAATAGTCTTCGCTTTTGCTGCTTCGGAGGGAAGCTTTTGTCGATGTTCAATGTGTGGCTCACCACATTCGGACTTATCCCTATCATGTCCAAATGCGACCATGCGAAGACATCCTGGCTCGTTTTTAAGAAGCAAATTAATTGCTATTTTGTTTCTTCGGGAAGGTTTTTCCCTACCTTTATTATTTTCGGGGGATTTGCTTCTTTGAGCCTGATTTCTTTGAGCTCTTCCAATGGTTCGAGATCAACTCTTTCCTCTATTCTTGGATCGATTTCTTCATCTATTTCGAAGACTGTCCCGTCCTTATTCTGAATAATGATGAGTGCTTGTGCACTTGTATGCTTCTTTCCTCTAATGGAAATGCTATAGCCTTCCCTTCCGGCTAGCTGGTCTCCCTTCAGTGTCCCGATGCCACTAGAAGTCGGGAACTTGATGGCCAAATGCCTTACAGACGAGACTGCCCCCAGCCCTACTAGGGCGGGTCTCCCGAGCAGCACGTTGTAGGCCGATGGCAGGTCCACTACTACGAATTCCATCATCTTGGTTGTTGAGACTAGGAAGTCTCCCAAGGTCACAGGGAGTTCGATGGACCCCATATAGGCAATCCGTTCTCCTGAAAAACTGTACAACGTTGTTGCACAGGCTTTTAGGTCACGAAGCGCGAGTCCCATCTTTTCTAAGGTGGCCTTATAGAGAATGTTCACTGAGCTCCCATTATCAATAAGATCTCGGTGAACCCTCTTGTTCGCGAGCTGAAGAGTGATGACTAGTGGGTCGTTGTGAGGAAATTGAACATGGGACGCATCGTCCTTAGTAAAGGTTATAGGTTGAGATTCAACCCTTTGGTACTTCAGAGCTCTGGGTTTGAGTTCATAAGGGGACCCGTCGCAAGTTTTTAGCTCATTCACGTATCGCTTTTGGGCGTTCTTGCCCGATACTGCGAGATGAGGCTCGCCCGAGATGGTTACAACATCTTCTCCATCAATCGGAGGGGGTCTCTCGTCTTCCCTAGCTTGAGAATTGTTGTTTTGGGCAGGTGACAGTGCAGCTGTCCTCTGGCTGGTAGAAGCTTGATTATTGTTCTGGTTTCTGACACACTGCCTGAAGTATCCTCTCGAGATCAAGCCTTCGATCTCGTCCTTCAGTTGCCTGCACTCATCAGTAGTGTGTCTAGTATCTCTATGAAATCGACAGTATTTACTGGAGTCTCTCTTGGATTTTTGGTTTCTATGGGGGTCTGGACGTTTGAAAGGGACCTGGTTTTCATTAGCCAGGTAAATATTCTCCCGAGACTCGTTGAGCTCAGTGTACACCTTGTACATGGATAAATACCTTTCCCATTTATTATTTTTTCCCCCTTCCACCTCGGGGTTACTTCCTTCGTTCTTTTTTCTTTTGGAAGGGTTTTCTGTAGGGGGTTTCGAGGCTGATGGGTCCACCGAGGTCGAGGCAGAGTTTACGTTTGTCGTTGTAGTTATGGGCTGAGAGGTCATATTCAGCGTTGACCTCGCCTCTTCTACATTGACAAACCTCTGAGCTCGTCGATTAAACTCGGTTATGGACCTCACAGGCTTCCTCTGCATATCTTCCCAGAGGGGACTTCCCGGCATTACCCCAGCTTGGACGACCATTAAATGACCGCTGTCGTCCACATCACGAGCTTGGGCGACTTCCAGATTGAATCTTGTAAGGTAGCTTTTTAGCGTTTCATTTGGTTGTTGCCGGACGTTTGTTAGGGTCGATGCCTCGGGCCTTATCCTGATCATGGCTCTAAATTGCTTATAATCCATTGACAACTGATCCCAAGAAGTGATTGTATGCCTCTTATATTTTTTGAACCAGTTTTTTGCTAGTCCTGTAAGCAATGCTGGAAACAGCACGCATCTGAGCTCGTAACCCACATTACTTGCTCTCATAATAGTGTTAAATGTACTTAAGTGACTGTATGGGTCGGATTTCCCTTCAAAAGGTGGGACATGAGGAATCCGAAACCCCTGAGGAAACGGAGTGTTGGAAATGTGGGGAGCGAATGGTTCGAGCTCCTCATCAGAATCTTCGTCTCGATTCCGGCCTCGCTCATTCTGTAAGAGCCTAAATGCTCTTTCTAGTTGATCAATTCTCTCCTGAACTGGATCCACGGGGGGTCTCGCCTGAAAATTGTTGTCGTCGATCACAATTCCAGGCTCGCGCATTCGCATGGGATCCTTGCGCCCACTTAGGCGATCTCTCAGGTCTGGGTTCGAGGGTTACCACTACCCTGATTTTGATTCAGGTGTTCCCGCAAGTCAGGGTGGTTCCTTTGGTTCCCAGTATATCTGCATCCTTGATCATACATACTGACTGATCTGGTGTCCCATGAGTCTTTGCTGGCGAGGCTCGTTGCATGATTGTTTCGAGATGGATTCCTTTCAGGTTGCCTTGTCTCTATAGTGTGAGACCGAGACATTTGGCTTCTCGTAGGCTGGGCGCCTCTCCGTTCTCTAGCAGTTCTCCATTCCCCTGCTTCTGTCCAGCCCGCCTTTCCCTATCACCCTGAGTCGGTTGTGTGTTTCTCCGAGACGGTGTGGGATACCTTATTGGCGATGGAGGGTGCCGTATGGGTGATGGTGGCTGCCACCCATTTCGGGGTCTGGATGGTCCCGAGTTCGCCTGTGCTGGCTCGGGAACATTCTGCGCGTTACCAGGATTCTGAGTCCGAGCCGCTGTAGGGGCTCGGTTATTCCCAGTTTCAGCTGGTAACTTAGTAGTTGAGTTAATAAGAGCTCTAATCCGGGTGTTACTTCAGGGCCTTGAGGGAGTAGGCTGTTTTGCCGGTGGCGGAGGTTGCTCCGTTCTTCTTGTGGCGGCATTTTTGCGAGGTCGCCCATGAGGCCTTCGACGAGGAACATGAACGTCCTGCGGAGGTGGGACTTGGACCTCAGATAGAGGTTGAGGCTAAGCCGCCTGCGCCTCCGCAGCCAATCTAGCTAATTCCTTGTTACGCTTCTTGGCCTCAGCCAACTATTTTCTCAACTGATGATTTTCGAGTTCCATAATGGGAACATATCGCTCAGGATTATAGTACATGTCCTCGTCGTCCCTGGGGGCCGGTGGTGCTGGAGGTCCTCGAGAGTCGAAGGACTCACTTCTCTCCTCTGGTTCTGGATTCGTCATTGGCTGTTTCCCAGGGCGCCGCGGATAGTTGACTTCTTCTTTAGGAATATTAGGATCATTTGTGGCCATAGCTAGTTAGGAGATTTGTACTGCTTAATGCTCTCAATGAAAGCACCAAACTATTGATGCTGTTTTTCGTCAACTTAAAATGTAGAGCAATTAAACAATATGAGCTATGGTGCAGATGAATAGTATGGTGGAACAATAAGGGTTTTACGTGGTTCAACAGTTAAATTTTCCTAGTCCATGAGTCTATTTTATTAGAACTTGGAGTTTTCTGGAAATCCTTCAGAGATGAATTCCCCAGAGTTATCTCTCAAGACATCAAAAGATCCGTCCCTTACAAGTGTTAATGACCTCTTTATTTATAGAAAGTTTTCAGAGTTCATTCCAACATATTTCGGGAAGATACTTCTGCATATTAATTGAAATAATGATATTAAATGTTGTAACTCCTATATATAAGGAAACGTCCCCTGAAGACTAGGAAACAGATAACAGACTTGTTAATATTCCTTTAATGTTGGGATGTTACAACAATAAATATCTTTAAACGTACAGAACGCGTTACATCAGATGACTCATCAAATCTCCGAGGTCAGCAACCAGCATCGCGTTAGTCAAGGTTTACGGACAGGTTATGAACTGACCGTCTTATTCCAAGTCCTGCTCAGAGCAGATAGATACCATCGAGGATGTCACATTTCGAGCTTGTGCTCTTTAAGCTCGGACTACTCAGTTTGAAGGCATTCGCTAACGGATGTATCCCGATGCTATGCTCTTTCGAGCTTAGAAAGAATCTCGAGGTTACATCTTCGAGATTTCCGTCTTGCTTCGGGGGTTTTACAACTGGACCATGAACATGTGTTTTTATATATCTCGAGCTCACACTCGACTAGTCCAGCCTTCGAGGTCATAATTTCTTATCTCGAAATTTGGGTGTAACAAATATTATATATTATACGTGGATTTTAAATTCAAGTTTCTTGCTAGTTTTTTTAAAAAAGCAATTGGTTGCTAATTCACAGTAGATTATATTATATGTTTAATATGATATTATTCTTGTTGTACCCAGTTTTCGAGCAATGTTAAATGTGACCTCGAAAGTTGGATTCACAAACAATTGGACTCGTAAGGTTTAGAGTATGCTCCAGGACTAAATATCGAGCCTACAAGACATAGACGACCTCGAATATGGTGACCTCGAAGTGTACATGATCTCGAAAGGTTGCTCCGGAGACGCATCCATCCTCAGGGATGACCTCGGATCAGGGGTCCCGAGCTCGACGCACATACGATCTCGAGAGCCAGGTGACCTCGGGAGATGTCTCTAGCTCGAAAGCTGACGAGAAACCTGGGAAGCTAAAGCCTTGGAGATATATGATAAAAGCCTTGAATATCTATAAGTGTTGTCCATACGAGATGTAATCCTCATTTATTACTGTAAATCCCCTAGAATCGTGGGATATTATTTGGTCAGTTATACGTCCCCTGGTCTTCAGGGGACGTTTCCTTTTATATTTGATTATAGGCATTTAAAGCCATTTATTTTATTTACACAAAAAGAGTAACTATCCAAAATATGTGGGATAGTATTCTGCAGCCTTCTCTATAAATAGAGAGGTCATGCACCACTGTAATGGGCCGGAATTCTGAATCTTGGGAGAAAACTCTGAAGAATTCATGCTTAAGAATTTTCAGAGATAATCTTGAGTTTAATAACAGAGACTCGTGGACTAGGCAGATTTAACTGCTGAACCACGTAAAAATCGTGTGTTTGTATTGTCATATTCTAATTGGCCATTATCAGTTATTGTTTACGTGCTCTCCTTTCACTGTTGACGAAAAACGGCGTCAACAATTCTAATAAGTGAGTTTAAGTTTAATTAATTTTTATTTAAGTTATAAGTGATTTTATTATTTTTAAATAATTATCATTGTAAAATATCTCAAAAATATCATATTTTAATTTGTTTAATTATTTATTATTTTAAAATAATTATCATTGTAAAATATCTGAAAAATATCATATTTTAATTTATTTACTTATTTATTATTTTTAAATACTTATCATTTTAAAATATCTTAAAAAAATCCTATTTTATTTTTTTTAATTATTTATTTTATTTTATTTAAGTTTAAGTGTTTACAAACTACCGTTAAATATAAGAATATTCTGTTAAAGTTAACATTAAAAAAATAAAAAATCGTTCAAACTAAGAATTTCTGTTATCTACACACTTATTATATAGAAGAGATATTATACCAGCAAAAATATTATTTTATATATTAATAAGTCGCTCGTAAAGTTATGTGTTAATCAATTAGATAAGAGAGCACAAAAAACTGACCCTAAGCCTATTTGTTTTTAAATGAATTAAATTATTTTTTTTTTTAATAAAAGTGCAAAACTGCATTAAGAACTTTCAGCTAAAATGATAGCATGCAACTCAGCTGGGACAAACCTCCCACTGATAAAACAACCAAGGTTCAAACAAGAATTGCGAGCCAAAAAATGGGCCACCTTGTTTCCTGACCGTTTGACAAAGGAAATAGAGACATTACTAAGGTTACAAAGCAACCTCTTACATGTAGAAATTACAAGTCCAAATGGAGAAATCATTTGAACTGAATTACAAAAAGCATTAGCTACAATTTGACAATTTGTTTCGATAATAACATTTTGTGCCCAGGGACTAGCAGAGGGACTATCTCCCCTCCTCTTGTCCTTCAACCAGCTAAGAACCTCTCTAATCCCAATAGCCTCCGCCAGAAGAGGGTCCAAGATCCCCAACCTAATTGTCGACACTGCTTCAATAAGATCACCCTAATGAATCCTAGCAATCCAGCCAGCTCCAAACTTATTTTTAGAGGCAAAAACAGCAGCATCACAGTTAACCTTAACAACACCAAAATCTGGTTTAATCCAATGCTCAATAAGACCAGAAGAAGAAGCATCTGGAGCTGAAGGAGTATCGTTACCCTTCTCTTGAGCTCTATCCCATTGTTCAAGGTACATAATTGCAGAATGCACCACCATCTTTGCTACTGAAATTTTTTTGTTCCAAACTAGATCATTCCTGGCTCTCCACACAACCCAGCAAGTCATAGCCACCACTCTAATGACATCCCCAATATTATTGTTGCAGAAGGATTCAAACCAAGTCCCAAAGTCACTCCACCCATCTACCACAAATCTGGGTACTACACGAGCTAGGCAGAGTATGGCAAAAGATCACGAAACCAAACTATGCCATATTGTTTCTGTACTGTTCCGATAGACAGGGCATTGGCTTCCCACATCAACATGCTTACTTTGTAACATAGAGAGAGTAGGTAGGCAGTTAACTAAAGCTCTCCATAAGAAGTTCTTCACCTTAGGGGGGATCTTAAGGTTCCAAACCTAACGCCAGAAACCCAAGTTGTCTCCCATGCTCCATCTACCATTCAATACTTGGAGAGATCTGTACACACTCTTTACTGAATAGTCGCCAGAAGATTCCTTGCACCAATACCAAGATTATGATTCCCCATGAGGATCAATGGGAATGCTATAAATGAGAATCATATCTCTTTGTTCAAACAAGTCCTCCACTATGTCTACATCCCATTCTACTGCATCTATTTTGAATAGGCTATTCACTTTGAATCCTTGAAGCTCCACACCAGCGATAGAAATAAAAGGGTTCTCCATATCAGAGAGCCATCGCTGCTCCAGAATATCAATAGACATTCTCATCCCCACCCTCCACCAAGCACCCAATTTCACCACTTTCTGTGCCTCCCAAATGCTCCTCCAAATATAACTAGGATAAGTTCCAATTTTAGCTGAAATATAAGATCCTCTTAGGTAGTAACGGGATTTAAAAACCTTGGCCGCCAAAGAGTTATTATTGGAAAGCAGCCTCCACCCTTGCTTGCCTAGCATTTCCAAGTTGAAGTCTCTCAGATTACAAAACCCCAAACCACCTTTATTTTTATGCAGACACAATTTATCCCAGATTTTCCAATGAACTCCCTTCCCTTGAGCAGATGATGAATGCCACCAAAACCTGCCCATTAACCTATCTATGTCTTTACACAAATCAAGAGGTCTTGAAAATAATTGCAGCATAAATTAAAACAAGAACGAAATTATCGATTTAATAATCTGGGTTGAGTCGCGGACTAGGTCGCTCTCTTTAAGACATTCGCGACACTGCCCAGAATTGTGCAAGCATACTATCAGCCCCGTCGTCCCTAGGATAAAACAGCCCAGTCAAACACTGTATTGGACTCCCACTACACTGTAGAGAACAATCGAATACAAAAACCCTAAAAGCTATTGCTCGGAATCGATCATAAAAATAAAACCGGTGTTTTTTTTATGTGAAAATGAGATGTATTTTACCCCATGAAATCCATCACACTATATCGAAGAAGCGGACAGACAATAACAGGAATAAAAAACGTTAATTAAATCGTGGAAGAGGAAGTTGGATCCCTAGAAAAACTGAAGAGAAAATGTCTTTTTTTTACCAAAAAAAATTAATCACATTTTTATTAAATAAAATAATAATTTAATAAATAAAATTTTCTCCAAAAAATAAGGTGCACACCACACCAACCAGCTGAGGTCGGTCGGACGGACGACGGTGGCGGCGCACGCGCACGTGTGTGGTGTTTAGGTGAGCCTTTGTGTAATTCCTCCCTCTTCCACAAAAGTGGGTACCCCTTGGGGCACAACCCCAAGGCTCAAGTCCACTATATATATACTCTTACAAATAAGTATTCCAAAGCAATGTGGGACTCTTCCTCTAAGGAGTCAATAAAGCACATTTTCTATTTTTAACAATTCACACACACACACACACACACACACACACACACACACACACACACACACACACACACATATATATATAAGTTCCAACAATCCCCCAGTTGAATTTTTAAAAATATTTTTCATCGAGCAGCAACCTAAACAATAAGATTGAGCATAAACAAAGGTATCTCTCGACTTGAACCTTTGCATAGTGAATACAATTTAGAATATACTAGAGTGACATGTAGTCGTGAACTCAATCTATAACATTGCACCACGCACAATGTTTCTAGGGTGTAGTCCAAAAGCCCGTGCTTTAATGGCCATGCACGTCTATCCCAGTATAGTGAATGCTCTAGAAATTTGCCAAAATTTCATAGGAAGCGACCCCACTTCCACATTCACGTAGGTGAGTCTATCAAGAGTACTCCTGTAGCTCGGTTCTCCAATCCACATTGAGTACAAATCTCATTAAGAGTTTATATTAACTCAACCTTATATCACTTCAGGAATTCATGCTTCAAGTTAACTTTAAGTAATAACATGATCTAACTCATATCACATCATAACTTTTTATAACCCATTGAACCTATTTCTTGGGATCTCCAGTCTATAAGTCAGGTTACCATCATGTGTGACTCATCATTCTAAGGGAAATAGTCCCATTCCTTTTGATGTTTTAAGGGCTTTCTCTCTAGCCAATCCTTTCGTCAAAGGATCAGCTAAATTTTCATCAGTGCGTACATGATCCACTCTTACAGCTCTTGTAGAGAGGAACTCCCCAACAGTACGGTGCTTACATCGTATATGACGTATTTTCATTGTAATAATGGTTCTGAATTTTTGCAATAGCCACGGTACTATCATAATGGATCAACACAACTGGTATCGATTTTTCCCATAAAGGGATCTCAGCTAGCAGACCTCTCAACCATCCTGCTTCTTCACTAGCAGTAGCTATGCTATCATTTCTAACTCCATTGTAGATTGAGCCAAAATAGTCTGTTTCTTAGACTTCCATGAAACAGCTCCACCGGCTATGCGAAAAATATAGCCACTGGTTGCCTTGGAGTCATCTGACAAGGTGTTCTAGCCAGCATCGCTCTATCCTTCAAGGACAGCGCAGGAAACTTATGATAATGCAATCCAAGGTTCATTATTCTCTTAAGGTACCTCATGAACCTTTCTATAGCATGCCAATGCTCAATACTAGGTCTACTAGTAAACCTGCACAGTAATCCCACAACATAGGCAATGTCGGGTCTAGTACAATCAGTGGCATACCTAAGGCTACCAATGATGCTTACTTACTCAGTTTGTCTTACTCCATCACCAATGTTCTTAAAATTTTTTACACTGGGATCATAAGGTGTACACGCAGGTTTACAGTTAAAGTAATTGTATATCTTTAAGATCTTCTCAATGTAATGAGATTGATCCAAAGAAATTCCCTTTTCAGACCTAGTGATCTTTATACCAAGGATCACATTCGTTTCTCCTAGATCTTTTATGTCAAAGTTTTCACATAGCACATATTTCACATCATTCACGACATGCAAGTTTGAACCAAAAATAAGCAAGTCATCTACATATAAACATATGATAGTACTAATGTCATTCTCAAATTTATAATAAATGCATTTGTCACTTTCATTCACTTTAAAACCATGTGAGATAACTAGATTGTCAAGCTTTTCATGCCATTGCTTAGGTGCCTATTTCAAACCATACAGAGATTTATCTAATTTGCACACTTTATGTTCTTGACCAGGGATCACAAATCCCTCAGGTTGGTCCATGTAAATGTCTTTGTTTAATTCACAATTTAAAAAAGTTGTTTTAACATCCATTTGGTGTGCAACAAGATCATGTAATGAAGCTAAAGCAATAATCACACAAATAGATGTTATTTTGGTGACAGGTGAATATGTGTCAAAGAAATCTACATTTTCTTTCTGTCTAAAACCTTTGGCAACAAGACTTGCCTTGTGCTTATCAATAGGTACATTAGGTTTCAATTTCTTTTTTAGAATCCATTTACATTCTGGCGGCAAATCAACTAAATGTCAGGTTTTATTAGACTCAAGAGAGTCCATTACATCATTAATGGCTTCTTGCCACAGGTTAGCATCTAATGAGGTCAAAGCTTCTTGGAGGTTCGAAGGATCCTCCTCTAATGTATATGCACAGAAATCAGAACCAAAGTCTTTAGAGACTCAGCTCTGTTACTTCTTCTAGGTTCAATTTCATTACCTTCATGATGCTCAATGTCCCTAATCACAGGCATGTTACTAGATGATGCATCCCCACTATTTCTCAATTTAAATGGAAATCTATGTTCATAAAAATCAGCATCATTAGATTCCAAAATAACATGCTCTTTCAAATAAAAAAATCGATATGCTTTACTATTAACAGCATAGCCAATAAACACACATTCATATGCTCTACTAGGCAGTTTTATCCTTTTAGGATCAGGAATTCTAACATATGCCAAACAACCCCCCCCCCCCCCCCCCCAAGTTTTAAAATAAGAGATATTTGGTTGTTTATTTTTCAATATTTCATAAGGAGAAATTTTGCTTTTAGGTTTTGGAACTCTATTAAGAACATAGCAAATAGTCAATAATATTTCTCCCCACCAATAAGAGGCAGCACCAGAATTAAGCAAAATAACAACAACAGATTCAGTAAATGTTCAATTCTTCCTTTCAGCTTTGCCATTCATTTTAGGTGAGTATGGTGCAGTTTTTTCATGTATAATTCCATATGAGTTATAAAAATCAATAAACATGCTAGAATCATATTCAGTGCCTCTATCACTATGAAATTTATTTATCTTTCTATTAAATTGATTTTCAATTTCAGCCACAAAAGATTTAAACATATCATGAGCATCACTTTTATTTTTCATTAAGCACACATATGTAAAATCAGAACAGTCATCAATAAAAGTGATAAAATAACGTTTTCCATTTCTGGTCAACATTCCATCAAGTTCAAAAATATCAGAATGAATTAAATCTAGAGGCTCAGTTTCTCTAGTCACAAATTTATGTGGTGTTTTTGTGATCTTAGCTTGGCTACAATAGTCAAAATTTTCAAAGTCATTTAAAGATAATTTAGGAATTAAGCCTAAACTACTCATATTCTTAATTATGCGCTTGTTAACGTGACAAAGTCAAGCATGCCAAGTATTAAAAGTACACAACATATAAGCAGAAGCATTCACTTTATTAACATCAACATTCAATTTAAACATTCCCTCAGTTGCATACCCTTTCCCTACAAATATCTCATTCTTAGTTAAAGTAAAAAAATCAACCCTTATAGTCTGTGTAAACCCCGCCTTGTTGAGAAGGTAGCCCGAGACCAGATTCTTTCTCATCTCTGGAGTGTGCATGACTTCCTTAAGAATCACAATTCTTCCAGTGGTAAACTTTAGTTCCACATCTCCATTACCAGCAACAATCGTAGTGTGTGAATATCCCAGCAACACTTTCTTATCCTCAGTAGCAGCAGTATATGTCTTAAATATAGTTCGATCATAGCAAACATGGTGAGAAGAGCCAGTGTCTACCCACCACCCTTCTGATCCACCAACAAGGTTGATCTTAGATATCACAGCCGTGAAAGGCTCTTCAGTTGTCAGGTTAGCTTGCAGTGCAGAGCTTGGCCTGTTCTTGCACTTGCGTTCCATATGACCTGGTCTGTTGCAAACAAAGCGCATAAATGGTGCAGGTTCTTTCTTCTTCTTATTATTAGGGGGTTGCTGCTGCTGTCTATTTTGGTTCCAATTCTGATTATTGTTCCGAGGTAGATTGTTGTAGCGCACCAAATTTTTTTTTATTTAAATTTTCTGCTTTGTTTTATTTAATTGTTAAGTGTTGTGAATTATTTTATTTATTTGTTTAAATTAATTGTTTGAATTATTTGGTAGAAATTTGTGAATTGTTTATTTATTTATTTGTTTTTTTTAAATGCGAATAATTGAGTTTTGGTTGAATGCACTAAGGGGCATGGTAAGTAGTGATGCACCCTAGTGATTGAGTGTGTGCATGTGCATGGTTGCATGGTGCACTTGCATAGAATTTTCTACACACATTTTGTTTCCTTTTATTTGAATTATTATATTTAATTAAAAGAATTAAAAAGAAAATAAGAGAAATGGAAAGAAGAGAGGGGGCATGTAAAGCATAGTGGGAAAGCAAAGGAATGATTTCCTATTTTATGTGGAAATTGATAATGCAAATTGATGATGGCTAGATAAATTGGTATATTTTCCTTCTTTTAGTTTAATTTAAAAATTCCTTTATTTAATAAATTAGAATAAACTAAATTAATGGGAAATTAGAAATAGGAAACTTACCCATTTATTCCTTTAGGCCATTGTTTTTCTAGGTTAGAATAAAAGGAAAGAGAGAAAAGAAGAGAGCCATTTTGCATGGTGGTTGCCGAACCTTAGAGAGAGAGAGAAAGAGAGTGAACGTGAGAAGAGAGAGAAGGACAAAGAAAGGAAGAAAAGAAAGGAGGAGGAGGAAGAAGAAGGTCTTGGAAAGTCATAGGTATGGTTTCTAGTATTGCCAATTTTTTGTTAATTTCTAAGTCTAAGGTTTCTCCCCCCCACAATCATAAGATTTTATTGTTCTTATTTTCTTGTTACGGGTTTCGAAAATCCTAGGGTATTCAAGTGTGATTTCCATTTGGGTGTTGGTTCTATCAAGGAGGTAGTTGATCCCTAAACCTTATACTTAGTTTTGTTGTTTTATTGAAAGGATATTGGAGTTTTGATGTCTATTTGAATCTTTGACATGTGTTGATTGGGTTTGTTTTGAGATACTTGATTTTGATACATAATGATTTATGATTGTGATTATTTTGTTATTTGAGGAGGATGTATGACTAGGTTTGACAAGGGTTTTGGATTTGATCAATTAAAATATGATGATTGTTGATATTTTATGTTTGTGTATATGTGGGTTTTGGCCGATGCATGTCTAGGGATTCTCTTTATATTTTGTTATTTTTATTGTGTTTTTATGTTAGATCCATGTTCTAGGACCCTATATAATTTTTGGTATAATAAATAATTTAGACTCTTGTTATTGAATCCATGCAATTTGATGAATATGTTTATGAGATTATGTATCAATAGGTTATTGTATGCATGAATGGTGACAGAAACATGCTAGGAGGCATGTGAATGTAAATGAGAATTTTTGTTTTATATTTATGTTTAATTCATGAGGGTTTTGGCTTAGAGTTATTGCCTCATATATGTGTATGATTGATCTTGAAGCATGCCTATGATTTGAATGTCTATGTGATGTTAGGGCTTTTTCTTAGATTGACAATATGATAACAGGTGCATACTAGGGTTTGTGTTTAGATTGGTGTTAATTAAACATGTATGATTATTGTATGAATTTTGTGAAGCATGATGTAAAAGATGGATTTTTAATTTGTTAAGCTTGCTGATTTTGGGTGTTTAAAATGGTTTAGAATATGATGAAAATAATGATTTTGCATGCTTAAATAATTTTACAAGTGCTATGATATTTATAAGACATTAAAGGAGATTTTAATATACATTAAAATGATATTTTCACTCAAGTAAATACCTATAGGTTTTTTTTTTTATATTTTTAGAGAAAATGTGAGTTTTAAAATCAAAATGGTGATTTTTGAGAGTATATATTGTTGCTGAAAGTTTTGAGTAAAAATGAAAAGTTGTCTTCTAAATGAAATGAATTTTGTGTGTATGTTGAAATAAAATTAATACCCTAAACTATGTAAATATTAAAAATGGTATATTTAATTGTAACCATGAGTGTTCATTTTAATAGATATGGTTTTTCTTTATTTCAATTCAGAGAAATATTGAGATTAATTCACTTGTGATTTTTAAATAAATTAAATGGTGGATGAAAGGTTAGTTTAATAATTTAAAAATAATTATTTGATCATCACTTATGAATTTATTCTACTTAAAATTTAGTCTTAAAATAATATAAATAAAATATATTTTTCCCACACCTAAAATTTATATTTTTCTCACATGGGTTTGTAATTTTATTAATTTAAATAAAATTGTTATTTTATAAGGAAACATGATCATTATAAGTATTTTAAATAATTTCAAGCCTTTATTATTTTTAAGTAATTTAAAAATAATAAATGAATTCATTATATCTTTAAATGGTTAAATAAATTATTTTTATGAAATAAAAATAATATTTTAAAGAGGTTTAATCAACTTAGTGATTTTAAAAGAAATAAATAATGGTAAGAAAGTATGTTGCTAAATCTTTATTTTGAAAACAATAGAAATAAGCGCGTATGAATTATCGTCTTTAACGTCATTTTTTAACAACGTTCCCATGTATGCATGTCGCATGCAAATGCACTTTTACGTTAAAAAATGTGTCTAATATTCAACCATATGATTTTTATTTAAAAACCATGCGTGTAACATAGGTATAATTTGCATTATTCTTTTGGTGATTTTATGTGTAATTATGCCTATTTGGAAATTATGAGTAGTTTTCACCATGTGTGCATGACCCATGCCCATGCACACATGGGGTATATGAGTTGGGCATAAGAAAGTATTATGTGATGCTAAAAAAATGCTATTTGATTATGGTTATACGCTCGTCATGAAGTTTTTCGGTTTTTATTTTGCTTGGACCTGATGTAAAGAAGTTAGATAGAATTTTGTTTGTTTATGCTGTGAACGGTAAGATTTGTTTGTAGGATAGAATGCTATGTATAGTTATACGTTTTGTGATATGAAGTATGAAATGATATTTTGTGATTATGTGACGATGTTGATAAATCATGAAACTTCCTTTGTGGTTATATGCCTGTGATGTATGTGTTTGGATGCTGTATGATATGCAATGGTTGTTAGCGTGATGAACGCTACACAACAAAGGGGTTACTAAGGATATGAAGATGTAACCTGAGTTACGTCGTTACTAAGGATGTAGACGTAACTCATAGGGCGGACGCGCCGAGGTTATTCAAGGACTAGAGATCTTGTTTACCTCAAGATGTGACATGGACAAGTTAGCGGGACATGTTCAAAAAGTTATGATGATGATGCTTATGATGATAATGTTCATGATGATTATGTATACGATGATGCCGCTTATGATGATAATGCTTATAATGATTATGTTTATGATGAGGATGGTTATGATAACAATGTTTAGGATGTGTAACGATGTATGAATATGAGCATGCTTTTGTGTGTATACTTGTGTGCTATTTGTACTTCCTTGCTGGGCTTTTAGCTCACCCTCTTACTTTCCCTTCCAGGTAGCAAATAGGATTTCTATGTGGCACGCGTGGTGATGTGAGGAGTTCCAATTTTAGGGTGTGTATGGTGTGGGGGCATCCTATGGACGAGAAAAGGATCAGTTCAACGGCAGTTTCTAAAGAATAATGTTATGTTTGTTTTTTTAACTTTTCAGAACTTATCAGTGGGACTTGAACTTTAATTATTTTTTAAACATTGCATGAAAACTATTATTTTCTTTTTAAACTATTAGGCCCAACTTGCATGTTTTAGCAAGGCCCCACTAGGATTTTTCATATAATAAATGGCTTTCTTTTATAAGTTTATGAGCATGTAAAAGTTTTACAAGTACTAGATTAGGGCGTTTTACAAATGGTATCAGAGCTGGTCGTCCATATTTCCAAGGACCCTCCCATACACGCTAAAGATGAGAAAATCTCACCTCACCACGTCGTAAGTATTTGTTTTATGTGCTAATACTTGTTTTTGTTTTATTTAATTTTATAGTTTCATAACTGCAGTATAGCAAGGTGCCTCCCGTTTTGAAAACTACTAAGAAACAACTACTCAAGGAAATACGCGCAATACCCAAGGTCCAGCTTGAGGAGGATCCCTATGATTGGAAGATTGCAGTGTCAAAATCGACAACGATGGTTTGTGATCGTATTCAAGGGATCATGAACAAAAGAGGAGTTTTGCTATGGCCCAGAGAGCAATATGGGGTGTTGAGGGAAGTACTGTCAATATACTCTGAGGCCCTCCTCTAGTTGGAAAGAGCATGGCACGACGTCATTCAAGACGACTTGGACTTTAGTACCATGGAATACGTAATCTACGATCTTACAGACAACTACGATTTTAGTCGCGAGGAGTTGGTATTGGTGAAGACGGATGACGGAGAGATAGAGGAGCATTTGGAGATAGCACACGATGTAGAAGGAGCCTTGGAAATTGAGGAGGTAACTCAAGCCATACCACGTGTGACCGCTAGGATGAGGATAATGGTGAGCGCTCCTGGCTACTTTCACATCCCAGAGGACGTCTTTGATTACAGCTCAGGGGACGAGTCCATAGTTGAGGACTAAAGTCTATCGCGTAGATCGTTCCATGAAACGTTAATGAATAAGATGGGATTTTTTTTTAAAAGGACCCTAAGGATTTATGTTTTTGGTTATTAAACACTTTATGGGTTGTTTAATTTTTGGAATAATTTAAACACTTTGAATGATATGGTTTGATATTTTCTTGTCCTCTTGTAAACTCTAAATGATGTGGTTGAATGTATGATTTTTGCAAATATCTATCAAACAATTATTCAATTTTCCTTCCTTACGATTTTCTTTTGATGCCTTAGAATCTCAAAATGTCGACTAGAGGAAGAGGAGGTAAGGGAAGAGGAGGAGGCCAAGGAAAGGGTGTCTTCACAAGGTCTAAGGCCACGACAACCCCTGACATAGAAATGCCATCAGTCCAACCTGCAGCTCCAGCAGCACTATCTATGGACCTGGCCGCAGAGGTAGCAAGGTTGAGAGAAAAACTAAGAGTGAGAGATGAGGAATTGGCACATGCCATGCAAGTGCCCCAAATGCCCCAAGTGCCTCAACTGCCAGTGGTGCAGCCTCAGCCGCCAACACCACCACCTGCACCACTCCCTGTAACTTATGGGTTCGAGCCAGTGTATGAACATTTCATAAAACAAGCCCCACCAACCTTTGAAGGGAAGGCTGATCCCATAGTGGCAGAGTGATAACTCTACAAAATAGAGTTATTTTACCATATTTTATATGCTAATTGTTGCTTAGTTCTTGAGTTTTTAATTAACTTATTAAGTTTTTAAGTAATTTTGCATTTATTAGTCTTATTGTAATTTTCTAGATTTTTATATGTTTTTATAGATATTTTACTGTGTTATGTTATAGTTTAATTATTTAAAATTAATATTGTTAAGTAATGAGTTAAAAGATGCAATTTTGAGCTTAAATGTTATGTAAATTAAATTTTAATTAATGTTTTCATGGGAGTTATATGGTATATTTTATTAATGAAAATATTTAATTTTAATTTAGTTTATAATTTATTTTGTAGGATAATTATTTCATTTGTGGCATTTTTGTGGAAGAAACAAAGAAATTGTAGCATTTTTGTAACAATTTCGGCCCAGCCACGTGAAGCCCAGGCCCACTGCCACCTCCGGCCCAACCCCAGCCTTGGCCCAGCCCAGTCCGCCTGCCCCCTGGCCCAGCCCGCCTGCTCCCTGCAGCCGAGACTCACTGCCCAGCCGCCACCTGTCCCATTTTCTCTCAACATTCAGCCTTCTCCTTCCCAGCCGTACGGGCTTGCCAGCTGCCCACCAAAGTCATCTCTTCCTCCTCAGCATATATACACTAATGCCCAGCCACATCACTTGCCACTTCCTTGCATTTCCATCAGCCTTCACTCCGTACGGCCCAGCTACAACCCAAGTGCCAGGCCCATCTCCTTCCTCCTCCAGCCTTCTGCGCCTGAAGCAAGCCCAAAGTCCCCAGCTGCCATTCTCCACGCCAGCCCAAGCTCCAAAGCCTCTGCCAGACCCAGTGAGCCCAGCCGAAACCGCCTGGCACCAGGCAGCCACCAGCAGCCTAAATGCTGCATTTTGTCTTTTTTTTTAGCCTAAAAATGTCTAAGTGTGCTCATTGTCCCCTTGTCTAAAATGCCACATTTTCACCCATTTTCTACACAATTTTTACCCCAAAATCATCATCACTCCTACAATTTACCCCTATTTACGACATTATTATTAATTTAATAAATTTACTTAATTTAAGTTGATTATTTTAATAATCTCATTTTGGCTATAAATAGGGGTTTTGAAGACCATTTTAGGGTGCTTAATGTTTTGGTTACCATCTTTTTCTCCCATTTTCTCTCTACCATTCTCTCTTCCATTTGGGTTTTTCAAGAGCATTTTGCAAGTATGTATGTCTTTTATTTTGTAATTTCTACTCTAGTTATGTGCTTCTAATCTTTTTCATAAGATTATTAAGATCATGATGAAGCAACTTGTAACTAGATAATATTTATGTTGTATGTTGATTTCCATTGTAATACAACAAAGTCTATGGATTTTTCTTCTTCATATACTTCTTTCATCTTAAATATCTTGTATTTTAGATTGTTAGAACATATTTACACTTTGTTCTTCATTAGTGCATAAACATAATATTCTTTGTGTAAGATGTGTCATTAAATTGTACACATCCATGCTTAGAACAAAAATATTATGTTTTGCCTTATAAATAATGTTCATTGATTTATTTGTTATTTCATTAGTTTGATTTACACTAAATGCTTTGAAATTATAATTTTGAAAAGTGAAGAAAAATCCTATCTTTTTATAAGAAATTTGTGTTTGAAATTATAAATCTTTTTGAAAAAGGATAGTTTAAATTATTTTAACTATCACTAACACTTGGGAATCAATATACTAATAAATATTATTAAACTTACATTTTGTGGATTCTAGTATCTTAATAATCTTTTCTTTTAACACTTATTTTCAACTCATTATTGGTTTATTTTCATTATCTTAAATAGCTTTATTTTTCAATCTTTTATTTTCTGTTCATAATATTAAAACTTATCAATCTTTGGAACTAGGTTAGAATTTATTACTTTTGATTTAAAATAGTTTCATTTTCGATTTTAGACAACTCCTTTGGGTTCGACATCCTTGCTTACGATCACTATTCTATATGGACGATTCGTGCGCTTGCGATATATAAATTTTAAACATACCCGTTTTGGGTCCATCACAGAGGATTGGTTAAGATCGGTCGAGGCCATCTTCGATCATATGGAGTTAAACAATCGCCAGAAAGTCTCATGTGCAGTCTATTTAGTCAAGATGGATGCACGAATATGGTGGGATGTAATTAAACAGATCCGTGATTTGAATAACATGACTTGGGCAGAATTTGTCCATGCTTTTAGCAAGAAGTATTACAGTGCGGATGTGCTAGCAACCAAGGTAGATGAGTTTGTAACTCTGGTACAAGGAAACTTATCTATCACTGATTATGCACAAAAGTTTGATAGGTTGGCAAAATTTGCTCCTAAAGTTGTGCCAACTAAAACTCTGCGAGTCCAAAGGTTTGTAAGAGGACTCAAGCCGATGATCGCTAGGGATGTTATGATGACCAGTGTTGAAGTGGTCAATTATGCAGAAGTACTTGAGAGGGCACTTGAAGCAGAATATTTGGAAGATCGAATATGGAAGGATAATGTTGCCAGAAGAGAGAACTACCAAAACAAAGGCTTCAATGAGGGTAACAAAAGGAAAGCTAATGAAGGGCACGACAATGGCACTGATAAGAGACCAAGACCCCCGGCCACGAATAACCACAATCACAACACTCAAAACCACCATAACAACGCAAGAATCGCTATAATGATCGGAACCGTGGGAAGCACCAAGGCAATAGAGTAGAGCACCCCATCTATCCTAAATGCTCGAAAAGATACCCGGGAGAATGCTAGGCCAGCACCAATAAATGTTTTAAGTGCGGTCAGGCAGGACATCTGATAAAGAATTGCCCACAATGGAAGGCAGGACAGAATAGTAACAGCAATTTGGTGCCAGCACAGGTTTTTTCCTCAACTCAGAATGAAGCAGCCAACAACAATACCGTAGTCACAGGTCAGCTCCCTATATCTGGTATGATGTGTAGAGTCCTCATTGATTCTGGAGTGACTCACTCTTATGTTTCCATGAATGTTATTGATAAGTTGAGTATGCCTTGAAAACTGTTTGAGCATAGCTTTAGTACAATGTTACCGTCGGGAGACATGATGTTGTCAACTAGGTGGTTGCCGTCAATGCCTATAACGATAGAGGGTAGGGAGTGCCCAACAAACCTTATAGAACTGAGTATACCAGATCATGATGTCATAGTTAGCATGGATTAGTTATCCAAACATGGGGTGACAATAGAATGTTGGAAGAAGACTGTGGAGTTCAGACCAAAAGAAGGAGAGGTCTTTTCCTTTAGAGGAGAAGTAGTGGGTTTTCGAACACCCATAATATCAGCACTAGAAGGATGGAATATGATGCAACATGGTTGTTCGACGTTTCTGGCTAGTGTGGTGGATAAATCCAAGGATTCAGAGTTAAAACTGGAAAATGTGCATATTGTTTGTGAGTTCCCAGAGGTGTTTCCCGAGGAAACACCAGGATTACCCCCGGACAGAGAAATCGAGTTTGTGATCGAGCTTGCACTAGAAACAACACCGATCTCTAAAGCGCCCTATCGAATGGCACCTATGGAGTTGAAGGAACTTAAGAACCAGCTATAGGAGTTGTTGGACAAGGGGTTCATAAGACCTAGCCATTCGTCATGGGGAGCACCAATACTATTTGTGAAAAAGAAGGACAGGAGCATGAGAATGTGCATCGATTACCGAGAACTCAATAAGGTCACCATTAAGAACAAATATCCTTTTCCTAGGATAGATGACCTTTTTGATCAACTGCAAGGGGCAACATTATTCTCAAAGATTGATCTGCGATCCGGGTACCATCTGTTGAAAGTGAAAGAGGGAGACATTCCAAAAATGGCTTTTAGAACTCGCTACGGGTACTATGAGCTCCTAGTGATGTCTTTTGGACTCACTAATGCCCCAGCAACATTTATGGACATGATGAACAGGGTATTTAAGGACTATTTGGACATGTTTTTGGTAGTGTTCATAGATGATATCCTTATTTACTTGAAGACCAAGGAGGAGCATGAGGAGCATTTGAGGTTGATCCTGAAAAGACTACAAGAACATTAGCTATACGCTAAGTTCTCTAAGTGTGAGTTTTGGTTGGAGTAGGTCACTTTCCTAGGGCATATAGTGTCCAAGAATGGGATAGCAGTAGATCCATCAAAGATTGAGGCCATTAGACACTAGCCCAAGCCGAAGAATGCCTCAGAAGTTCGAAGCTTCTTAGGATTGGCGGGTTATTACAAGAAGTTCGTCGAGGGTTTCTCAAAGATCACCTCACCCTTAACTAACTTTACCCGCAAACATCAGAAGTTTGCATGGACTGAGAAATATGAAGAAAGCTTACAGACCATGAAGGATAAGTTGATCTTTGCGCCTATTCTTTGTGTTCCCACAGAGGGTGGGAAATTTGTGGTGTGTTGTGACGCAGCAAAGAACGACTTAGGGTGTGTGTTAATGCAAGATGGGAAGGTAGTAGCTTATGCTTCCAGACAACTCAAAGACTATGAACAACGATATCCCACTCATGATATTGAGTTGGCAGCAGTGGTGTTCGCACTAAGATATGGAGACATCACCTATATGGGGACAAGTACGAAATCTACACTGACCACAAAAGTCTGAAGTACTTCTTCACGTAAAAGGAATTGAATATGAGGCAGCGAAGGTTGTTGGAATGAGTGAAGGACTACGATTGTGAGATTCTATACCACCTAGGCAAGGCCAATGTGGTTGCAGATGCATTGAGTAGGTGGGGACATAGGAATGTCTCAACACTACATACAATAGAGATGCCTCTTCAGAAGGAGATTATAAATGCCGACATCGAACTTGTGACAGGAATCCTAGAAAACCTCACATTACATTCCTCCCTACTGGAACAAATTCGAGAAAGGCAGAAAGTGGATGAAGCCCTAATGAAGCAAGAGGCTTTGGTACAAGAAAGTGATAGTAGTGACTTCACAATGTCCAACGGTGGATTGCTGAGATACAAGGATAGGATTTGTGTGCCTGATAATGTTGAGATTAAGGAAAGTATTATGAAAGAGGCGCATACTGTAACGTCCTACTACCCAGGGATCCTTATGTTGTGCATTTTAAATAGTGCTAAACTCGCTAACCGAGCCATTTGGCCATAATCATGTAACTAAATGTGATTAACAGTTTAGGGTTAAAAACTTTTTGGTCAAAGATACAACGTTTCACTAAAACGTTTATTGTATACAATGGGATCCCAAAATACATTTTAAAGGTTAATTACAATAAAAGATTTACAAAAAGCCGACCTAAGCGGCAAAATAGGGTTTAACCCTAGTTCCTCTTTTAAACCCTCGGCCGTGGCGGTCGAGCAGCCGCATATGTACACATCGTCACCTAAGCTCTCCAACTCAAGGATGGTCTAGCTTTCTTTTGCCTGTACCTGCACCACATAGCACCCGTGAGCTGAGGCTCAGCAAGAAAACTCAATATGCTCATGAACAGGTAATAACATGTCACTGAATCATAATAAGCATGCCTAGCAATAATAGCCCTATTCATCCATGCAAGTAAGTACAAACAAATGATTGTGGGCCCTGTCCTTCTGTATGGATGACTATCAAGTCAATCCTAAGTGAATATCAATAATGATTTTGGTAATCATGCTGGGGCTTGCAGCCCAATCAGATAAGTGACTATGGAGTCACGAACTTAGGTTCCACACCCTAACCAGATAAGTGACTATGGAGTCACGAACTTGAACCAGATAAGTGACTATGGAGTCACGAACTTGGGTTTTGCACCCTAAGCTATGTGACATTATGATCACCTGAGCCTTTTGGCTCTGACTCTAAGTAACTGGCCTTTAGACTAGACAATCACTTTTGTTTTCATCAGACTTAAGGTCGGCCAAACATTTCATACTTATGTTGATAATGCTTATGTTAATTAGATCTAATCTTTTTGGCTTGTGTTAAACACGCTAATACCGTTCTTGACTCATAGGTCAATTCCATACGACCAGTGCTCAGTACTACTGTTAAACTTGACTAATAAGTCATAGCTCCACAGTCAATACTGACACCATTGTCGATTCTGACTATGGAGTCAGCTCCACTCACAAGTATGCAATTCACCCAGGTGTATATCATATGTCAAATATCCAAATATAAGGCATTCAACATGCTTACTCAACATTCACTAGCATAATTATGATCATGCACATTTACAGAGACTCAAGCTCTGATCAATCTCATATTCAATATTCATGCCATGCCCTAATCACATATGCTGCTATGTATTTACAATGCAATCAATGTCCATATATATAGAACTCAACATGCCTCATCAATAACCATGCATGTCACATATTGGGTGTAGTTTTCTTACCTTTGGTCCAAGCACAGGTTACCAATAAACAAGCCACAAGCACGATCCTGTTTCTAAGCCCCTAGCGATAACCTAGTCACAACCATAATATAACATCCCATAAAAAATAAGTAAATAAATACTTCTAGACCAAGTTCTAGCCTCCGGGACGTCGAATCCTACCAAACTGGGTAGTAAGATCGATCTCGAGCCCTTAGGTTTAAGTTCCCATGAGTAAAAACCCATTTTGGCCATTTCTGCCCTTTTGGGTCGCAGCCCCAAAAACCTAGGTCGCGGCCTGCTCAAGAATAGGGGCTAAACCCCTCACTGTTTGCATCATGGGCAGCGCCCTGACAAAAAAGGGAAATGACCCAAAGTGCCCCCAACAGCCAAAAACCTCGTTTTTTTCAAGCCTGGGCCGTGACACACAATAAAAGGGCCGCGGCCCAACCACGAATACAGCCATGAAACTCGGATTTTCCCATTTCAAATCCTTCTAAAAACCTATCCAAACATACCCAAATCTCATAAAAAAAGTTCCTAATCATCTCAATGGACCAAAACCACCAAAACCCAAGTTTCAATTCATCCAAAAACTCCTCAAAACAAAAAATCAAATTTCAAAACTTAAGAAATTCCAGGAAACGGAAACTCAGAAATTCAAAGCTTAAATTACCTCTGATTATGTCATTTCTCACCAAATCCTCCAGCTAATAAGCTTCTAATCTTTCCTAGAATCGTTATGCCTCAATCCTTGCTTGAATCCGAGTCCTAAAACTCAAGTTTCCTTCTAAAATTTGACCGGGTGTCGAAAATGGAACGGGAGGGTGAGAGAACATTCTGAATGTTATTTTATTATTCTTAATAGGTTACTTCAAGCTTAAGTAACCTCAAGCAAATCCTAATGGTCGGGGTCCCAAAAACGCACCCCCCAGGGGTAAAATAGTCAAAATTCCCAGAATTTCCCACTGATCTCACTAACTCCCAATTTATCATCAAATTTTTGTTCCCATTACCCTATCCTGGTAATGTGCTAAATACCCCTTGACTCACTCCGAGTAAGTTTAAATCCTGTTGTGACTTTCCCACTAGCTTGCTTCCTAGGATCGTCTTGTGCTGAGTAACCCTAGCATAACAAAATAATAATGAAGCACCACACATATACCACATATATGCCAAATATACCCAAAAATGCCAAAATATGAAAATTGCCCAATTTAATAGAAATGGGCCCACATGCATATTTAATACACCTAAACATGAATATCAAGTCATATTTATAACTCACATATTCACATAATGATACACATAAATATCACATAATCATATAATTCCATAATTTTCCATCCTGGCCCCCTAATCATGGCCCTAAGCCTTATTAGGAAATTTGGGTCATTACACATACAACCACGTATTCCTTACACCCAGGGTCCACAAAGATGTACCAAGACCTTAAAGCGCTATATTGGTGGCATGAAATGAAAAGGGATATTGCCGAGTTTGTTGCCAGATGTTTGACCTGCCAGCAAGTCAAAGCAGAACACCAAAGGTCAGCAGGGTTACTTGAACCGCTCTACGTTCCTAAATGGAAATGGGAGGATATAGTAATGGATTTTGTAGTAGGGTTACCCAGAACCACCAAGCAGCATGATTCTGTGTGGGTAATAGTGGATAGGCTCACTAATTCCGCCCATTTCCTGCCAGTTAAGACCGCATACTCAGTGGATCAATATGCAGAATTGTATGTAAGTGAGATAGTGAGACTTCATGGGGTGCCAAAGTCGATAATTTCTGATCAAGGGTCAGTATTCACATCAAACTTTTGGAAGAGACTACAGAGAGTTATGAGATCAAGGCTAAAGTTTAGCACCACGTTTCATCCTCCGACCGATGGGCAGTCAGGGAGAACTATAAAAATTCTAGAGGACATGTTAAGATGTTGAGCTTTGGACTTTTCAGAGTCTTGGAACCAATACTTACCTCTAATGGAATTCTCCTATAATAACAGTTACCAATCTACTATTGGGATGACTCCCTATGAGATGCTTTATGGGTGCAAGTGTATATCTCCTTTACACTGGGATGAAGTTGGGGAGAAATAGATTTTAGGCCCTGAGGCAGTTAGGGAAGCCAGTGAGGCAATCGAGAGGATTCGCCAAAGGATGCTTACCGTGCAGAGTAGGCAAAAGAGCTACGCTGAACTGAAGAGAAGGGACATCGAGTTTCCAGTGGGCGAGTTTGGATTCTTGAAAGTCTCGCTGATGAAGGGTGTTATGCGTTTTGGAAGAAAGGGAAGTTAAGCCCTAGATATATAGGTCCATTTGAGATTTTGGATAGAGTAGGGAAAGTTGCTTACCGTTTAGCATTGCCCCCAGCACTAGCCAAAACACATAACGTCTTTCACATCTCGATGTTGCGTAAGTATGTGTCAGATCCCTCTCATGTTTTGAGTTACGAGCCGTTACAGCTAAAGCAGGACCTGAGTTATGATGAACAACCAGAGTGCGTTATTGAAAAAGGAATCAAGGAACTGAGATCCAAAAGGATTCCATTAGTTAAGGTCTTGTGGAAGAATAGTACAGAACGAGAAGCAATATGGGAGTTGGAGGAAGACATGAGAGAAAGATACCCTAAATTATTTAGTAAGAGAGAATTTCGGGACGAAATTTCTTTTAATGAGGGGAGGGTCTATTGTAGCGCACAATTTTTTTTTTATTTAAATTTTGTGCTTTGTTTTATTTAATTGTTAAGTGTTGTGAATTATTTTATTTATTTTTTAAATTAATTGTTAGAATTTTTTAGTAGAAATTTGTGAATTTAAATTTGTTAATTGTTTATTTATTATTATTTTTTAAATGTGAATAATTGAGTTTTGGTTGAATGCACTAAGGTGCATGGTAGGTAGTGATGCACCGTAAGGACCGAGTGCGTGCATGTGCATGGTTGCATGGTGCACTTGCATAGAATTTTCTACACACATTTTGTTTCCTTTTATTTGAATTATTATATTTAATTAACAGAATTAAAAAAGAAAATAAGAGAAATGGAAAGAAGAGAGGGGGTGTGTGAAGCATAGTGGGAAAGCAAAGGAATAGTTTCCTATTTTATGTGGAAATTGATAATGCAAATTGATGATGGCTAGATAAATTGGTATATTTTCCTTCTTTTAGTTTAATTGAAAAATTCATTTATTTAATAAATTAGAATAAACAAAATTAATGGGAAATTAGAAATAGGAAACTTACCCATTTATTCCTTTACGCCATTAATTTTCTAAGTTAGAATAAAAGGGAAGAGAGAAAAGAAGAGAGCCATTTTGCATGGTGGCTGCTGAACCTTAGAGAGAGAGAGAGAGAGAGAGAGAGAGAGAGAGAGAGAGAGAGAGAGAGAGAGATAGAAGGAGAAAGAAAGGAAGAAAATAAAGGAGGAGGAAGAAGAAGGTCTTGGAAAGTCATAGGTGTGGTTTCTAGTATTGCCAATATTTTGTTAATTCTTAAGTCTAAGGTTTCTCTCCCCCACAATCCAAATATTTTATTGCTCTTATTTTCTTGTTATGGGTTTCAAAAACCCTAGGGTATTCAAGAGTGATTGCCCTTTGGGTGTTGGTTCTATCAAGGAGGTAGTTTATCCCTAAACCTTATACTTAAATCTGTTGTTTTATTGAAAGGATATTGAAGTTTTGATGTCTATTTGAATCCTTGCCATGTGTTGATTAGGTATGTTTTGAGATACTTGATTTTGATACATAATGATTTATGACTGTGATTATTTTGTTATTTGAGGAGAATGTATGACTAGGTTTGACAAGGGTTTTGGATTTGATATATTAAAATATGATGATTGTTGATATTTTATGTTTGTGTATATGTGGGTTTCAGCCTATGTATGTCTAGGGATCCCATTTATGTTTTGTTATTTTTATTGTGTTTTTATGTTAGATCCATGTTCTAGGACCCTATATAGTTTTTGGTATAATAAATAATTTGGACTCTTGTTATTGAATCTATGAAATTTGATGAATATGTTTATGAGATTATGTATCAATAGGTTATTGTATGCATGAATGATGATAGAAACGTGCCAGGATGCATGTGAATGCAAATGAGAATTTTTGTTTTATATTTATGTTTAATCCATGAGAGTTTTGGCTTAGGGTTATTGTCTCATATAGTGTATGATTGATCTTGAAGCATGTCTATGATTTGAATGTCTATATTATGTTAGGGCTTTTTCTTAGATTGAAAATATGATAATAGGTTCATGCTAGGGTTTGTGTTTAGATTGGTGTTAATTAAACATGTATGATTATTGTATGAATTTTGTGAAGCATGATGTAAAAGATGGATTTTTGATTTGTTAAGCTTGCTAATTTTGGTGTTTAAATGGTTTAGAATATGATGAAAATAATGATTTTGCATGCTTAAATGATTTTACAAGTGCTATGATATTCATAAGAAATTAAAGGAGATTTTAATATACATTAAAATGATATTTTCACTCAAGTAAATACCTACATTTTTTTTTACATATTTTTAGAGAAAATGTGAGTTTTAAAATCAAAATGGTGATTTTTGAGAGTATATATTGTTGCGGAAAGTTTTGAGTAAAAATGAAAAGTTGTCTTTTAAATGAAAGGAATTTTGTGTGTATGTTGAAATAAAATTAATACCCTAAACTATGTAAATATTAAAAATGGTATATTTAATTGTAACCATGAGTGTTCATTTTAATAGATATGATTTTTCTTTATTCAATTAAGAAAAATGTTGAGATTAACTCACTTGTGATTTTTAAATAAATTAAATGGTGGCTGAAATTTTAGTTTAATAATTTAAAAATAATTATTTGATCATCACTTATGAATTTATTCTACTTAAAATTTAGTCTTAAAATAATATAAATAAAATATATTTTTCCAACACCTAAAATTTATATTTTTCTTGAATGGGTTTGTAATTTTATTAATTTAAATAAATTTATAATTTTCTAAGGAAATATGATAATTATAAGTATTTTAAATAATTTCATGCTTTTATTATTTCTAAGTAATTTAAAAATAATAAATGGATTTATTATGTCTTTAAATGGCTAAATAATTTTTTTTTATGAAATAAAAATAATGTTTTAAAGAGGTTTATTCAACTTAGTGATTTTAAAAGAAATAAATAATGGTAAGAAAGTATGTTGCTAAATCCTTATTTTGAAAACAATAGAAATAAGCGCGTAGGAATTATCGTTTTTAACGTCACTTTTTTAACAATGTTCCCATGTATACATGTCTCATAGAAATGCACTTTTACGTTAAAAAATGTGTCTAGTATTCAACCATATGATTTTTATTTAAAAACCATACATGTAACATATGTATAATTTGCATTATTCTTTTGGTGATTTTATGTGTAATTATGCCTATTTGGAAATTATGAGTAGTTTTCACCATGTGTGCATGACCCATGCACACATGGGGTATATGAGTTGGGCATAAGAAAGTATTATGTGATGCTAAAAAAATGCTATTTGATTATGGTTATAGGCTCATTGTGAAGTTTTTCGATTTTTGCTTTGCTTGGACCTAAGGTAAGAAAGTTAGATAGAATTTTGTTTGTTTATGTTGTGAACGATAAGATTGGTTTGTAGGATAGAATACTATGTACAATGATACGTTTTGCGATATGTAGTATGAAATGATATTTTGTGATGATGTGACGATGTTGATAAATCATGAAACTTCTTTTGTGTTGATATGACTGGGATGTATGTGTTTGGATGTTGTATGATATGTAATGGTTGTTAGTGTGATGAACGCGACACAACAAAGGGGTTACTAAGGATATGACGACGTAACTCGAGTAACTAAGGATGTAATGATGTAACTCATAGGGCGGATGCGCCGAGGTTATTCAAGGACCAGAGATCCTGTTTACCTCAAGATGTGACATGGACAAGTTAGCGGGCCATGTTCACAAAGTTATGATGATGATGCTTATGAGGATAATGTTCATGATGATTATGTATACGATGATTTCGCTTATGATGATAATTCTTATAATGATTATGTTTATGATGATTATGTTTTATGATGAGGATGGTTATGATCACGATGTTTTGGATGTGTAACGATGTATTAATATGAACATGTTTTTGTGTGTATACTTGTGTGTTATTTGTACTTCCTTACTGGGCTTTTAGCTCACCCCCTTACTTTCCCTTGTAGGTAGCAAATAGGATTTTTCTGTGGCACACGTGGTGATGTGAGGAGTTCCAACGTCAGGGTGTGTATGGCGTAGGGGCATCCTATGGACGAGAAAATGATCAGTTTAACGCCAGTTTCTAAAAAATAATGTTATGTTTATTTTTTTAACTTTTCAGAACTTATCAGTGGGACTTGAACTTTAATTATTTTTTTTAAACATTGCATGAAAGCTATTATTTTCTTTAAACTAATGGGCCCAACTTGCATGTTTTAGCAAGGCCCCACTGAGATTTTTCATATAATAAATGCCTTTCTTTTATAAGTTTATGAGCATGTAAAAGTTTTACAAGTACTAGATTAGGGCGTTTAACAATTGTTGCGGTTTGAGTTCTGTTTTCGATTCTGAGTCTTAAATTTTTTCCCATTGGGTTTTGGAACGATAGTGGACTTTTTGTTAGCGTTTTTTTTTTCTGGATACAACAAGCACTTCCTCTTTCTGGTTTTGTTTACGAGCTTCCTCCTCAATGCGAAGGCGAGTGATTAGACGTTCCAGTGAAAATTCTTTTGGTTTGTGCCTGAGAATTTTTTTAAAATCTTTCCACGTAGGGGGCAGTTTGTCAATAATCACATCAACTTGAAAATTTTCATCTAAAGACATACCTTCAAAAATGATTTCATGAGAGATTTTATGAAGTTCATGAGATTGGGCTTCTACTAACTTGTCGTCGGTCATTTGGAATTTGAGGTAGCGAGTGATAGCGCACTTCTTGGTTCTGGTCTCCTCAGTGCCATGCTTCTTTTGCAGTGCGTATCAGATTTCCTTAGCATTTTTGTCAGAATTATAATAATCATAAAGGCCATCAGATAAACCATTGAGAATGAAGTTTTTGCACAGAAAATTATTTTCAACCCAAGCCTCTAATGCCTTAGTTTGTTTCTCTTTTTCACCGTTCTCAACATTTTCAGAACACAGTAGGTTTATCAGTAGTCAGAGCAGTGTTAACCTTTTTCATTGTCAGAAAATATAACATCTTCTGTTTCCATCTTTTAAAATGGTTACCCTCAAAACTAAATGGTTTATTAATGTCAACAACACCAGAGTTGTCATCGGTAGTCATGGAAGAAACTAATTGTCTTAAAATTCTTGCTTGCTGCATAAATTAAAATATGAACGAAATTACCGAATTAATAATCTGGGTTGAGTCGCGGACTAGGTCGCTCTCTTTAAGATGTTCACGGCACTGCCCAGAATTGTGCAAGCAGACTATCAGTCCCGTCGTCCCTAGGATAAAACAACCTAGTCGAACACTGTTTCGGACCCCCACTGCATTGTAGAGAACCGTCGATATAAACACCCTAAAAGCTACTGCTCGGAATCGATCATAAAAATAAAACCAATATTTTTTTTGATGTGAAAATGAGATGTATTTTATCCCATGAAATCCATCGCACTATATAGAAGAAGTGGATAGAAAATAATAGGAATAAAAAACATTAATTAAATCGTGGGAGAGGAAGTTGGATCCCTAGAAAAACTGAAGAGAAAAAATCTTCTGTTTACCAAATTTTTTTTCACGTTTTTATTAAATAAAATAATAATTTAATAAATAAAATTTTCTCCAAAAAATAAGGTGCACACCACACCAACCAGCCAGCTCATCTTGGCTTGGTTGGACGGACGACGGCAGCGGTACGCGCGCGTGTGTGTGGTGTTCATGTGAGCCTTTGTGTAACTCCTCCCTCTTCCACAAAAGTGGGTACCCCTTGGGGCATAACCCCAAGGCTCAAGTATACTATATATATATACCCTTACAAATAAGTATTCCAAAGCAATGTGGGGCTCTTCCTATAGGGAGTCAATTAAGCACCTTTTCTATTTTTAACAATTCATATATATATATATAAGTTCCAACAAGAGGTAACAGAAATACACTAATAGCATAAGTAGGAAGAGATTGGACAACCGTTTTAAGTAAAACATCTTTACCCGCTCTCGATAATAGTTTACTAGCCCATCCTTTCACTTTCTTGCGCACCCTCTCCTTGAGAAAACCAAGCACAATAGATTTATTTCTTCCAAACATACTCAGAAGATCCAAATAAGTTGTAACACCCTGCTAATTAGGGTCTGTTCCCAAGTGTTCTTAAAATTAGTGTTGGACTGGCTAAACAAGTCATTTGGACTAAACATGTGATTAAGTCACTACACGCTTAGGTATTAAAAATTTTGGTCAAGTCATAAACATTTTCATTAAATCAAAAACTTGTTCTTTACACGAGATCCCGAAAAGACAAGTTTAAAAGTTGGTTACAACACCAAGGTTACATAATAAGTCGACCTAGGCGGAAAAAGTTGGGTTCAACCCTAGCTTCCTTGAGTATCTCGGTCGTGGCGGTCGAGCGGACTGCATATGTACATGTCACTGCTATCGCCCTCCAACTTATGGCTGGCCAAGCTTCTCTTTACCTTTACCTGCACCACAAAGCACCCGTGAGCCAAAAGACTCACCAAGAAAACATATTCAACAATTCACGGAGTAATACATTAGACTAATAGTAATAACTGAATCTAACATAAAAATTATACATATCAACAACCACAGAGTCGCACAAGCGCGTGTCACACTCCTTTTCCCTTTGTTTGGCATCCGAGCTAGTCAGGTGCTTGGCGCACCCCCAAGATGGTTTAGCCATGGTGGCCTGCACTCCACGTGTGTAATGCCAATCTTAGCTCATAAGCCGAGTCTTATAGGCCCTCGACTTGTGAGTCGAGCCTCACATACCCCCGACTTGTAAGTCAAAGCTTAAGACTCTCGGCTTATAAGCAGAGCTCCGGAAACCCTCGACTAATAGGTCAATCTCTAACTAGATATCACAACAAATCCCTGGTTTATAAACTGAGCTTCCTAGTCACAACAGACAATCACATAATCCATTTATTATATATATATATATATACAGATACAATGCATTATAATACATCTAATCAAACATACATAGGCATAATCATAATCTTGCACATTCACAGGCCTAACGCCCAAGTCAAGATTATACTCAGCATTCAGGCCGAGCCCCAATCATGTACATCATATTCTGGGTGTAGTTTTCTTACCTTTAGTCTGAGTGCAAGCTACCAATGAACGACTCTTGAGTATGATCCCTGGTCCGAGCCTCTAGCGTTGACGTAGTCACAACCATGATAAAGAATTCCATCAACAACAAGTGAATAAAGGCTTCTGGACCGATTCTGAGCCTCTGAGAAATCGAATTCCACTAAACACGGTAGTAGGATCGATCCCAAGCTCATAAGGTTGAGTTCACACACTCAAAACCTTCTCGGGTTCCAAAAACCCCTTAAGAGTCGTGACCCCATGCTCTTGTGCCACGACCCGCCGCAATCACAGGCTCAGCCTCGGCCCAGCCTAAGAGGCGTCGCAGCGTGCCCTCGTGACAGAGCCCTCCTTGGCTCCCTTTTGTTCTAGAGGGCCGTGACACACCAAGAACAGGGCCGCGGCCTGACCCCTTCGAACCCAAAATTTCTGGGTTTTTCCTTTAGCCAAACCTAACTAAATCAACCCAAACACACTCAAAACTTCAATTCAATCCCCATAACCAGTATAACACTTTTCCAGCAACACAACCTAGCTAATTAGTTGATTAAAAAGTCATCAACAGTCCAAGATTCACTATCCAAACTCTCACACATGCAAACACCAAAGCTTCCAACAAAACAACAGAATTATCATGAAGAACTTCAAATTTAAACCCTTACCTCTGAGATGATAACACCCTTGAGCTAATCCCCAAGTTTCACAAGCTTAACCCTTCAATTTCCTAAGCTTTGTCTTCAATTTTCTCAAGATTTTCCAAGCCACCAAGGAGTGGGAGAGAGAGTTATGGGAGAGAGAAAAGAGTTCTATTTTTTTTCTTCTTCTAATTACTCTATTTAAGCTTCCCCTCAGTTGAAGAAACATCTAGCTTAAGTCTCTAATTAGGCACAAATGACCTAAATGGCCCTAGGCCAATGCAATCTCTCCAAAGCCCTACAAGGGCAATTCCGTCAATTGCCACTTCCCGTGAATCCCCGAGTGTTCCTCTAAATTCCCAACTATCTCAAAATAATAATCATCTACTCTCCCATTACCCGATAAATCCTAGCAATGTACTAAATTACAAAAATACCCCTAAGCTCACCCCGAGCTAGGTATTTTACCCCGTTGTGACTTTTCTGCTAACATGCTTACCGGGATCGCCTCATGTCGAGTAGCCCAATATATATCCATATAATAATGTGGTCTTAATCACACAGACGCAAATTTACAATTATACCCTAAGCGGGTCAAATTACTAAAATTCCCTTCTTATAAGAAACGGGCCCACATACACATTTAATATTTCTAAATAGGCAAGCATAATTATATTATAATATAATTCACATAATGACATGCTCATAATTTATTAACACATAATTACAACTATTATTGCCTCTTGACCCCCTAATTCAGGCACTAAGCCATATTAGGGAATTTGGGATGTTACAACTATCCCCTCCTTACAGAAATTTCGTCCTCGAAATTTTACCTGAACAACTCGAGATACTGGTTCCGCATGGTTGATTCCAACTCCCAGGTCGCTTCCTCGACCTTGCTGTTCCTCCATAATACCTTCACTAAAGGTATGGTTTTATTCCTTAGGACCTTGTCCTTTGTGTCTAATATCCGGACTGGCTGCTCCTCAAAGGAAAATTCTGTCTGCAGCTCCAGATCTTTATAACTCAGTACATGAGTCTCATCAGATACATACTTCCGCAACATCGAAATATGAAACAAGTTGTGCACGACCAACAATGCTGGAGGTAATGCCAACCTATAGGCCACTTGACCGATCCTTTCTAGGATCTCAAAAGGTCCTACGAACCTAGGGCTCAACTTTCCCTACTTCCAAAATCTCCTCACCCCCTTAAGTGGTGAGACTCTAAGGAAGACTTAGTCTCCCACCTGGAACTCTACGTTCCTACGCCTCAGATTCGCATAACTTCTCTGTCTACTGTGTGATGCGAGCATCTGCGCTCTAATCTTTTCAATGGCTTCATTGGTCCTCTTGTAACGCCCCAACTCCAGGGACCACTACAGTGCACATTGCAAATAGTGCTAAACTCACTAATTGAGTCGTTTGGCCATAAACGTGTATCTAGGTGTGATTAGCGGTTTAGGGATTACAAATTTTGGTTGAGATGTAACGTTTCACTAGAACGTTTAATATATACATTGGGATCCCAAAAATATAATTTCAGAGTTTATTACAAGAAAGTGTTTACAACAGGCCGTTCTAAGCGGCAAAACAGGGTTCAGCCCTAGTTCCACTTTCAAACCTCGCCCAAGTATTGGTTAAGCAGCTGCATATGTACACGTCATCACCTAAGCTCTCTAACTCAAGGATGGTCCAGCTTCCTTTTGCCTTTACCTGCACCACAAAGCACCCGTGAGCCGAAGCTCAGCAAGAAAACTCATATGCTCATAAACAGTCGTATCATGATATCAAATCATATCTGGCATGCCTAGCAATCATAGCTCTATTCAGCATGCAAATGAGTTCGAATGATGCTAGGGTATCCAGGATAAGAAATCCTGGCCTTCTGATTGGAGGACTATCAAGTCAATCCTAATCAGATGAGTGTCGTAACACTAGAGGTTCCGATAAACCATGCTGAGTGACCAACAAGCAAGTCACTAGGGGCCTCAGTGCCCAAGCCATGCATATGATGATCAAAATGATCATACAGAGCTCATAGCTCTGATCAAATGAGTGAATATCACTTGAGGTTCTGGTAAACCATACTAAGTGACTGACAACCACGTCACTAGGGGCCCGGTGCCCATAGCCGTGTAACAACACCGTTACCTAGGCTTTCCTGCAATGGGTCTTATCAAATGAGTGACTGACAAGCACGTCACTGGGGCCCGGTGCCCATAGCCATGTGACCTAACAGTCACGGGGTTCGCTGGCCCTGGCTCTAAATGACTAGCCTTTGGCTAGATAAATGCTTGTTTATATTCATCGAACTTGAGGTCGGTCCTACATTAATGCTCTTTGAGTCATTCAATGCAGAGGGTCGATTAGGTCCAACCGACCTAGCTTGCACTACACACTAAGGTTGTCATGACTAGTGAGTTAGCACAACGTGACCAATGCCCAGTACCACTGCCGAACCTGACTAGTGAGTCACGACTTCACAGTTGATACTAACACCTTTGCCAATTCTGACTAGCGAGTCAGCCCTGTGTGACAAGTGCCCAGTACCACTGCCGAACCTGACTAATAAGTCACAGCTTCACAGTTGATACTAGCACCTTTGCTAATTCTGACTAATTATTCAGAGCCATGCATGAGTAAGCAATGCTATCAGTGTGTATCATATGCCAATTATTCAAGAATAGGGCATTCTGCATGCTTACTAAACAGTTGCTAGCATAATTATAATCATGCACAAACACAGAGACTCAAGCTCTGACCAATCTCATATTCATCATTCATGGCATGCCCTAATCACATGTTTCTCGTGCATCACATGCATCACACTTAATCATCCAGCATGCCTCAACAATAATCATATGCAAATGGGCAAGATTGCCAAGCATTCATTATGCTATCAATGTTTACATTTAAACATCCAACACGCATTAATCATAGTCATGCATGTCACATATGGGGTGCAGTTTTCTTACCTTTGGTCCAAGCACAGGTTACCAACAAATGAGCCACAAGCACGATCCCGATTCCAAGCCTCTAATGTTAACCTAGTCACAACCAAAAATGATGATCCAATGAGTTCAAGTTCTAAAACCAACCCTTGAACTAAAACTTAGCCTCCAAGACATCAATCCTCACTAATCCGGGTAGTAGGAATGATCCTGAGGCCTAAAACCATGTTTCCGGGGTCAAAATGAGCAAATGGGGTGAAAACAGGGCAAGGGTTGCGGCCCTAGCACCTTGGGCCGCGGCCCCCAGGGTTATCTGAGGCTAGGGCCATGGCGCCCTCCATCAAGGGCCGCGGCGCCCAGCAAGGCCAATTTCCTGACACCTGCTTCTTCGAACTAGGGCCGCGACGCTCAAGAACAGGGCCGCGGCCCCCAACCCTGGGCCATTCCCAAATGTGTTTTAAGCACTCCAAATCCTCCAAAAACATACCCAAACATTCCCCAATCATCAAATCAAAGTTCCCAAGCTTCCCAATACTCCAAAACCCTCAAAACCCAAGGTTCAAACCAACCAAAAACTCAACAATTAACAAAGTCCAATTCTAAGCTTAGAAACTTTAAAAACTTAAAACTTCAAACTTGAATTACCTCCGATTGAGTTGTTTCCAACTAAATCCTCCAGCTAATAAGCTTCTAATTCCCCTTAGGATTGCTATGCCTCGATCCTCGCTTGATTCCGAGTCCTAGAACTCAAGTTATCTTCGAAAATGCGATCGGGAGACGAAAAGGGAACTTTAGGGAGAGAGAACGTACACAATGTTCTTTTTATTTCCTTAAAAGGTTACTTCAAGCTTAAGTAGCTTCCAATAAAACCTAATGCTTGGGGTCCCGAAAACACCCCCAGGGACATTATAGTCAAAACTTCCAGAATTTCCCCTGGTTTTACTAACTCCCAATTTATCACCAAATATTAATTCCCATTACCCAATAACCCGGTAATGCTCTAAATACCCCTTGACTTACTCCAAGTCAAGCTTAAATCCCGTTGTGACTTTCCCACTAGCTTACCTCCTAGGATCGTCTTGTGCCGGGTAACCCTGGCATAACCAAATAATAATAAAGCACCACGCCCATTTCACATATATGCCAAAAATGCCCGAAATGGCCAAAATATGAAAATCACCCAATTAATCACAAGTGGGTTCACATGCATATTTAATACACCTAAACATGCATATTATCATTAAATAACATAATAAATCAATTATGGCCCTCCCGGCCTCCTAATCAAGGTCCTAAACCTTATTAGGAAATTTGGGGCATTACACCTCTGAACTGCCTCAAGACCCAATTATCTGCACTCACCCAACTCATCCCAATGGATAGATGATCTGCACTTCCTACCATACAACATCTCATAAGGAGCACTCCTATGGTCGCCTGGTAGCTATTATTGTTAGAAAACTCTATCAGGGGTAAATATTTACTCCAGAACCCCTCAAAGTCCAGTACACATGCTCTCAGCATGTCCTCCAGTATTTGGATAGTCCTCTCAGACTGACCATCGGTCTGAGGATGAAAAGCTGTACTAAACTTCAGCTGCATGCCCATTGCCTTCTGCAAACTTCCCCAGAACTTGGAAGTAAATGTGGGGTCTTGATCCGACACGATCGACCTCGGGGCTCCATGAAGACGTACTATCTCTTTTACATAGAGATCTGCATACTGTTAAATGGTATAAGTCATCTTCACTGGTAAAAAGTGAGCCGATTTGGTATATCTGTCTACAATCACCCATACCGAATCGTACTGACCTACCATCTTGGGTAATCCCACCACAAATTCCATTGTGATATCCTCCCATTTCCACTCTCGAATATCTAAGGATTGTAGTAGCCCTGTTGGTCTCTAATGTTCAACTTTGATCTGCTGACACGTCAGACACTTGGCTATATACTCTGTTACATCACCCTTCATCCCCGGCCACCAATACAAAGTTCTCAGATCCTGATACGTCTTCATGGTGCTGAGATGCAAGGAATACAGAGTGGTATGAGATTCATCCAGAATCTCCCGTCTAATAACAACATCCATCGGAACACAAATCTGACCCTTATATCTTAGTAGACCCATATCAGATATTGTATAGTCCCTAGCTGCTCCCGCTAGGACATCCTCTCTAATCTTCACCAACTGTGGCTCTTGTAACTGACTCTCCTTTATCCTTTCTAGGAGAGTAGACTACAGGGTAATGTTGGCTAACTGGCCCACTACTAACTCAATCCCTTCTCTAGTCATATCCTCTACTAACTCCTTTGATATCTGCCTCACACTGTACAACTGCCTTGGACCTCTCCGACTTAGGGCATCAGCCACTACGTTGGCTTTCCCTGGATGATAAAGGATATCAATATCATAATCCTTCACTAGTTCCAACCAACGCCTCTGTCTTATATTCAAATCCTTCTATGTAAAGAATTACTTGAGGCTCTTGTGGTCTGTATATATCTCACACTTCTCTCCATAAAGGTAATGCCTCCATACCTTTAATGCAAAGACCACCGCTGCCAATTCCAGATCATGGGTTGGGTATCTCTGCTCATAATCTTTCAACTGACGTGATGCATAAGCAATCACTTTCTCTGCCTGCATAAGGACACAACCTAACCCCTGTCTCGAAGCATCACAATAAACCATAAACTTCTATTGATTTGTCAGAAGACTCAGGACTGGGGCGGTAATCAAACACCGCTTTAACTCTTGGAAGTTGTTCTCACATTTGGTCGACCACGTAAACTTCTGATTACGTGTCAGTTCTGTCAGTGGGGTCACTATTCTTGAGAATCCTTCCACAAACTTCCTATAATAGACCGCCAATCCAAGGAAGCTTCTAATCTCGAAGGCATTCCTTGGCCTTGGCCAATTCCTAACAGCCTCAATCTTACATGGGTCTACCTTGATCCCATCTCTACTAACAATATGATCTATGAATGTCACATGCGGTAACCAAAACTCACACCTTTTAAACTTCGCAAATAACTTGTGCTCTCATAGTCTCTGCAAGACCAATATGAGGTTCTGCTCATGCTCCTCCTCTGACTGTGAATAAACCAAAAATATCGTTGATGAAAATGATCACAAATCGGTCCAGATAGTCCTTGAACACTCTGTTCATTAAGTCCATGAAAGTTGCTGGGGCATTAGTCAATCCAAACAACATAACGAGAAATCCATAGTTCCCATATCTGGTACGAAAAGTTGTCTTTGGTATGTCTTCCTCCTTAATCCTCAACTGGTGATAACCATATTGAAGATCTATCTTTGAAAATACCATTTTACCTTGCAGTTGGTCAAATAAGTCATCTATCCTTGGTAGAGGATACCTATTCTTAATAGTCAACTTATTCAGTTCTCTATAGTCTATACACATCCTTAGAGAGTCGTCTTTCTTCTTCACAAATAACACCGGCGCACCCCACGGCGAGAAACTGGGTTTGATAAAACCCAGATCTAAAAACTCCTATAACTGTACCTTGAGTTCCCTCAACTCCGCTGGGGCCATTCTGTAAAGTGCCCTAGACACTGGCTCCGTCCCTGGTGCCATCTCAATAAAAAACTCGATCTCCCTATGAGGTGGCAACCCTGGTAAATCCTCTGGGAACACATCCAGGAACTCACAGACTAACCTAGTCTCTTCTGGTCCCACTGGCACGACCAGAGTGGTATCACCACACTGGTTAGGAATCCTATGCAACCTCCTTGCAGTAGATCTCTAGCCCTTAATGCTAAAATCATAGGTACTCGGGGTCCATGTACAGTGCCAACGAATACGAAAGGTTCCTCACCCTCAGGTTCAAAGGTTACCATCTTCTTCTTACAATCAATGGTTGCCCCATATCTAGTTAACCAATCCATCCCCAAAATCATATCAAAGTCAGTCATAGATAACTCTATCAAATCAACCGACAACTCCCTGCCATCCACCATCACTGGCAAAGACCTAACCCATCTCCTAGAAACCACCAACTCCCCAGTGGGTAGTAACGTCCCAAACCCCACAGCATAAAACTCACAGGGCCTACACAGTCTATCAATAATCCTACTAGAAACATAAGATTGTGTAGCACCAAAATCAATCAGCACAGAATAAGATACGCCAGCACTAGAAATCTGACATGTGACCACTGAGGGCCTAGCCTCAGCCTCAGCCTCAGCTTGTGTCAATGCAAATACTCGAGCTGGAGTCGAGCTATCTATATTCTTAGGTTCCTCTTTCTTCATTCATGGGCAGTCTTTCTTGAGATGCCCCATAATCCAACATACAAAGCAAGCCTTCACCCGACACTCTCCCAGATGACATCTCCTGCATCTTGCACACTCTAGATATGTCTTCCAGTTCTCATAGCCGCCTTGGCGGCCAATCTGTACACCCTGTGGCCTCCTATCAGGTTTAGGAGCCCAAACAGTATCTGGGGTCTTTCTTTTCTGGTCACTGGGGCCTCTGCCCCTACCTGATCTTGAGAAGGGAGGTCCTGTCCTCCTCATATCCCTCCTGGCCACATTCTCGCGCCAGATCTTATTCTTAGCACCCTCTGTAGTAAGGGCTCTCTCCACTACCTGAGCATGTGTTGTCGCTCCAGGTACTGTAGTAATTCTAACATCTCGGGCTCTCATAGGCTGTAGCCCCTAAAGGAATCTTTCCTTCCTTGTACCATTAATGGGCACCAAGTCTACAACGAACTTGGCTAATTTGTCAAATTGCAGGGCATGTTCGGTCACCGACATATTCCCTTGTAAAAGTTTACTAAACTCCTCTGCCTTTGCAACTCTAATGGCCTCATTGTAATATTTCTCATTGAAGAGGCTTCTGAACTCTTCCCAGTTCATTGTGGTTGCATCTCTAGTCTGGGACACCACCTCCCACAAGATTCGGGCATCCTCCCGAAGCATGTACGTGGCACAGGCCACTCTCTCATTGCCCATCACCCTCATGAAATCCAGGATGGATGTAATCATAGCCATCCACTGTTCTGCCTTAAGTGGATCTACACTACCATTAAAAACTAGAGGGTGTTGTTTCCTGAACCGTTCATACACTAACTCCCAATGGTTCTCTAATTCTATCTGCTGCTATACAGCCGGTACTAGAACAGCAGATGGGACCCCTAATGCAGCGTTCCCAGCCGGAACCTGCTGTTGCCTTAACTGGCGAATCTCTTCATCCTATCTCTACAGTCTAGCTTGCATATCTGCAAGCATCTGTTGCCAGCTCTCAAGGACTGGTGGAGGGTTTTGACCCTGTTCATTACTTCTGACCTGATTCTTAGCGCCGACTGGCTCATTAGATTGCCCTGGAAACATACTTCCAAGTCTATCTGCAATCAATGACTCGGCTTATCAGGCGGTAATAACAATATCTCACACCAGCCCATGGTTCTAAAACTGATCGGATAAGCATCCACATGCATTGACAATGTTAATAATCATCCTAATAATTCACGCATAAAAATCATGCTAATAAGCAGAGGAATTCATGACAATACTTGAACCAGATGCTGATAAGCACATTCTTGGCATGCATACGTATAACACAATGCTGTTAAACATTTCTAATACTCAAGATCAAGAAGAATGATAATAAGCATTTTCCAACATGCATACACATTTAACGATGCTAATAAGCATTTTCCTTTAACATGTAACAATGCTAATAAGCATCCCCTATCAAATGCGCACATACAGTAGTGGTAATAAGTGTTTCTGACATTCAACAACAATAATGATGATGATAAGCAATCCTACAACATTTACAAATGTATATCGTGCTAATAAGCACATCCTTAACCTACATACAGCAGTCAAGGGCTAGGCCCTATCAGAATAGCTCATGCTTCTTATTTAAGCTAGCAGTTAAGGCATATATAATTCATTTAAGCAAATATACACATAAGTATATTAATAGTTACCCAACCTTGAGTCGATCTTGTCTTTAGCAGTGAGTGTACATGCCCAATCCAACATTAGGAACCCTTAAACCTTGGCGGATCTGATACAAAGTTGTAACGCCCTGCTAATTAGGGTCCGTTACCAAGTGTGATTAAAATTAGTGCTGGACTCGCTAAACAAGTCATTTAGACTAAGCATGTGATTAAGTCACTACAGGTTTATGTATTAAAAATTTTGGTCAAGTCATAAACATTTTCATTAAATCAAAAACTTGTTCTTTACACGGGATCCCAAAAACACAAGTTTAAAAGTTGGTTACAACACCAAGGTAACATAATAACCGACCTAGGCGGCAAAAGTTGGGTTCAACCCTAGCTTCCTTGAGTATCTCAGCTGTGGCGGTCTAGCGGACTACATATGTACATGTCACTGCTATCGCTCTCCAACTCATGGTTTGCCAAGCTTCTCTTTACCTTTACCTGCACCACAAAGCACCTGTGAGCCAAAAGACTCAGCAAGAAAACATATTCAACAATTCACGGAGTAATACATCAGACTAACAGTAATAACTGAATCTAACATAAACATTATACATATCAACAACCATAGAGTCGCACAAGTGTGTGTCGCACTCCCTTTCCATTTGTTTGGCATTCGAGCCAGTCAAGTGCTTAGTGCACCCCCAAGATGGCACAGCCATGGTGGCCTACACTCCACGTGCCTAATAGCAATCTCAGCTCATAAGCCAAGTCTTACAGGCCCTCGACTTGTGAGTCGAGCCTCACATACCCCCGACTTGTAAGTCGAAGCTTAAGACTGTCGGCTTATAAGCCGAGCTTTGGAAACCCTCGACTAATAAGTCAATCTCTAACTAGATATCACAACAAATCCCTAGTTTAAAAACCGAGCTTCCTAGTCACAATAGACAATCACATAATTCATTTATCATACATATATATACAGATACAATGCATTATAATACATCTAATCAAGCATACATAGGCACAATCAGCACATTCACAGGCCTAACGCCCAAGTCAGGATTATACTCAGCATTCGAGCCGAGCCCCAATCATGTACATCATATTCTGGGTGCAATTTTCTAACCTTTAGTCCAAGTGCAAGCAACCAATGAACGACTCTTGAGTATGATCCCTTGTCCGAGCCCCTAGCGTTGACCTAGTCACAACCATGATAAAGAATTCCATCAACAACAAGTGAATAAGGGCTTATCGACCGATTCCGAGCCTCTGAGACATCAAATTCCACTAAACATGGTAGTAGGATCGATCCTGAGCTCATAAGGTTGAGCTCACACACTCAAAACCTTCTAGGGTTCCAAAAATCCCTTAAGAGCGTGACCCCATGCCCTTGTGCCACGACCCGCCCCAATCAGAGGCTTAGCCTCCCCAAAACACCAAACACGCACTGTGGCCCAGCCTAAGAGGCGTCGCGACGTGCTCTCGCAACAGAGCCGTCCTTGGCTCCCTTTTGTTCTAGAGGGCCGCGACACACCAAAAACAGGGTCGCGGCCCAACCCCTTCAAACCCAAAATTTCTGGATTTTTCCTTTAGCCAAACCCAACTAAATCAACCCAAACACACTCAAAACTTCAATTCAATCCCCATAACCAGTATAACACTTTTTCAGCAACACAACCTAGCTAATTAGTTGATTAAAAACTCATCAAGAATCCAAAATTCACTCTCCAAACTCTCACACATGCAAACACCAAAGCTTCCAACAAAACAATAGAATTATCATGAAGAACTTCGAATTTAAACCCTTACCTCTGAGATGATAAAACCTTTGAGCTAATCCCCAAGTTTCACGAGCTTAACCCTTCAATTTCCTAAGCTTTGTCTTCAATTTTCTCAAGATTTTCCAAGCCACCAAGGGTACGGGAGAGAGAAAGGAGTTCTATTTTTCTTCTTCTTCTAATTACTCTGGTTAAGCTTCCCCTCAGCTGAAGAAACATCTAGCTTAAGTCTCTAATTAGGCACAAATGACCTAAATGGCCCTAGGCCAATGCAATCTCTCCAAAGCCCTACAAGGGCAATTCTGTCAATTGCCACTTCCCGTGAATCCCCGAGTGTTCCTCTAAATTCCCAACTATCTCAAAATAATAATCATCTACTCTCCCATTACCCGATAAATCCTAGCAATGTACTAAATTACAAAATACCCCTAAGCTCACCCCGAGCTGGGTATTTTAGCCCGTTGTGACTTTTCCGCTAACTTGCTCACCAAGATCGCCTCGTGTCGAGTAACCCAATATATATCCACATAATAATGTGGTCTCAATCACAGAAACGCAAATTTACAATTATACCCTTAGCGGGTCAAATTTTTAAAATGCCATTCTTATAAGAAACGGGCCCACATAAACATTTAATATTTCTAAACAGGCAAGCATAATTATATTATAATATAATTCACATAATGACATGCTCATACTATATTAACACATAATTACAACAATTATTGCCTCCCATCCCCCTAATCCAGGCACTAAGCCATATTAGGGAATTTGGGATGTTACATAAGTACTTCTATCTGTCGCCTCCTGCATATTCAATCTTCCTAGGACTTCAAATCGAGTCCTATGGTTTGTGTTGGTGCTAAAGAAAACAAAAGACCTATGTAAATTAACCTTCTGTCCTGAAGCAAGTTCAAACTTCCCTAGTAATTCAATCACCTTATTTGCTTCTCCTTTCATTAGCCTCGCAATATAAATAACTATCATTCGCAAAAAGCATGTGTGAAACCACAGGGGCTCCACAAGCCAGTTTCCACCCATGAAGCCAATTCATAGCCTCATACTTGCAAATAAGGCCTGAGAACCCCTCTGCAAAGATAATAAATAAATATGGGGATAAGGGATCGTCTTGGCGAATGCCTCTCGAAGGAATGATTGGGCCAAAACTCTCACCACCATGAACCACGTTATAACTAATCAAACCAACACACTCCAAGATTAAGTGGATCTAACCATCTAAGAAACCCATTCTTGAAATAATTGCTTGCAAAAAAGACCACTCAATACGATCATAGGCCTTACTCATATCCAGCTTAAGCGCCATATACCATGTATTAACTTGATGCTTTCTTTTCAAATAGTGGATAACTTCAAACGAGACCATCACATTGTCAGTAATCAATCTACCAGGAATAAAGGCTCTCTGGTAGTCTGAGATAAAGTACCAGCTTTAGCCTATTAGCCACAACCTTATAAATGACTTTGTAAAGAACATTACAGAGGGCTATCAGTCTCAAATCTACCAAAACCAACAGGTTCCTCTTTTTTGGAATAAGAACCAAATTAGTATCATTCAAACCACTTGGAATCGAGCCCTGCCGAAAGAACTCCTGAACTGTACGAACTACATTAGGGCCAACAAAACTCCAAATTTTTTTGATAGAAGGCAGGAGTAAAACCATCAGGTCCAGGAGACTTATGAGGGTGCATCTGAAATAGAGCATCTTTGACCTCCTTCTCCTCAACTGGATGCAATAACATGTCATTCTGGGCAGAAGAGATTGAAACAGGAATACAAGAAACTACTTCCTCCCAATTGGTTACAGAAGATGAAAAATACCTCTGAAGTAATCTTCTATAAGCTGAGGTAGTCCAGTATCCTAATCCACTCAAACACCATCATCTCCCTGAAGTTTATGGATCAAATTATTCTTTTGTCTAGCACTAGCGGAAGCGTGAAATAACTTGTTATTTTGATCCCCATCCTTAAGCCATAATTATTTCGATCTCTGTTTCCAAAAGACCTCATTTTGATGAAAAATTTCAGCAAGTAATGCTTAGTATCACTGAATGCGAATATTTAAATCTCATCTCTCTTCCCTTTGAGTTGAAGAAGATGCAGCTTGCACTTTTGAACTCTCTCCTTAAAATTCCTTACGATACCTTTCCCCCAATCCTCCAAAACAGACTTACATGCTTCTATTTTCTCCTGGACCAAGTGGGCACTATTACGAACCCAACAATCTTTAACAATTTGGAAGCATAGGGGCTCCCTAAGCTAGGCGTTTTGAAAATGATTTTTTTTGTGGGAAGCATGAAAAAAATGGAAAGTTGGATCAAGGTAAATTGGACAGTCATCAGAAGAGGTAATGTCCATATTAAATAGTCTAGCATACGCAAATAAACTCATCCAAGAGGGACAAACCAAAGCACGGTCAAGTCGGACCTCTACCCAATTCTCAGACCCTCTGTTATTCTCCCACGTAAATTGATGCCCCAATAAGTCTAGGTCCACCAAATTGCAATCAAGTAGAGCTAATTGAAACCCCTAGAAGAGCCAATTCGGATAAGGATTTCCACCTCTATTGTCAGCTTGACTTATTACATTGTTAACATCACCTATAATACACCAAGGAAGCTGAGAATCTTCCCTCAACCTTCTCATAAGGTTCCAAGTATCCAAGCGCAAAGATCTATTGGGTTCTCCATATAACCCAGTTAAACATCATTCATCCATGCCTGCCACCCTAGTTGAGATATCAATATGATTTTTAGAGAAGCTAAGGAAGACAACTTCCTCCTTGTTTTTCCACATCAAAGCTAGACCACCACCCCTTCCTTGATCATCCATGGCAAAGACTCCTTCATACCCCAACTGTCGAGCCACAAACTTAGCTCTAGACCGAGAACATAAAGTTTCACATAAGAAAATAAAAGCGGGCTTCTTTTGATACACCGTATATTTAAGGAATTGAATAGTCCTTGGGTTCCCAAGCCCATGGCAATTCCAACTAAGAGTGCTAATAATCCTTGGTGGGTATGCTACACAAGACCCGCCCCAAGCTTGTTTTTTGAAAGCCCAACATCATTAGAGCCCATAACCACATCACAATCTTTATCTAGCCCATTCAAACCACCATATGAGACTCTCCTTCTTTTAGGGTCCGAAACCATCAGCTTCCCATTTTGAATTTCAGAGTCCGTTCCCGCTCTATCCCCCACTTTCTTTCCATTTTTTTCACCCGAGATATCCTCCACTTTTCCCTCATCAATAATAGCACCATGATCTCACCCATTACTGCTCGACAAGGTCAACTTCTCAGTCATCCCCTAAAAATTAGGTTGCATGTTACCTTCAGTCGTGGTTACTATATCATTCGTGTCGCCGCCGTGAACATGGCCAATTTGAATACCCTGCACCGCTGACCTTAGTCTGAGCCATTTTGCTCCAATAACATGTTGAGAACGGTTAGGTGAAACCCACATCCAAGTACCATACGGCTTCTCGATCATCTCCAGTGGTTGTTCAAACAACGTTGCATAATACTTTTCAGAATGACCTATTAATCCACAAATAAAGCAGAAAGTAGGTACATACTCATACCAAAAATTGACCCAGAACCAATCTCCTTCTTTCTTCTTTAACTTCATTCTTCTCTTTAGGGGATTTTCTATATCAAATGTAACTCTTACTCTTAAGTAATCACGCCAGAATCCTGTGAAATTATTCACATTAGATTTGATAAAGGTCCCAATATACCCCCTACATCTTTCACAACTCTTTCAAACATGAACCCTGGTTGGATATCATGCAATTGAATCCACATGTCCAATCTGTGTAACCGCACTTCCCTGGTTTTATCCCCTAGTTTCAATCTCTCAAAGATAAGTTGGTCCCTATTGAACGTCCAAGGACTCCCTTCCACAACTATAGCAGTGTCAATTTCATGATAAAACTAGAAAAGATAAATGATACTAGCCAACTCTTTCACGTACATTCCTTTTCCTTTTTTCCAAAGGACTGTCATCATATTCTGCATGGCCGGAAAGTCAATAGGAGTGTCCACCAAAGTCTTCCCTACTAGATAGCAGCGAACATCGATTTCTGAATCTTCTACAACTGTTTCATCATATTCCAAGCCTCCTTCATCCTCCTCCTCCAGATCAATATTAGCACATTTGGTTTCTATATCATGAATAACATCTTGAACACGAGACATCACAAAGATACAGACAAGACCAAATCACAAAAGGACAGAGAGAATATAATCACACCATGTCAATAGACAAGACATTATCCCTATTAAACTAATTAATTGTTTGAAAGTGGATAAACTTGAAAGCAAAAAACATTAAACTAAATATATACAGAGGCTTCTCCACATTACTCTTGTAAAAGGGTGTACATGTGTAACCTCATCCTATTTTTGGTATCTCGATAATTTTTGGCGTAATTGTTTTTTATGAATATATATATATTGTAGATATTTAGAGCATCCTGCAAATTTTTAGGAAATTTTAAATAATTTATAGTGCCAAAAACTAGGTTCAAATAGACTACTTTCCACACGCATAAAAAAAACAATCACATGTGCAACAAATTTTTTACCCTTGTTTTTTCTACAATATAAATTCTTAAAAATATGTAAGATGCTCTAAATAATTACAATATACACGGTTATAAAAAAATTGTACATTAGGAATTCTCAAGTACACCTACAAAAAAAGGGTGCACTGGTGTACCCCTATTGTTTTCAGTATCTAGATGATTTTCCCTTGTTTTTTCTGCACTGTAAATCCTTAAAAATTTTGCAAGATGCTCTAAATAATTACAATATACACAGTCATAAAAAAATTGTATATGAGGAATTCTCAAGTACACCCTCAAAAAAGGGTGCAATGGTGCCCTCTTGTTTTCAATATCTAGATGATTTTTGCTGCAATTTTTTTTATGACTGTGTTATTGTAGTTATTTAGAGCATCCTGCAAATTTTTAAGAAATTTTGAATAATTTATAGTATAAAAAAAAAGAGTAAAAAATTTGTTGCACGCGTGATTGTCGTTTTTATGCGCATGGAAAGTAGCATATTTGAACCTAGTTTTCGACACTGTAAATTATTCAGAATTTCTTAAAAATTTGTAGGATGCTCTAAATAACTACAGTATATACCGTCGTAAAAAAATTGCGCCAAAAATCATCCTAATACCAAAAACAGGAAAGCGGTATACCGGTGCGCTTTTATTTAAAAAAAAATTATGAAAACTTATTGGTTACTCCTATCACCTAACATGCAGGCTCAATTTTTTATATTTGTTAAAGTGATATTTCTATTTACTATGTATAAAAAAATGTTTATTTTATTGCATCAAATCTAATCTGCACAAGATCAAGCTTTTTCACTTAGGCAAGGTGATGAATGCCTATTTTATGCACTCATTTATGTCTCTTTTATCTTGACTTGGTGTGCTTACTTCATGTTTTTATGTGGATTTGATGTATTCTCTAAAGTGTGTAGGAATAAGCTTAATTGATGATTTTGTGGCCAACTTGGAACTTCAAGCTGAATTTTGACCATCATTATTTTATATTCTGGACGAATTCCTAAAGATAGTAGTTGTATATCTTTTTCTCAGCTTTCTATAGCCTTTTGAATCGTTGCATTTGGAGTTCGAAAGAAAATGTATGCATGTTTTATTGAGCAGTGTTAAAACCGAGAAATGAAATGAGCAGAAAAAATCAAGACTACTCGAAACTAACCCGAGAGGTGCCATTGTGCCTAAAAGGAAATGCCATCGTGCCTGGATTGCTGCCAGATATAGTTTTCAAGCCTTGAGAAAGAGCATTAGGCGTCGTTGCGCCTGGTTTGCGGCGCCATTGCACCATGCACTTAAATTATGAGTTTTTTTAAAGAATTTTGAGGGTAGTTTCTAGGGGATTATAATTATACACTTAGGGTTTCATTAATGAGACTTTTATAACGTCTTAGAGGCACATTTAGAATGTCTTGGAGGCAGAGAATGCATTGGAGAACAAGGAGAAGAAGGACTGAAGCCAAATTGAACATCTAATCTAGTTTTTCTTCTTCTACTTTTCTCTTTAGTTTAATTAGTTATGTACATGAATGTTATTGGTTTAATGTTTGTGATCATGAACTAAACATATTTTCTAGAATATTGATGGAACTATTTTAGATTATTGAATTAAAGTTTTGATATTATTCCTATAGAAGTTTGTAAGAGAAATTTTATCTCTTATTTTTATTAGTATACAATCGATGAGCACAACCCTATTTATACAATTTTCACACCTAATCCTCTTAATTACAAAATATTCAACAAATCACAAAGATAGCTACAAACCATCTAAATAAGGAAAATTACTAATTTACAGCTTTAACCAAATCATGAGATTTGATTTACTTTGATTTTCTCTTATCTGTCAACATTCTTCCTCGAGTTGGACTGTAAATATTAATGAGTCCACGCTTGTTTACTAGAAAATCAAAGACTCATTTGGATAGCCCTTTGTGAGGATATCAGCCAACTGTTGATCTGTCTATACATATTTGATGCTGATAATGCCTCCATCAATCTTTTCTTTGATAAAGTGACGATCCACTTCGACGTGTTTAGTTCTGTCATGATGTATAGGGTTATGTGCAATATCGATGGTAGATTGATTATCACAATAGAGTTGAATGGGAGTTTCATATTCAATCTTCAATTCTTTTAATAGGCATTTGATCCATATTGCTTCGCACACTCCATGGGCCATGGCTCTATACTCTGCTTCTGTGCTACTTCTTGCAACCACTGTTTTCTTTTTACTTCGCCATGTCACCACATTTCCCCATACAATTGTGCAATACCCAGATGTAGAATTTCTATCATCAAGTGACCCAACCCAATTTGCATCTGTAAATACTTCAACCTTCCTTTCGATTGCCTTTTAGACGAAAAGACCTTTTTCCTGGTGTTTGCTTGATATACCAAAGAATTTTTTATACTGCATTGAGATGTCCTTGACATGGATCATGCATATATTGACTTACCAGACTTACTGCAAAGGCAATATATTGATTGACTGACTGGTATGTGAGAGGTAGATAAACTTCCCTGCTAGTTGTTTGTATCATCCTTTGTCAACTGAGCACCCTTCAAACATTTTTTTTCTTGTCCCCGAGCTCGATTGGAGTTTTGTTGGGTTTACTACCAAGCATCCTTGTTTCATTTAAGAGATCAAGAATGTATTTTCTTTGAGAAACAGAAATGTTGGGGTTTTATGCCCTAATTAAAACCCAAATTCTTTGTAATCTCATTTTATTATCAATAAAAGAATATAAATCATTTTTTGATTTGATCAATCACTTTGCTCACATGTTTTATTTTCATGATTATTTGTTTAATATAAACTTCTATTAAATCCCGAGCATCTAGCTAATCGTATTTATAGTAACGTAATCACAGTGGAATATAAATATGATTATATGTTCAAAATAAGTTAGTCCTAAGATTAGTCAGTGCACAGAATTTACACTGACTTACCAATCTACGATATGATTTACTTAGACATTACAGTGTTATGTTCTTTTCAGAACATTAGCAAAGTAGATAAGATCGGATGTATTTGTTACATCGGACTGGACCGATATTGACAGTTGATAAGATAAGTAAACATACCGTTATTATCTATTCTAGTCATATCATATAGTTGACTATAGGTCAATTTAATCTCAATTCTGAGTGGTTAGTATTCTAACTGATTGTATTATTTGAGTTCTTTGACTTGTTCGTTACCACCTTACCCTACAGACTAGCCCATACTTACATCTTGGGAACTCGGTAGTATAATTGAGTGGGAGTGTTAATCATAGATATGAACATCTATAGCTTCTGATGAAGAAGTGAAACTATGGTTTCCTTTTAGTTTGGTTCAAGGTGTTAAATGATAGAGATCTCATTTCAGTAATTAAATTAGTTTACTGAAATATCATTTACAAGGAACTAATTGTTTTAAGGATAAAATACAATGAGGGGTAAAACGGTATTTTAATCCTATCTAATTGTAGACCGTCTATAGAGGATTGAGTGACAATTATGGTTGTAACAATGGATAATAAATAGCGTATCTATATTTGTTATAGAGCGTTCTATGAATTCAATAGTGCAATTTCGAGTCTATAGTGGAGTCACAAGGAATTAATAAGTTAGTAAATTTATTTGTTAGATTTATGATATCTTATTGGTGCTTGATTTCATAGGTCAACGGTCCCCATTGTACCTTGGATAAAATCATCTAGATAGTCTCAATTAATTGATTTAATTATCAATTAGAATTATCAAAGTTGATCAGGTCAATTTTGGATAGTTTCACAGAGTTATGTAATTTAGAGAAGAAAAGAGAAATTATGGCATATTTATTAATTAAGATAAATTGATATCTAAATTAATAAATAAGTTTAAATCAAGGTTCAAATTATAAATAATTAATTTGATAAAGGATTTAAATAATTATTTAATTAATTAAATCAATAGAAAATAATACATGCCTTGATTTTAAGTCCAATGGACTTATAATCAAATTGGATATTTCACACCTTGGATTATTTGATGTGTCTAAATAATTGGATAGTTTTCATGTGTTTTATGAAGCATAGTGATTTTATGTGATTATTAGCAATTTTTAGGTTATTTTGTTGTGCTTTTCTATGCTATTAATTTTTATATATGCTTTATTTTGTGTAAAATATGTTAAAAATTAATTAGAAAATTCTTTTGTTTTGAAAAATTGTTCAAATTTTTTTTTTTTGGAAAAATTGGCTTGGCTCTCCCATGCGCATGTGCACCGTCCACGCGCTCGACCTACGTGATGAACAGTACCCGTGGTACTGTTCATAAAAAAAATTGTGAAAATAAATTATTTATAATCAAAAGCCAAAAATATCAAATTTGTTTTTGCATTTAAAATTGTTTTTTAAAATAAGATATTTTTGTTAGTTGAGATTTAAATAATTAGATATTTTCAACAAAGATTCAAATTCAAATTTAAAAATAGACTAACAACCTAATTTTAAATCTTTTAATATATTAAAATATTATAATTAAGATATCAGATATTTAAGTTATTTTCTTTTAAATTCTTGATATTTTTATTAAATCTTTATTTGAAAATATAAATATTTGTTTATTATATAGTTTTTAATATTTAAATTATTTGAAATTTGTTAGCTAGATATTTTCATAGATATTTGAATTTGTTTAACTGTTTTAAGATATTTTAGGGTTGTTATAACTATTTATATTTTATTTTTTAAAATGGTTAAAATATTAGCTAATAGTTGTAACAACACAAGATTTTTTTTTACGAAAAACAGTTTAGATATTGATTTTAAAATTTAAAATTGGTTAAATTTTGAAAAATGTCATTTTTTTCAGCCAATTAATAAAATATTTTTTAATAAATGAGATTTAAATTAACTGATTAATTGTTGATAAATCCTATTAATTTTTTTTTTTCAAATTAACCTAAACCAAGTTGATTGTTGATATATGAAATTTAAATGAACTATTGTTAATTGTTGATAAATTTTATTTAAATTGACTTATTTTTTGTAAAATTTTTATTAATTTGAATTTTTTGATAAATTCTAGATAATTAATTGTGGTATTTTTGCAAATAAAATATATTGTGGTATTTTTGCATAAATTCATAGAATTACTCATATAGTAACATGATTAGGCTCATCCAATTATAACATGTCTGTTTGCACTATGTGTGATATTTTTGCAATTGGGCTTAGATGCATATAGTGGCCCATATGTTTGTTAGATATATGATTTTTGCCAAATAAAATATTCATAAAATGATAAGTTTTATTTGAGCCTATTAGAAAATGTAAAGTTTAAATTCCTCTCTTGTGGATGATTCATCTTGTGAAGGCCCATTTGCTTTGCATGACTATAGTGGGCCTAATCAATTAATAACAATTAATAAAATGAAGGTTTAAATTCTTGTCTTTTGGACCTTGTATGGAAGATTGGGGGCCTTTGTAGTGGGAACGACATACTGGACCCAATCCTCCTCCATACAAGTCCAATTGTTAAGGCCCATTTACCTAAGTTGGACTTAATTATATAAGTTATTTATATTAGTTAAACCTAAATATTGATTAGCAATAAATTAATTCTAAATTAATTGAATTTGTTTCATTGTGACACTTTAGAATTAATAGGAAATTATAGGACTTTGGTTTTAAAAATTTAATCTTTTTCAATTTTTTGGAGAACCATAGTCATTAATTTCCTAAAAATAAATAATAAAAATCCTTTTTTTAATTTTAATAATGAGCTTATTTTAAGATTTTTTATTCGATCTCCACCGTTGGTTTAACATAGTCAATAGCTTAATGGGGCCTCGAGACGCTTTCATTCGTCCCCCTACGGAAGGTGTTCATTAGCTATTTTTATTATAGGTCAAATTCTACTAGACTCACCCCTACGGTGACTACTAGGACTAAATCTATGATTATCGAAACCGTGGGTCTAGCTCATAAAATAAGAGATTTTGTTTTCTTATTTTGATCGAATAGTAGGTTGTTAATAGTGGTGTCCATTATTAAATGAGTTTACAAATCTATTTAACTAGTGGTATTTTTTTTTACTCTCGCCAACTGGGACAAGGATATCATAGATTAGTTAAACACCTAAAGAAATAGAGATATGATTGTTTTTGGTATTTTTCTCATATCTTACATATTTTGGTATATGTTGTGCTATTTCTTGAAATTTGTGTGAATAGAAGTTTTATTGAGCAAATGTGATTGATTTCTACTTTATTGATAATTTGTAGTTTTAAGTTAAGTAGTGTCTGTGTCTACTCCCATCCTTTCTCAACTTTCGATGGAGAAACTCACTTGAGAAAACTTCCTTAATTGGAAGCAGAATATCAACATAGAGTTGATTGGTGACAACTCCGAGTTCGTCATGATTGAGGAATCCCCAGAACGGGCATTGTGTATGAATGTTCGTGATGGCACTGTCAATGCTCGTGATGACACCATAAATGCTTAGATATCACTGTCTCTACACATACGCGATGACACTGTGAATGCTTGGATGGCACCATGTCTGCACGTTCGTAATCAACTCAACTATGGTCTAACGCATCACATGAACGAGCTTCATATTTTTGAGCCTATCATGGGTGGACCTAGTAAAGGAGGAGAAAATAAGACTACTGTTGTTGCTGCTGATCCAGCTAAGGCTGAAGCTAACCAAGCTTCGTCTTCGAAAGTTGGAAACAAGAGGAAGAATGGACAAAACAACAACCCCAAGCCTACAAAGGATACAAAGACGAGTGCACAAACATATACACAGATGCCTAAGGGGAAGAACAAGAAAGGTAAAGATAAGTGCTTTCACTACAAAGAGAAAGGGCATTAGAAACGAGATTACCCTAAGTTTCTAGCAGCGAAAAAATAAAGGTAATGATTATAGTTCATTTATCTTTGAAACATGTGTTTTAAAGAATGATAAATCCATTTGGGTTATTGATTCTAGATCTACTAACCATGTTTGCAATTCTTTACAGCTTCTTGAATCGTGAGAGGAAGTGGACGAAGGCGGCTTAATGCTTAGAGTTGGGAATGGAGCGTTCTTTGCGGTCCAAGTTAGAGGAAGAGCTCGTCTGAAGTTCGGAAATCAATTTTTAATTTTAAATGATGTATTTTTTATTCTGGATTTTAGTAGAAATTTAATTTCAGTTTTCATGTTGCAATTAGAATGATTTGTTATGACTTTCACAAGTTCTAATATATCTATTTCCTTCAATGGATCACAATTGTGCATTGCATGTTTGGAAAATGGGCTTTATATTTTGTAACCTAACGAACCCCTTGCTCTTAATAATGATTTATTCAAAGTATCTAAACCTAGGACCAATAAACGTCAAGAGACCGATAACGATAATATGACGTATTTATGGCACTTGAGACTAGGTCACATTAGCTATGATAAGATTCAAAGACTTACAAAGGATGGACCTTTGAGGGAACTCACCTTAGGTGAATTACCTATCTATGAGTCTTTTCTAGAAGGAAAACTGACCAAGCGTCCATTCTCTGCAAAGGGTGATAGGGCCAAAGAACCACTTGGACTTGTTCATTCAGATGCTTGTGGACCTTTGAATGTACAAGCCAGGGGTGGTTTTGAGTATTTCGTCACTTTCATTGACGATTACTCTAGATAATCACGTCTTCACCTAATGCATAGGAAATCAGAAACATTTTCAAATTTTTAGGAATTCCCAGCAATGGCTCAGAACCAATTAGGTAAAACGTTAAAGATCTTGCAATCTGATAGGGGTGGAGAATATTTAGATATGCAGTTCCAAGATCATTTAACTGAACTTGGGATTTTATCACAACTTACTGCCCCAGGTACTCCGCAAAAAATGGTGTAGCGGAACGCCAGAACAGAACTTTATTGGAAATGGTTAGATGCATACTTAGTTACTCAACTCTACCAACTTCGTTCTGGGGACATGCAATTGAAACCGCGAACGACATTCTCAATGTCGTTCCGTCTAAATCAATCCCCAAAACACCTTTAGAACGCTGGAATGGTCGTGAACCTAGTTTACACCATTATAGAATCTGGGGGTGTCTCGCCCACATCTTGAGGAAAAAAGATGGAAAGCTAGAACCGCAAACTGAAGTTTTCATGTTTTTTGGCTATCCTAAAGGTACTCGGGGTGGACTCTTCTATAGTCATTCAGAAAATAAAGTGTTTACTTCTACAAATGCTATTTTTCTGGAAAATAACTATGTCCAAAACTTCAAACCTCGCAGCAAAGTAGTTTTAGAGGAGATGGTTAAAGAATTAACTCCAACCAATGTTCCATCGTCATCAACGCAAGTTGATGATTAAATTCCCACTCTTCATGTCCAATCGACGAAAGTCGATTTAAATGAAGAAAGTACCACTGTTCCTGAGCGAACAATCATAGAGCCTCGTCGTAGTGGGAGGGTTTCTAGGAACCCAGTTCGCTATGGTTTGGATGGTGAGACCAATATGGTTGTTGGTGACACTAGTGATGATGATCCATTGTCTTTCAAATAGGAAATGGATAGCCCTAAAAAGGAACTATGGCTAGAAGCCATGAAACAGGAAATGGAGTCCATGTACTCAAATTCCGTCAGGGATCTTGTGGAAGCACCTAGTGACTTTAGGGCCATTGGGTGCAAATGGATCTACAAGAAGAAATGAGGTGTTGATGGAAATATCGAGACTTATAAAGCTCGATTAGTGGCAAAGGGTTATACCCAAAGAGAAGGTGTGGACTATGAGGAAACTTTTAGTCCGGTAGCCATGCTCAAGTCCATTCGCATCCTCCTATCCATAGTAGCCGCTCTCGACTATGAGATCTGGCAAATGGAAGTCAAGACAAATTTTCTTAATGGAAAGCTTGACGAAGTCATTTATATGGATCATCCAGAAGGATTTTAAGTAGCTAGACAAGAAGGAAAAGTTTGCAAGTTGAATAGGTCCATCTATAGACTTAAGCAAGCTTCTTGTTCCTGGAATCTTAGGTAATCAAAACCTGTGGCTTTGAACAAAATATTGATGAGCCCTGTTGTTGATCACGATTTTGGCCCACTGCGAATAGACGCAAAAACAACAATGAACCTTGAATCGAAAATAAATAACACAAGTAATTTTATAGTGGTTCAGCCCCAATTTGTTGGTAATAGCCTATACTTAAGATCATATGAACCTCAGTCAACTGAGTTTCTCAAGTATAAGTAGAAAAGATACAGTGTTTTTCTCTCTAAACTCTCAAAAAATGCACCAGAATGCCCCAAATGACGGTCTCAAAATCTTTAAAATAGAGAGCCTTTTTCAATCTCCCAAAATTCGATCCCCCTCAATGATGCCATGAGCCATTTATTTATAGGCTCATGGATCGCACATGAGAAATATCCCATTTTGACGGGGTCATTGGTTGTTTCAACCAACCTTAATTAATGAATAGTAAACAAATTCAAATTACAACAATATAGCTATTATTCCGGGATGTTTGAGATATTCCCGCGGCAGTTGCGAATGATTCGGATTGAAGTTGTTACTGAGGCTTTACCGAAGAGTCACTTAGATGGTAACTACTTAGAACCAAATCCATCCCCAAAGTAACTGATCGGCCAAGACAACGCCAAACACACCACCAATCGGCATAGGCAAGCTCATCTCTAGTCGGGATAGGCAAAGCACACCTCTGGTCGGCATAGACACCATTGGTGGGGTATGGAACAATGGTCGGGCATGGAAAATCACACCACTGGTCGGGCATGGAAAATTACACCACTGGTGGGGCATGTCACATCTCTAGTCGGGCATGGCATACCACTGGTCGGTTAAACTTATTCCTGACCAGTAATATCACAACTCCTCAGGTCAATTCTCAACCATTTCACCTCTTTAAATAACACATTTGTTGACTATTAATGTGTCATTTATTGACCATGCCCTGCCACTTGTCCATCTGATTTCCACGTCATTGAATGAAATTTTGGGGATAACATTTGCCCCCCAGGTTTATTATATGATTTTCTCATATGATAAATTTTTCTTCTAACTCTTTCCAAGGATCCGCAGTAAATTTAATAATTATTGTGTCTTAAAATTCCAAAAATGACCTTCTATATTCTCCCGGCTTTTCAAGTAAACCCACGATCAAACTTTTCAGTCCATGAAAACGATAGTGTTATACCCAGATTTCGAGCCATAGTAAATATGACCTCGAAAGCTGAGTTCGCATTAAATGGTCTCGTGAGGGTTAGGGTATGCTCTACGATTGTAAATCGAAGCCTGCAAAGTACGATACATGACCTCGAATGTACTGACCTCGAAATGATCTCGATCTCGAAGGATAGCTCTGAGAGCCCCTCATCTTCAGGAACAACTTCGGAGCAGGGATATCGAGCTCGATGTACTATCTCGAAAGCAATGGTAGCTCGGGAGATGTCGGTAGCTCGCACAATGACGTGAAACCTGAGATGCTGAAGCCTTGGAGATACGCTATGACCACCTTGAATATCTACAAGTATTGTAAGCATGAGATGTAATCCTCATTTATTGATATAAATCCCCAAGAATTATGGGATATTATTTAGTCAGTTATGCGTTTCCTGATCTTTGGGGAACATTTCCTTTTATATCTGATTATTGGCATTTAAAGCCATTTATTTTTATTCACAAAAGAGTAACTACCCAAAATATGTGGGATAGTATTCTGCATCCTTCTCTATAAATAGAGAAGCCATGCACCATTGTAAGGGACCGAAATTCTGATCCTTGAGAGAAAACTCTGGAGAATTCTTGCTAAAGAATTATTCAGAGATAATCTTGAGATTAATAACAGAGACTCGTGGACTAGGCAGATTTAACTGCTGAACCACGTAAAAAACCGTGTTTGATTCGTTTGTTTATTTTTGGCCATTGTCTTAAATTGTTTACGTGCTCTCTTCTTTTTTCTGTTGACGAAAAACGGCGTCAACAGGTAGTTATCAGCTTCCCATCTTCCATCATACTTTCGGGTTCATGGGTTTGTATGAACTTTGAAGTTTTCTTGAAACTTTTTGAAACCCTTGAAGTTCCCTCTTTGATCTTGTTGTTGTACTCCATGAATAGGAAAATGTGTTTGTGCTCCACGTTCTTGAGTAAACTTGTGCTTGCTTAGCCGATTGGAAATGCCTATTTGGTCCTCGGGACCCAAATAATTTCTTAACTACTGGCCCTTGGGTGCTTTGTTTTCTGCTGCTAAGACGCATGCCTTGCTCCTCGGACACCACTCCTCAAATATGCCCAGCCTCTCGGACGCGCAGCCTCGGATGCGCCCAGCTCCTTGGGAATGCTCCCATCTGCTCAGGGCATGCAAGCTCTTCGAACAGTAGCCTCGCGATGTCCTCCTCCAGCCGCTTGGACACGGAGCTCCTCGGATGGCATCTATTCGGACAGCAGCCCTTGGCATGCCTGGATCCTCAGATGCACCCCCCTCGGCGTGCCCCATGAGCCGCTCGAGCACACGACTCTCTCTAGCCCCTCGGACACGCGGCACATCCGCTCGGGCATGCGGCACAACCGCTTGGGCACACGGCACAGCCGCTTTGGTTTGGTTGTTTCCAGGTGGAGTGTGCTTACTATCTGACTGGTAACTCTCTGATTGGGAGGTTTCCGATCAGTGACTTCTGGAAGGGGTTTTAGAGTTCTCCCTTTGTGTTGATGTAGTCCTAGAGTGGACTCCGTCATCTTCCCGACCAGTTTGATTTCTTCGACTTCGGTCAAGTCCCCGAGAGTCCGTCCTTCCAGTAGGGGACTTCCGACTAGCGTTGTCCTTTCGTGCTCCTTGGGCGGCTGCTCGTGCCGCGGCTTGAGCATTAGATTGGGCCAATTGGGTAGTCGCATCTAGAGCAAGTGCTACTTCACGATGTCTCCAGTCAACTCCCTCCTGTTGTTGTCTGATATCTTCACTTCTGGCATCCATATCGCGCCTTTGCTTTATAAAGCAGCTCTCTGCCTGGCCATCTCTTCAGCGAAAGACTCTTGCCGGGTGCTAAATTGCATCATCTCCTCCTAGAAAGCCTCCATGGCCTCCTGGAGTTGTCTCCTTGAGAAAGACCATGGGCTCAGTGTCAGGGTTCTCAGGTGTAGGACCTTCTGGTCTAATAGTTTCTTTTGCAGTTGACGTACTGGGCTTCCTGGGCGCCATATTGGTTGGATAGTAGCGTGTTTCTTCTATTCAGGCTCTCAATGAAAGCACCAAAAATGTTGACCACAATTTTGGCCAACTGTGAGTAGACACAAAAACAACAATAAACCTTGAATAGAAAATAAATAACACAAGTAATTTTATAGTGGTTCAGCCCCAATTTGTTGGTAATAGACTAATCCACTTGGAGTTGTGATATATGTAGCCTATACTTAAGTTCAGATGAACCTAAATCAACTGAGTTTCTCAAGTATAAGTAGAAAGGATACAATGTTTCTCTCTCTAAACTCTCAGAAAATGCCCCAGAATGCCCAAAATGACGGTCCCAAAATCTCCAAAATAGAGAGTGTTTTTCAATCTCCCGAAATTCATTCCCCCTCAATGATTCCATGAGCCATTTATTTATAGGCTCATGGATCATACATGAGAAATATCCCATTTTGACAGGTTCATTGGTTGTTTCAACCAACCTTAATTAATGAATAATAAACAAATTCAAATTACAACAATATAGTTATTATTCCGGGATGTTTGAGATATTCCCGCGGCAATTGTGAATGATTCGGGTTGAAGCTGTTACTGAGGCTTTACCGAAGAGTCACTTAGATGGTAACTTGTTATAACCAAATCCATCCCCGAAGTAACTGATCGGCCAAGACAACGCCAAACACACTACCAGTCGGCATAGGCAAGCTCATCTCTGGTCGGCATAGGCAAAGCACACCTCTGGTCACCATAGAAACCACTGGTCGGGTATGGAAAATCACACCACTGGTCGGGCATGGCAAATTATACCACTGGTCGGGCATGTCACATCTCTGGTCGGGCCTGGCACACCAATTGTCGGGCATGTAACATCTCTGGTCGGGCATGGAAAATCACACCACTAGTCGGGCATGGCACACCACTAGTCGGCTAAACTTATTCCTAACCAGTAATATCACAACTCCTCAGGTCAATTCTCAATCTTTTCACCTCTTTAAATAACACATTTATTGACCATGCCCTGCCACTTGTCCATCTGATTGCCACGTCATTGAACAAAATTTTGGGGATAACACCTGTGTTTACCAACTGAAGGCAAATCAAATAGTGGTATTCCTGGTTCTTTATGTAGATGATGTCTTACTCATTGGAAACAATGTTAAGAAATTATCAGAAGTAAAGAATTGGCTGAGCACTCAATTCTAGACGAAGGATTTGGGTGAAACAAGTTATGTTCTAGGTATCCAGATCATAAGGGATAGAAAGAACAAACTTTTAGCTCTATCTCAAGCAACTTACATAGATAAAATGCTTGAACGTTTCTCAATGACAAATTCCAAGAAAGGGCATCTACCGTCCCACCATGGAATTCATCTTTCAAAGAAGCAGTCTCCCAAGACTCTTTTAGAGGAAGATGCAATGAGAAAAGTTCCTTGCGCATTTGCAGTTGGAAGTCTGATGTATGCCATGTTGTGTACTAGACCAGATATCTGCTATGCAGTGGGAGTAGTGAGCAGGTATCTGTCAAACCCTGGACCGGAACATTGGATAGCAGTTAAGCATATCCTAAAGTATTTGAGACGGACTAGGGTTATATGTTATTCTACAAGGGTGGTGTTTTGAACCCTGTAGGCTACACTGATTCAGATTTTCAGACTGATGTCGATGACAGGAAGTCTACTTCTGGAATGGTGTTTACTCTTGGGGGTGGAGCTGTGAATTGGAGAAGCATAAAGCAGTCTGCAATCTTAGACTCCACCATGGAGGCTGAGTACATAGCCGCGTCAAAAGCGGCTAAGGAAATAGTCTGGCTAAAGAAGTTCTATTCAGATCTTGGTGTTATTCCATAAATGGATAAACCGCTTGTGTTGTTTTGTGACAATACAGGAGCGATAGCCAACTCGAAAGAACCTTGTAGTCACAAGAGGAGCAAGCATATAGAAAGGAAGTATCACCTTATTCGAGAATATGTGGCCAGGGGAGATGTGAAGGTTATGAAGATTGCATCTGAAGACAATCTTGCGGATCTGTTTACAAAGACACTACCAGAAGCTACATTAGATAAGCATATCAAGGAAATGAGATTAGTAGAATTAAGGCATTAGTTTCAATTAGTGCAAGTGGGATTTTGTTGGGGTTTTATGCCCTAATTAAAACTCAAATTCTTTGTAATCTTATTTTATTATCAATAAAAGAATAGAAATCATTTTTTGACTTGGTCAATCACTTTGCTCACATGTTTTATTTTCATGATTATTTGTTTAATATAAACTTCTATTAAATCCCGAGAATATAACTAATCGTATTTATAGTGACGTAATCACAGTGGAATATAAATATGATTATATGTTCAAAAAAAGTTAGTCCTAAGATTAGTCAGTGCACAGGATTTACACTGACTAGCCAATCTACGATATAATCTACTTACACATTACAGTGTTATGTTCTTTCTAGAACATTAGCAAAGTTGATAAGATAAGTAAACATACCATTATTATCTATTCTAGTCATATCATATAGTTGACCATAGGTCAATTCAATCTCAATTCTGAGTGGTTAGTATTCTAACTGATTGTATTCTTTGAGTTCTTTGACTTGTTCGTTACCAGCTTACCCTACGGACTAGCCCATACTTACATCTTGGGAACTCGGTAGTATAATTGAGTGAGAGTGTTAATCATAGATATGAACATCTATAGCTTTTGATGAAGAAGTGAAACAATGGTTTCCTTTTAGTTTGGTGCAAGGTGTTAAATGATAGAGATCTCATTTCAGTAATTAAATTAGTTTATTGAAATATCATTTACAAGGAACTAAGTGTTTTAGGGGTAAAATGGTATTTTAGTCCTATCTCATTGTAGACCGTCTATAGAGGATTGAGTGACAATTATGGTTGTAACAGTAGATAATTAATAGCGAATCTATATTTTTTTATAGAGCGTTCAATGAATTCAAGAGTGCAATTCTGAGTCAATAGTGGAGTCACAAGGAATTAATAAGTTAGTAAATTTATTTGTTAGATTTATGATAACTTATTGGAGCTTGATTTTATAGGCCCATGGTCCCCATTGTACCTTGGATAAAATCATCTAAATAGTCTCAATTAATTGATTTAATTATGAATTAGAATTATCAAAGTTGACCAGGTCAATTTTGGATAGTTTCACAGAGTTATGTAATTTAGAGAAGAAAAGAGAAATTATGGCAGATTTATTAATTAAGATAAATTGGTATCTAAATTAATAAATAAGTTTAAATTAAGGTTCAAATTATAAATAATTAATTTGATAAAGGATTTATATAATTATTTAATTAATTAAATCAATAGAAAATAATACAAGGCTTGATTTTAAGTCCAATGGGCTTATAATCAAATGAGAAATTTCACGGGCCTAAAGCCCATGATAATTTTGACCTAGGGCTTCAAATTGTTTATTATTTTATTGATTTTTTAAGTAAATTAAATGGACTAATTGAGTCTACAAAAGGAGTGTTGTAACGCCCTAATTTCTCATAGATTACCGAGAACACATCGTTGGGTCATAATCGTAAATATTGCTCTTTTATTTAATAAAAACATAAAAATAAATACATGGATTCATGGTTTTATAAAAATAAAATACTTGTCTTTAACATAAAAACGAGCAACATTTAAATTAAACAAACTTTAAAATAAACTTTTTTAAAAAATAAATAAATAATTTGGCCCGCTTGATCTTGCTCGACTATATGGTCCCCAACGAATACATCACGAAGCTCTTAGGTCCCACTCGCCACCGGACTTTCTATCCTTAATTTCCTGAAATAACAACATCATAAGGAGTGAGCTTCCAAGCCCAGTAAGGAAAATACAAACAAAGGTTAGTCATATAATCAAACATAACATATATTCACCAAAGTCATACAAACACAACATCTAGATCATATCATATCTTAAGTCATAATTCTAAATCATAATCTAAGCCATAAATCGTAAATCATACTCTAAGTCATAAGTCATAGGTCATAAGTCATAGATCATAAATCATAACTATAGGTCATATATCATAATCATAACTAAAAATAACAAATCATATATAATAAAAAGATAAGTGCTTATATAGGGGTGGCAATTAAGCCCCGGACAAAAGTCCGTCATACACCGGACATAGGTCCGTCATAAAGTTTTGGCAACTGAGCCTGCCAGACATAGTTCGTCATACATCATTGGACACCTTAGGTCCAGACACACACCCCTTTATTGTACCTGAAATGTTATGTCATACAAACATAAACTATATCATACATTACATAAACCAGATCATAATACTAAACTATCTAATTTTCCTTACCAACACTGGGATAATTGAGAACAAATGCAGAACTTGGAACACTCCTAAAACCAGCAATAAAAATAGTGAGTATTTCTAAAGGACAGAGATGAAAGGAATAGAACTAAACCACCAAGAGGAAACTTACCGAAAAGACACCTTAAGTTCAAAGAACTTAAAATCCTAACTACAAAACCATAACAAAAGTTAGAACCTAAATGCAAACTAAAGAAACTAAGGAATCAAACAGAATGAAACTTAAGAATAAGGGTGCCTCAGTTGACCTTATGGATTAGTCTAACTCCAATACCGAAACACTCTAACCTCACTTCCCAAAGTGTTTTATAAAGCTTAAGAATAGAAAAGTTTTTTCCCAACCCAAGTGTTTATCACTCTTATGGTCTCACTAGCACCTTGGAGTCTGATCACAGCTGAAGAGTAAGTGAAAGGGCTGGGTCCTAAGTCCTATTTATAGAGTTCTAGGAATAAAAATTTTCTTTTTGCATTACTACAAAAAAGGATTTTTAGGACTAGCATTGCGAGTCCTCTATTTGAGAGCCTTAAAAACTAAGGTTTTTTAGGATTCGCATTGCGAGTCCTAAAAAATCTGGTTAAGTGACTTTAATTAAGTTTTTAGGACTGGCATCGCGAGTCCTAAAAGAACATTGCGAGTCCTAAAAAATCTGGTTGAGTGCCTTTAATTAATTTTTTATGTGAGTCCTAAAAAATCTGATTGAGTGCCTTTAATTAAGTTTTTAGGACTCGCATTGCGAGTCCTAAAAGAATGTGCGAGTCCTAAAAAATCTGATTGAGTGCTTTAAGTAATTTTTTAGGACTCGCTTTGCATGCCCTTAAAAGTAATTTTTTTTTTTTTAAAATGCAGCTACAATTTCATTTTGATTTAGAAAAAATATATCCCTTTGAGTGTCCAAAATGTATTATATATGTTAGATTTCTAAAATTTCAAAAGAAAATACAACAAAATAATTTTTTATTAATTACTCAAAAATATCATTTCAGTATCTAGTCTACTCGGCTTACAAAATCATATTACATGATAGTTTATACTACAATAAAATTATATCATCACCAAATATTAAACAAGAAATGTATACAATGTTAGTGAAATATTTTTTTTATTCTAAAAACTTCAACTGTCAATGTTGTCTAGTATTACGCCAAAGAAATGCATCTCAATATAGCCCTGCACATTATAAAAAAGTTATTTAATTATAAATATGTTATAATTCAAACTTATAAATAAGTAGACACACAATTTCTTGTTAGATAGTACTATTTCATAAAATGTTATTCATCCAGTACATAGAGGTATTTCAAAATAGTAGCAAACTACACCAAAATCAGCACATCAACATCATCATTTGGCTTTTAACAATCAATTCAAAGTGAAAATGCATAATTAAGCTACGCAAATTGCATTCAAATCAAATATATACACACAACATCATGTAAGTGCTTTAAGAAACTAAGATTTGTGCAATGAGTTTCATTGTATTTGATGGTGATCAATTACATCATGATGCTTATTACAATATATACACACACAACATCATATGATAAGTTGTACTGAATAGAACACATAATTGTTTTGCACAAATATACCAATGGCACTCCAAGGGCATGTTAAAATCATATAGAAATTGTTTCTCTTCTAAACTAACTATAAAATAGCTCAAAGCTTAATACCATAAATATGAGATGGTGAGGGACTATATTTTAGTCACATAATATAAACTCTTTTGAATGAAATCGTGAATCCAACAATAACTCCAAGCAAACTTCATAGAAAATCGGACAACATATCCCCTAATTTACTAGCCTAGCTATCTGTCACATTCAACACCAACATGTCAAACAAATCAAACAACACATAGGCTTTTATCCATTTATCACCGCAACACACAAAATTCTCAGAACCTACTTCACTAAGGCATGCAAGTTCTCAATCTTCCGTTATCACCGCAGCACATAGAATTCTCATAACCTACTTCACTACGGATGAATATCTAAGATATTCAAACTCCACTAATGTAATACAATTATCATTCAAAATTTTAAAATATTGAAAATTAAAAAAAAAATCAAATACAACATACCTCTTGCAATTAGCTACCGATCCAATGCTTTAAGACCAATCAAAATATTAACCTATGTTCCATATCATGTTATTACCCCAAGTCATGTTATTTAAAATTCTATAATCAACTTAATTATTAATTAGACGGTCAAATGTTAAGATTATAGGAAAAAATTCCATGAAAATCCACATGCTAGAAAGCTTGTTAAATAGGCCACTAAATCATATTATAAAAATCATATCTACCAATGAAATTGTATACATTTAAGTTCTTTGCAATATCAAGCAAATAATAAGATTTCTAACATACATTCTCAAATAAAACTCATTCACTATAATGCTACTAAGAGTTCTCTCAATTGCTCTGTCATCACTGCTTTCTTAATTAATAGAAGGAAAAAATTCGTTTGGAAATAAATAAAACGACAAGTCAATCTATATATATGAACTAAGCAGTTATACTATGGTCAGTCTCAGTAGTGATCGAGATACATACTAATTCATTAGCTACACAATTTTTAATACTTACACATATATACATAATCTACTTGAATATATCTTAGTCTTGCTAATACCATATAATCTAGGGCAGCAAACATTAAACAACTAGCAAAGCAATTATATATTACATTTTATTATACTACTAAAAAACAAAAGGAGGTTATGAATGTGAGTCTTTATTAAGCCACTTTAGTAGTACCTGTATAGGTAGTGAAAAGCAAAAAGTTAGGGAATCATTTTTTTATTTTTCAAAAAGATTATATAAAAGTAATTTTTAACATATATTATATATATATTTAATTTTTGGGTGATGCTTTGTCCTCCTGTAACCAAATGATTTGTCTCAGAAATTTGACATCTCCATTAACACATAAATAAAAGAATAAGATATTCCAAAATCTGAAGCCAATATATTATATCATTCGGGTAATTTCTGGAAACTTATTGCAATATATAGAAAGATAGGTTCAATTTTAGAACTCCAGATTCCTCTTATGTCAAAAATTGACAGTTTTTCAAATTGGGAAAGTTGAAACTCACCTTCACAGCAATTGGAACAAACTCAGATCATTCAACTGGTATAGCTTAAGCCAAACTCCTTTGTCTCATTGAAGACTTTTATCAAACATATGGCAGCCACTCTCAGTTTTTTCTTTATATGTATGAATATACACAAGTGTGAGAAAGAGTGTATAATAAACACTTTGTTCATGTGTCTATACGAACAACACTACAGACCAATACACTACAAAATTTTTAGTTTCTTTGATTAGAGAAAAAGAAGAACGCATACCTATCGAGCCTCTAAGTCGTCCAGCCCCAACGAGCCCCCAAGCTCCACGTCATGCCCAACCCCTGCGCCGTCGAGCCCAGCCCTTGAGCCAAATTGGAGAGTCAATGGAATCACTGATAAAATATATATACATAAGTAAATTACTAGCATTTGTAGAGTACAAACTTGGTTTACTGTGAGAATTTACATTAATGTAATATACTTTAGCTTATTAATAGTTGCATATTGCACTGCAGCTTTTTTTCAAAAGAGGCAAGCCTATTTGGGACAAAGTAATTCAGTTCTTAAATAAAAATCATAATATATATTAAAAATTTCATGAAATGACCGAAGTATGAAGAAGTGAACTGAAGTTTTAAAAAGAAGAGAATACAATTGAAGATTTATCTTAAGAACTGCTTTAAAAAACATAAAGGGTAAAAAGAAACAGCCATGAAATTTATTACATATTATCCAAGCAAAATAAATGTATATATCTTTATATATATATGCAATAAATTGTAATGTAACTCTTAACATTTATCTAAGCAACATTCAACAAGTGCAAAACTCTTGACCGAAGAAAAGTTAAATACCATCTGCTGTATATACAGATAAACCAGATCTGTAACCATTCAATAGTAGATATTGTTTGGCCAAGTTAGATCTGTACATGCTAATCATTTCAAAACTCAAATCAAATATCAATCCATTTTGTTTTTCTTTCTGTGGTTAGTTGTATCATGACACGATATGCCTTGAATAATTCAGATACACTTGCTAGTTAATTATTTCTTTGTTTGAAAATTCAGTTTTTGTTGACAAATTTGGGATGGTTGTTACCCGAGACTTTAGGATATAACTCAGAGCAGCTTCTACAGCCCAAGTTAATTGGCCTTATCTCGTAGATAGATTGGATTGTACGTATCTATTCCACTTGTTTTTATCTTCTAGATTTTAGTTAATTATGGTCAGACATTAATCTTATATGTACATGCTTCTATTGTATGTAGTATTCAAGTTAAAGAATTTGTAGTGTTTTCTTGTTCTTTCTCCAATACTAATTCTTTCATGTTTTCATTCTATGAGACAGTTTTAGATTGGAATAACAGATGTATTTAGCAAGTGATAATAGTTTTGTTTAAATGATGTTTAGAAACATGAAGAATACTGTGTAATTTGAAGTCTCTTAACTTTTTCTTTCTCTTTTTTGTCTGACCATGGTGTACTTTCTGGTCCTGTTACTTTTTTTTTCTCTATGCATTTATATCTTCTTATTTGGTGACATAATTTTGATATGCCTTACTTAGCCTAGATGGGAGGGTCACATGAAATGTAATCACAATACAGATCAAAAAATTAAATCAAACTCTAAAACTTGCTCAACAAATGGTTGGAATGAAGATCAGTCATAAACTCAACCTTATAAGCTTATAACACAAATATACGAAGTAATGAACCCATTCTGTCAAAACCTGCACCGCCCAACCCAAAACACACATACATACATACCTGATATGAGAGAGATAGAGCATCTGAGAGAGAAGCTATTTTCACCAAAAACTTTCCCCTTTCACATAAGAAAAACAGAGAACAAATTAATACAAAAAAAAATAGATATAGTTAAGAAATGTAAAAAAGAGATGAGTGAGAGATAGAGAGAGAGGGAGCCGAGAGAGACAAAGAGAGCAGAAATAAAAATGTTCAACAAAAAATACAAACTTGAAAATGGAATAGATCTTGAGCTGAAATGGGTTTGCGTTCACGGAGAGATAGGAGAGCCCAGCCCTCTGCCCAGCCCCTGCGCCGTCGAGCCCAGACCCGAGAACCCCCACCCGCCGTCGAGCCCAGCCCCCAGCCACCAGTCGTTGTTGTCGAGCCCAGCCCCCAGCCACTAATCGTTGCTGTCGAGCCCAACCCCGAGCCCCCTGCCGCCGAACAGCCCGACCCCGACCCCCCTGCCGCCGTCGACCACCATTCCCCAAGCCCCTGCCGCCGTCGTTCCGGCCTAGCAGAGAGCATGCGAGAGAGAGGGAGAAAGGAAAGTAAGGATCGGGTAGGGAGGGAGGGAGAAAGGGATTTGGGAATTATATTTATTTTATAAATAAAAATCAGATTATATTATTTAGATAAAAAAAAAATGTGATTATAAAACTCTCAATTTTATACTCTAATATTATAAAAAATAATTTTAAAAATCACAACTATACAAATTTTATTTAGATAAAAAAAATGTGATTATAAAACCCCGAATTTTATACTCTAATATTATAAAAAATAATTTTAAAAATCACAACTATACAAATTTTATTTAGATAAAAAAAAATGTGATTATAAAACCCCCAATTTTATACTCTAATATTATAAAAAATAATTTTAAAAATCACAACTATACAAATTTTATTTAGATAAAAAAAATGCTCTTTTACTTAACAATTTTAAGGACTTGCTTTGAGAGTCCTTAATACTCTTTTAGGACTCGCAAAGCAAGTCCTTAAAAGTCATTATTCCTAATTTTTCAACCCAGGTGTTTTTAGGACTCGCAAAGCAAGTCTTAAAAGAGTATTAAGGACTCTCAAAGCAAGTCCTTAAAATTGTTAAGTAAAACACTCATTTTTTAGCCCAGATTTTTTTAGGACTCGCTTATTTTTTTAAGACACTCATTAAGTGTCCTAAATTGTGTTTTTTCAGGACTCTCAATGAGTGTCCTAAAAACTCCATAAATATTTTTAAGGACTTGCATTTATGTGCGTGTCCTAAAAAAGTGTCCCGTAAAGGGTATTTTGTAGTAGTGTTGGCTTGAATAAGTATAATGAATTTTATTGAAGATATTTGAATATTCGTCAATCAGAGGCTGAAGACTTGGTCAAAACTATCAAAGGTTGGTCTAAGGAGTCAAATTTGGTTTTTAAAAATTAAAAATAAAAATAAATAAAATAATAGAATCATAACTTCTAACTTCCTAAATCTCGTAACTCTAAAATCACCTATAGTAAAATTAACATAAATGGATATGTATGGCTCCTATTTAGACCATCTATATACCGTTAGAAAGCTAATTTAATTATCTACAACTTTCTAGAAATACTATTTTTCGAAATTCATAATATAACTAGGTCAAAAATAGGTCAGAAGTTACAATACCCTAAAGTTACAGGAAAATCTATTTAATAATCTAAATAACAACCTAATCCACAATTAAATAAAATCGTGACAAATGTCATGCTCCTAACAGATTCTGGTGAAGACTAAGTCTTATATTTCCCTTATTTTATCATTAAAATAATCATGCATATGACAAGTGTCATAATCCTATTGGCTCTATCTAAACCTTAAGAATAAACATGCTCATGACAAGTGTCATATTCTTATTGGCTCTATCTAAACCTTAGGTTATAATAATTATCATATTAATAACCAGCAATATTAATCAAACCTTATGTTATAATTAATATTCTTAAACTATAGGTTAAACTTATAAAATCCATAACTATTGCTAGGAGTTTCCAACTAAGTCCCGGTTTGAACCAAAATCCACGGAATCTAAAATACTACAACTACTACTATCTAGCTAACTAAGTAAAATTACGGGATGCTACAATTCTCCCCTACTTAAAAGAATTTCATCCTCGAAATTTACTTACCAAACATCTTGGGATACCGCTCCCTTACACATTCCTCCAATTCCCATGTGGCCTATCTTTCTGTGTTATTGCTCCACAAAATTTTAACCATAGGAACACTTTTGGACCTTAACTCCTTAGTTCCCCGTTCTAGAACGTGTATTGGTCGTTCTTCATAACTAAAATCTTGTTTTAACTCTAGAGCCTGGTAATCGAGCACATGGGATGGATCTGATATGTATTTTCTCAACATCGATACATGAAAAATGTTATGCGTTTCGGCTAATGATGGCGGTAAAGCCAACCGATATGCTACATGCCCTACTTTGTCCAATATCTCAAAAGGACCTATAAAGCTCAGGCTTAACTTTCCTTTCTTTCTGAAACGCATAATCCCCTTCATCGGAGAAATTTTGAGAAAGACTTGGTCGCCTACTGAAAACTCAACACTTCGTCTCTTCGCGTTGGCATAGCATTTCTGGTGACTTTGAGCGGCAATCATTCGTTGTCTTATCTTTTCTATTGCCTCTGTTGCTTCTCTTACAGCATCGGGTCCTAAGTATCGTCTTTCACCCACCTCATCCCAATGAAGTGGTGATCGACACTTCCGTCCATATAGCATCTCATAAGGTGCCATGCCTATCATCGCTTGATAACTATTGTTGTAAGAGAATTCTATTAATGGAGGATACTTGCTCTATGATCCTGAGAAGTCTAAAGCACACGCTCTCAACATATCTTCTAATATTCGTATGGTGCGTTCTGACTGACCATCGGTTTGAGGGTGAAATACCGAACTTAGTTTTAACTTAGTGCCCATTACACGATGTAAACCTTCCTAGAACTTTGATGTGAAAACCGATCCTCTATCAGAGACTACCATCTTTGGAACTCCATGTAGTCTTACTATCTCCGCCACGTAAAGCTCTGCGTACTGCTCAGCATTATAAACTGTTCTTATTGGTAAGAAGTGAGAAAATTTTGTGAGTCTATCTACTATCACCCAAACAGAGTCATGCTGCTTGGTGGTCCTTGGTAATCCCATCACGAAGTCCATCGCTATATATTCCCATTTCCATTCGGGAATCTCTAATGGTTGTAAAGTTCCAGCGAGTCTTTGATGTTCGACTTTAACTTGTTGACATGTAAGGCATTTCGCTAAAAATTCTGCTATGTCTTTCTTCATCCCCGGCCACCTGTACATTGTCTTGACATCATTGTACATCTTGGTCGATCCTGGGTGAAGTGAATATGGAGTAGTGTGCGCTTCCTTCATAATAATTTTTCTTAATTCACCATTATCGGGCACACATATCTGATTCCTATATCGTAGCGTGCCTTCTTTTGTCAAAGAGAAATCATCATTCTCTGAGCTTTGTAGTGTTGCCTTCATCTTAAGAAGAAACTCGTCTTCTTCTTGTTTCTCCTTTATTTCCTCCATTAGAGTTGACTTGATCGTGAGGTCATCTAGTTGTCCAGTTATTAGCTCAATTCCGGACCTCTTACTATCATCTTGTAAGTGTTGAGCTATCCCCTTGAGTGTTGACAAGCTTCCGTAACTCCGCCTACTAAGTGCGTCTGCCACGATGTTAGCCTTTCCCAGATGATATAAGATCTCACAATCATAGTCCTTTACTAACTCCAGCCATCTTCGTTGCCTCATATTGAGCTCCTTTTGCGTAAAGAAATACTTTAGACTTTTGTGGTCCGTATAGATTTCGCACTTTTCTCCATACAGATAGTGCCTCCAAATCTTTAAAGAGAAAACTACTGCTGCTAACTCTAAGTCATGGGTCGGATACCGATGCTCGTACTCCTTTAGTTGTCTCGAGGGTTAGGCGACCACTCTTTCGTCTTGCATCAAAACACATCCAAGTCCCTGCTTCGACGCGTCGCAATATACTACAAACTTTCCCTTATCGTTTGGGACGCATAGAACTGGGGCTCATATAAGCTTGTCCTTTAACGTTTGGAAGCTTTCTTTGCATTTCTCCATCCATACAAATTTCTGTTGCTTTCGTGTCAAATTTGTTAAGGGTGTAGCTATTCTGGAGAACCCTTCAACAAATCGCCTATAGTATCCTGCCAATCCCAGAAAACTTCTCACCTCCGTGGCAGTCTTGGGTTTGGGCCAATCCTTCACTGCTTCGATCTTGGCTGGATCTACTTCCATGCCATTTTTAGACACAATGTGTCCTAGAAGTTCCACCTTCTCGAACCAGAATTTGCATTTCTTAAACTTAGCGTATAATTGATGACCTTTGAGTCGTCCCAACGTCAGTCGCAGGTGCTCTTCATGCTCGACTTTCGTTTTTGAGTAGATCAATATGTCGTCTATAAACACCACAACGAACTTATCCAGGTAGTCCTTAAATACACAGTTCATAAGATCCATGAACGCTGGTGGTGCATTTATTAAGCCAAAAGACATTACCAGAAAGTCGTAGTGTCCATGTCTAGTCCGAAAAGCCGTCTTTGGGATATCTTCTTTTCGTACTCTTAGCTGATGATACCCTGACCTCAAATCTATCTTCGAGAATAATGTAGATCCTTGTAGTTGATCAAAAAGATCGCCTATTCGAGGTAAAGGGTATTTGTTCTTGATTGTCACTTTATTAAGTTCTCGATAGTCGATGCACATCCTCATATTCCCGTCCTTCTTTTTGACAAAAAGCACTGGTGCTCCCCAAGGCGAATAGCTCGGTCGAATGAAACCCTTGTCTAAAAGCTCCTGTAGTTGTATCTTTAACTCCTTTAGCTCAGTAGGCGCCATTATATAGGGAGCTTTCAAGGTTGGTGCTGTCTCAGGTGCCAATTCTATTTCAAACTAGATTTCCCTACTCGGAGGTAATCCCGGTAGATCTTCTGGAAACACCTCGGGAAATTTGCATACAATAGGTACATCCTTTTGTTCGATCTGTATCTCTGGTGACTTTTCCACCACACTAGCTAGAAGTGCCTGGCAACCACTATTGATTAATCGCTGAACTTTGAGAGCTGAGACTATCGGTATGCGAGTTTGAGAAACTTCTCCTTTGAAAGTGAACTGCTCTCTGCCTTCTGGTTGAAAGTTGACTGTCTTACCCTTACAGTATATTTTTTCCCCATGTTTTGCTAACCAATCCATGCCTAAAATTACATCATAATCCTTAAGGTCTAACTCGATCAAATCTACTGGTAATTCTTTTCCTTCGATTCTAACTACAACGTTACGCACCCCTCTACTAGATAACATTCTTTTCCCCGAGGGTAACTCCGTGACAAACTTATCTCTCAAAAGTTCGCATGGTCTATCTAAGCTATCGATCATATTTATAGAGACAAAAGAATGTGTGGCTCCTAAATCGAATAATACATTGCATAGTTTACTAGAGATAGTGACCTGACCTGTTACCACAGTATTACTAGTTTCTGCTTCACCTCTAGTAAGAGCAAAAGCTCTGGCTGGCACGAGCTTGTCATCTTTCTTTTGATCCTTCAACTTTGGGCAATCCTTTTTAATGTGTCCTTCTTCTCCGCAGTTGAAACAACCTTTCGTCTTATATCTGCATTCTTCTGAATGCTTCCTCTTACAGATAGGGCACTGGGGATATTCCACATAGGGCTTTTTATTCCCATTACTTTCTGATGCAGTCTTATTCTCTTTTATTGACCTTTTGATTTTGACCACCGTCATGTTTTCGTTTGTGGTCATTCTGGTCATTGTTATTCCTTTTGGCGTCCCTTCTGGCCGCGCTTTCTTTCCAAATCCTTTCTTCAGCCTGCTCAGCTTCCAAGGCTACCTCTAATGTTTTCGCATAAGTGGTTATCCCCTGAATCAACTTCACATCACGGGCTATCATAGGTTTCAGTCCCTTCACTAATCTTTGAATTCTTAGCGTCTCAATGGGTACCATGTCCGCCGCAAACTTAGCCAGCCTATCAAACTTCCTGGCATACTCTGTCACAGACGAATTCCCTTGAGTAAGCGCGATGAATTCGTCCACCCTTGTGGCTAGAATCGCAGGACTGTAATACTTTTTGTTGAACACTTGGATAAACTCATCCCAAGTCATAACGTTCACATCTCTAGTCTGTTTCACTATATCCTACCAGATGCGAGCATCTTTCTTTAGTAAACTCGAAGTGCATGAGACTCGGTCCTCGTTCCCCAATCGCATGTGTTCTAGTATGGACTCCACCGATCGAAGCCATTCTTCTGCTTCTATTGGGTCTGACCCGCCATCAAAGTTCGGTGGTCGCTGCTTCCTAAAGCGTTCATACACTGCCTCGTAGCGAGGTTCTGCCAATTGTAGTAATTGTGCTTGAGGAATGACTTGTTGGGCCACTTGTTGTTGCCCTAAATTTATTTGGAATTCTTCTTCCCTTCTCCTTAGCTCTGCCCTACGACGGGCATTTTCTCTTTCCAAATTTATTCGAGTAGTAGCAGCTGCCGGCTCTTCCACTACATTGGGTGCTTCTGGCACTCCCGGGGTTGCTGGAAATTCTTCATATAAAGGGGTGGCGGCTACTCCTCTTCCTCACCCCCTTCCTCGACCTCGGCCCCTGCCTTGGCCTCTACCTTGGCCATTTAGTCTTTTAGATCTTCTTGGTTCCTGCTTCATGTGTCTTCTCTGCTTCCCCAAAAGAGAAAAGAATTGAAAAACTAAGACAAACAAAACAAAAGAGGGTACAACTAAGCCTATTGCACTACTTTCTATTAGGTCCATCTATCTATAAAAACTACCCTATTACAATTAAGTCCAACTCGAGTAAATGGGCCTTAACAATTGAATCTTCCATGGAGGAGGGTTGGGTTCAGTATATCGTACCCACTACTAAGGCCCCCTAACTTCCACTTGGACCCAAAAGACAGGAATTTGAACCCTTGCTTTATTAATTGTTATTTATTTGAAATTGGATCCAATCTAATAATGCAAAGCAAATGGTCCTTCACAAATGGGCTAACCCATAAGAGAGGAATTTAAACTTTACACTTTCAATTGAATCCAGAATTTTCTTAACACTTACTAGACAATGAAACAATAATAAAAGAAAATAACATGTAAAAAAAAACAACTAACAACATATAATAAAATTTAACGATGTGTTCTTATATGCGTCTAATCTTCCACATCGAATCCATCATCATACTCAGGGTTTGGTAATTTTCTTATAGCTTTAACCTTTGTCCATTGGGCTAGTTTATGAAAATAACACAAGAAAAGGATTACAAACGTATTTGGAAAACAATGTATATACTTACTTGGTAACGAGTAGGTCCTTTATAGCTATCGCGTGTATTTCATGGGAACGTTCAGGACCAATATAGCCATGGGCTCCGATACCACCTGTAACACCCTAATTTCTCATAGATTACCGAGAACACAGCGTTGGGTCATAATCGTAAATATTGCTCTTTTATTTAATAAAAACTTAAAAATAAATACATGGATCCATGGTTTTATAAAAGTAAAATACTTTTCTTTAACATAAAAATGAGCAACATTTAAATAAAACAAACTTTAAAAATAAATAAATAAATAATTTGGCCCACTTGATCTTGCTAGACTATATGGTCCCCAACGAATACATCACGAAGCTCTTAGGTCCCACTCGCCACCGGCCGTTCTATCCTTAATTTCTTGGAATAACAACATCATAAGGAGTGAGCTTCCAAGCCCAGTAAGGAAAATACAAACAAAGGTTAGTCATATAATCAAACATAACATATATTCACCAAAGTCATACAAACACAACATCTAGATCATATCATATCTTAAGTCATAATTCTAAATCATAATCTAAGCCATAAATCATAAATCATACTCTAAGTCATAAGTCATAGGTCATAAGTCATAAGTCATAGATCATAAATCATAACTATAGATCATATATTATAATCATAACTAAAAAAAACAAATCAGATATAATAAAAAGATAAGTGCTTATACAGGGGTGACAATTAAGCCCCGGACAAAAGTTCGTCATACACCGGACATAGGTCCGTCATAAAGTTTTGGCAACCGAGCCTACCGAACATAGTCCGTCATACATCATTGGACACCTGAAGTCCAGACACACTTACCCCTTTATTGTAACTGAAATGTTAGGTCATACGAACATAAACTATATCATACATTACATAAACTAGATCATATTACTAAACTATCTAATATTCCTTACCAACACCGGGATAATTGAGAACAAATGCGGAACTTGGAACACTCCTAAAACCAGCAATAAAAATAGTGAGTATTTCTAAAGGACAGAGATGAAAGGAATAGAACTAAACCACCAAGAGGAAACTTAGTTAGAACCTAAATGCAAACTAAAGAAACTAAGGAATCAAACAGAATGAAACTTAAGAATAAGGGTACCTCAGTTGACCTTATGGATTAGTCTAACTCCAATACCGAAACACTTTAACCTCACTTCCCAAAGTGTTTTATAAAGCTTAAGAATAGAAAAGCTTTTTCCCAACCCAAGTGTTTATCACTCTTATGGTCTCACTAGCACCTTGGAGTCTGATCACAGCTGAAGAGTAAGTGAAAGGGCTGGGTCCTAAGTCCTATTTATAGAGTTCTAGGAATAAAAATCTTCTTTTTGGCTTGAATAAAAATAATGAATTTTATTGAAGATATTTGAATATTCGTCAATCAGAGGCTGAAGACTTGGTCAAAACTATCAGAGGTTGGTCTAAGGAGTCAAAGTTGGTTTTTAAAAATAAAAAAAATAGAATCCTAACTTTTAACTTCCTAAATCTCGTAACTCTAAAATCATCTATAGTAAAATTAGCATAACTAGGGTTATAGGACTCTTATTTAGACTATATTTATACCGTTAGAAAGATAATTCAATTATCTACAACTTTCTAGAAATACTATTTTTTGAAAGTCATAATATAACTGGGTCAAAAATAGGTCAGAAGTTACAGTGCCCTAAAGTTACGGGAAAATCTATTTAATAATCTAAATAACAACATAATCCACAATTAAATAAAATCGTGACAAATGTCATGCTCCTAACAGATTCTGGTGAAGACTAAGTCTTATATTTCCCTTATTTTATCATTAAAATAATCATGCATATGACAATTGTCATAATCCTATTGGCTCTATCTAAACCTTAGGAATAACCATGCTCATGCCAAGTGTCATATTCTTATTGGCTCTATCTAAACCTTAGGTTATAATAATTATCATATTAATAACCAGCAATATTAATCAAACCTTATGTTATAATTAATATTCTTAAACTATAGGTTAAACTTATAAAATCCATAAATATTGCTAGGAGTTTCCAACTAAGTCCCGGTTTGAACCAAAATCCACGGAATCTAAAATACTACAACTACTACTATCTAGCTAACTAAGTAAAATTCTGGGATGCTACAAGTGCTTAGAGAGAAGTAAAAACACAATTTTTGACAAGTCACAGGTCAGATTTTCTGATAGGTTTTAGATTCTCTCTAAACACAAGTCATTTTCTAAGCCTCTTTGTTATTTTCTCTTCTACTCTCTATATCTATCTCATGTGTTGAGAATTTCCCACACTAATCTAGGTGATTCTAAGGATACATTGGAAGACTGTGAAGAAATTAGAAGAACAGTTCAGTTTCTTGATAATACTCTACGACAGAAAGGATACAAGAGTTAGAGAAACTGAAGGAATGACTCTTTCATTCTGATGCGTATATACTGTAAGTATTCTTATCTTTGTTTCTCTTTGAATTCAATTTTAGAAACTTGTTCTAGGTTATTTCATATTAATTTTTTTAATATTAGATCTACATGAAAATAAATAAAGATCATGTATAAGTTTTCCTAACAAGAAATCCCTCTTTTACTCCTAGCAAATTCCATTCCCATAAAATACTTGAGTGCACCCAAATCCTTGACTTCAAACTTTGTTGCCAACATTTCTTTGATAAGAATCATCTCTTCAGTATGGTTGCCAATGACAATGATATCGTCAACATACACGATCAATATTGACATTTTTCTTGTTTCAAAGTGTTTGATGAAGAGGGTATGGTATTTTTGGCCTTTCTTGCATCCAAGCCCCTTGACTACTTTCAGGAACCGATTGAACCATGCTCGAGGAGATTGTTTTAGACCATAGAATGATTTATTTAGCTTGCAAACTCTGGTTGTATTGGGAGATTCTTCAAAACCCGGAGGTTGAATCATGCACACTTCTTCTTCTAGTTCTCCATTCAAGAATGCATTTTTTACGTCAAGTTGATGCAATTCTCAATCCAGGTTGACGGCTAGTGAGAGCAATACTATGATAGTATTGATTTTGGCAACTGGAGTGAAGGTTTCAATGTAGTCAATTCTGTAGGTTTGAGTAAAACCCTTGGCAACTAACTGTGCTTTGTACCTTTCAATAGATCCATTTGCATTGTATTTTACTGTGAACACCCATTTGTACCCTATTACTTTCTTGTCGGTTGGTAACTCCATTAATCTCCAAGTTCCATTTTGCTCAAGTGCTTTTATCTTCTCAAGAACTGTCATCTTCCATTGAGAAATACCAAGTGCTTCATTGATATTCCTGGGAATTACAACATCTGACAAACTAGAGGTAAAAGCTCTAAATGGAGATGATAATTTGGAATAAGAGATAAACTTTGAAATAGGGTGTTGGGTACAAGATCTAGTTCCTTTCTTAATGCAATAAGAATATCTAGATCTGACTGTGTGTTTGAGGGAAGTTTACCTGGATCATCTAAAGGAAGTGGTTCTATCACCAAATCGGGCTCTTGGTTGTGATAGGGATTCGTACTAGTTTATTTCTTTCTTTACGGGTATATACTCATATTTCTTTCTATATGTTTTGATCTGGAGAAGCAGGACAAGATGGATGATCTTGAGAAGTAGGAGATGGATGATCTTGAGAAGTAGGAGTGATTTCTATCTCTGAAAGGAATGAAGTGTCTAGGGGTAATTCTAAACCCCATGACCATTGAGCTTCTTGCTCGTGATGGATGTGCTCCCCCTGAAGTGAGGTGGGCGTGAAATAAGGAGAATTTTTTTTAAAAAGTGACATCCTTGGAGGTGTAGGATTTCTTGGTGAGGGGACAGTAACAACAGTAGCCCTTATGTGCAGGGGAATATCCTAGGAAAACTATCTTTATGGCTCAAGGTTCTAGTTTACTTCGGTGTTGGGAGTGGGCGTGGACAAAGGCAGTGCAGCCAAAAACTTTGACTGAGAGAGTATTGGTGGAAGTGTGAGGGTAGAGAGATCGAAAAATGGAGTATGGTGTTTTGAACTGAAGGAGCTTACTGGGAAGGCGATTAATGAGAAAAGTAGCAGTAAGGACAGTGTCGCCCCAAAGATATTTTGGAACATGCATATCGAACATAATGGCACGAGCCACCTCTAAGAGATGGCGATTTTTTCTTTCGGCTACTCCATTCTGCTGCGGAGTATCTACACATGAACTTTGACGAATAATTCCATTCTATAGAAGATAGGGACCAAGGGTGGAATTGAAATACTCAGTACCATTATCAGTACGAAGTGTTCGGATAGACGTTTGGTACTGTGTTTGGATCATTTTGTGGAAAGTTTGGAAGACTTGGCAGGTTTCGAATTTGTGCCTAAGTTGATAAACCAAGTGTTTCGCGTATGATCATCAATGAATGTAATAAACCAAAACTTACCAGAGGAGTTAGTGACCTTTGACGGACCCCACAAGTCACTGTGAATAAGAAAAAAATGGATGAAAGGTGTATATAGTTTGTGAGGAAACAAAACACGAGTATGTTTAGCAATTTGGCAAATATCACATTGAAAATTAGCAACCTTTTTATTGATAAACAAAGACGGAAACAAGTGTTTTAAATATAAAAAACTTGGATGTCCAAGTCGACAATGCCATAACATAATTGCTCGAGAATTTGAATAAAAAACAGAATTAGATATAGAACGTGAAGTCAAACAATGTAAAGGAGATTGCTCGTTAGGCGGATGTTGAAAGAAATAAAGTTTGTCACGAATCCTAGCACCGCCAATCATCCTCCCCGATGATAGATCCTGAAATTGACAAGAATTGAAGACAAATTTAGCAAGACAGTGATTATCAAATTTCAATTTCTGAACAGAGATTAAATTGCATTGTAATGAAGGAACGTGAAGTACTGATTTAAGAAGTAAATTAGAAGACAATTCTATGGTGCCAATTCCTGTAATAGGTGAGTGAGTGCCATCTGCAATCTTAACACTAGAGTTAGTAGAGCAGGGACAATAGGAATCAAACAAATGAGGTAAACCTGTCATGTGATTAGTTGTGCCAGAATCGATGATCCATGTGTTGTGAGTTGTGCCCTGAAAGCATATGTAGTAGATATTGTTTTGAGAAATAAATAAATAAATTGAATTTGTTATGCATATATTTTATGGACTATATTATTCTGTGATAATATTATGTAAATATCAGAAAAATACATAAGTTCATATATGTGATCTCAAACACGTATTGGTACAGGAGGATTGTGTTTGAGATAAATAAACTTGAATAGTTCGCAGTACAATAAAGTTATGGAATCTTTAGAATAATTACTGAAAGTACGGCCCACTAGTATTATGAATACATGTGATCTAGATCCGGATCACTAGTATAGTAGGACACTTTAGTGGAGGTACTTTATATATTAGAGAATATATAGAACTGGACCAGATATGTTTATTAATACTTAGTTAAATACTGTTTCAAAGTATTAATTAAATATATCAACTGATGATCATATACAAATAGATCTTAATCCTAAAGTTACTATGAACTCCTGTTTATGTTATATGAATTCTTTGATTCACTCGTTAGGGTCTGTCAAAATGATCATGCTAGAAACTTTTGTTTTGGGAACTCATTAATGTAAATGGCTGGGGACATAGTATATAGATATGGAATCTATGCTTCTCACAAGAGATTGAATAATGGTTCTCTTAAGGGTTGACTTTTGGGACTGAAATGTTATTGAGCTCAAATTCATAATTTAGTTATGAATTAACCTTCACTAGTAAAGTCAATGGTACTTAAGGAAACATGATATAATTAAAATAGTAAAACGGTAATTTTATTCCTGATTAATTATGAACCATTATTAAAGGGTTAATTTGTATGCAATGATTATATCAATGGACGCTTTATCGTTATAAAGTACTCAATAAATGAAATATCTATAATTACAAGAGTGTAGTCTCATATTTATGGTGGAATAATCATGAGATTAATAAATTAAGATTATTTAATTAAAGAGATTAATTAATAATCATAAATTTATTGGAGCTTGGAATTATAGGTCCCCACAGCGGCTCTATCAACATTATTCAATGCAAGAGTTGATATAAAGGGAAAAATAGTTGAAAGACATATTTAAGAAGAAATTTGTTCTTCGGGCCAAATATGCAATTATATGATAATAGTGATTAATTTTTTACAAATTAGTTGTACTTAACAAAATTAATTAATATTTAATTATAATGTAATTTTTGAAATTATATTAAATAATTAAATTAATTTAGAAATTAAATAAAATAATTAATTAATTATAATTTTTGAAATTATAATAAATTAAATATCTATTTTTGAAATTATATTGGATTTAATTAATTATTAGAATTAATTAAATATCTTTATTTGAGTGTGAGATAATAATCTGATAAGTTCAAATTGGATATTTATTCAAATAATTAATTATATTTGATAATTAGTTAAAAAGATATTTAATTTAAATTTGAATTAGTTATTAGGTTGTTAGATTTTTATGTGACAAAGTTGTTTGAATAAATAATTAAATAAAAATAGAAAAATCAAATATCCCTAAAAATTAGGGTGGTACACGACCACACACGGTCCATGGACTATGCGTGGCGTGTACTGCATATTTTTCAAGGACAGATTTTTCAATTTTATTTATTTAATTAATTAATTGATGGATAATTCAAAAATTAGTTTTTGGATATTTTTATTAATAAGATAATTAATTAATTAAAAGATAAATTATAAGTTGGTTACAGATTTATTTTTTAAATTAAATATTTTCTATTTAAGTAAGACTTATTAGAAAATAAAAAGAAGACAGTCATTCGCTCTGTGAAAAATAGAACGATACTTTTCTATCTCTCCCTGAAAAGATAAAGAACCAATTCTCATGCCTATTCTCTTGATCTCATGTGTTGAGTACATCAAGTAGAATCACAAATTAACTATCATTTATTTTCTAAGTGCCCACACACTTCTTGAGGTGTAGAGAACGTTGTGGAAGATCTTGGTGTGAGTACCTGGGAGCAGCTTGGATAGGAAGATCGTTCTTATTACGAAAAGATAGCAATGACACTTGATAGGCTTCAAGAGGTATGATTTCTATCCCTATCTTGCTTATGATTAATGTATGTATATTAATGGATCTACATATTTAAAGGTAGTTTAAATATGTTACAAAAATTTTGTTGTACACTAGGCCAGCTCACCACCATTCCGCTGTGTATTAGGAAACTCGTTCCTAACACTATAGTGTTTGGAAAACGGAGGATAAATTATCAGAATGTGCAACAGATGCACTATGAGATTCGGTATCAGACTTGGGTTTCATGGAGGATTAACTGAGGAGCGTGTATAATTGTTCGAGTTGTTCCTGACAGAACGAAGGGGCAGCAGGAGTGCTTGGATTGGTAGCATATGTATTCTTAGTCTGATAGGCCTTTTTGTCATGCTAGCGACGAAGAGTCCAGTTTGGTGGTTTTCCATGAATTTCCCAACAAGTGGAGCGAGTGTGGCCATGACGTTGACAATGATCACACCAAGGTCGTTCCCCCTTACGATTAGGTCGAGGGTCAGGATTGGATCTGCCAAATGGAAGTGGGCCAGACTTTGAGACAAGGGCAGAACTTTCAACGGAGGGCAATTCTAGAGTGGTGAGCATGATGTAACGACGTGCTTCTTCACGTCTGACCTCAAAGAAAGCTTCTTCAGTGTCAGGAAATGGAGAACGACTAACCAAACAACCCTGAAATTCATCAAGATTACTGTTCAACCCAGTGAGGAATTCAAAGACCCACTCATTTTCTAATTGTTGGTGCTGGAATGTGGTGTAGGTAACACATAAAGAAGTGGTATCCAGATACAAATCGAGTTTCTGCCATAGGTCTTGTATGTATGAGAAATATTTGGTTACAGTGTGAGTATCTTGCTTGATTTCTTTGAGTTTGGTACGAATCTCAAAAATCTGAGAGGCAATCCCATGGTCAGAGTACATCTTCTTAGCAGCATCCCAGACTTCCTTAGCAGTCTTAAAAAAGTGAATACCTACGCCTGATTTTTGGATTCGTCGAATTAATAATCCATGCAAGGACAATAGAATTATCAGCCTGCCATACTTGGTAGGTGGAGTCAGTCAGAGGAGGGGCAGGAAGGACAACAGTGAGGTACCCAAGTTTTCCACGCCCACAGATGACCAACTTTAGTGACTGCGCCCATTGTAGATAATTCCTACCATCAAGTTTGTGGGCTGTGATGTGGAGAGAGATGGTATCATGACTGTAAATGGAGCCCATGGACTGATTTTGGGCCTGAGTTTGGGCTGGAAGAGGATTGGACCCACTGGTGTGAGAGGAAATCTCTTCACTTTGGGACATGGTGACACGTGGCTAGGGCTAGTAGATTGTTTTGTTGTGTTTCTTTTTTTTTAGCAGAAAGGTGGAAGGTATTTGAGATGTAAGGACACGGGGCTAGGGCTTCTTCGTGAGATGAGGACAGCGGCTAGGATTCCAAGCTTCAGAGGAGATATGCAATGGAGAGGATTGACTGAGGGCATCTGAGAACGGTTGAGACTTGCGAATGAGACGCTGAGAGGACTGTGCGACTGGGAGAGTAGGCGTGTGATTCGTGGCTGGCCGAGGTCGACTGGTGTGACTAGTGTGCTGAGGAAGTCGCTGGAAAAAATGGAGGGGTCTGTAAAATGCCCTAATCTAGTGCTTTGTAAAACATTCTCATGTTCATAGGTTAATGAGAGAAAAGCCGCTTAATATAAAATCTTAGTGGGGTCTTGCTAAAAATATGCAAGTTGGGCCCAATAGTTTTAAAAGAAAATATCAGTTTTCATGCAAAGTTCTAAAACAACCAAAAGTTCAAGTCCCACTGATAAGTTTGAAAAGTCCCATTAAACATAACACTATTAAAAGATAAATGGCGTTTTAATTGATTGTTTCTCGTCCATAGGATGCCCCCATGCCATACATACCACGACGATAGAACTCCTCACATCACCACGCGTGCCATAGAGAAACCTATTTGTTACCTGGAAGGGAAATTAAGGGGGTGATCTAAAAGCCCAGTAAGGAAGTACAAACAACAAACAACAAACAAGCAACACACAACAAAACACAAACATATTCATCCATCTTTATACATCATAGCATCATTGTCATAATGGCGTATATATCATAAACATAAACATACTCGCATCAACATAACATCATCATCATATCATAAACATTATAACATCATCATAACAACGCATCTATCATCATCATAAACATTTCCTTCTGAGCATGACCCGCTAACTTATCCATGTCACCCTTTGAGGTAAACAGGATCTCTGGTCCTTGAATAACCTCGGCGCGTCCGCCCTTTTGAGCTACATCTTCATATCCTTAGTAACTTGGGTTATGTCTTCATATCCTTAGCAACCCATTTTTGATGTGTCGCGTTCATCACGCTAACATCCATTCATAGCATACAACATTCATATAATCCAAACATATCACCATGTCAAGCATTTCATAATCCATAGTGCAAAGCATCATAACACTTTCATTCATACAAACAATCTTACCATTCACAGCATAAGTAAATAAATTCTATCTAACTTCCTTACCTCAGGTCCAAGCTAAGTAAAATGACAACTTATCAAAGAGCCTATACCATAACCAAAATAACATTCCTTAGCTTCACATAAACACTATTTTGCCCACTCATATAACTCATGTGTGCATGGGCCATGCACACATGGTGAGAGTTACTCACAACATACAAATATGCATAGTTACACATAAGGTCATAAAAGAATAATGCACAATCTACTTATTTTGCATGCATGATCTTTCTATAAAAACTATATGGTTGCATAATAGACATAATTTTGGACGTAAAAGTGAATTTGCATGCAACATGCATACGTGGGAACGTGTCGTAAATGTGGCGTTTAAAACGATAATTCTACGCGTCTTACTTCTATCGTATTCACAATAATCAACTTGTAGCATGTTTTGTTTACCATTATTTATCTTCGTAAAATTACTAGGTTGATTAAATCTCCCAAGACATTATTTTTATTTCATAAAAATAATTTTATTTAACCATTAAAAAAAATATATGTAATAAATCTATTTATTATTTTCAAATTACCAAGAAATAACAAAGGCTTGAAATTATTTAAAATACTTTTAATTATCATGTTTCCTTAGAAAAAGTCAATTTATTTTAAATTAATAGAATTATATAATTGATGTGAGAAAAACATAAATTTTAGGTGTTAGAAAATATATATTTTGCTTGAATTATTTTAAGACTTAATTTTATGTAACATAAACTCATATGTGATAATCAAATAATTATTTTAAACTTATTAAACTAAAATTTCAGCCACCATTTAATTTATTTAAAATCACAAGTGAATTAAATTTAACATTTTTCTTAATCAAATTAAAGAAAAATAATAACTAGTAAAATAACCACTCATATTATAATAAAAAAAATACTACTTTTAATTTTACCATAGTTTAGGGTATTAATTTATTTCAAAATACTAATCAAATTCCTTTTATTGAAACATACTTTACATTTTTTTAACAAAAATTCCAACAATCAAATTTATCATAAAATCACCATTCCATTTTTTTTTTTAAAAAAAAACTCATATTTTCATCAAAATATATAAAAAGAAACTGAAGGTAATTAATTGTGCAAAAATATCATTTTAAGTGTGAATTAAAACACTATTTTATTCTCACAAATACAACATATCATTAAAGACATTTCTTATGCATGCACATCATTATTTCACAAAACTTATTCACCATTTATTCACAAAATCAGTAAGCATAAGTCATCATGAAATTCATCTTTAAATCATAACCTTCATGAAATCACTAATTTATCAATTTATAAAAAATTTAAGACAATCCTTTCTTTGAACCAAATTAACCTAGCACGTTCCTATCATGTACAAGTGACAGAAAATAAAAACATCACAACATGCACCACAACCTATAGGCCGAAACCCTTATAGCCCAAAATGATCAAATCCTTTCATGTTTTAAAAAAAATGAAAACACACCCATCATCATATTTGGTAGATCACAAATTAAAACCCATGCATGCATACACATATGATCCTTAAGCCAAACCATACCTATCATCAAATCATATGAAAAACCTTTGGCAACATATCCACCACCATGCTTATGATTTAATATAACCACAAATGTTCATAATAAGAGATTTACATAATACCATAAATCAATCCAATACAGATACATACCATGAGTATACATATAAAACGATTACAACAGCAAGAACCAAATCAATAATAGAGGTTCCATTACCTGCTTTGATAGAAATCAAAGAACCCAAAAATAGTTATGGTCACCCTCTTTTTGGCTAGCTTCCAACACCTTATTGTTACGACCAAATCATTAGACCATACAAATCAAAATTCTCAAATAGATCAATATTAGGAAATCAAAACACCCGTACCCTCTTGTTGGTCGAAACCCTAACAAAAATCCTTATGCTCTTGTGGGATTTAAACCTAGCACCATCAAGGACTTCCATTAATCTAGAACCAAGAAGAAGGGGAAAAGAAAATCACAAACCAAACCCATACCTTAGAGACCCCGAGCCCTTCTTCCTTTCTCTTTTTTCTTTCTCCCACGAGTTCTCTCTCTCTTTTCTTCTCCTCCCAATTTCGGCAGCCAAGCAAAAGAATTCCCAAGGTTTCCATGTCCTCCTATTTATAGCCTCTAGTGGCCTAACCTTAAGAAGAAGACTAAAGTGTGAAAAGCTAAATTCCTATCCCACAAATTAAGCTAAATCCCACCATTCCCTCTCCTTACACCTCACCTAAACCCTTTATCCTAATGTGAACCAAATCAAATATAAGCATTGTCATCTTTTCCTACAAGATGACAACTTATATTTCTTTTATTTTCTATTTTCCTTTCTATTCTTAATAAAATAAAATAAATGTTCAAGACTCACATTAGGTCTAGATTCATGATACCCTTTCCTTTTCTATGAAGGGAAAAAAATAAATAAATAATTAAATAAATAAAACACATTCACACACACACATACACACATTTTGGCACGCACTCAAAAATGAATAAAGTAATCTATTTTAATCACATAATTTGTCACACTTAATAAAATGTAACACTAATAGTAAAACAAACAAGCTATACAATTATTCACACATTGAAATAAATAATCAAATAAACAATTAACAAATTTAAATTAACCAAAAATTATACCAAACAATTATAACAATTTAGTTTAACACAAACAATTAAATAAAATAATTTCACAACACTTATCAATTAAATAAAATAAAACACAAAATTGAAATAAATAAATAAAAAATTTGGTGCGCTACAGGGTCACTTGTGAACAACCGGATTCGAGTAGAGAAGAAAAAGAGATCTGAGCCTTAGGGCTCTAATACCATATAGAAGTTTGTAAGAGATTTTTTTTTTTTTTAGGATACAATCGATGAGCAAAACCCTATTTATACAATTTTCACACTTAACCCTCTTAATTACAGGATATTCAACAAATCACAAAGATAGCTACAAATCATCTAAATAAGAAAAACTACTAATTTACAGCTTTAACCAAATCGTGAGATTTGTTTTTCTTTGGTTTTATTTGATTTTCTCTTATCTATCAACAATTCCCATGAAGTTTCTCTAATTTGTTCATGCATTCTTTTGTTTAATGCTTGATCACCATTGAATTGAATTGAGATTTAAGATTTTACACTTGAGAGATGTAATCTTAAATTGGATCTAGAATTGTATGACACAGGAAAGCGTGAGATTGAAATATTCCACAATTTCTATGAGTTTCATTAAGAGAACCATAGTACTTAATGAATTCTTATTTAATTAATATTGAACAGGAATATCTTGTTGATTAATTAAGAATAAAATCACTTACACTTAAGAAAGGTAGATGATTTAAATTAGGGCTCTTGAAGCTACAAATTAGGGGAATAGATTGGAAAAATTGATAAACTGAAATTCGCAATTTTAAATAAGGAAATCAATATTCTAGGCTTCCAATCTCTGATCTTCAATTCGTTTATCGTTCTTATTTTTATTTTATTTTATTTTATTTATTGTATAAGTCATTCTTATTTTTATTTCTCTAATTAAAATTAAAGGCCTAAAAGTTTAGTAATTAGCATAATTAATAAATCAATCTATGTGGGTTCGACATCCTTTTTCAATTAAAACTATACTAAAATAACGACGTATGCTTGCAATAATAAAAAGATAAATTTACATTCCTTACTGTTTTTTATAATTTAATTACAAAAATTACCTACAAAATTTTATTTACAAAATTACCTTGTCACGTCATCAAAAAATACCAGATTCTAAAAGTATTATACATGAATTTGAAACTTTTCCGAAATCCCAGATTTCCCATTTTTCTAGGTTTAAAAAAGTAATCTTTTGGTTACTTAAAATATTAATAAGTTATCAATTAGTTACTTTTTTCATGAATTTTTTTATTTTTATAGCATATTATTTTATATACATTTTGGTTACCTCCAATACTTATTTTTTGAAACTTTTTTATCTTAAAACACTGATTAGTCATTTTGAAGTTATATTATGATGTCTTATTACTTAAGATACTTTTACGTTGTCGATAAGCCATTTTTTAGAAATTAATGAGTTACAATAAAATATAACAAATTACTATATAATTTAAAAATTACTTTTAGTATACTGTACACTATTTTTTTTATATTCTATTTAAAAGTTACCAAACAATATTCTAAATAATTTATTTTTAAAAAGTTACTTGGAATATTTTAAAATAAATTTAACTTGTTTAGAATACAATATAGTATCTTTTAAATGTAAAATAAAAATACAAATTTTCGTATATTAAATTTTTATCAAGTTTAAAATTTAGTTACTTTTTGGTCAACACATTATAAAAAAGAAACTAAAATGTTTCTTTTTATTCTGATCATCTTCTCTGGCGACGGCCAAAAAACATATGTTTCCCACACATCAAAATGATCACCTTGAAGAGTAGGTCGCGATGGTACTACTTTTGAGCCCAATCGACTAGCATTGTGGCCAGAAAAGATTTTTAAAATTAAAGATAAGAGAGAATGTAAGAAATTAATAGAAAAAAGAGTATAGTAGAGAGAGAGGGGGGGACCCGTACCATGAAAAAAAATAAAAATAAAAAGTTGAAAAAAGTAGTATAAAAAACAGTGAAAAATGTAACTAATTGGTAACTTATTAAGATTTTAAGTAACCAAAATATTACTTTTTTAAACCCAGAAAAATGAAAAAATCGGAATTTCGGAAAAGTTTCAAATTCAGGTATATTATTTTTAGAATCCGAGTTTTTTGATAACATGGCAGGGTATTCTTGTAAATGAAATTTTGTAGATGATTTTTGTAATTATTTTATATTATAGGTATATAATTGTAAAAGATACCTAATAAAAATCTATATCACAAGGCACTACTAATTAAGCATTATGTAATATAATCGATTAAACCATTCTAATTCAATCGAAACCCAAAAATTAAAAAAATAAAATAAACATGGAATAAAAAGATAACAAGCACACAAGTTTATATTTTACATAAATTAAGCTTCACCAAAAAAAAAAAAAATTCACTCTTTAAAATCATATTCTCTCACACAAATTGACCATTTTAATTGATTTAGTAAATACGATCAATTTTTATGAAATATTTTCTTGCAAATCTAATTCTCATAACGTTCGAATTTATTAGAAAACTCCTTAAAAATATATTAAAATCAGCACAAGTAAACTAAAACGACATATTAATTAGAAAACTATAAGAACATCACATTTCATTGATATTATTCAAAACAAAAAGGAAAATTTAAACTAAACAAATATAGAGGAGAGTCTCCAGTGGAAATGAAAATCAACAAAGTAGAAGTTGTAGATATGGAAAATAGAGGGAGGGGCAAGAGTTTATTTAGCATAATTTAATATTTTAAACAATTGAGCATTATAATTGAGAGGGCATATGTCATTTTATGCATGTCTTTTGTTTAAATATACACTGTACACTACTAACTAGTACAAAATACCATTTAAATAATTTTTTGGTTAAAATTAATTTTCATAAAACATTATTAAAACAAAATATATTATTTTAATTTTTGAGATAAATTTTTATTATTAAAGTTTTTAAATCAATTAAAAATAATTAAGACTCTATTTTTGTTTATTTTAAAATAATAAATTTCTAGAAATAATTGTAAAATAAAATTTTATCTCAAAAAGTAAAAAAAAAAATGAAAATATTTATGTTTTTTTTTATTTAAATACAGTATATATTTTTAATATGTTAGAAAATATATAAAAAAGTTAAAAGGGGTATCATTATCTTGTTAAAATTATTTTTGACCAAAATTTTATTCAATAGGTATTTTATAATAGTTGTGATTGTAATTTGGTATTATTGAAACCATATAAATATAAGTGTGTATTTAAACAAAATACAATATACAAAATAATAAAGTGGTATATATCATTATTGGTGGTATAAAAACTAAACAAAGATATAAAAAATTATATTAGTAGATTGCAATCAAGATTTTACCAAATAAAAAATAAAAAAAACACCTAGAAATTAATCAAAATTTCTACATAGAAGAACTTCATATTGAAAAAATAAATTTACTATATGGATATAACCCAAATTTAGTCATTTGTTTTTTTAGCATGAAATTTGACCAAATCCAAAAGTAACTTTTTTTTCCTTTCTTCTTGTGGCACTAAAAAGTGGAGAAATTAATAATAGGTCACTAGAATCAACTTGTTGGGGTTTCATGCCCTAATTAAAACAAAATTTCTTTGTAATCTCATTTTATTATCAATAAAAAAATAGAAATCATTTTTTGACTTGGTCAATCACTTTGCTCACATGTTTTATTTTCATGAATATTTGTTTAATATAAACTTCTATTAAATCCCGAGCATATAATTGATCGTATTTATAGTGACGTAATCACAGTGAAATGTAAATACGATTATATATTCAAAATAAGTTAGTCCTAAGATTAGTCAATGCACAAGATTTACACTGACTTGCCAATCTACGATATGATCTACTTACACATTACAGTGTTATGTTCTTTCCAGAACATTAGCAAAGTAGATAAGATCGGATGTATTTGTTACATCGGACTGGACCGATATTGATAGTTTATAAGACAAGTAAACATACCATTATTATCTATTCTAGTCATACCATATAGTTGACCATAGGTCAATTCAATCTCAATTATGAGTGGTTAGTGTACGCCCTAAATATCCGCGCACTATTGGCGAGCTAGAAAATGGCCTAATTCGACCTGCCACGTGTAAATCGTCCACCCAGAGCTGTTTTGTTACGGGCCTTCATCTGTCTAGCCCGAGCTGATTAGAGAGTTAACTGCTACTCGGAGGCACCGTGTCAGTAGTATGAGTGTCATGAGCTGGCGCCACATTAAGCTCGTGATACGGCAAAGGTCTAACACCTGAATCCTTGTAAAGTCAACCACGCAATATAATCGTGCATATATCAGACATCACATGTCTGTGTTTATTCCTGATTTCTCGGATGCGCAGTATAAATGTGCGCATTCGTACATCCCGTATCTGACTTGGGCCAGGTGGCCCATTACCCATCCTTACCTGTTGATTAGACCTCACTTCCCTGTAAGGTTTAGGAATTAATCATCAGTGTCACAGAGATGACGTGAAGGATAAAGAGATCACGGGATGACTCCATTGCCAACCCATATATCTTCTTCCTATAAATACCAAGACCCTGGGTAGTGCAAGGGGTTGGCATATTTTTGTAAAGAAACACTCTGTGAGAAATAGTCAAGAGATATCAATAATATCGACTGGTGGACTAGAGGGATTTTAACCTTCGAACCACCTAAAAAGAAAGGAGTGACCATCTTCCCATGCTATTAGTTTCTCAAATCCAAAATGTAATTATTTTCATATTACGGTTCATCAATTTGCACTAATCCATCCTATTTATTCGTATAATTACCTGTTGGCGAAGAACCGCGTCAACAGTTTGGTGCTTTCATTGAGAGGATTTAGATTGGTGCTATCACAAAAACCTGATCATGGTGATTACTCATTCGAGGCATGGTAACGAGGTAGATCAACATGATGGGCAGGAGGCCCACCATGCCGCCATATCCGATGAACCAAATCCTGAGGTCCAACAGCGATCGGGAAAGCAGCCGATGGGCCAGAATGACATCGGGAGTTCGGCGCCGCGACCGTCAAATCCAAACCTGGTTTCCTGACGGTGATAGAGATGGAGAACATACAGTTGAGGAGCAGCTATCCAGAGCAAGTAAGAAAATCGAAGAAGTCTTGGCCCGGATACCCCCTCTTGCAACTGACGTTAACGTTGGAAAGAGGAAAAGTGGAACTCACAAGTCCCATCGGGATAATCGGCCTAGACCCAGTCGATCAGTCAGAACCTCAACCCCGAGTTCTGCACCCATGTCACACAATAACCAGGAAACTATGTTTGAGGAGTTTCCCAGGACCAATCAGCAATTCAGCCGATCAATCCGAACCTTGACTCCTAGCTCGATCCCATCGTCAAACGTGCCCAGAAGGTCTCATGGTAGCTCGCGGAGGAGATCCGGGGAAGGCTCACGCAGACAGCCTGCTTCGGCCAACCCTCCCGTGTCGCGGTCAGGCCGTCGAGCACAGGATGCTGGAGATGGTAGAGTAGAGCGGCCGCGAGCTAATTTGATCCACCCGGATGAGACTAGGATCGCGTCGCCAGTTAGGCATCCCCCGTCGCCGATAAGATATCCGTCTCCTCCCCGTCCAGTTCGAGACATTCTGATGCACGGGAGTAGCAGAAGAAATCCTCCTCCCCCCGATCCTTCCCATCGCAACCGAGCACGCGGGGAGGTCCCGGGTCCTCACCCCCAGCATCAGGCTCCAAGCTTTTCCAACGGGAGCTACTGAACCGAGAGCCACCGAAGTTGTAGATCTGGTGGAGACCTGCGTAATCGCTTGAGTTCGGCGCAAAGCCCTCGGGCCGACCTTCGAGATCGCCTCAACTCGCAGAGGGGGAATCCGGCCAGAAATGGAAGTCATGCTCGCCAAGAGGGTGGTCATTTCGAAGTATGTGACAGTGGGAATGTGCCACCTAACCAAGCTCAAGCTTTGAGGGACAATAACCCGCCTAACACGTACAATGGAACTAGAGTTGTTGAACAGCCCCAGAACAACCAAGGGATTAAGGACTAGACCCTAGAATGTTTAGCTCAGATGGAGGAGCTAATGAAGAAGCTCTTGTCAGAAAAGGAGAAGGACGAGTATGACTCGGGGGACGAACTCGAGGTTTTTACCTCCGACATAGCAGCCACAACATACCCGCCGGGTTTCCGGATGCCCCACTTGTCTAAATTCGACGGAGACGGAGACCCGTCAGATCATTTGGGTATGTTCAATACCCTGATGATGGCCCATAATATCGGCCCCGAGCTGAGGTGTTTGATATTCCCTTCCACCTTGGTCGAACCAGCTAGGCAGTGGTTCAAGCAGTGTAAAAAGCATTCCATCAGCTCGTGGAAGAATTTTTCTGCCAACTTCAAGAGGGCATTCCGAGCTTCTCAAGCTGCCCGCATCAAATCTGACACCCTGGCGAACGTGAAGCAACAGCCCAGGGAGCCTTTGAAAGCTTACCTAAGCAGGTTCACAAATGTCGCGGCTCAAGCCAGGGACGCGGACGATAGTTCCAAGCTTATGGCCTTGAGGACTGGAATCCTCATTGGAGGCGTGCTATGGAAAGAGATACAGAGAAGAGGTGTCAGCACCGTGGATGAATTCCTAAACAAGGCCCAGGAATGGATAAACCTGGAGGAGGCGCGAGCATCGGTCGCAGGAATCAGCCAAACCCTTAATCAACCCGTTGGAGTGGAAACGGATGTCGTAAAAATGACTCAAACCGTTACACAGAATAACCAAGGGGGTGGAGGTAAGAGAAAAGAGAGCGGTGAGGACGGCTAGCACGGTCCTAAGAAGAATAAGCCCGTGGAAAAGTTTAAGCCAGTCTACGCGACCTATACCGAGCTCACAAACACTCAGGAACACATTTTCCTAGCAAACACTGCCCGCCTCCCCTGGAAAAAGCCGGAGCCTTTGAAACACCAGAAGGCTAAGAGGGACCCTTCCAAGTTCTGTCAATTCCACAACGACATTGGCCACAACACTGACGATTGTAGGCATTTGAAGGACGAGATCGAGAAACTCATCAGAGCCAGACCTTTGGCTCAGTATGTGCGGAATCAGGTTCCTACTAGTCAGCCAGCCCCGGAAGCTCCGGTAAATCAGCCCGGGCCCCGGATAAGTCAGGATACCCCTCCTCCTGTAATAGGAGGAGAGATATCCACAATCTCTGGAGGCCCCCATTTGGCCGGCACGAGCAGAGGTGCCCATAAGAGATATGTCAATGAGTTGAAGGCTCATAACGGAGTGGAATTCATCCCGGAGCAGCATCTACCCAAACAGCAACGATTGGAAAGGCAACTGATGAGTCTAGTTTTTATGATGTCTTGGTGATGTTTTTAGTAGTCTTTTATTTTGTTTTTCCTTGTTTTAGCGCGGGTTTACGCTTTGTTTGGTTGTTTTTGTGAATATCAGGAAGAATTGAGCATGTGGAAGGAAATGCCAAAGAAAGGGAAGAAATAATCGAGTTTTTCATCATATTTTGATCAAGAATGGTTCTCAATACCATTTGGAAGTGTTGGTGAAATTTTGGGATGAAAACTTGAAGAATTGAAGAATTCCTTAAGAGCCACGGCTTGATCAAAGTAGGGCCGCGGCTAGGGGGAGAAACAGAAGCATGGTTTTTGAGGACATCTTCGGGCCGCGGCATGGCTAGATAGAGCCGCGGCATGGATGGGCATTCTGCCCAGAAGACAATGATGCGGGCCGCGGCATGGTTTCAGAGAGCCGCGGCATTGAAAGGATAGTCTGCCCAGAAATTTTGACACGGGCCGCGGCATAGTGTATGTAGAGCCGCGGCCCGCCTCTCTAAAATCTAAAAAATCCTAGGTTTTAAAGGACGAAAAAGAAGAGAGAAGGACGTACGGACGGAGGGAGGAGTTCTGGTGTTGAAGGCTCAAGCTTAGAGTATTTTTACATGTTTTTCTTTTTGATGTTATCTTTAAATTATGTTGTGATTAGCACTATGACTATGAACTAATTTTCTGTTTAGGATGTTCAATTGAATCACTTGAATTTCTATTATGACCTAATGCAATTTTAATTTCCTCTTCTTCAATCTTCTTCAATTCCTTATAACCTGTTCTTATAGATTGATTATTGATTGGCCATCTTTAGTCATATATATATATGTTTTTAAGTCAAAATCTGAGAAGTGAGATTTAATTATGCTGTGGTTATATTGGACATAATTCTAATTTAGAACGAAAGTATCTGAATTAATTGTGTAACTGTTATTAAGTTGTGGAATTTAATGCTACCTTTGTGGTTCAATTTACCATAGAAATATAGGAAATTGTCACCTAGGTTGAGTTTATAATTCATAGAATGATTATAGGCTGCTGTCTCAACTTGTTAATTGAATTAGGTAAAAATAAGAAGAATTCATACTTGGCATTAGGGAATAATAGGAAGGATAGTTGATGAGATTGAATATCCTAATTGTTTCTCAGTGATTGAATTAAGAGTTTTTACTATTAGTTATTATGCTATTTAATTGTCGATTATTATTTCTGCACTTTATCGGTTCTTTTGCTGTATTTTACAAAAATCAAGAAGTTTTAATTCATCAAATAGAACAAGAGATTAATTGACTGGTAATTGATAATTCAGTCCTTGAGGACGATACTTGGTTTTACCATTTTATTACAAGTTCGCGACTGTGTGCACTTGCATAGCAAAAATTATCGCAACAAGTTTTTGGCGCCGTTGCCGGGGACTGAAAATTATCAATATCAGTTTAATTAATTTTTATTCTAATTTGATTTTAATTTATTTGCTTCTAATCTGTTTAGTTGCTAAATTTTTCTATCTCAGGTGAATTTTGGTATATGCGTGGCAGAAAAGGAAAAGCCACACTTGTTCCTCTGAATCCCGAGATCGAAAAGTCTTGCAATCAAATCAGAAAGACTAAGAGAGAGACCCAGAATTCTGTGAAGATGGCACAGAATGATGGAGATGGCAGGAATGGTCTAAATCCAGGAGTTGTCCAAGGGGTTCAGGCTCAGACCAACGCTGAGAGGAGTCTGAGAGATTATGTGCTACCCACTCTGACGGGAGTACAAAATAGTATACGCCCACCCGCTGTAGAGGCCAACAACTTCGAAATCAAGCCTGCTATTTTACAAATGGTGCAGTCCTCTGTGCAATTCAATGAGTTGCCCTCTGAAGATCCTCACACCCATTTGTCCAACTTCCTGGAATTGTGTGGAACCTTCAAATATAATGGGGTGAGTGATGACACAATCAAGCTTAGGCTCTTCCCATTTTCTCTAAGGGACAAAGCTAAAAGTTGGCTGAATTCTCTGCAGCCAAACTCCATTGTCACTTGGCAAGATCTGGCTCAGAAATTTTTATCCAAATTTTTCCCTCCGTCAAAGGCTGCTAAATTGAGGGGAGAGATAAATAACTTTTGCCAGAATGATGGAGAGTCACTGTATGAAGCTTGGGAACGGTTTAAGGAACTCCTGAGAAGATGTCCTCATCATGGCATAGAACAGTGGATGCTAGTACAGAATTTCTACAATGGTTTATGTTCGACAACCAGAACCATTATTGATGCTGCAGCGGGTGGCACTTTTATGAGCAAGAGCGCAGCTGGTGCTTATGAACTGCTGGAGGACATGGCTACAAACAACCATCAGTGGTCTGAGGAAAGATCATCAGGAGTCAGAAAGGTAGCTGGGGTGCATGAGCTAGATGCAATCACTGCCTTAACAGCGCAAGTAACCTCTTTGACCAAGCAGTTGCAACAGAGTAGTGTGTCTGCTAATGCGGTTCAGATGGCAGTGAGATGTGAAATGTGTGGTGGTGCTCATTCTGTCGATCAGTGCCCTATCTGTATGAATAACACCCCCATGGATCATGCTCAAGTTCAGGCGGTGGGAAATTTTCAGAGGCCACTCAATAATCCATTCTCCAACAACTACAATCCTGGGTGGCGAAATCATCCCAATTTTTCGTGGAAGAATAATCAAGGCCAACAACCTCAGTTTCAGGGTCAATTTCAGAATAACATGCCTCAGCCACCTATGAATCAAGCTTCGTCATCAATGCAGCCTAGGCCTCAACAATCAATGCCTCCACCTGAGAGACCTAATGAACTGCAAGCTGCCCTGTTGACTCTTACTAACACTCAGACTCAATTTATGACTGAGACAAGATCCTCCATTCGAAACCTTGAGACACAGGTTGGGCAGTTGGCAAATATGCTCAATAACAGACCCCAGGGAAACTTGCCAAGTAATACTGAAGTCAACCCCAAGGAGCAAGTTCAAGCAATCACTTTGCGGAGTGGGAAGCAAACAGAGCAGCCTAGACCTCCACAGGCAGTGGTTCAGAAAAAAGAGATGGGTGCACAGTCTGATTCAGAAAGGGTTACTGAAGACCATCAGAAGTCAGAACAGAGTCCCCCAGTTGTCATTGAGCAGCCAGTTAGAGTTCCATACCCTCAGAGGCTTAGAAAGACTACCCTTGATAAACAGTTTTCTAAGTTTCTTGAGGTGTTTAAAAAGCTGCACATAAACATTCCTTTTGCGGAGGCCTTGGAGCAGATGCCCAGTTATGTTAAGTTTATGAAGGAGATTCTGTCAAAGAAAAGGAGAATGGAGGACTATGAGACTGTAGCACTCACTGAAGAGTGCAGCGCTATTTTACAAAGGAAGTTACCCCAAAAGCTGAGAGATCCGGGGAGTTTCACCATACCTTGCACCATTGGCAAGTTTGAATGCAAGCACGCCTTATGTGATCTGGGGGAAAGTATCAATTTGATGCCCTTATCTGTGTTTAAAAGACTTGGTTTGGGGGAGGCAAAACCAACAACTGTCACTTTACAGCTCGCAGACCGATCGTTAACACATCCACGAGGTATTATTGAGGATGTTCTTGTGAAAGTGGATAAGTTCATATTTCCCGCTGACTTTATTGTTCCGGACATGGAGGAGGACACAGATGTTCCTATTATTCTTGGTAGACCATTTTTAGCCACAGGCCAAGCTCTTATTGATGTTCAAAAAGGAGAGCTTAAGCTGAGAGTTCAAGGAGATGAGGTGGTCTTTAATGTCTTCAAGTCTATGAATTATCCGGTGGCTAGTGACAGTTGCTTTAGTGTGGATATGATAGAAAAGGCAGTCTCCAAGAGAAGGATGAGCAGTGATGCCTTAGAGGCAGTATTATTGGGTGATGAGGGCGATGATGATGAGGATGCTGAGATCAGAGAATGTGTAAACTGGATCAACTCTTTCTTACCATATTGGAAAAAGTTCCAAGAATTAGCGGATGCGACTGATAAACCGCTAACCTCCATTTAGCAGCCACCACCGTTGGAATTAAAGGTCCTCCCAGATCACTTGCAATATGCTTATTTGGGAGAGAATGAAACTTTACTGGTCATTGTGTCAGCTGACTTGTCAAAGGTAGAATTGGAGAAACTGTTGAGGGTTCTAAGGGAGCATAAATTGGCCATTGGGTGGACATTGGCAGATATTAGAGGAATAAGCCCAGCGACAGTGATGCATAAAATTTTATTGGAGGAGAATAGCAAGCCATCCATAGAGGCCCAGAGAAGACTCAATCCAGCCATGAAGGATGTAGTATTGGATCAGATTCTTAAATGGTTGGATGTTGGGGTGATCTACCCAATTTCTGATAGTGCATGGGTGAGCCCTGTGCAAGTGGTACCTAAGAAGGGTGGAATGACTGTGGTGAAAAATGAGAACAATGAACTCATTCCAACAAGGACTGTAACGGGGTGGCGGATTTGTATAGACTACCGCAAGCTCAATAAGGCAACAAGGAAGGATCATTTTCCTTTGCCTTTTCTTGATCAGATGCTTGACAGATTGGCAGGCCACAGCTACTACTGTTTCTTGGATGGGTATTCTGGGTATCATCAGATCGCTATTGCACCAGAGGATCAAGAGAAAACAACCTTCACATGTCCTTATGGCACATTTGCTTTCAGGAGAATGCCATTTGGACTATGCAATGCCTCTGCAACATTTCAACGGTGCATGATGGCCATATTTTCAGACATGGTAGACCGGTGTATTGAGATTTTCATGGATGACTTCTCTGTTTTTGGCTCATCATTCGACCTCTGTTTGGGTAATTTAAAGAACGTGCTGCGTCGTTGTGAGATGGCTAATCTGGTGTTGAATTGGGAGAAATGCCATTTTATGGTGAAAGAGGGGATTGTCCTTGGCCATAAAATTTCAAGTGAGGGAATTGAGGTAGATAGAGCGAAAATTTCTACCATTGAAAGGCTGCCTCCACCAGTTTCAGTCAAAGGAGTTAGAAGTTTTCTTGGTCACGCTGGGTTCTATCGAAGATTCATCAAAGATTTCTCAAAGGTGTCAAAGCCTCTCTCGAATCTTCTTATGAATGGAGTTGTCTTTGATTTTAATGACGAATGTTTGAGGGCGTTCAATTTCTTGAAAGAAAAGCTTATTTCTGCTCCAATTGTGATAGCTCCGAGATGGGAATTGCCTTTTGAGTTGATGTGTGATGCCAGTGATTACGCAGTGGGGGCAGTTCTGGGACAGCGGATTGATAAGGTATTCAGGTCTATTTACTATGCTAGTCGGACTCTAAATGATGCTCAGCTTAATTATGCCACTACAGAAAAAGAGTTGCTAGCTATTGTGTTTGCTTGCGATAAATTCAGACCATATCTGATTGGTAACAAGGTGATTGTCTACACTGATCACTCTGCCATTAAATACTTGATGTCAAAGAAAGATGCCAAGCCCCGCTTGATTAGATGGATTCTGTTGCTTCAAGAATTTGACATGGAGATTCGTGACAAGAAGGGCAGCGAGAATGTGGTAGCTGATCATCTCTCTAGACTTGAGGTGGAGGAGACTGAAAATAAGAAAGCAGTGCAAATCAATGATCATTTTCCTGATGAGCAGTTGTTTGGGGTAAGTGAGACTTTAGCTGTCCCGTGGTTTGCAGACATAGTGAACTTTTTGGTTGCAAAAATTGTGCCTTCTGAAATGTCAAAGCAGCAATTAAAGAAATTCTTTTCTGAGGTGAAACACTACTATTGGGAGGAACCTATTCTCTATAGGCACTGTGTTGATCAGATTATCAGAAGGTGCGTTCCTGAAGAAGAGACGCAGTCCATTCTTAATCACTGTCATACTCAACAATGCGGAGGGCATTTTGGAGCATCAAGAACGGCGGCTAAGGTATTACAAAGCGGTTTCTATTGGCCTTCATTATTCAAGGATGCCAATGTGTTTGTCAAGGCCTGTGATAGATGTCAGAGAACTGGCAATATCTCGAGGAGAAACGAAATGCCTCTACAAGGGATTCTTGAGGTGGAAATGTTTGACGTATGGGGCATCGATTTCATGGGGCCTTTTCCACCGTCTTACAACAATGAATATATTCTATTGGCAGTGGATTATGTATCCAAATGGGTGGAGGCTGCAGCAACTAGAGCCAATGATGGTAAAACTGTGCTTAATTTTCTGCATAAACATATTTTTACTAGATTTGGCACTCCCCGAGCTCTGATTAGCGATGAAGGGAAACACTTTGTGAATAAGCAATTGGATGCACTGCTGGCTCGTTATGGAGTTTATCACCGAAAAGCTTTGCCTTATCATCCTCAATCAAATGGGCAAGCTGAAGTTTCGAACAGAGAAATCAAGAGCATCCTTGAGAAGACTGTTGACAGTTCGCGGAAAAATTGGTCGAAAAAGTTAGATGATGCGATTTGGGCATACAGAACTGCATTCAAAACACCAATAGGCATGTCTCCTTATAGGTTGGTGTTTGGTAAAGCGTGTCATCTACCAGTTGAATTGGAGCATAGGGCATTTTGGGCTATGAAAAAGTTAAATTATGATTGGAGTGCCGCTAGTGAAAGAAGACTGTTGCAACTGAATGAACTTGACGAGTTCAGAAATGAGGCTTATGAGAATGCTAAGATTTATAAAGAAAGAACAAAGGCTTGGCATGACAAGAACTTAATCAGAAGGGAGTTCCAACCAGGGCAGCAGGTACTTCTGTTCAATTCAAGACTTCGACTGTTTCCTGACAAATTGAAGTCAAGATGGTCAGGACCATTCACTGTAGTTCAAGTTTTTCCTTATGGTTCTGTAGAAGTTCGGGGCAACTCAGGTGATTCATTTAAAGTCAATGGTCAGAGATTGAAGCCCTACTTGGGTGGTAGTTTTGATCAAGCGAAGTCTATCCTCCTTCTGAAGCCTCTCTGAAGAGGGTTCCGCGTCCGGCTAAATGACGTTAACGACAGCGCTTGTAGGAGGCACCCTATATTTTACATATTATTTTTTTTTACTTTTGTATTTGTAAACAATGGATATTTGGTTTATTTTTAGACTTTTAGAATCGTGAAAAACGTGAAAAATAAAAAAAAAAAATTAAAATAAAAAAAAAAAAAAAATTAAAAATTCCTTAAGGGCCGCGGCATAGCCCTATGATGCCGTGGCATTGGGGGGTTCCAGAGGCTCACGGATTTGGCATAAATGAGGGGGGCCGCGGCATTGATCCCAAGTTTTCCCAGAATCACAAGGCGGGTCGCGGCATATGTCTAAGAGGGCCGCGGCATTCCAATGTGGAAATTTGATGCGGGCCGCGGCATAGTCAAGGTAATGCCGCGGCCCTAGTCCGAAAATTGGGATAAAAAGCCATAAATCAGCCATTATCCCATTCATTCACTCTCACAATCTTACTCACACTCAAAACTTCTTTTCTCTCTAATTTTGTTTGAGACTTCCATCAGTCAAGGAGACCACAAGAAGGATTTTTGTGCCATTCAAGTAAGTGTATCTTCTCTAATCTAATACTTTTGATTAGAGATTAGATTGCATTGTGGTGTTGTGGATTGTTCTTTGTTGTTCTTGTGAGAAGATTAAGGGTTTTGCCAATTTTTGATTGTGGGAATTATTGTTAAAGGCTATTGATTGTGGGCATTATTGTTTGAGGCTATTGATTGTGGGAATTAGTGTTTGGGGTGTTGATTGTGGTAATTAGTAAGTTTGGGGGGAGTGACACCAAAAAGGAAAGAATACTCAAGTTCTTGAGAGCATATTTGGGGGTTTAGTTGGTTCTTTTTGAAAGATATTATGGGTCCTAAGCGAAATCCCCCTAGAGGTACCTCCTCCAAGAAAGCATCCTCATCACGCACTCAACCACCACCAACACCACCTGCCCCAGCTGAGTATGACACGAATATTTTTGTGAGTAAGGATGCTGCCGAGTTGTTTAAAAAGATTTATAAAAGATCGGTGGTAAGGGAAAGGGGGTTTGACTTTGATGAGGCCCCTGCTGTACAACACCCTGGTTATGAACTTATAAAAGCTGAAATAGTGCGTCGAAGATGGAATTTGTTTTGTGACTCGAACCATGTGGATTCAGCCAACTGCTCTATTATATATGAATTTTTCGCCAATTTCTCCTATCAAGATGCAGAGCAGAATAATTTTGTCAAAGGCAAATTGGTGCCTACATCAGCCTATGCATTCAACCAATTACTGGGTCTTCCCTCTTTTTCTGCACAAGAGGATGAATACTGGCAGTTAGCCCATTTCGAGGAGCCAGACTATGATGCGGTGGCTGCAGTCTTGAGTATGGAAGGGGCACGTTTCAGTTATCATATTGGGAGGCCCAAAGAGTTGTTCAGGTGGCAGCTAAACCCAGTGGCGAAGGCGTGGTTTTATTTTGTGTGTGCACGTTTACTGCCGACGTCTCACCTGTCTTCTGTTGATCGAGAGCGTTGTTTGTTAGTGTACGCTATCATGACTCAAAAGAAGGTCGATGTGGGCCGCATTATTCGATATAGCATACGCAACATCAGTCGATTCAACACTACCGCTGGTGTCGCCCATGGTACCTTCCTTTCGACTTTATGTAGCACTTATGAGGTACCAACCTTTTCCAGCGATCTAGTCCGGAGGCCAATGGGGGCCATCAATCAGACCTTGTTTACGGCCTTCCCTCCAGCCTGTCTTACGCAGCCTGACTCTACTCAGCCAAATAAGCGCAGCCGGGCTGATGAAACAGGGGGCCCTGATCACGCTGAGGAGGAGGAAGTAGAAGAAGCGGGTCCCAGCAACCCACATGAAAATTTGGCAATTGGAGGACCGATGGATGAGCACACGCAGCGTACGCATGCTCGATTGGATTACATTATTCAACAAAATCAGTATTTAATCCAATCGCAGCAGGCGCAAAATCAGCACTATAATGACTTTATGGTGCAACAAAATGAATATGGGCGGGCTCACATTGAGGAGTTGAATACCTTGGTCATGAGGTGGACTATGAGTTCAGCCGATGAGAATTATTTCACTCCACCGCCACAGTACACTCCATATCAGTGGCCACCTCCACCACCTCCACCGCCATACTGATGTGGCGTCAGGTAAGTTCTCTTCCCTTGTTCTTTTTCTTTATCACATTGGGGACAATGTGCGTCTTAAGTTTGGGGGGGAGCTTATTTTGTTTTCTGCGTTGTTTAGTTTAGTTTAGTTTTCTGTAGTGTAAAAGTTAAACCATCATTCTTGTCTGTACTTGCTTTGTCTTTGCTCGTGAAAAGGAAATTGAATTCAACTGTGTGCTTGGTTCAATTGTTTTAGAGTTGAATTTAAAAAGTTCTGTGGGAAATTTTTAATATGTTTTGAAAAGATAACATTTTGGATTGTATTATATGTGTTTGACTAGGGTTGGTGGAATGACAATTTGAATCTAATAGAACTTGCATTATTTGGCTTTTGAGGCGAAATTCTTGATGACATGTGTTTAGAAAAGTGATTTAGGCAATTTTTTTGTTGGATCGATTGTGCCTTTCAAGCCGACCTTGAGTTAATTATCCTTAGTTACCCTTTTGAGCCTTGAATTTGGTTTTTGTTCTTGATCATACTATTTGAGCCTAAATTTCTTAACTTCTTTATTTTTGTTTTCCTTTCCTTTTGTTATCATAAGCATATAATCTGTGGGAAAGAAGAAGGAAAAATAGTAAGAGGTTGTTATGATTGGAATACAGTATGATTGTACAAAAAGAAGAGAGAGAGAAGTCTTTGAGAAAAAAAAAAGAAAAAAGAATAATATCACTTTGTCACACTCCTTGATCATATTTATATATAGAAAATAATAAGTTTGGGGGAGTGTGATTTGAAAAAAAAAAAAAAAAAAAAGTGATAAGTCTAGAAAAAGAAAAGAAGAAAATAATGAAAAGTGTTGTCATCTCTCTCTCTAATTGTATAAAAGGGTGATTTTGGGTGTGGTAAAGAAAAATTTTGGTTGGTTTTAAGGTTTTATGCTTATGGTAATGATTGAGCTTAAATGAGAATTTCATCTACCCTTACCTAAGCCTAACACTATAACCTGTGAAAGTCCTGTTGATTTCAAAACATGTGTTGTTGACATTAGTGGAGAAGGTCGATTAATGCAAGCATATTGTAGATTTGGTTTGTGGAATTGTCTGGAATGAGTTGAGCATATATGATAGAATGCAAGTATTGTAGTCATTTTCATGATATATTATTGATTTCCCTAATTGAACTGTATAAGTTGGACTTTAAGGCAATTGAGCTGAAATTCTGGTTATAAATATTGCAATTGAGATTTCATGAGTGTTGGCAAAGCAGTGTAGATGGTAATGATGGTTTAACTTGTTCGTTTTTGTGTTTGTTTCTTTTTGTTAGTTTAACTTGGTCTTTACTCGAGGGCGAGTAAAGGTTAAGTTTGGGGGAGTTTGATGAGTCTAGTTTTTATGATGTCTTGGTGATGTTTTTAGTAGTCTTTTATTTTGTTTTTCCTTGTTTTAGCGCGGGTTTACGCTTTGTTTGGTTGTTTTTGTGAATATCAGGAAGAATTGAGCATGTGGAAGGAAATGCCAAAGAAAGGGAAGAAATAATCGAGTTTTTCATCATATTTTGATCAAGAATGGTTCTCAATACCATTTGGAAGTGTTGGTGAAATTTTGGGATGAAAACTTGAAGAATTGAAGAATTCCTTAAGAGCCACGGCTTGATCAAAGTAGGGCCGCGGCTAGGGGGAGAAACAGAAGCATGGTTTTTGAGGACATCTTCGGGCCGCGGCATGGCTAGATAGAGCCGCGGCATGGATGGGCATTCTGCCCAGAAGACAATGATGCGGGCCGCGGCATGGTTTCAGAGAGCCGCGGCATTGAAAGGATAGTCTGCCCAGAAATTTTGACACGGGCCGCGGCATAGTGTATGTAGAGCCGCGGCCCGCCTCTCTAAAATCTAAAAAATCCTAGGTTTTAAAGGACGAAAAAGAAGAGAGAAGGACGTACGGACGGAGGGAGGAGTTCTGGTGTTGAAGGCTCAAGCTTAGAGTATTTTTACATGTTTTTCTTTTTGATGTTATCTTTAAATTATGTTGTGATTAGCACTATGACTATGAACTAATTTTCTGTATAGGATGTTCAATTGAATCACTTGAATTTCTATTATGACCTAATGCAATTTTAATTTCCTCTTCTTCAATCTTCTTCAATTCCTTATAACCTGTTCTTATAGATTGATTATTGATTGGCCATCTTTAGTCATATATATATATGTTTTTAAGTCAAAATCTGAGAAGTGAGATTTAATTATGCTGTGGTTATATTGGACATAATTCTAATTTAGAACGAAAGTATCTGAATTAATTGTGTAACTGTTATTAAGTTATGGAATTTAATGCTACCTTTGTGGTTCAATTTACCATAGAAATATAGGAAATTGTCACCTAGGTTGAGTTTATAATTCATAGAATGATTATAGGCTGCTGTCTCAACTTGTTAATTGAATTAGGTAAAAATAAGAAGAATTCATACTTGGCATTAGGGAATAATAGGAAGGATAGTTGATGAGATTGAATATCCTAATTGTTTCTCAGTGATTGAATTAAGAGTTTTTACTATTAGTTATTATGCTATTTAATTGTCGATTATTATTTCTGCACTTTATCGGTTCTTTTGCTGTATTTTACAAAAATCAAGAAGTTTTAATTCATCAAATAGAACAAGAGATTAATTGACTGGTAATTGATAATTCAGTCCTTGAGGACGATACTTGGTTTTACCATTTTATTACAAGTTCGCGACTGTGTGCACTTGCATAGCAAAAATTATCGCAACAAGTTTTTGGCGCCGTTGCCGGGGACTGAAAATTATCAATATCAGTTTAATTAATTTTTATTCTAATTTGATTTTAATTTATTTGCTTCTAATCTGTTTAGTTGCTAAATTTTTCTATCTCAGGTGAATTTTGGTATATGCGTGGCAGAAAAGGAAAAGCCACACTTGTTCCTCTGAATCCCGAGATCGAAAAGTCTTGCAATCAAATCAGAAAGACTAAGAGAGAGACCCAGAATTCTGTGAAGATGGCACAGAATGATGGAGATGGCAGGAATGGTCTAAATCCAGGAGTTGTCCAAGGGGTTCAGGCTCAGACCAACGCTGAGAGGAGTCTGAGAGATTATGTGCTACCCACTCTGACGGGAGTACAAAATAGTATACGCCCACCCGCTGTAGAGGCCAACAACTTCGAAATCAAGCCTGCTATTTTACAAATGGTGCAGTCCTCTGTGCAATTCAATGAGTTGCCCTCTGAAGATCCTCACACCCATTTGTCCAACTTCCTGGAATTGTGTGGAACCTTCAAATATAATGGGGTGAGTGATGACACAATCAAGCTTAGGCTCTTCCCATTTTCTCTAAGGGACAAAGCTAAAAGTTGGCTGAATTCTCTGCAGCCAAACTCCATTGTCACTTGGCAAGATCTGGCTCAGAAATTTTTATCCAAATTTTTCCCTCCGTCAAAGGCTGCTAAATTGAGGGGAGAGATAAATAACTTTTGCCAGAATGACGGAGAGTCACTGTATGAAGCTTGGGAACGGTTTAAGGAACTCCTGAGAAGATGTCCTCATCATGGCATAGAACAGTGGATGCTAGTACAGAATTTCTACAATGGTTTATGTTCGACAACCAGAACCATTATTGATGCTGCAGCGGGTGGCACTTTTATGAGCAAGAGCGCAGCTGGTGCTTATGAACTGCTGGAGGACATGGCTACAAACAACCATCAGTGGTCTGAGGAAAGATCATCAGGAGTCAGAAAGGTAGCTGGGGTGCATGAGCTAGATGCAATCACTGCCTTAACAGCGCAAGTAACCTCTTTGACCAAGCAGTTGCAACAGAGTAGTGTGTCTGCTAATGCGGTTCAGATGGCAGTGAGATGTGAAATGTGTGGTGGTGCTCATTCTGTCGATCAGTGCCCTATCTGTATGAATAACACCCCCATGGATCATGCTCAAGTTCAGGCGGTGGGAAATTTTCAGAGGCCACTCAATAATCCATTCTCCAACAACTACAATCCTGGGTGGCGAAATCATCCCAATTTTTCGTGGAAGAATAATCAAGGCCAACAACCTCAGTTTCAGGGTCAATTTCAGAATAACATGCCTCAGCCACCTATGAATCAAGCTTCGTCATCAATGCAGCCTAGGCCTCAACAATCAATGCCTCCACCTGAGAGACCTAATGAACTGCAAGCTGCCCTGTTGACTCTTACTAACACTCAGACTCAATTTATGACTGAGACAAGATCCTCCATTCGAAACCTTGAGACACAGGTTGGGCAGTTGGCAAATATGCTCAATAACAGACCCCAGGGAAACTTGCCAAGTAATACTGAAGTCAACCCCAAGGAGCAAGTTCAAGCAATCACTTTGCGGAGTGGGAAGCAAACAGAGCAGCCTAGACCTCCACAGGCAGTGGTTCAGAAAAAAGAGATGGGTGCACAGTCTGATTCAGAAAGGGTTACTGAAGACCATCAGAAGTCAGAACAGAGTCCCCCAGTTGTCATTGAGCAGCCAGTTAGAGTTCCATACCCTCAGAGGCTTAGAAAGACTACCCTTGATAAACAGTTTTCTAAGTTTCTTGAGGTGTTTAAAAAGCTGCACATAAACATTCCTTTTGCGGAGGCCTTGGAGCAGATGCCCAGTTATGTTAAGTTTATGAAGGAGATTCTGTCAAAGAAAAGGAGAATGGAGGACTATGAGACTGTAGCACTCACTGAAGAGTGCAGCGCTATTTTACAAAGGAAGTTACCCCAAAAGCTGAGAGATCCGGGGAGTTTCACCATACCTTGCACCATTGGCAAGTTTGAATGCAAGCACGCCTTATGTGATCTGGGGGAAAGTATCAATTTGATGCCCTTATCTGTGTTTAAAAGACTTGGTTTGGGGGAGGCAAAACCAACAACTGTCACTTTACAGCTCGCAGACCGATCGTTAACACATCCACGAGGTATTATTGAGGATGTTCTTGTGAAAGTGGATAAGTTCATATTTCCCGCTGACTTTATTGTTCCGGACATGGAGGAGGACACAGATGTTCCTATTATTCTTGGTAGACCATTTTTAGCCACAGGCCAAGCTCTTATTGATGTTCAAAAAGGAGAGCTTAAGCTGAGAGTTCAAGGAGATGAGGTGGTCTTTAATGTCTTCAAGTCTATGAATTATCCGGTGGCTAGTGACAGTTGCTTTAGTGTGGATATGATAGAAAAGGCAGTCTCCAAGAGAAGGATGAGCAGTGATGCCTTAGAGGCAGTATTATTGGGTGATGAGGGCGATGATGATGAGGATGCTGAGATCAGAGAATGTGTAAACTGGATCAACTCTTTCTTACCATATTGGAAAAAGTTCCAAGAATTAGCGGATGCGACTGATAAACCGCTAACCTCCATTTAGCAGCCACCACCGTTGGAATTAAAGGTCCTCCCAGATCACTTGCAATATGCTTATTTGGGAGAGAATGAAACTTTACTGGTCATTGTGTCAGCTGACTTGTCAAAGGTAGAATTGGAGAAACTGTTGAGGGTTCTAAGGGAGCATAAATTGGCCATTGGGTGGACATTGGCAGATATTAGAGGAATAAGCCCAGCGACAGTGATGCATAAAATTTTATTGGAGGAGAATAGCAAGCCATCCATAGAGGCCCAGAGAAGACTCAATCCAGCCATGAAGGATGTAGTATTGGATCAGATTCTTAAATGGTTGGATGTTGGGGTGATCTACCCAATTTCTGATAGTGCATGGGTGAGCCCTGTGCAAGTGGTACCTAAGAAGGGTGGAATGACTGTGGTGAAAAATGAGAACAATGAACTCATTCCAACAAGGACTGTAACGGGGTGGCGGATTTGTATAGACTACCGCAAGCTCAATAAGGCAACAAGGAAGGATCATTTTCCTTTGCCTTTTCTTGATCAGATGCTTGACAGATTGGCAGGCCACAGCTACTACTGTTTCTTGGATGGGTATTCTGGGTATCATCAGATCGCTATTGCACCAGAGGATCAAGAGAAAACAACCTTCACATGTCCTTATGGCACATTTGCTTTCAGGAGAATGCCATTTGGACTATGCAATGCCTCTGCAACATTTCAACGGTGCATGATGGCCATATTTTCAGACATGGTAGACCGGTGTATTGAGATTTTCATGGATGACTTCTCTGTTTTTGGCTCATCATTCGACCTCTGTTTGGGTAATTTAAAGAACGTGCTGCGTCGTTGTGAGATGGCTAATCTGGTGTTGAATTGGGAGAAATGCCATTTTATGGTGAAAGAGGGGATTGTCCTTGGCCATAAAATTTCAAGTGAGGGAATTGAGGTAGATAGAGCGAAAATTTCTACCATTGAAAGGCTGCCTCCACCAGTTTCAGTCAAAGGAGTTAGAAGTTTTCTTGGTCACGCTGGGTTCTATCGAAGATTCATCAAAGATTTCTCAAAGGTGTCAAAGCCTCTCTCGAATCTTCTTATGAATGGAGTTGTCTTTGATTTTAATGACGAATGTTTGAGGGCGTTCAATTTCTTGAAAGAAAAGCTTATTTCTGCTCCAATTGTGATAGCTCCGAGATGGGAATTGCCTTTTGAGTTGATGTGTGATGCCAGTGATTACGCAGTGGGGGCAGTTCTGGGACAGCGGATTGATAAGGTATTCAGGTCTATTTACTATGCTAGTCGGACTCTAAATGATGCTCAGCTTAATTATGCCACTACAGAAAAAGAGTTGCTAGCTATTGTGTTTGCTTGCGATAAATTCAGACCATATCTGATTGGTAACAAGGTGATTGTCTACACTGATCACTCTGCCATTAAATACTTGATGTCAAAGAAAGATGCCAAGCCCCGCTTGATTAGATGGATTCTGTTGCTTCAAGAATTTGACATGGAGATTCGTGACAAGAAGGGCAGCGAGAATGTGGTAGCTGATCATCTCTCTAGACTTGAGGTGGAGGAGACTGAAAATAAGAAAGCAGTGCAAATCAATGATCATTTTCCTGATGAGCAGTTGTTTGGGGTAAGTGAGACTTTAGCTGTCCCGTGGTTTGCAGACATAGTGAACTTTTTGGTTGCAAAAATTGTGCCTTCTGAAATGTCAAAGCAGCAATTAAAGAAATTCTTTTCTGAGGTGAAACACTACTATTGGGAGGAACCTATTCTCTATAGGCACTGTGTTGATCAGATTATCAGAAGGTGCGTTCCTGAAGAAGAGACGCAGTCCATTCTTAATCACTGTCATACTCAACAATGCGGAGGGCATTTTGGAGCATCAAGAACGGCGGCTAAGGTATTACAAAGCGGTTTCTATTGGCCTTCATTATTCAAGGATGCCAATGTGTTTGTCAAGGCCTGTGATAGATGTCAGAGAACTGGCAATATCTCGAGGAGAAACGAAATGCCTCTACAAGGGATTCTTGAGGTGGAAATGTTTGACGTATGGGGCATCGATTTCATGGGGCCTTTTCCACCGTCTTACAACAATGAATATATTCTATTGGCAGTGGATTATGTATCCAAATGGGTGGAGGCTGCAGCAACTAGAGCCAATGATGGTAAAACTGTGCTTAATTTTCTGCATAAACATATTTTTACTAGATTTGGCACTCCCCGAGCTCTGATTAGCGATGAAGGGAAACACTTTGTGAATAAGCAATTGGATGCACTGCTGGCTCGTTATGGAGTTTATCACCGAAAAGCTTTGCCTTATCATCCTCAATCAAATGGGCAAGCTGAAGTTTCGAACAGAGAAATCAAGAGCATCCTTGAGAAGACTGTTGACAGTTCGCGGAAAAATTGGTCGAAAAAGTTAGATGATGCGATTTGGGCATACAGAACTGCATTCAAAACACCAATAGGCATGTCTCCTTATAGGTTGGTGTTTGGTAAAGCGTGTCATCTACCAGTTGAATTGGAGCATAGGGCATTTTGGGCTATGAAAAAGTTAAATTATGATTGGAGTGCCGCTAGTGAAAGAAGACTGTTGCAACTGAATGAACTTGACGAGTTCAGAAATGAGGCTTATGAGAATGCTAAGATTTATAAAGAAAGAACAAAGGCTTGGCATGACAAGAACTTAATCAGAAGGGAGTTCCAACCAGGGCAGCAGGTACTTCTGTTCAATTCAAGACTTCGACTGTTTCCTGACAAATTGAAGTCAAGATGGTCAGGACCATTCACTGTAGTTCAAGTTTTTCCTTATGGTTCTGTAGAAGTTCGGGGCAACTCAGGTGATTCATTTAAAGTCAATGGTCAGAGATTGAAGCCCTACTTGGGTGGTAGTTTTGATCAAGCGAAGTCTATCCTCCTTCTGAAGCCTCTCTGAAGAGGGTTCCGCGTCCGGCTAAATGACGTTAACGACAGCGCTTGTAGGAGGCACCCTATATTTTACATATTATTTTTTTTTACTTTTGTATTTGTAAACAATGGATATTTGGTTTATTTTTAGACTTTTAGAATCGTGAAAAACGTGAAAAAAAAAAAAAAAATTAAAATAAAAAAAAAAAAAAAATTAAAAATTCCTTAAGGGCCGCGGCATAGCCCTATGATGCCGTGGCATTGGGGGGTTCCAGAGGCTCACGGATTTGGCATAAATGAGGGGGGCCGCGGCATTGATCCCAAGTTTTCCCAGAATCACAAGGCGGGTCGCGGCATATGTCTAAGAGGGCCGCGGCATTCCAATGTGGAAATTTGATGCGGGCCGCGGCATAGTCAAGGTAATGCCGCGGCCCTAGTCCGAAAATTGGGATAAAAAGCCATAAATCAGCCATTATCCCATTCATTCACTCTCACAATCTTACTCACACTCAAAACTTCTTTTCTCTCTAATTTTGTTTGAGACTTCCATCAGTCAAGGAGACCACAAGAAGGATTTTTGTGCCATTCAAGTAAGTGTATCTTCTCTAATCTAATACTTTTGATTAGAGATTAGATTGCATTGTGGTGTTGTGGATTGTTCTTTGTTGTTCTTGTGAGAAGATTAAGGGTTTTGCCAATTTTTGATTGTGGGAATTATTGTTAAAGGCTATTGATTGTGGGCATTATTGTTTGAGGCTATTGATTGTGGGAATTAGTGTTTGGGGTGTTGATTGTGGTAATTAGTAAGTTTGGGGGGAGTGACACCAAAAAGGAAAGAATACTCAAGTTCTTGAGAGCATATTTGGGGGTTTAGTTGGTTCTTTTTGAAAGATATTATGGGTCCTAAGCGAAATCCCCCTAGAGGTACCTCCTCCAAGAAAGCATCCTCATCACGCACTCAACCACCACCAACACCACCTGCCCCAGCTGAGTATGACACGAATATTTTTGTGAGTAAGGATGCTGCCGAGTTGTTTAAAAAGATTTATAAAAGATCGGTGGTAAGGGAAAGGGGGTTTGACTTTGATGAGGCCCCTGCTGTACAACACCCTGGTTATGAACTTATAAAAGCTGAAATAGTGCGTCGAAGATGGAATTTGTTTTGTGACTCGAACCATGTGGATTCAGCCAACTGCTCTATTATATATGAATTTTTCGCCAATTTCTCCTATCAAGATGCAGAGCAGAATAATTTTGTCAAAGGCAAATTGGTGCCTACATCAGCCTATGCATTCAACCAATTACTGGGTCTTCCCTCTTTTTCTGCACAAGAGGATGAATACTGGCAGTTAGCCCATTTCGAGGAGCCAGACTATGATGCGGTGGCTGCAGTCTTGAGTATGGAAGGGGCACGTTTCAGTTATCATATTGGGAGGCCCAAAGAGTTGTTCAGGTGGCAGCTAAACCCAGTGGCGAAGGCGTGGTTTTATTTTGTGTGTGCACGTTTACTGCCGACGTCTCACCTGTCTTCTGTTGATCGAGAGCGTTGTTTGTTAGTGTACGCTATCATGACTCAAAAGAAGGTCGATGTGGGCCGCATTATTCGATATAGCATACGCAACATCAGTCGATTCAACACTACCGCTGGTGTCGCCCATGGTACCTTCCTTTCGACTTTATGTAGCACTTATGAGGTACCAACCTTTTCCAGCGATCTAGTCCGGAGGCCAATGGGGGCCATCAATCAGACCTTGTTTACGGCCTTCCCTCCAGCCTGTCTTACGCAGCCTGACTCTACTCAGCCAAATAAGCGCAGCCGGGCTGATGAAACAGGGGGCCCTGATCACGCTGAGGAGGAGGAAGTAGAAGAAGCGGGTCCCAGCAACCCACATGAAAATTTGGCAATTGGAGGACCGATGGATGAGCACACGCAGCGTACGCATGCTCGATTGGATTACATTATTCAACAAAATCAGTATTTAATCCAATCGCAGCAGGCGCAAAATCAGCACTATAATGACTTTATGGTGCAACAAAATGAATATGGGCGGGCTCACATTGAGGAGTTGAATACCTTGGTCATGAGGTGGACTATGAGTTCAGCCGATGAGAATTATTTCACTCCACCGCCACAGTACACTCCATATCAGTGGCCACCTCCACCACCTCCACCGCCATACTGATGTGGCGTCAGGTAAGTTCTCTTCCCTTGTTCTTTTTCTTTATCACATTGGGGACAATGTGCGTCTTAAGTTTGGGGGGGAGCTTATTTTGTTTTCTGCGTTGTTTAGTTTAGTTTAGTTTTCTGTAGTGTAAAAGTTAAACCATCATTCTTGTCTGTACTTGCTTTGTCTTTGCTCGTGAAAAGGAAATTGAATTCAACTGTGTGCTTGGTTCAATTGTTTTAGAGTTGAATTTAAAAAGTTCTGTGGGAAATTTTTAATATGTTTTGAAAAGATAACATTTTGGATTGTATTATATGTGTTTGACTAGGGTTGGTGGAATGACAATTTGAATCTAATAGAACTTGCATTATTTGGCTTTTGAGGCGAAATTCTTGATGACATGTGTTTAGAAAAGTGATTTAGGCAATTTTTTTGTTGGATCGATTGTGCCTTTCAAGCCGACCTTGAGTTAATTATCCTTAGTTACCCTTTTGAGCCTTGAATTTGGTTTTTGTTCTTGATCATACTATTTGAGCCTAAATTTCTTAACTTCTTTATTTTTGTTTTCCTTTCCTTTTGTTATCATAAGCATATAATCTGTGGGAAAGAAGAAGGAAAAATAGTAAGAGGTTGTTATGATTGGAATACAGTATGATTGTACAAAAAGAAGAGAGAGAGAAGTCTTTGAGAAAAAAAAAAGAAAAAAGAATAATATCACTTTGTCACACTCCTTGATCATATTTATATATAGAAAATAATAAGTTTGGGGGAGTGTGATTTGAAAAAAAAAAAAAAAAAAAAGTGATAAGTCTAGAAAAAGAAAAGAAGAAAATAATGAAAAGTGTTGTCATCTCTCTCTCTAATTGTATAAAAGGGTGATTTTGGGTGTGGTAAAGAAAAATTTTGGTTGGTTTTAAGGTTTTATGCTTATGGTAATGATTGAGCTTAAATGAGAATTTCATCTACCCTTACCTAAGCCTAACACTATAACCTGTGAAAGTCCTGTTGATTTCAAAACATGTGTTGTTGACATTAGTGGAGAAGGTCGATTAATGCAAGCATATTGTAGATTTGGTTTGTGGAATTGTCTGGAATGAGTTGAGCATATATGATAGAATGCAAGTATTGTAGTCATTTTCATGATATATTATTGATTTCCCTAATTGAACTGTATAAGTTGGACTTTAAGGCAATTGAGCTGAAATTCTGGTTATAAATATTGCAATTGAGATTTCATGAGTGTTGGCAAAGCAGTGTAGATGGTAATGATGGTTTAACTTGTTCGTTTTTGTGTTTGTTTCTTTTTGTTAGTTTAACTTGGTCTTTACTCGAGGGCGAGTAAAGGTTAAGTTTGGGGGAGTTTGATGAGTCTAGTTTTTATGATGTCTTGGTGATGTTTTTAGTAGTCTTTTATTTTGTTTTTCCTTGTTTTAGCGCGGGTTTACGCTTTGTTTGGTTGTTTTTGTGAATATCAGGAAGAATTGAGCATGTGGAAGGAAATGCCAAAGAAAGGGAAGAAATAATCGAGTTTTTCATCATATTTTGATCAAGAATGGTTCTCAATACCATTTGGAAGTGTTGGTGAAATTTTGGGATGAAAACTTGAAGAATTGAAGAATTCCTTAAGAGCCACGGCTTGATCAAAGTAGGGCCGCGGCTAGGGGGAGAAACAGAAGCATGGTTTTTGAGGACATCTTCGGGCCGCGGCATGGCTAGATAGAGCCGCGGCATGGATGGGCATTCTGCCCAGAAGACAATGATGCGGGCCGCGGCATGGTTTCAGAGAGCCGCGGCATTGAAAGGATAGTCTGCCCAGAAATTTTGACACGGGCCGCGGCATAGTGTATGTAGAGCCGCGGCCCGCCTCTCTAAAATCTAAAAAATCCTAGGTTTTAAAGGACGAAAAAGAAGAGAGAAGGACGTACGGACGGAGGGAGGAGTTCTGGTGTTGAAGGCTCAAGCTTAGAGTATTTTTACATGTTTTTCTTTTTGATGTTATCTTTAAATTATGTTGTGATTAGCACTATGACTATGAACTAATTTTCTGTTTAGGATGTTCAATTGAATCACTTGAATTTCTATTATGACCTAATGCAATTTTAATTTCCTCTTCTTCAATCTTCTTCAATTCCTTATAACCTGTTCTTATAGATTGATTATTGATTGGCCATCTTTAGTCATATATATATATGTTTTTAAGTCAAAATCTGAGAAGTGAGATTTAATTATGCTGTGGTTATATTGGACATAATTCTAATTTAGAACGAAAGTATCTGAATTAATTGTGTAACTGTTATTAAGTTGTGGAATTTAATGCTACCTTTGTGGTTCAATTTACCATAGAAATATAGGAAATTGTCACCTAGGTTGAGTTTATAATTCATAGAATGATTATAGGCTGCTGTCTCAACTTGTTAATTGAATTAGGTAAAAATAAGAAGAATTCATACTTGGCATTAGGGAATAATAGGAAGGATAGTTGATGAGATTGAATATCCTAATTGTTTCTCAGTGATTGAATTAAGAGTTTTTACTATTAGTTATTATGCTATTTAATTGTCGATTATTATTTCTGCACTTTATCGGTTCTTTTGCTGTATTTTACAAAAATCAAGAAGTTTTAATTCATCAAATAGAACAAGAGATTAATTGACTGGTAATTGATAATTCAGTCCTTGAGGACGATACTTGGTTTTACCATTTTATTACAAGTTCGCGACTGTGTGCACTTGCATAGCAAAAATTATCGCAACAGCAACCAATCATTTTTACCGAGGAGGACGTTGGTCATGTCCAGTTCCCCCATAACGATCCTCTAGTCATAACCGCCCAGCTCACCAACCGGAGAGTTAGGAGGATACTGGTCGATAATGGGAGTTCGGTGAACCTGCTATTCCGGTCTACGCTGGAGAAAATGGGATTGTCTGTCACCGGCTGAAGGCCACCTCCATGATGCTGTATGGATTTTCTGGAGAAGGTTCGACAGCGATAGGAACAATCGAGCTAGTAATAACCTTGGGAGAGGGGCCCCAAACTGTCTCTAAGCTCCTCGAGTTCGTGGTTATCGATTTTCCCACCGCCTACAATGTTATTCTGGGCCAGCCTACGTTGATGGCATTTGAGGCCATAACTTTTATCCGCCATCTCGCAGTCAAGTTCCCCTCCTCTACGGGGACATGTACGGTCTAAGGTGATCAACTTGCTGCTAGGGAATGCTATAGCATTTCCATGAAGGGAAAATCACGACCCGGGCAGCAGACGATGACCATTCAAAGCGAGCATGAGGAATCTCAGGAAGTAGGACCTATTCTTGAGATAAAAAAACCTCAAGAAGCCAATGGGGAAGGTATCACCTTGAATGATGATATCGACCCCAGGATAGGCGAAGATAAATCCGAGCTCCAGGCCATCGAAGAACTCGAAGAGGTGAACATCGATCTGAAAGACCCCTCGAAGGTGGTGAAGCTCGGGAAAAACCTGTGTAATGAGAGGAAGGTGGAGCTGCTGAGATTTCTACAAGAGAATCTAGATGTGTTCGCCTGGTCTCATGAAGACATAATAGGGATCAGCCCAAGCGTCACCATGCACACCCTCAACTTAGACAAAAACGTGCCTGCGAAGTCCCAGAAACAATGGCGCCTGGGCACGACCTGAGCTGAGGCCTTAGAAGAGGAAATAGCTCGGCTCTTAAGGTGCGGTTTTATTCGCGAGGCAAAATACCCGATCTGGGTCGTCAATCTTGTTTTGGTCCCGAAGCCCAACGGGAAGTGGCAGACATGCATCGACTTTTCCGATATGAATAAAGCCTGCCCCAAAGACTGCTTCCCCTTGCCGAGAATTGACCAATTGGTAAATGCCACCGCGGGGCACGAGCTCATGTCCTTTATGGATGCATACTTAGGCTATAACCAGATCACCATGAATCCTATGGACCAGGAACACACTAGCTTCATGAACCCAACTAACGTTTATTGTTACAAGGTCATGCCGTTCGGGTTGAAGAATGCAGGAGCTACATATCAGAGATTGGTCAACAGGATGTTTGCTAATCAGATCGGGAAAAACATGGAAGTGTACGTTGACAACATGTTGGTCAAGTCGAAAACTGCCGATAACCATGCCCCCGACCTGAAGGAGTGCTTTAAGATTCTAAGACAGTACGACATGAGGCTGAATCCCCAAAAGTGTACCTTCAGGGTAGCGTCAGGAAAATTTCTGGGTTTCATAGTCAACACCAGAGGAATAGAGGCGAACCCCGATAAAATCAGGTCCCTACTCGAGATGCCATCACCCCAGTCGCGAAAAGACATCCAAAGTCTAATAGGAAGGGTGGCATCCCTTAATCGGTTCATTTCCAAATCAATCGACAAGTGTTTGCCATTCTATAACCTGCTCTAGGGAAATAAAAAATTTGAGTGGACCGATGAGTGTGAGCGTGCTTTCCTCGACCTAATAGCACATTTAGCTGAGCCACCCGTGTTATCTAAGCCAACAGCAGGAGAGCCTCTTTTTCTTTACCTAGCTGTAACGGAAGACGCAGCCAGCATCGTGCTGGTTCGTGAGGAAGACCGGTCTCAGAAGCCGGTCTACTACATTAGCAAGAGGCTTCTCGAAGCCGAGTCTAGATATCCGATGATGGAAAAAATGGCGTTCTGCCTTATCACAACCTCCAGAAAGCTCAGGTCGTATTTCCAGTCCCATTCAATCCACGTCATAACCGATCAACCTTTAAGGAAGGTTTTGCAGAAACCTGAGGCATCGGGGCGTCTTTTGAAGTGGGCTATTGGGCTCAGCCCATTCGAGATACTGTACGTGCCGTGAACTGCGATCAAAAGCCAAGCTCTGGCTGATTTTGTAGCAGAATGCACGGGATTCCAAGAGGAACCAGTGGAAGAACCAGTACAAGCCTCGTGGAAAGTCTTTGTGGACGGTTCGTCTAACGAGAACGGATCCGGAGCTGGAGTCATTTTGATATCTTCGGAGGGACATCGTTTCCACTCCGTGTTGCGGTTCAGATTCAAAGCATCCAACAACGAGGCCGAGTACGAAGCTTTATTGGCTGGGCTAAGGGTGGCACAGGAGCTGAAGACCAGCTCCGTCTAGTGCTATAGCGATTCCCAGCTCGTGGTAAATCGGGTATCAGGAGAATACCAAGCGCAGGGAACCAAGATGGCGGCCTACCTGGGCAAGGTAAAAAAGGAGTTGTCCGCATTTGAGCACAACCTAGTTGAGCAGATACCTCAGGAGCAGAATGCCAATGCTGACACCTTAGCAAAGCTCGCCACGTCCGGAGAGGCCGAAACCTTGGGCCTGGTACCGGTGGAATTCTTGGAAAGGCCAAGCATAGAGGAAACTGGGAGGGAGGTCGAGATGATCGACATCAGGCTAACCTGGATGACTCCCATAGTCGAGTACCTCACAGCAGGAAAGTTACCTGAGGAGCGAAACGACGCGAGGAGGATACTTTACCAAGCTCCGAGGTATACAATGGTAGACGGGACGTTGTACCAGCGTGGTCTTTCTTTACCTCTTCTACGGTGTGTTCTGCCAGGCGAAGCAAAAACTATTCTGCAGGAGATGCATGAGGGATTTTGTAGAGATCACGCTGGGGGGCAAAACCTGGCCTTGAAGATATTAAGGCAAGGATATTATTGGCCCACTCTATCGAAGGACTCGATTTCTTATGTCCAAAAGTGCGACAAGTGCCAGCGGTTCGCCACGATCGCCCGAGCCCCTCCAGTCGAGCTGAAGATGATCTCGTCCCCGTGGCTGTTCGCGGTCTAGGGAATTGATTTAGTTGGTCCCCTGCCCACGGGAAAAGGAGGAGTTCGCTATGCGGTGGTGGCTATTGACTACTTCACGAAATGGGCAGAAGTGGACCCTCTAGCGACGATTACATCAAAGAGGGTCCTCAAATTTGTGGTTAAGAATATTGTCTGCGGATTCGGGTTGCCAAAGAAGATCGTGTCGGATAACGGAACCCAGTTCGATAGCGACCTCTTCACCGAATTCTATAAGAGGCATGGCATAATTAAAAGTTTTTCCTCTGTGGCCTACCCCCATGCTAATGGACAGGTCGAGGCTGTGAACAAGACACTAAAAGCGAACCTTAAGAAGAGGTTGGATGAAGCCAAGGGAGTTTGTCCTGAATAGCTCCCCCAGGTGTTGTGGGCGTACCAGACCTCACACCAAACTTCAATGGGTCACACTCCTTTCTCCCTGACTTTTGGGAGCGAGGTTGTCCTTCCTGTCGAAGCAAAGATAGCCTCGCATAGAGTCCGGGCATTTGACCGAGACCAGAACGAAAAATTGCTCAGCGCGTCCCTCGACCTAATTGATGAAAAAGTAGAAGCTTCGCAGCTGAAGCTCGCGCATTATCAACAAAAGATCACTCGTTATTTCAACTCAAAGGTCAAGAGACGCATCTTTAACTTAGGCAACCTGGTGCTCCGAAGAGTCTTCTTAGCCAGTAAGGATCCCAAGGATGGAGTCTTGGGACTAAGCTGGGAAGGAACCTATCAGATAATAGAGGTTGTGAAGGAAGGGACCTTTAAACTAGCTCGGCCTAATGGAGAAGCAGTCCCATAGACATGGAACGTTATACACCTAAAGAAATATTATCAATAGTCGTACTTTTGTAAGGCTTAATTATGAAAGCCACCTTGTTTTATTAAAAAATTAGAAGTACTTTTCTATATTGTTGTATCTTTCTGTATGCGGGTAGATTTAGAAGAGCGTGTTCCAAGTAACCAAGAAAGATCCCTTTCTGTTTACTTGGGGGGCATATACCCTGGATACAACCAGGTCCCGAAACTTAGAAGTTAGTTAAATTGACTAACCATTGTTTTTCCTAAAGAGCACGAGGTGTCAATAAAACTAACACGAACTAAGTTTTTAAATAAATGTCCTGGATGCAACCAGGTCCTGAAACTTAGAAGTTAGTTAAATTGACTAACCAGTGTTTTTCCTAAAGAGCACGAGGTGTCGATAAAACTATCGCGAACTAAGTTTTTAAATAAATGTCCTGGGTACAACCAGGTCCCGAAACTTAGAAGTTAGTTAAATTGACTAACTAGTGTTTTTTCTAAAGAGCATGAGGTGTCGATAAAACTAACACGAACTAAGTTTTTAAATAAATGTCCTGGATGCAACCAGGTCCCGAAACTTAAAAGTTAGTTAAATTGATTAATTCAGTGCTTTTCCTAAAGAACACGGGGTGTCGATAAAACTAGCGCGAACTAAGTTTTTAAATAAATGTCCTGGAAACAACCAGGTCTCAAAGCTTAGAAGTTAGTTAAATTGATTAATTCAGTATTTTTCCTAAAGAACACGCGGTGTCGATAAAACTAAGCTTTTTAAAAAATTAATGTCCTGGACATAACCAGGTCCTAAAACTTAGAAGTTGGTTATAATTGACTGGCAATGCTTTGTAGTTTCGAAGAAAAAGTCAATAAACTAATGCGAACTAGGTTTTTATCTTCACATCATATTAAAGAAAAATAAGTGATGAAATTCAGGGTAACTGAAATCATTTGTCTCGAGGAGGAAAAACCTCGTGATAAATTATTACAGATAAATAAAAAAAAGAAAAATACAAAAAATACTAGCCCCCCCCCCCCCCCCCCAATGAGGTCACCCCCTCGGTCTCTTGCTCGCCAGCAGTGGAAGTCTCCCCAGTCTCAGAAGGCAGTTGTAACGAACCAAAATCACTAATAAGGCTTAAGGGCCTTGATTAGTGTGCCAGGAGGGCAGGTTGGGATTTATGTGTGATTTTATGAGTTAAATGCATGGTTATGATTTAAAGCATGTTATATGACTATTTGTTTATCTGAGATGCATGACTATGTATATTAGTATGCATGTAGGCCCGGATCGTGTTAGAAGGGCATAATTGTAATTTTGGCCATGTTGGGCATAACTGTATTGATATGTGATAATTGTATTCTGTGAATTGTACCACGTGAGTGTGGTGTTATTATTGTGATGCACGTGCCGAGACGGTCCTAGAGAGCAAATTAACTTAAAAGTCACAACGGGATTTCTATACCCGGCTCGAGAGGAGCCTAGGGGTAATTCGGGGATTTTGTAACTTAGCTCTTGAGAGATTTTGGTGACTGGTAATTTGGTAACTTGTGTAACTGATTAGTAACCATAGAGAGTAACAGGTTTTGATGGTAAAATGGTAGAATTGTAATGGATAGAAAATGACAAGTAAGCCCTTGAGGTTTAGTTAGGAAAGGATAGGCAAGGAGGGGTAAGATGGTCATTTGGCAAGGGGTTTAGACAAATTACAGCTGGGTTATATGGGGTGAACGGTTTGGCACTTATCCATTTTGGGGGTTTTGTTTAAAAATTAAGAAAAGGAAAGCTTGAAGGAGACCTAGGGCAAGAAGAAGAAGAAGGAGAAGAAGAGGAGTGAAGGAGCTGAAATTTGAGACTTAGGAGATGAATCAAGGATGCATAGGTTGGATTCTTCATTCAAGGTAAGGATTCTAAGTAAATTTAAGGCTTGTTTCTGTTATGGTTTGAAGAATTTAAGCATGGTTTAAGTTTGGTTTTGGGTTTTATATTTTCTGAAGTTGAAAATCAAAGATGTGGATTTTGGGGATTTGATTGTGTGTTTGGGTTTCTTTGATTGTGTTTCTGAGTTGTTAAATGGTCTATGTGGGGTTTTGAATTGATTTTGGGGCTTAGGTGTGAGTTTGGGGATGATTTGGGAGTGTTTTGGATGATGAAATGCAGAGGAAAAACCCAGTTTTTCTGGGTTCGCGAAGGAGCGCTGCGGCCCTGTTCTTGGGCGCCGCGGCGCGAGGCTGTTTTCAGTTAGGGGAGTTTTCTGACTTCGCTGGGCGCCGCGGCCCTTGCGGGTAGCGCCGCGGCGCTACGCCTTTTTTAGAATGGGAAATTTTGCATTTTTGGGCATTTGTTCCAGGGGCTCAGGGGATGTTTCCGATGATTTGTTTTAGGATTTTAGGAGTCCCGAGAGTGTGGGATTGGTCCCGGGAAGTGGTTATGATTTGATTAGTATTAAAGGATGTTTCATGTGTGTTGTGACTAGGATATTGAAGAGGCTCGTGCTTGAGGACCGTGCTCGCGGCTTTAGTGCATCAGGAGGCTCGGAATACAAGTAAGAAAACTATAACACCGGTAGGATAGGGCGTGGGCCCATAGTGTGATTGCGGGGCACGGCCCTATATTGCATGATGAGATGATTGCCGGGCACGGCCCTATATTGCATTACATGTTAGGGTGCAGATTTAAATGAATTGATATTTGTTTGAATTTTGTTTGATTTATGCTATATATGATTATAGTGAAATGAACGGCTATGGCCGAGGGCGGCAAGGCCGAGAACGGCAGCGGGGCCGGAAGTAACACTTAGCACATGGGTGCTTATAGTCAGGGTAGGACCCAGAGGATAAATGTGAGATCCTTACGGTGAGGACCGAGACCCCAGGCTGTGGTAAGGGTTCTGGGGCGGCATGGCCGTGTTTGCTTAGTCTAATGATTGACTTGTTTATCTGTGGATTATCTGATATGATAAACTGTATAAATTGCATATGTTAGGTTCTGCATGAGTTTTCTTGCTGGGCTTCGGCTCACGTGTGCTCTGTGTTGCAGGTAAGGGCAATGACTGAGTCAACCAACCATGAGTACGGAGAGCGTGAAGCGACGCGTACATGTTTGGCCTGCCCGACTGCTTTGGTTGGGGGTTTATTCGAAAATGGCTGTGATAATCTATGATTTTTATAACTGATCAATTGTAAACTTATTTTAAGATGTAACTAGTTTTCAAACCTTATTTTGGGATCCCAAATGTTTAATACTAGAAGTTTTATTGAAACAACGCATTTTTCTAAGATTACAGCCTTAACTTTTAATTAGTCACACTTTTGTTTCAAAACCTCGGTTAGCGAGTTCTTTGCACACTGTTTTGTCTTAAAACTCACTTAATAACGGCTCTAAGGAAGTAGGGCGTTACAGCAGATCCTGTTGAAGACGGGCTTTGAACTTCTCAAGGAATGGCTCCTACACCTCGGGCGCGAAAAAGGAGAAGTCACCATCCTGGTTGAAGGCCCAGCAATGGTAGAGCATGGTCTCCATGGAGGAGCTGGAAGACGCCCTCTCTACCACGATGGCGGCCTCGGCCTCCAACTGCTTAGCCTTGGCCTCCTCGAGCTCGGTCTTTGCAGCAGCCAAGGTGACCTGTGCGGCCTTTTCACTTTCTTTGGCAGCCGTCAGGGCAACCTTGGCACTTTGCTCTTGCTGTTGGGCAGACGCGAGAGCGGCCTGAGCAATCTGGAACTCACCCCTGATCTCGTCAATCCTGGCCTTGGACCAAGCTATGGTGCAGTGTCGAGCCAAAGCCGCCTGCAAAGACATAGATAGTAAGGCACGTGCTGGGAAGAAAGCAAAGAAATTTAACTAAGTAAACTTACTATGAGGGTCATCCCCAGCGAAGACTCCATGACATTCTCGGGGCTCCTCGTCTCGATCTCCCTCAAGTCCCTTAGGGAGGCATTGTAATAATGCTCCACTGTATAGCTTGCGGTCTCATAGATCGTCCCTCGGAAGGCCTCGGGAATTTTCTCCAGAGCCTGGGTGTTAACCTGGGAACTGGCAGGGTTCCTACGGGTGCCTCCTGTTCCCGAGTAGGGGCTGGAGGTCGCGGGGAAGGTGGGGGCATGTTCTCTGTGGCTGCAAGGACCTGGCCCTTCCCCTTGGCGAGAGACTTGGAGGTGGTCCCGGCAGGAGGAGTCTTCTTGGTCAGCCGGGGTTTCTTGACCAGTGACCCGTACGATCCTGAGGGAGGAAAGGTGTATTGAAAAGGTCCTACCCTCCGAGCTAGAGGAGGAATCTATTGCCACGACCTCCGGCCTCAGAGCTTCTATGGGGGAGTCTAAGTTTATTACTTCACGGATGAGAGGGGGCTCTGGGTCTGGATCCGCCTCAGGACTGGACTCTTCTACATATTGCCTAAGCCCTGGAGCGACTACACCCTCCAGAAGGGAGGGCCACGACCTAAGGTTGGTCCCGTACTCCTCAAAGAAGGCCGACCTAAAGGACAGGGTGTTTTCTACTACTACGATGCCCCTAGGATGGCCCATATCATGGCGCAACACTAGTTGATCTACACACTGAAGTAGGGTTATGTTAAGATCTAGTTCATCTCGATGGCGATGTACGAGCTGGCTTGGGTTAAACCTAGCAAGCCTTAGGTATGCGGCGGCCCTGTCTATGGGTTACCTTGGCCGGAGGGGCCGGCTGCTGCCCCGGACTGAATCTGATCCACATCGAGGCCCTGAGCAGCCTCGAGAGCTCGCTTTCGTCACACGAGCGGCACCTCATCTTCTTCGTTCAGCTCGTCGCTGTCCGTGGCGTCCCCCTCGGGGATAGGCACCAGCTCGCGAGCTACTAGGATAGCCTGCAACCTCCTCAAGGCCAGAGTTTGGCCCGGAGAAATTAACTTACATGCTAGCATCGTCTCATCAGGTACGAGCTGGCGGTAGTCTTTTTCACTTGGTGGGAGCCTCGCGAACGTATCGTATTGACCCCCAAGGGTCACTGATTTGGCCGTCCTCGCAAAAATGGCTGCACGATGATGTTTAAGTCAATACGCACAAAAATAAATAAAGCAATATGGTGATTTCGCGAGCTGATAATAGAGAGAACTTACGAGGATGGTTGAAGTAGTGGTATTCGCAGTTGCGAAGGCCCGTCGACATGAAGAACTGGTCCTTGAAGTCATTGGGGTGGCTGGGCAGCTCGATGACTGCAGGAGAGTTGGGAAAACGGGTCAAATAGTAGAACCCATCACCTCACCCCTTTGATCCAGGCTGGCTTTGAGGAAGAAGAATAAAAGGATGTCCGCTAGTGTAGGGACCTCCCACTCGTGCCTCAGGAAGAGGTACCTCGGCCCCGCTAGCAGACGGTAGGAGTTAGGGGGCAATTGGAAGGGAGCCAGCGTCACATAATTCAAGAAATCTGCGAAGTACTGGTCCAGAGGTAGGAAGGCCCCGTCCTTGAGGTGTTCGTCGCTCCAAGCCGCGAACTCCTCGTTGAGAGGCGTGCAGCTCCTCTCGCCTTCGAGGGGAGGTCGGGCAACAAGAACGCCTATCCCAATTTTGATGTTATGGGACAGTAGGATCTTGTTGACCCTCCCTTGGGTTGTAATCTTCGAGACTATCCTCTCTGCCTCGAAGAAGGCGTCAGGTTCCACCTCGACCTCTTTTTCCACCGTGGGACCGAAGTGGGGGATGGATGAATCCATCGCAATCCCTTTCCCTTTGCTGGCCTACTGGGATGACGAGCCAGTCGTGCTCTTCTTGGGTACGTTCTTCCTGGGTCCCATCTGGTCGCCTAATGAACAAGAATGAAGAAAAGTTTAAATAGGCGACCTAAAAATAGAAAAGGGAATATAGCGCGAGAAGTAATTTTTGTACACGGATTGAGGTAATCTCAGCCCGCAGTGTGTGAAGCCACGCGTTGCCATGGTCACGCACCCACGTTTCCAACGGATCCCCGATTACTCGGGATCTGTGTGTCAGGAGGGTCAGGATAATGCTTGCCTTGGAGGGAAAGTTTTAAAAGGCAAAACCGCCTAGGAAGCGTGATCCCTAAGCTACCTGATTTTGCACCCTAGAAACCTCTCACCTTCCCATTTCCAAACAGGCATTCCCTAAAGCCACCCAAAAAAATTACCCATAATTTATCTTGTCCTAAACATCACATTCCTAGACATGTTCTCATATAGTCGATATACCTAGGATCAAAACCTATGCACCAAAAACCAGCCAAAACAACCTACAGTGTGCGACTAAGAAAGAGGTTTACCTAACAGAGAAACGGAAAGATCAAAACATGCAACAGGAGAGAGCGTAGGAATCGAAGTCCTGGCGGAGTCTTTAAAGCTGGACTGGTGAAGAAACTCTTGTGGCGAGAGCGTAGGGATCTCTGGGGTGATAACCGGAAGAAGAAAAACTTTTGAGACTAAAAAGGAGAGAAAATGAGGAAAAAATATCAAATGAAGGGTGGCTAATACGGAAGATGGCCAACCTTGTATATACGTAAGAGACATAAAGGAACGAGGACCATTCGATCAGATTAATGCGAGATACGAGGGTCATAACTCGAGAGGTGAAATGACGGCTGAAAGCAGGCTAGGCCATTTAATGCAATTCTCGGAAACCGAACAGTCGCCAACCAAGGCGCTCCACGTGTCCGATACCCACACAGTGGGCGGGACATGAAGATTCGAAAGGGAAACTTAAAAGCCCCTGCTGTGAAGGTCGCAGATGATTTCATGGGTCACGAGCAGAGGCTTGGGGAGCAAATGTACGCCCTAAATATCCGCGCACTATTGGCGAGCTAGAAAAGGGCCTAATTCGATCTGCCACGTGTAAATCGTCCACCCGGAGCTGTTTTGTTACGGGCCTCCATCTGTCCAGCCCGAGCTGATTAGAAAGTTAACTGCTACTCGGAGGCACCGTGTCAGCAGTATGAGTGTCACGAGCTGGCGCTACATTAAGCTCGTGATGCGGCAGAGATCTGACACCGGAATCCTTGTAAAGTCAACCATGCAATATAAACATGCATATATTAGACATCACATGTCTGTTTTATTCCTGATTTCTCAGATGCGTAGTATAAACGTGCGCATTCGGACATCCTGTATCTGATTTGTGCCAGGCGGCCCATTACCCATCCTTACCTGTTGATTAGACCTCTCTTCCCTATAAGGTTTAGGAATTAATCATCAGTGTCACAGAGATGACGTGAAGGATAAAGAGATCACGAGATGACCCCATTGCCAACCCAGATATCTTCTTCCTATAAATACCAAGACCCTGGGTAGTGCAAGGGGTTGGCATATTTTTGTAAAGAAACACTCTGTAAGAAATAGTCAAGAGACATCAATAATATCGCCTGGTGGACTAGAGGGACTTTAACCTTCGAACCACCTAAAAAGAAAGGAGTGACCATCTTCCCATGCTATCAGTTTCTCAAATCCAGAATATAATTATTTTCATATTACGGTTCATCAATTTGCACTAATTCATCCTATTTATTCGTATAATTACCTGTTGGCGAAGAACCGCATCAACAGTTAATATTCTAACTAATTGTATTATTTGAGTTCTTTGACTTGTTCGTTACCAGCTTACCCTACGAACTAGCCCATACTTACATCTTGGGAACTCGGTAGTATAATTGAGTGGGAGTGTTAATCATAGATATGAACATCTATAGATTCTGATGAAGAAGTGAAACGACGGTTTCCTTTTAGTTTGGTTCAAGGTGTTAAATGATAGAGATCTCATTTCAGTAATTAAATTAGTTTACTGAAATATCATTTACAAGGAACTAAGTGTTTTAAGGATAAAATACAATGAGGGGTAAAACTGTAATGCCCCGAATTCTCCGATGTGTTTAACGGCGTGAATAGTAGGCCAGGAGGGCCATACTTGCTTAATTATGTTATCAATTGATAAATGCATGTATATGCTGATTATATTATGATATGATGTGAAATGCATGCATGTGAGTCCATATTTCTAATTACAGGGGTGTGATGGTAATTTGGCCCGTTGAGGGTAAATTGTTTATTGTACGCATGTTGGTGATATATCTTGAGACCACATTATGATGTGGGTTTGTTTGAGCCATTTGGTATGAGACGATCAAGGAACGTTAATTATCGGTTTGGTCATAACAGGCTTAAGCTCGGGGCTCGGGGTGAGTATCGGGGTGTTTTAAGGATTAGAGTGTTACCAGGCATTAAAGGGATGTGAATTATTGGTGTTTGAGAATACTGAGATTAGCGGGAATTGGGAAGCGTTAATTATCATTAACGGTGTAGGTGGAAGGTGCCAAAATTACCCTTGAGTTGGTTTTAGAAGCTTTAAAAGACCTAGGGGTATATTGGTCATTTGGGATTTGGATATATATGGTTTTAGATGGCTGTAAAAACAGAACCAAAAACAGAGTTTTCTTTATCCTTCTCGTACGTCCATCTCTCTCTTTTTCCTCTTTGGAGTTTTGAGCTCAAGGTGTGGAATTAAGCTAGGGAACTTAAAGGTTGAGGTTGTAGACTTGGTTCAGCCATTGGAGAGGGTTCAAAGCTGGTTTGAGGTGAGTTTTATCCATTGAGTTTCTGGTTATACTCTGTTTTAAGCTTGGGTTTTCAGCTTGTAATTGTCTAGTGGATAGTTGGAATCAAGGGGAGTTCTTGTAGTGTTTTACTTGGGTTATGATGAGGGAGAGTTATGGGTGATGTTTGGAGGTTTAAATGGGTGTTTGGAAGAGGTTTTGAACTGGGTTTGAAGGGTTGGTTCCAAGAGAAAACGCAAGGGAAGAAAAACAGGGGTTTTGGCTGAACTGGAGGTTGCGCCGCTGCATGGCCAGGGGGAGCCGCGGCCCTTGGGGGATGCTGAGTTTGGACGCCTCTGTTTGAGGGGCGGGCCACGGCATGGCCAAGGAGGGCTGCGGCCCTTAGTGGCTTTTTGGCCAGAAATGGCTTTTTGGCTCGGGGATGCAAGCCTAAGGCCTCGGGGTTGAACCTACAACCTGGTTGGGTAGTGTTTGAGGTCCCGGAGATTAGGTTTTGGTTTGGGAACATTTTATTATTCTTTTTATTTATTCATTCTAGCACGAACCAGAGGTAAGAAAACTGCACCCCAAGTGTGACATGCATGGATATTCGTGAGGCATGTTGGTTGTGTAATATGGACATGGATTGAATATAGAATGCTTAGCATATGTTGCTCACTTGTGCATGGTACTGACTTATTAGTCAGGTTGGCAAAGGTGCTAGTATCAACTGTGAGGTTGTGACTCATTAGTCAGGTTCGGCAGTGGCACTGGGCACTGGTCACGTTGCACTGACTCATCAGTCAGAATTGGCAAAGGTGTTAGTATCAACTGTGAAGCTGTGACTTATTAGTCAGGTTCGGCAGTGATACTGGACACTGGTCACATAGCGCTGACTCATTAGTCAGAACGTCCTTAGTGTGGATCACGCAAGCCAACAGAGATTAGATCTAATTGACCATTAGCATTGAATGACTCAAAGAGCATTAATGCCAGACCGATCCCGAGGGTCGATGATTGAGATAAGCGCTTGGAGGCTAGTGGCTTACCTAGCAGCCACTCTCCCACTTGAATCATGTGATGTTCACTCATTTGTTTGAAAGCTTTATGCTCAGTGTGATTATAATGATAATCATTTGATAATTTTTATATAGAGTATTATGTTTTCTTGCTGGGCTTTGGCTCATGGGTGCTATGTGGTGCAGGTAAAGGGAAAGAAAAGCTCACCTAGCCTTGAGTGGAGAGCTGATGTGGTGATGTGTACATATGCGGCCGCTTGACCACCATGGCCAAGGAGTTCTCAGAGGAACTAGGGGGTTTACCCTATTTTTGCCGCTTAGGTCGGCGGGATTGTAAATTTAAAATAGTAGTGACCACTTTGTACTGAGAACAACTTGTAAATGTTTTGTTTAGCTCTGCAGAGCAGTTTGTAATGAAAATCTCCATTTCCTTTTTATTGGTTTTATGCCTTAACCTGCTAATTACACTTAGAGCACGTTTTTGACCAAAGGACTCGAGTAGCGAGTCAAATTTCCGGTCCACCGTTCACCGTAACTGTTCTGGGGTAGCCAGGGCGTTACAAAAACGGTATTTTAGTCCTATCTCATTGTAGACCGTCTATAGAGGATTGAGTGAAAATTATGGTTGTAACAATGGATAATTAATAGCGTATCTATATTTGTTATAGAGCGTTCTATGAATTCAAGAGTGCAATTCCAAGTTTATAGTGGAGTCACGAGGAATTAATAAGTTAGTAAATTTATTTGTTAGATTTATGATAACTTATTGGAGCTTGATTTCATAGGCCCATGGTCCCCATTGTACCTTGGATAAAATCATCTAGATAGTCTCAATTAATTGATTTAATCATCAATTAGAATTATCAAAGTTGACCAGGTCAATTTTGGATAGTTTCACAGAGTTGTGTAATTTTGAGAAGAAAAGAGAAATTATGGCAGATTTATTAATTAAGATAAATTGGTATATAAATTAATAAATAAATTTAAATCAAGGTTCAAATTAGAAATAATTAATTTGATAAAGGATTTAAATAATTATTTAATTAATTAAATCAATAGAAAATAATACAGGCCTTGATTTTAAGTCCAATGGGCTTATAATCAAATGGGAAATTTCACGGGCCTATAACCCATGATAATTTCGACCTAGGGCTTTTAATTGGCTATTATTTTAATAATTTTTTAATTAAATAAATGACCTAATTGAGCCTATAAAAAGAATGTTAAGTGAGAGTTGAAATCAGATGACAAACACTAGTTTTCTGATAGGTTTTAGATTCTCTCTAAACACAAGTCATTTTCTTAGCCTCTCATTGTTCTTTTCTCTTCTTCTCTCTGTATCTATCTCATGTATTGAGAATTACACACTCTAGTCTAGGTGATTCTAAGGATTCTTTGGAAGATTGTGAAGATAATAGAAGATCGATTCAGTTTCTTGATAATACTCTGCGACAGAAAGGATACAAGGGTTAGAGAAACTGAAGGAATGACTCATTCAGTATGTTGCGTATAATGTAAGTATTATTATCATTGTTTCTCTTTGAATTCAATTTTAGAAACATGTTCTAAGTTATCTCATACTAATTTGTTTAATATTAGATCTACATGAAAATAAATAAAAATCCTGTATAAGCTTCCTAACAGCTAGTATCAGAGCCTTTGGTAATCTTTATTTTCATGCATGAACATGTTAAAAATTGGATTATTTGATGTGTTTGAATAATTGGATGGATTTTCATGTTTTTATGAAACATATTGATTTTATGTAATTATTAGCAATTTTTAGGTTATTTTGTAGTGTTTTCTATGTTATTAATTTTTATATATGCTTTATTTTGTGTAAAACATGGTAAAAATTAATTAGAAAACGTTTTTTATTTGAAAAATTGCACACAAAAAAAATCAGAAAAATTTGCCCTGGCTGCCATCGCGCGCGCACCGCACCCAGGCATGCACACGTGTCATTGTTCATCTTGAAATTTTTTTAAAATTTTTTTAAAATTAAATAAAATTAAAAATGTGAAAATTAATTATTTATAATCAAAGCCAAAAATATCATATTTGTTTTTGCATTTAAAATTGTTTTTTAAAATAAGAAATTTTTGTTAGTTAAGATTTAAATAATTAGATATTTTCTACAAAGATTCAAATTAAAATTTAAAAATAGACTAACAACTTAATTTTAAATATTTTAATATATTAAAATTATTAGAATTAAGATATCAGATATTTAAGATATTTTCTTTTAAATACTTTGTTACACCCAAATTTCGAGACCTGAGATTGTGACCTTAAAAGCTGGACTCGTCAAGTGTGAGCTCGAGATATATAAAACGCATGTTCGTGGTCTAGATGTTAAACCCTCGAAGCAAGATGGCAACCTCAAAGACATGTAACCTCGAAATTCTTTCTAAGCTCGAAAGAACATAGCATCGGGATACATCTGTTGTCGGGTGTCTTCGGATCAAGTAGCCCAAGCTTAAAGAGTACAAGCTCGAAATGTGACAGCCTCGATGGTATTTATCTGCTCCAAGCTGGTCTTGGAATAAGGCAGCTAGTTCGTAATTTATCCGTAAACCTTGACTGACACGATGATGGTTGCTGACCTCGAAGATTCAATGAGTTATCTGATGTAACGCGTTCCGTACGTTTAAAGATATTTATTGTTGTAACATCCCAACATTAAAGGGATATTAACAAGTCTGTTACCCATTTCCAAGTCTTCAAGGGACGTTTCCTTGTATATAGGAGTTGCATTATTTAATATCTTTATTTTAATTAATAAGCAGAAGTATCTTCCAACTCTCTATAAATATAAAGGTCATGAACATTTGTAGAGGACGGATCTTCTGATATCTTGAGAGAAACTCTGGGGAATCCATCTCTGAAGGATTTCTAGAAAACTCCAAGTCTAAATAAAATAGACTCATGGACTAGGCAGATTTAACTGCTGAACCACGTAAAACCCTTGTTGTTCTACCATACTATTCATCTGCGCCATAATTCCTATTGTTTAATTGCTCTACATTTTAAGTTGACGAAAAACGGCGTCAACAGTTTTGTGCTTTCATTGAGAGCCTTAAGCAGTACAATCCCTGATTAACTATGGCCGCAAATGATCCGAATATTCCTGAAGAAAACTATCCACGCCGCCCTGGAAAACAGCCGATGACGAATCCAGAACCAAAAGAGAGAAGTGAGTCCTCCGATTCTCGAGGACCTCCAGCACCTATCGTTCCCAGGGACGACGAGGACATGTACCATAATCCGGAGCGGTATGTCCCCATAGTGGAACTCGAAAATCGACAGTTAAGAAAGACGTTGGCTGAGGCCAAGAAACGTAATGAGGAGCTAGCTAGATTAGCTGCGAAGGCGCAGGCGGCTTAGCCCCAACCTCCGCCTGAGGTCCAGGCCCCACCTCCGCAGGACGTTCATGTTCCTCCCCGCAGGCCTCGTGGGCGACCTTGTAAAAACGCTGCCACAAGAAGAACGGAGCAACCTCCGCCACCGGCAAAACAACCTACTCCCTCGAGGCCCCGAAGAAACACCCGGGCTAAAGTTCCGGTTAACTCAACTTCTGAGTTACCAGCTGAAACTTGGAATAACCAAGCCCCTGCAGAGGCTCGGACTCAGAATCCTGGTAACACACAGAATGTTACCGAGCCGGCACAGGCGAACTCGGGACCATCCAGACCCCGAAATGGGTAGCAGCCACCATCGCCCATATGGTTCCCTCCATCGCCAATAAGATATCCCTCACCACCTCGGAGAAACACACAACCGACTCAGGGTGATAGGGAAAGGCGGGCTGGACAGAAGCAAGGGAATGGAGAAGCTTCTAGAAAACAGAGAGGCGCCCAGCATATGAGAAGCCAAATGTCTTGGTCTCACACTGTAGAGACGAGGCAGCCTAAATGGAATCCATCTCGAAACAATCATGCAACGAGCCTCGCCAGCGACGACTCAGGGGACACCAGATCAGTCAGTATGTATGATCAAGGACGCAGAAATACTGGGAACCAAAGGAACCACCATGACTTGCGGGAACACCTGAATCAAAATCGGGGTAATGGTAATCCCTCGAACCCAGACCTGAGAGATTGCCTAAATGGGCGCAAGGATCCCATGCGAAGGCGCGAGCCTGGAATTGTGATCAACGATAACCAATTTCAGGCGAGATCCCCTGTGGATCCAGTTCAGGAAAGAATTGATCAACTGGAAATAACATTTAGGCTCTTACAGAATGAGTGAGGTTAGAATCGGGACGAAGATTCTGATGAGGAGCTCGAACCATTCGCTCCCCACATTTCCAACACTCTGTTTCCTCAAGGGTTTCAGATTCCTCATGTCCCACCTTTTGAAGGGAAATCTGACCCATACAGTCAGTTAAGTACATTTAACACTATAATGAGAGCAAGTAATGTGGGTTACGAGCTCAGATGCATGTTGTTTCCAGCATTGTTTACAGGACCAGCGAAAAACTGGTTCGAAAAATATAAGAGGCATTCAATCACTTCTTTGGATCAGTTGTCAAAAGATTTCAAGAAGAAATTTAGAGCCATGATCAGGATAAGGCCCGAGGCATCGGCCCTGACCAATGTCCGACAACAACCAAATGAAACGTTGAAAAGCTACCTTACAAGATTCAATCTGGAAGTCGCTCGAGCTCGGGATGTAGACGACAACGGTCATTTATTGGTCGTCCGAGCTGGGGTAATGCCGGGAAGTCCCCTCTGGGAAGATATGCAGAGGAAGCTTGTGAGGTCAATAACCGAGTTTAATAGACGAGCTCAGAGGTTTGTCAATATAGAAGAGGCGAGGTCAACACTGAATATGACCTCTCAGCCCATAACTACAACGGCAAATGTAAACTCTGCCTCGACCTCGGCGGACCCATCAACCTCAAAGCCCCCTAGAGAAAACCCTTCCAAAAGGAAGAAGAATGAAGGAAGTAACCCCGAGGCGGAAGGGGGTAAGAAGAAGAAAGGGGAAAGGTATTTCTCCGTGTACAAGGTGTAAACCGAGCTCAACGAGTCTCGGGAGAATATTTACCTAGCTAATGAAAACCAGGTCCCTTTCAGACGTCCGGACCCCATGAGAAACCAAAATTCCAAGAGAGACTCCAGTAAATACTGTCGATTTCACAGAGATACTGGGCACACTACTGATGAGTGCAGGCAACTGAAGGACGAGATCGAAGGTCTGATCTCGAGAGGATACTTCACGCAGTATTTCAGAAACCAGAACAATAATCAGGCTTCTACCAGCCAGAGGACAGCTGCACTGCCACCTGCCCAAAACAACAATTACCAGGCTAGGGAAGAAGAGAGACCCCCTCTAATTGATGGAGAAGATGTGGTAACCATCTCGGGCGGGCCTCACCTCGCAGGATCGGGCAAGAACGCCCAGAAGCGATATGTGAACGAGCTGAAAACTGGGGACGGGTCCCCTTATGAACCCGAACCTAGAGCTCCAAAGTACCAAAAGGTTGAATCTCAGCCTATAACCTTTACTGAGGACGATGCGTCCCATGTTCAGTTTCCTCACAACGACCCACTGGTCATCACTCTTCTGCTCGCGAACAAGAGGGTTCACCGAGTTCTTATTGATAATGGGAGCTCACTGAACATTCTCTATAAGGCCACCTTAGAAAAGATGGGACTCATGCTTCGTGACCTAAAAGCATGTGCAACGACGCTGTACAGTTTTTCAGGAGAAGGGATTGCCTATATGGGGTCCATCGAACTCCCTGTGACCTTGGGAGATTACCCAGTCTCAACAACCAAGATGATGGAGTTCGTAGTAGTGGACCTGCCATCGTCCTACAACGTGCTACTCGAGAGACCCACCCTAGTAGGGCTGGGGGCAGTCTCATCTATAAGGCACTTGGCCATCAAGTTCCTGACTTCTAGTGGCATCGGGACATTGAAGGGAGACCAGTTAGCCGGAAGGGAATGCTATAGCATTTCCATAAGAGGAAAGAAGCAGACGAGCGCACAAGCGCTCGTCGTTATTCAGAATAAAGACGGGGCAGTCTTTGAGAAAGATGAAGAAATCGATCCAAGAATAGAGGAAAGAGTTTATCTCGAACCATTGGAAGAGCTCGAAGAAATCAGGCTAAGAAGCAGACCACCCGAAAACAGTAAAGGTCGGGAAAAACCTCCCCGAAGAAACCAAATAGCAATTAATTTTCTTTTTGAAGAAGAACCAGGATGTCTTCGTATGGTCACATTCGGACATGATAAGGATAAGTCCAAGTGTGGTGAGCCACGCGTTGAATATCGACAAAAGCTTCCCGCCGAAGCAGCAAAAGCGAAGACTACTGGATGACGATAGGAAGAAGGCCCTTAAAGAGGAAGTCGACAGGTTAAAAGCAAACCGATTCATTAGGGATGCTTTTTACCCCAATTGGGTAGCTAACCCAGTACTAGTCCCGAAGCCTAACAGGACATGGTAGACCTGTATTGACTACTCGGACCTCAACAAGGCCTGTCCTAAGGACTGCTTCCCTTTACCTCGGATCGACCAGCTTGTGGATGCCACGGTAGGGCATGGACTCATGTCGTTCCTGGATGCCTATTCTAGATATAACCAGATTTCCATGCATGCCCCTGACCAAGAGCATACGAGTTTTATAACAAACAAAGGGTTGTATTGTTATAACGTCATGCCATTCGGGCTCAAAAATGCTGGAGCCACTTACCAACGACTCGTGAACATGATGTTCTCCGAACAGATAGGTAATAATATGGAAGTATATGTTGACGATATGTTAGTTAAATCTCAACCTAACAATAACCATGTGGATGACCTCGAAGAATGCTTCGTCGTGTTACGGAGATATAACATGAAACTCAACCCTCAGAAGTGCTCTTTCGGAGTATCTTCAGGAAAATTCTTGGGCTTCATTGTAAATGCTCGAGGAATAGAAGCTAATCCAGACAAAATCCAGGCTCTGATTGATATGCCCTCACCTCGGAAGCATAAGGATGTCCAAAGTTTGACTGGCAGGATGGCGGCGCTGAGTAGGTTTATCTCGAAATCTACAGACCATTGTCTTCCATTTTTCAACCTTTTGAGGGGAGGCAAAAAATTCGAATGGATGGAGGAATGCGAGCTGGCTTTTCAAGAGCTCGAGAAACACCTCGCAGAACCCCCCATCTTTTCAAAACCCATCACGGGAGAATATCTGTACTTATACCTTGCTACAACCGAGCACGCCATAAGCGCGGTACTCGTGCGGGAAGAAGAAAAAGTGCAAAGGCCCGTGTATTATGTCTGTAAAAGGTTACTGGGGGCAGAGTCGAGATATCCCTTGATGGAGAAGTTAGCTCTCAGCCTAATCCACTCATCTCGAAAGCTCCGGCCCTATTTTCAGGTGCACCCCATCCATGTACTTACCGATCAACCACTAAGACAAGTCTTGTCCAAGCCAGAAGCTTCAGGTCGACTGCTCAAATGGGTCGTTGAACTCGGACAATTCGAGATCACTTATCATCCAAGGACGACCATAAGAGGACAGGCCTTGGCAGACTTCATAGTGGAATGCACTGGAATGACCAACGATGAAATTATAACCCCAGCCCGCGAGCTGTGGAAACTTTATGTTGATGGGTCTTCTAATGAAAATGGATTGGGAGCAGGATTAATTTTAATCACCCCAGCAGGAAGCCGATTTCACTCTGGCTTGAGATTTGACTTTGACGCGTCGAATAACGAAGCCGAATACGAGGCTCTACTGGCAGAACTTCGTATAGCCAAGGAGCTCAAAGCCAAAGCGATACATTGCTACAGTGACTCCGAGCTGGTGGTTAATCAAATTGTAGGAGAGTACCAGGCTCATGGTACGAGAATGGCGGCATATTTAGAAAAGGAAAAATCATCACTGGAGCATTTCGAGTTCTATGCGATAGAACAGGTCCCCCAAGAGAAGAACTCGAACGCGAACGCCTTAGCCAGACTTGCTACCTCTACCGAGACTGGCGAATTGAATGTCGTGCCAATCGAACATCTCACAACACCCAGTATTAATGAGCCTAAACAGGAGGATGTGTGCATGATCAACTCCGAGCCAACCTGGATGACTCCGATAGTTGAATACCCTGAGACCGGCGTTCTCCCGGAAGAACGGACCAAGGCTCAAAAACTGATGTATCAGGTCCCCAGGTATACCATTATAGATGGAAAGCTGTATAGAAGAGGATATTCCATGCCGCTACTCCAGTGTGTGACCCCACCCGAAGCTAAGAAAATCATAGAGGAAATTCATGAAGGGTTCTGTGGAGACCATACTGGGGGGCATAGCCTGTCCAAGAAGATCATACGTTAGGGATACTTCTGGCCTACCATCAAAATAGATTCGTTCGACTACGTCAAGAGGTGTGATAAATTCCAGCGGTTCACCACAATTCCTCGAGCTCCACCCTCCGAGCTGACTATGATGACCTCCTCGTGGCCATTTGCGGTCTGGGGAATCGACCTCATAGGCTCACTGCCGACTGGCAAGGGCGGAGTAAAATACGCAGTAGTCGTCGTATATTACTTCACAAAGTGGACTGAAGCCGAACCTTTGGCGACAATAACCTCGAAGAAAGTCCTTGACTTCGTAGTGAAGAACATCATATGTCGATATGGGATGCCAAGGAAAATTGTGTCCAATAACAGTACTCAATTCGACAACGATCTATTTATTAACTTTTGCGAAAAAAATGGGATAATAAAGAGCTTTTCATCGGTGGCCCATCCCCAGGCGAATGGCCAGGTCGAAGCTGTAAATAAGACCCTAAAGAATTCACTAAAGAAAAAGTTGGAAGAAGCTAAAGGATGATGGCCTGAAGAATTGCCCCAAGTTCTATGGCCGTATAGGATCATAACTCGTACATCAACAGGACATACCCCATTTTCTCTGGCGTATGGTTGCGAGGTAATGTTGCCAATCGAGGTCGAAATTCCCACACTTCGAGTCGTCGCTTATGATCAAACCTCGAACCACTCTCAGCTCGAAGAAACTCTGGACCTGATCAAAGAAAGAAGGAATGAAGCTCAATTAAAAAATGTTGCATACCAATAGCAAGCTACCCAGTACTTCAACAAAAGGGTTCGAGATAAAAAATTCGGCATAGGAGATTTGGTGCTAAGGCGTGTATTATTGGCAACACGGGATCCAGCAGCTGACGTGCTCGGGCCAAATTGGGAAGGACCTTATCAGGTAGAATCAGTCATCCGACCCGGCGTGTACAAGTTGGCAAGATTGGATGGAAGTCTGGTACCACGAGCATGGAATGGCGAACACCTACGACCTTACTATCAATAGTGTAGGAAGAATGTCGCCTATAACCATGCTTGTTTATCTGTACTGTTTTTCTATTTTTGGATTTTTCAAATAAAGTTTGATTTCATTTTAATATGCTGTATTTTTTGCAATCTCTCTTAATTTAATAACCTATTGTCACATTCATATGATATTAAGGGGGCATTAGTGGTACATATACCATCAGCTTGAAAAAATAAAATAGCATATACGAAAAATATACAAGTGTTTGGATATAACCAAATGCGCGAGCTAAGATGGTTTGGATATAACTAAACTATCAAAGACATACAAGTGTTTGGATATAACCAAATGCGCGAGCTAAGATGGTTTGGATATAACCAAATTATCAAGAGACAAAAATGTTTGGATATAACCAAATATGCAAACTATATGAAAAATATAAGTGTATGGATTACAAACCTTACACAACCTTAATAGGTTTGGAACAAACCAGTTAAAACTAATCGACAGTAAGTTGGAGCATAACCCACTTCGCGTTAAGTCGAGATCGAGGTTAGAGTATCTTGCAAAACAAAAGTTTCGACCTCATAACCTCGGGGAGCTACCCGAGGACGAGAAAAAGTAACTAAAAAAGTAAGATATAACTAAACCATTTGCATTACACACCATATAAGTACTTTCGGGTGCATGGTAAAAGTAATATCCGACCTTGACAAATAACGAGATCGGAAGCGGATAATTCAAGCAAACTGTGCATGAATGCATTGAACCTCGAGCTTAAATCCAAACTATGTTTGTATGAATAAACAGGCATATATTTCAACCCAAGAAATGTAAAGCATATATATTAAAACGAAGCCAAGAAATGGTATCTTAAATATCATAATAAAAGGCAGCTCTTTTATGAGCTGTAGAATTGTATTGGCCCCCGTGGGCATAAAAAATAATAAGAAAAAAAATCATTACAAGAAATACAAAGGGACGCAGCCCCGAGGTAAGATTTAAGAAGAAGGAGCATTCTCCTTGGCCTTCTCAGCATCGGCATCATCCCCGACTTCCTCTGCCTCATCCCGAGAAGCCTCCTCCTCATCAAGCCGAGCTTGCCATTTAGCCACGAGCTACGCTTCAAGAGGGCCTAAGAAGCTGGTGTCGAGGTCGACATTGTTGGCCTAGATTCTGTACATGGCCAAGTCGACTGCCCGATCCTTTTTCTCCTTAAAATCTTCAAGAAGACGAGCCTTTTCACCCTCCATGATCTCGAAAGTGACGACCTTCTCTTCTTCAAGCTTGGCATTGATCTCCTTGACCCAAGCATTCTCCTTCTCAAGCTCCGCGAGCCGAGCATTCAGCTTTTCAAGCTCGGATGTCTTGGCATTTAGCTCCTCAACTCCTGCCTCCACCTTTTCTTTTGTTGCCTTGAGCTCGTCACTCAGTTTGAGCTGAAGATCCTTCGCCTCCTGAGCAAGAGACATGCTCGAATGGACCTCATTGTTCAACTTATAATTAAGCTGAGCAGAGACAGCAAGAGTCTGGCATATAAAGAAATCGAATTAGCATATGGACCAAGTGTAAATACAGCTAATAGTGAGAGAAGAAAGGTTACCGCAACATGGAGCTTGATGCTCTTCTTGTAAAGAGTGTTGCAGTCCTGGGCATTGTTCAGAAACTGCCAGTGAGGACCATCGAAGCTGCCAAAACTCTGACCCACCCGAGACAGAACGTCCGAGCCTAGCGTAGCCCAGTGGGGTCTAGCTGCGTTGTCGATCACATACTCATCAACATGAGTAAAAATCGAAAGCAGCGGTGTCTTTGAGGACGAGGGTTTCTTCGGAGGTGGGCCAACTGTGGGATTGACCTGGGGTGCAGGAGGAACATGAGGCAAGTTCGAGGAGGAAGTCTCGGCCTGAGCACATGGACTCAAAGCTGTGCTCGGAGCAACCGGAGCCGGGGGAGGTGCTGTTTTCTCGGTCCTCTTAAGGACCTTAGCGGACCGGTCTGTTTTTCGTGACCCCCTCGGGCACTTACTCCTCTTAGCGGATCAGAGTCCATCTCGCCTGTACATTTACACCACATTATGAGCTATCCCAAAACAAAATAAATTAACATGATGCAGACAGACAAGGGATAAAAAGACAAGTGGAGAGAAACCAAATTGGAACTCTCCCCCGAGCTTGTGCTCGGCGACCACGAAATTCCCCCATCTTTAGAAGAGGCGGGGGGAGTACCTTCCCTATAGGTGGATGTTAACCTGGAAAGGTCCCTATAGTCATTAGTCCCATATTGGACGGCTATTCCGTCCCATACCTCAGTCAGGCTATACATGGTATCGTATTTCCCAAGCCAGCTATCGAACCTATGTACCCTCTCATCTACCCAAGACCATACATAGAAATGGTTCCTATCATCCTCACACAATATTAATCTATCGAGTTTATGTTTTAGTAGTGAGGGAGACCAAAAATCCGAGCTAAGGATGACTGTACCTTGTTCATCCGAGCCCGAGCTCGAGGCCTCATCGTTGGCCTCATTCCCCGATTACGGATTCCTATGAAGTTGAGCTGGAGATGGAGGCCTCGCATCTCTCCTTAGGGGAAGGTTGTCGGTTGGAAGAGGCATGAGCTCCCACTAGTCGTACTTCTTATTGGACTAGTCAGATGTAGACTGATCCTCCCCCAAGAGACCGCACGCCCGGAGCTTGTCTTCGTGCAGGAGATAGGAGAGGGACCTCCTGCCATAAGGAAGTTGGAGAAAAGTCTCTCTGTGCTCCCTCATCTCCTTGGTGGGAGTAGGGCGATGGTAATTGGCTGGAAGATCAAACACATTTCAACTAAGCACGAGCCTAAACAAAGTTCGAGCACAAAAAAGAGGGAAGTTGAGATACTTACGAATCCGTCTGAATGAGTAGAATCTAGACGGGGCTAGGCCATCTGTCCAGAAGAAGGCCTTCTTGAAATCATGAGGATGGTTGGGAAGATCCTCAAACATCTTTTTATCCTTGGGATAGCTTGAGAGATGGTAGAATCCATCTCCTCCCCAAGCTTGGGAAGGATTTCTTTTCAAGCAAAAGAGATATAAGATCTCTTCAGGCGAAGGTCCTTTCCACTTCAGCTCATGGTAAAGCGACCTCAGGGCAGACGTAACCCTGTAAGAATTGGTGTTGAGCTGAAAGGGAGCCATCCCAATGAAGTCCATGAAGTCCTTGAAAAAAGACTTCAAGGGCAGTACTGCCCCTGCCTTCATGTGTTCCTGGCTCCAAGCTGCGTATCTCAGTCTGCTGTCAGGATTTCCATCTCCTGGAGCGCGGCAACTCTGCTCATGGGAGGTCGGAGCTCGACACCTTAGCGAGCCCGATAGTCCTATGCCGTGAAAGGCCATAATATCATTTATCTAAACTAGCGATGTAGCTGAGCTCCAATAATGCTCAGCCTTGAAGAACTCTCTCCTCGGCTACGAGGTAGAAGGTTCCCCCATCAGCGAAAACTGAAGATCACCCGGCTTGAAGGCGATTGTTACTTTGAGCGTAGGGTCAAGAAGAATCGGTCTAGGCTCGGTGTCTGGATCTGGATAAAGGGCGACCCTTAGTCTTTTCCTTTTCCCTTATTCGACCTCGTCTATCTAACGTCAGAAGTGGTCTCGAGGGTCCTCTTGCTCACGCCTCAATTCATGCTCCCGAATTAAGCGCTGGTTCCGAGTAAAAGGAGACTCCGGGCTCGAAGCTACTGGTGAGGAATCGCGAGCTTTGACCCCCACCACTTTCCTGAATTCTACGGCATCTAACAAGAAAACAAAAGGGTGAGGGCCAAGCGAGCAAGAAATAATGAGATAAATAATACCTAAGCTCAAATGATCGGGGCTACAAGGCAAGCTCGATCCAAAGGATGAGGCCAATCTCAGAGCGTGTATTCCACCGAAAGGAAAGAAGGTGGATATGTTATGGGAAATCCCAAAATATCAGGGAAAAAAGGTGGCGGTTATTAAAAAGGTTATTTTTTGGGAATCGTGCATTCTTTAAAAAACCCTGATTTTGTACCCGATATCTTGGTGTGCAAGATATGTTCTCTGAAATTTGAAAACTCAAAAAAGAACCATATTTGAGCCTTTTTGCACAGAAACTGGGTTTGAATCTAATATCTATCAGTCGAAGCATCCTAGTGCATTAAACTAATGAATGGACCAAAAAAAAAATCCTAATGCCCACGGTGCAATGGAAGCATAAACATACATAAAAAAAAATAACGCCAAGAAGCCATGAACAGAAAACTTACACAATGTGATCAATGGAAATAGAGAAATGGACGATTGTATGAGCGGTTGCAAGTGCGATCTCACTGAGTCAAAAAGTCCAACATGGATTTGTCTTCTCGGCTTGGAGAACATGCAAGAAGTGGGCAAGGAGGTTTCTGTTTTCTTTTTCTTTTTCTTTCCTTTTTTTCTCTGATGAACGTGAAAATAAAAGAGGAAGAAGATGACTGGGGCTTATTTAAAAGCCTGTGGGAATACAAAGGGTTGGATTAATCTGGGCCATTGGCTAGATTCCGTATCAGATTAGGTGGCTAGGAATCCGTGAGGTGATAGTACCCAAAAGGATGGCAGGCTAATAGATTTGGGCAGGTTTCCAAGGTACTCAAGTACATTGAGTGAGCAATACCCAGTTGACGTGTGTCCATACTCGAGTATGTTGATGGAACGGTTCCCGAAGGAAGTAGTTCAAAAGTTTCCTTCTCGAAGGACTCGAACTAATACTTTTGAGGGGGCAAAATGTTACACCCAGATTTCGAGACATGAGATTGTGACCTCGAAAGCTAGACTCGTCAAGTGTGAGCTCGAGATATATAAAACGCATGTTCGTGCTCCAGATGTTAAACCCTCGAAGCAAGACGGCAACCTCGAAGACATGTAACCTCGAAATTCTTTCTAAGCTTGAAAGAACATAGCATCGGGATACATCCATTGTCGGGTGTCTTCGGATCAAGTAACCCAAGCTTAAAGAGTACAAGCTCGAAATGTAACAGCCTCGATGGTATTTATCTGCTCCGAGATGGTCTTGGAATAAGGCAGCTAGTTCGTAATTTATCCATAAACCTTGACTGACATGATGCTGGTTGCTGACCTCGAAGATTCGATGAGTCATCTGATGTAACGCGTTCCGTACGTTTAAATATATTTATTGTTGTAACATCCCAACATTAAAGGCATATTAACAAGTCTGTTACCCGTTTTCTGGTCTTCAGGGGACGTTTCCTTGTATATAGGAGTTACAGTATTTAATATCTTTATTTTAATTAATAAGTAGAAGTATCTTCCCGAAATATGTGGGAATGAACTCTGAGAACTCTCTATAAATAGAGAGGTCATGAACATCTGTAGAGGACGAATCTTCTGATATCTTGAGAGAAACTCTGGGGAATCCATCTCTGAAGGATTTCCAGAAAACTCCAAGTCTAAGGGGGTGTTTGGTATGGGGGTTTGGTTTGGTGGGAATGGGAATGTCAAATCTAACCCATGTTTGGTAAATTTATTTTTAATGTCTTGGGGGTTTGTGTTTCCAAGTGGGTCCTATTTTTTAACTTGATTTTAGGGTAATCTTAACCCATTTAAACACTTGAGTTTCACATTCCCTTAATCTAAATCTCCTCTAACTCTACTCCCCCAAACCCAAACCTCATACCAAACACCCCCTAAATAAAATAGACTCGGGGACTAGGCAGATTTAACTGCTGAACCACATAAAACTCTTGTTGTTCGACCATACTATTCATCTGCGCCATAGTTCCTATTGTTTAATTGCTCTACATTTTAAGTTGACGAAAAATGGCGTCAACATACTTGATATATTTTATTAAATCTTTATTTGAAAATATAAATATATTTTTATTCTATAGTTTTTAATATTTAAATTATTTGAAAATTGTTAGTTAGATATTTTTATGGATATTTGAATTTGATTAACTGTTTTGAGATATTTTAGGGTTGATATAATCATTAATATATATAATTTTTTAAATGATTAAAATATTAGCTAATAGTTGTAACAACACAAGATATTTTTTGAAAAACAGTTAAGATATTGATTTTAAAATTTAAAATTGGTTAAATTTTGAAAAAAAAAATTCATTTTTTTCAGCCAATTAATAATTTTTTTTTAAAAATTGGATTTAAATTAACTTTGGTTAATTGTTGATAAATCCTATTTAAATTAAATTAATATTTTTCAAATTAACCTAAAATAAGTTGATTGTTGATAAATGAAATTTAAATTGACTATTGTTAATTGTTGATAAATTTCATTTAAATTGACTTATTTTTGTAAAAATTTAATTAATTTAATTTTTTTTATAAATTATAGATAATTAATTGTGGTATTTTTGTAAATGAAATAAATTGTGGTATTTTTGCATATATTCATAGAATCGCTCATATAGTAACATGATTAGGCCCATCCAATTATAACATGTCTTTTTGCACTATATGTGATATTTTTGCAATTGGGCTTAGATGCATATAGTGGCCCATATGTTTGTTAGATATATGGAATTTTCCAAATAAAATATTCTTAAAATGATAGGTTTTATTTGGGCCCATTAGAAAATGTAAAGTTTAAATTTCTCTCTTGTGGGTGATTCCACTTGTGAATGCTCATTTGCTTTGCATGACTATAGTGGACCTAATCAATTAATAATAATTAATAAAATGAATGTTTAAATTCCTGTCTTTTGGACCTTGTATAGAAGTTTGGGGGCCTTAGTAGTGAGAACAACATACTGGACCCATCCCTCCTCCATACAAGCCCAATTGTTAAGGCCCATTTACCTAAGTTGGACTTAATTGTATAAGTTCATTATATTAGTTAAACCTAAATATTGATTAGCAACAAATTAATTCTAAATTAATTGAATTTGTTTCAATGTGACACTTTAGAATTAACAGGAAATTATAGGACTTTGGTTTTAAAAATTTAATCTTTTTTCAATTTTTTGGAGAACCATAGTCATTAATTTTCTAAAAATAAAAAATAAAAAAACTATTTTTTTAATTTTAATAATGAACTTATTTTAAGAATTATTTTCGATCTCCACCGTTGGTTTAACACAGTCTATAACTTAATGGGGCCTCGAGATACTTTGATTCGTCCCCCCTATGGAAGGTGTTCATTAGTTATTTTGACAATGTTAGATTTCGAAAGATAGATAATTATAGGTCAAAATTCTACTAGACTCACCCCAACGGTGACTACTAGGACTAAATCTATGATTATCGAAACCGTAGGTCTAGCTCATAAAATACGAGATTTTGTTTTCTTATTTTGATCGAATAATAGGTTGTTAATAATGGTGTCCATTATTAAATAAGTTTACAACTTTATTTAACTAGTGGTATTTTTTACTCTCGCCAACCGAGACAAGGATATCATAGATTAGTTAACAACCTAAAGAAATAGAGATATGATTGTTTTTGGTATTTTTTTTCTCATATCTGACATATTTTGGTATATGTTGTATTATTTCTTGAAATTTGTGTGAACAGAAGTTTATTGAGAAAAAGTGATTGATTTCTATTTTATTGATAATTTGTAGTTTTAAGTTAAGTAGTGTCTGAGTCTGCTCCCATCCTTTCTCAACTTTCGATGGAGAAATGCACTGGAGTTAACTTCCTCAAATGGAAGCAGAACATCAAAATTGAGTTAATTGGTGACAACTCTGAATTCGTCATGATTGAGGAATCCATAGAATGAGCACCATTTCCACACATTAGTGATGACACCGTCAATGCTCGTGATGGCACTGTAAATGCTTGGATAGCACTGTCTCCGCACATACGTGATGACATTGTGAATGCTCGAATGGCACCATGTCCACATGTTCGTGATCAACTCAACTATGGTCTGACGCAACTCATGAACGAGCTTCAGATTTTTGAGCCTATCATGGGTAGACCTAGTAAAGGAGGAGAAAATAAGACTACTACTGTTGCTGTTGATCTAGCTAAGGCTGAAGCTTACCAAGCTTCATCTTCAAAAGCTGGAAACAAGAGGAAAGGTGGACAAAACATCAACCCCAAGCCTACAAAGGTTGCAAAGACGAGTGCACAACCTAGTGCACAGACGCCTAAGGGGAAGAACAAAAAAACAAGAAAGGTAAAGGTAAGTATTTTCACTGCAAAGAGAAGAGGCATTGGAAACAAGATCACCCCAAGTTTCTAGCAGCGAAAAATAAAGGTAATGATTATAGTTCATTTATCTTAGAAACATGTGTTTTGGAGAACAAAAATCTGTTTGGATTATTGATTCTGGATCTACCAACCATATTTGTAACTCTTTACAGCTTCTTGAATCGTGGGAGGAAGTTGACGAAGGCGGCTTAATACTTAGAGTTGGGAACGAAGCGTTCGTTGCGGTCCAAGCTAGAGGAAGAGCTCGTCTGAAGTTCAGAAATAAATACTTAATTTTAAAAGATGTATTTTTTATTCCGAATTTTAGTAGAAATTTAATTTTAGTTTTCATGTTGCAATTAGAACAATTTGTTATGACTTTCACAAGTTCTAATATATCTATTTCCTTCAATGGATCATAATTGTGTATTGCATGTTTGGAAAATGGGCTTTATATTCTGCGACCTAACGAATCCCTCGCTCTAAACAATGATTTATTCAAAGTAGCTAAACCTAGGACCAATAAACGTCAAAAGACCGATCACGATAATATGACGTATTTATGGCAGTTGAGACTAGGTCACATTGGCTATGATAGGATTTAAAGACTTACAAAGGACGGACCTTTGAGGTAACTCACCTTAGGTGAATTACCTATCTATGAATCTTGTCTAGAAGGCAAACTGATCATGCGTCCATTCTCTGCAAAGGGTGATAGGGCCAAGGAACCACTTGGACTTGTTCATTCAGATGTTTGTGGACTTTTGAATGTACAATCCATGGGTGGTTTTGAGTATTTCATCACTTTCATTGATGATTACTCTAGATACTCATGTCTTTACCTAATGCATAGGAAATTAGAAACATTTTCAAAGTTTCAGGAATTCCTAGCAATGGCTCAGAACCAATTATGTAAAACGTTAAAGATCTTGCGATCTGATAGGGGTGGAGAATATTTGGATATGCAGTTCCAAGATCATTTAATTTAACTTGGGATTTTATCACAACTTACTACCCCAGGTACTTCGCAACAAATTGGTGTAGCGGAACGCTGAAATAGAACTTTATTGGAAATGGTTAGATGCATGCTTAGTTACTCAACTCTACCAACTTCATTCTGGGGACATGCAATTGAAACCGCGAATGACATTCTCAATGTCATGCCCTAAATCAATCCCCAAAACACCTTTAGAACGATGGAATGGTCGTAAACCTAGTTTACCCCATTATAGAATATGGGGGTGTCCCGCCCACATCCTGAGGAAAAAGGAGGGAAAGCTAGAACCGCGAACTGAAGTTTGCATGTTTGTTGGCTATCCTAAAGGTACTCGGGGTGGACTTTTCTATAGTCATTCAGAAAATAAATTTACTTCTACGAATGCTACTTTGATGGAAAATCACTATGTTCAAAACTTCAAACATCGCAGCAAAGTAGTTTTAGAGGAGATGGTTAAAGAATTAACTCCAACCAATGTTCCATCGTCATCAATGCGAGTTGATGATTAAATTCCCACTCTCCATGTCCAACCGATGCAAATCTATTTAAATGAAGAAAGTACCACTGTTCCTGAGCAAATAGTCATAGAGCCTCGTCGTAGTGGGAAGGTTTCTAGGAACCTAGTTCGTTATGGTTTGGATGGTGAAACCAATATGGTTGTTGGTGACACTAGTGATGATGATCTGTTGTCTTTCAAACAAGCAATGGGTTGCCCTTAAAAGGAACTATGGCTCGAAGCCATGAAACCGGAAATGGAGTCCATGTACTCAAATTCTGTCTGGGATCTTGTGGAAGCACCTAGTGACTTTAGGGCCATTGGGTGCAAGTGGATCTACAAGTAGAAACGAGGTGTTGATGGAAATATCGAGACTTATAAAGCTCGAGCAAAGGGTTATACCCAAAGAGAAGGCGTGGACTATGAGGAAACTTTTAGTCTGGTAGTCATGCTCAAGTCCATTTGCTTCCTCCTATCCATAGCAGCTGCTCTCGACTATGAGATCTGGAAAATGGACATCAATACAGCTTTTCTTAATGGAAAGCATGACAAAGTCATTTATATGGATCAGCCAGAAGGATTTAAAGTAGCTGTACAAGAAGGAAAAGTTTACAAGTTGAATAGGTCCATCTATGGACTTAAGCAAGCTTCTCGTTCCTGGAATCTTAGGCATGATGAAATAATCAAAACCTATGGCTTTGAACAAAATATTGATGAGCCTTGTGTTTACCAACTGAAGGCAAATCAAATAGTGGTATTCCTGGTTCTTTATGTAGATGATATCTTACTCATTCGAAACAATGTTAAGAAAATATCATATGTGAAGAATTGGCTAAGCACTCAATTCCAAATGAAGGATTTGGGTGAAGCAAGTGTTATGTTCTAGGTATCCAAATCATCAGGGATCGAAAGAATAAACTCTTAGCTCTATCTCAAGCAGCCTACATAGATAAAGTGCTTGAATGTTTCTCAATGACAAATTCCAAGAAAAGGCGTCTACCGTCCTGCCATGGAATTCATCTTTCAAAGAAGCAGTCTCCCCAGAGTCCTCAAGTGGAAGATGCAATGAGAAAAGTTCCTTATGCATCTGCAGTTGTTTGATGTATGCTATGTTGTGTACTAGATCAAATATCTCGTATGCAGTGGAAGTAGTGAGCAGGTATCATTCAAACCCAGGACTGGAACATTGGATAGCAGTTAAGCATATCCTGAAGTATTTAAGGAGGACTAGGGATTATATGTCAGTCCACAAGGGTGGTGTTCTGAACCTTGTAGGCTACACTGATTCAGATTTTCAGACTGATGTCGATGACAGGAAGTCTACTTCTGGAATGGGGTTTACTCTTGGGGGTGGAGCTATGATATGGAGAAGCATAAAGCAGTCAGCAATCTCATATTCCACCATGGAGGCTGAGTACGTAGCTACATCAGAAGCAGCTAAGGAAATAGTCTGGCTAAAGAAGTTCTATTCGGATCTTGGTGTTATTCTAGAAATGGATAAACCGCTTGTGTTGTTTTGTGACAATACAGGAGCGATAGCTAACTCGAAAGAACCTCGTAGCCACAAGAGGAGTAAGTATATAGAAAGGAAGTATCACATTATTCGAGAATATGTGGCCAGGGCAGATGTGAAGGTTATGAAGATTGCATCTGAAGACAATCTTGTGGATCCGTTTACAAAGACATTACCAGAAGGTACATTTGATAAGCATATCAAGGAAATGAGATAGTAGAATTAATGCATTAGTTTCAATTAGTGCAAGTGGGAGTTTGCTGGGGTTTTATGCCCTAATTAAAACCCAATTTCTTTGTAATCTCATTTTATTATCAATAAAAGAATAGAAATCATTCTTTTGACTTGTTCAATCACTTTGCTCACATGTTTTATTTTCATGATTATTTGTTTAATATAAACTTCTATTAAATCCCGAGCATATAGCTGATCGTATTTATAGTGACGTAATCACAGTGGAATATAAATATGATTATATGTTCAAAATAAGTTAGTCCTAAGATTAGTCAGTGCACATGATTTACATTGACTTGCCAATCTTCGATATGATCTACTTACACATTACAGTGTTATGTTCTTTCTAGAACATTAGCAAAGTAGATAAGATCGAATGTATTTGTTACATCGGACTGGACCGATATTGATAGTTGATAAGATAAGTAAACATACCATTATTATCTATTCTAGTCATCATATCGTTGACCATAGGGCAATTCAATCTCAATTTTGAGTGGTTAGTATTCTAACTGATTGTATTATTTGAGTTCTTTGGCTTGTTCGTTACCAGCTTACCCTACGGACTAGCCCATACTTACATCTTGGGAACTCGGTAGTAAAATTGAGTGGGAGTGTTAATCATAGATATGAACATCTATAGCTTATGATAAAGAAGTGAAATGATGGTTTCCTTTTAGTTTGGTTCGAGGTGTTAAATGATAGAGATCTCATTTCAGTAATAATATTAATTTACTGAAATATCATTTACAAGGAACTAAGTTTTTAAGGATAAAATACAATGAGGGTAAAATAGTATTTTATTCCTATCTCATTGTAGACCGTCTATAGAGGATTGAGTGAAAATTATGGTTGTAACAATGAATAATTAATAGCGTATCTATATTTGTTATAGAGCGTTCTATGAATTCAAGAGTGCAATTCCGAGTCTTTAGTGGAGTCACGAGGAATTAATAAGTTAGTAAATTTATCTGTTAGATTTATGATAACTTATTGGAGCTTGGTTGCATAGGCCCATGGTCCCCACTATACCTTGGATAAAATCATCTAGATAGTCTCAATTAATTGATTTAATTATCAATTAGAATTATCAAAGTTGACCAGGTCAATTTTGGATAGTTTCACATAGTTATACAATTTAGATAAGAAAAGAGAAATTATGGCAGATTTATTAATTAAGATAAATTGGTATCCAAATTAATAAATAAGTTTAAATCAAGGTTCAAATTATAAATAATTAATTTGATAAATGATTTAAATAATTATTTAATTAAATTAATCAATAAAAAATAATACAGGCCTTGATTTTAAGTCCAATGGGCTTATAATCAAATGGAAAATTTCACGGGCCTAAAGCCCATTATAATTTCGACCTAGGGCTTTTAATTGGCTATTATTTTATTAATTTTTTAATTAAATAAATGACCTAATTGAGCCTATAAAATGAATGTTAAGTGAGAGTTGAAATCAGATGACATACACTAGTTTTCTGATAGGTTTTAGATTCTCTCTAAACACAAGTCATTTTCTTAGCCTCTCATTATTCTTTTATCTTCTTCTCTCTGTATCTATCTCATGTGTTGAGAATTTCCCACTCTATTCTAGGTGATTCTAAGGATACCTTGGAAGATTGTGAAGATAATAGAAGATCGGTTCAGTTTCTTGATAATACTCTGCGACAGAAAAGATACAAGCGTTAGAGAAACTGAAGGAATGACTCATTCATTCCACTACGTATAATGTCAGTATTCTTATCATTGACCCAACTATTTCTAAGACCTTGGACCATTAGAACTACTAGGCATAGCTACTATTTTGGGAAAGATACAAAAGAAATAATATAACTTTATTAAATCTCAAAATATTGTATCAAATACATAATAATAGAAAATATGGCAAAAAAAAACCTCTTAATTGGCGTGCGATTGGTTTTCTCTCTCCCCATGGTGAGGCGAAAGAAAACTGTTCAGAAGCCTGGTCTCAGATCATCTCCGACTGAAAGGAGCACAATCAAGAATACTCATGATAGAGTGGAGGTAGAAGACGAAGTGAGGGAGGATCTCCCAGAGGAGGTGTTTGCTAATACGGTTGATGATTTTCCAGAGGTTGGTGAGGTCCATTCTCTGGTGGATTGTGATGTGTCCAAGCCTGGGACTACTTCTGGGTCTAGGTTGCGGGCGAATGAAACAGAGGAGAAGGACTTCTAGGAATTATCTAAGGAAAAGTGGACTAACTTTCAGGATTCTTTTGCTTCTCATGGTGGTGCTCGACTCAATTTTGAGGAACCCTTGGTCAGAGATGGGAAGTTGATAGCTCAAGTTGATAAGGAGGAGATAGAAGTGGAAGCTTCTTTCTGGCAATCAGCTATGGTATGTGTTGTATTAGGTGCTAATCCCCTTTTAGCTGTGTTTGAGGGTTTTATTAATCGTATTTGGGGCAAGTTGGAGATAAAGAGAATTGCTCGTATGAATGCAGGTCATACTCTAGTTAAATTTCGGGATGAAGCAACTCGAGACATGGTGTTGGAATCTGGTGTGGTTCACTTTGACAGAAAACCTGTTTTACTGAGGCCTTGGTCGACAGATCTTGATAAGATGAGGTTGGTGAAATCTGTACCGGTTTGAATTATATTCCCATACCTGGGTCTTCAATATTGGGGTCTTAAAAGCCTGAGTGCTCTGGTTAGCACTATAGGTAAGCCTATAATGATGGATAAGGTTACTAAGGATAAGTCAATGGTGAAATTTGCTAGAGTTCTTATGGATGTTGAGATATCAGATGGTATTCCTCAATGTATTAATTTTATCAATGAACGTGGCCAATTGATGGAACAAGCTATAGAATATGAATGGCTTCCTACCCGTTGCTCGTGTTGTAAAAATTTAGGCCATACAGCAACAAGTTGTAAATATACATAGGAGGCAGTGGTATAGTAGTATGTCAGTGGAGGGAAGAATCTTGTTAGTTTGGAAAGATGATATAGTCTCTGTTACAATTACTCAGACTATAGATCAGCTTTTAAACTATGAAGTGAAGATCAAGGGAATTTTTCAAAAATTTTGCTTGTCTTTTGTTTATGGCAGGAACTCGGTGGAGGAGAGGAAAGGCCTTTTGTCTCAATTAGCTTTATCTCAGCTTTCAGTTTTTCCTTGGTTGGTTGTAGGGGATTTCAATGCTGTGTTTGATTTTGATGATCGTATTGGGGGTAGACCGGTTACTGAAATGGAAGTGGAAGATAGTTGTCTTTGTAGGGCTAATGCTATGTTGACAGAGTTACGTTCGAATGGATATCATTTCACCTGGTCTAACAAGAAAAAGGAAGGATCAAGAATATTCTCTAAATTGGACAGATGTTTTATCAATGAAAAGTGGATTGATGCTTTACCTGAGTCAGAAGCTCGTATTAATTGGGATAAAATTTCTAATCACTTTATTGTATTATCAAAACATTTCACATTCAGGTATCAAGGATTAGACCTTTCAGGTTTTTTAATATGTGGGCTAATCACAAGGATTTTCGGAGTGAAGTCCTTAGTCATTGGGCTAAGCCGACTAGTGGTTCTAGTTTGCATCAGATTCTTCAGAAGTTAAGGAGGCTCAAACCTGTGTTGTCTAAGTTTAATCAAAAGCAAGTAGGAGATGTTGTCCAGCAGTATGCAGCTGCCAAGCTGAAGTATGAGTAGGCCCAGCTCTTCTTACAGCAAAATCCTTCTTCGAGTTTTCTGCAGCAGGATGAGCAAGAGGCTTATAATGAGTTTGATAGTAAGTCCAAAATGTATGAGATTTTCCTTCGCGAAAAGAGCAGAATTAATTGGCTTCGATTTGGAGATGAGAACACTGCTTTTTTTCATGCTAGTCTTAAGCAGAGGAGGATTAGGAACCGAATCACTTATTTTTTGAATGAAGAGGGTCAGAATTGTAGAAAACAATGAAGAAGTTGTTGCTCATTTTTATAATCATTTCAAAGGCTTTCTTGGCAAGGGGAGCACAGCAACCAGTCGGGTTGATTTGTCTTATTTCCAGCAAGGGTCAGTCCTGACTTTGGAGCAAAAACTTGACCTGATTCAACCTTTTACTAAGAAGGATGTTAAGAGGGCGTTATTTAGCATTTCTTTTATCAAGAGCCCGGGTCCAGATGGTTTTGGCTCTAGTTTCTATAAAGCTCTTTGGAAAGATATAGGGGAAGACATCTCTGAGGCGATTTGCTGTTCTTTGAGCATGGTGAGATTTCGGCTGAGTTGAATAGGACCATTTTATCACTTATTCCTAAGGCTGATTCTCCTGCTTTAGTTGCTGATTACAGGCCCATAGCTTGCTGTAATACGCTATATAAATGTATTTCAAAGATGCTTTGTTTCAGGTTGGCTAAAATTCTTCCAATGCTTATTCATCAAAATCAATGAGCCTTTATCAATAATAGACAGCTTGCTCATAATATTTTAATTCTTCAAGATTTACTTCATGGCTATACTAGGAAGACTATTTCTCCCAGGTGCTTGATTAAAATTGATCATAGTAAGGCCTATGATTCTATTGATTGGGTTTTTTTGGAGGATATTCTGTCTGCATTCTGTTTTCCTAGTAGGTTTATTCAGTGGATAAGGATATGCTTGACTGATACATCATATTCTCTTTTGTTGAATGGGAGATTACAAGTGTAACGCCCTACTTCCTTAGAGTCGTTACTAAGTGAGTTTAAAACGTGCATTTAACTCGCAAATCGAGGTTTTAGGTCAAATAGTGTAATTAAGCCTTAAACAGAGGAAAAACTTTAGAAACAATTCCATTTCATTGAAAATCATAAAAGTTTAACACCTGGGATCCCAAAATACAGTTTAGAAACATTTACAACATATAAATTGTACCAAGTCGACTAAATGACAAAATCTAGGTTTATTTACAAACATCTCCCAAAATTCACTGGCTGTGGCAGCCAGGCTGGCCAAACATGTACACGCCGCTCATGCCTGCTACACTCAAGGTTGGCTGACTTTCTCCTTGCCGTTACCTGCACCACAGAGCATCTATGAGCCGAAGCCCAGCAAGAAACCCAAAACAGTTAACATATGCAAACAGGCACCAAGTATATAAACTGGCCATCAAGAGGCTAAACACATACGGCCTAGCTGTCCCAGGCGCTTTACCAGGCCCTGGGTTCGCGGTCCACACTGTGAGGATATCCCAGGTATCCTTTTAGGGACTCGTCCTGGCAACTTGCACTCCAAGTGCTCAACGCTACTCCCGGCCCCTTGTCGTACTCGGCCTTGCACTCAACGTGCCCAACGTCGTTCCCGGCCCTTTGCCGTTCCTGGCCCCTGCCGACCTCGGCTTACACCGTTCCTGGCTCTTGCCGATCATTCACATAATTGCACTCACAGCATAATAAACAATTACAGATACTAGCAAAAAAAATCAAAGGGCTACGCCCTGCAATTCAAACACATTGGGCTCAGCCCTGCATACACGCTCTATGGGAACAAGGGTTTTCTTACCTAAGTCCCGAGCTCTCCGAGCACCGATGTCCTGAGCACAGTCCTCTAACTTGACCCTCGCTGAAACCCTAGTCATAACACAATAACCATATCCATCCATCAAGTTCTAATCCATTAAATAACTTTGAGCCATAACTCTAACCTCCGGGACCTTGAATTCTATCAATCCGGGTGATAAAATCCATCCCGAGCCTTAACCATTGAGTTCCCAAACCTAAACATCCATAAAAACACAAGCTGGCACTAAGAGCCACGGCCCTACCCACAAGCGCTGCGGCTAGCCTCGAAACAGAGGCTAGCACCTCACTGACACCCACACGGGCCGCAGCGCGCATGAAGCTTCTCGCCCTCCCATGGCCGCGCGCGCACACGGGCCGCGGCCCTCACCTCCAACCCAGAAATCTTCATCATTTTTCTATATTTTTCTCAAGCCAATTCACCCAAAACTTAGCTAACAATCCTAGATAATCAACACAAACATTCCAGCTCAGTATTAACATCAAAACCCATCAAAATCTGCTCCAAAACTCAACTAAAACACTAAAGAACAAATCAAACTTAACTAACATGCAAACTCTAACAAACCAGCTGCAATTCTAAACATAATCTTTATAATTAAAGCTTACCCTTGCTGAATTAAACCTTAGAACCAGCCCCTTATGCTCCAAGCTCCAAGCTCCCTAAATCCCAGCTGAACTCCTTAGTCCTTATTCTTGATTCCACCAAGAATTCTCCCAATCTTCAAATGGAGAGAAGAAGAAAGACCACCTCGAGAGAGAGAAAGGGAAAGAGTCGGTTTCTGAATGCTCTACACAATTCTAAGTTTTGTTTTATTTAACTTAAGCTTTAAGGTTACCTCAAGGCTCGGGGTACCCAAACGTCCCCGAGGGAAAAAATGGTAAATTTCCCAAATATTCCCTCCTAGACATTCTAACCTCAAATATATCTCCAAATATTTATTTTCATAACCCGATAACCCCATATAATAACTAATGCCCAAATTACCCCTCGACTCACCCCAAGTCGGATTCTCAACCCTGCTGTGACTTTCTGGCTAACCGCTCCCCAGGACTGTCTCGGATCACAGACATATCACATATATATAGCATTTATCACATTTATACCCCTAGTATCCAAACGGGGCCCACATGCACATTTAACTCAACTAAACATGCATCATTATCATATATTCACATAAATCCACATATTAACATATTAAATCATTTATTGCCCTCCAGGCACACTAATCAAGGCCCGAAGCCCTATTAGCAAATTTGGGTCGTTACAACTATCCCCTCCTTACAAAAATTTCATCCTCGAAATTACCTGAACAACTCGAGATACCACTCCCTCATCTCTGACTCAAGTTCCCACATCGCCTCCTCAACCTTGCTGTTTCTCCACAGCACTTTCACCAAGGCGATGGTCTTGTTCTGCAAAACTTTATCTTTTCTGACAAAAACTTGAACCGGCTTCTCCTCATAGGAAAAATCCTGATCAAACTCCAGATTCTCAAAACTTAGAATGTGCGTCGAATCTGACACATACTTCTGGAGCATGGATACATGGAAAACATCATGAACCCCTGACAAACCTGGAGGCATCGCCAATCTGTAAGTGACCTCTCCAACCCGTTCCAGAATCTCAAAGGGGCCAACAAACCTAGGGCTCAACTTGCCCCGAAAACCAAACCGTTTCACACCCCTCATGGGTGAAACCCTAAGGAACACATGATCACCAACCTAAAATTCTACACTCCTGCGTTTCAGGTCTGAGTAACTTTTCTGTCGACTCTGGGAGGCGAGCATACGTGCTCTAATCTTCTCAATCGCCTCATTTGTCCTCTGAACCATCTCTGGACCCAGATATCTCCTCTCACCTGTCTCATCCCAATGAATAGGTGATCTACACTTCCTTCCATAAAGCATCTCGTACGGAGCCACTCCGATGGTCGCTTGATAACTATTGTTGTATGAGAACTCGATCAAAGGGAGATACTTACTCCATGATCCCCCAAAATCTAGCACACAAACTCGCAGCATATCCTCCAATATCTGAATCGTCCTCTCAGGCTGTCCATCCGTCTAAGGATGATAAGCGGTACTAAATCGTAACTGCGTGCCCATAGCCTTCTGCAGACTCTCCCAAAACTTGGAAGTGAAGGTGGGGTCTCTGTCGAATACTATCGACCTTGGAGCCCCATGAAGTCGAACAATCTCCTTCACGTACAACTCAGCATACTGCTCCACAGTATAAGTTGTCTTAACAGGCAAAAAATGGGCGGACTTGGTATACCTATCCACGATCACCCACACCGAGTCATGTTGTCCCACAGTCCTCGGCAAACCAACCACAAAGTCCATAGTGATATCTTCCCACTTCCATTCTGGGATCCCCAGAGGCTGCAGCAACCCTGCTGGCAAGTTAAGCACTTGGCCACATAATCCACCACATCCCTCTTCATGCCCGACCACCAATACAGAGCTCTCAAGTCCTGGTACATCTTATTTGTACCCGGGTGCAAAGAATAGGGAGTGGTATGCGATTCATCTAGGATCTCTCGCCGGATATCAGAATCCATTGGAATGCAGATCCGACCCTTGTACCTCAGTAATCCTATCTTTGAAATGGAAAAGTCCTTAGTCGCTCCGACTAAGACACTCTCCCTGTGACCTCTCAACTGGGAATCTTTCCCCTGCGCTTCCTTGATCCTCTCAAGGAGTGTAGACTGAACAGTGATGTTGGCCAACTGACCAACCACCAACTCTATACCTGCTCTGGTCATCTCCTCAGCTAACTTGTCATATATCTGCCTCGAACTAAACAATTGTCCTGGGCCTTTCCGACTCAATGCATCAGCCACTACATTAGCCTTCCCAGGATGGTATAGGATATCGCAATAATAATCCTTAACCAACTCCAGCCACCGCCTCTGGCACATATTTAGGTCCTTCTGAGTAAAGAAATACCTTAGGCTTTTATGGTCGGTGTATATCTCGCACTTCTCACCATAAAGATAATGCCTCCAAATCTTAAGTGCAAACACCACCGCTGCCAACTCCAGATCATGCGTAGGATATCTCTGCTCATATTCCTTTAATTGCCTCGATGCATAGGCTATCACCTTTCCAGCTTGCATCAGCACGCACCCCAAACCCTGTCTGGATGCATCACAGTAAACCACAAAATTTTCATTCTCTGTCAGCAAGCTTAACACTGGCGCAGTGATCAGTCGCCGCTTCAGTTCCTTAAAACTGTTCTCACATCTGTTCGTCCAGACATACCTTGTCTTTTTCTTTGTCAATTCTGTCAATGGCGTAGCTATTCTGGAGAACCCCTCAACAAATTGCCGATAATACCCTGCTAAACCCAGAAAGCTTCTCACTTCAGGAACGTTGCTCGGTCTAGGCCAATCTCTGACCGCCTCAATCTTACTTGGGTCAACCAGAATCCCCTCCTTACTGACAATATGGCCCAGAAATGTAACTTGTGGTAACCAGAACTCACACTTACTGACCTTAGCATATAACTTATGCTCCCTCAACCACTGTAGAACCAACCGTAGATGTTGCTCGTGCTCTGTCTCTGACTGAGAGTACACTAGGATGTCGTCGATGAACACAATTACAAACTTATCCAGATAATCCTTGAAAACCCTATTCATCATGTCCATGAAGGCTGCTGGGGCATTGGTTAATCCAAAGGACATAACCAGGAATTCATAATGTCCATACCTCGTTCGAAAAGCAGTCTTTGGTATGTCCTCCTCCTTAATCCTTAACTGATGGTAACCTGATCAGAGATCTTTCTTGGAAAACACTGTTCTTCCCTATAACTGGTCAAATAAATTGTCGATCCTAGGCAGTGGATACTTTATCTTAATGGTTAACTTGTTTAGCTCCCTGTAATCAATACACATCCTAAGGGATCCATCCTTCTTCTTAACGAACAACACTTGAGCACCCCATGGTGAGAAACTCGGTCTGATGAACCCCAGATCAAGTAACTCCTGCAACTGAATCTTCAACTCCTTTAACTCCGCTGGAGCCATTCTATAAGGTGTCCTAGATACTGGCTCCGCTCCTGGTACCAACTCTATGACAAAGTCAATCTCCCGCTGCGGCGACAACCCTGGCAAATCTACTGGAAACAAATCCGGAAACTCACACACCAATCTACACCCTAGAGGTATCCACAATGCTCGCCAGGAATCCTATGCAACCTTCCTACATCAGGTCTCTAGCCTTCAATGCTGAAATCATTGGTACACATGGTCCACTAACTGTCCCCGCAAACACAAAGGGTACCTCCCCTTCTGGTTCAAAAGTCACCATTCTGCGCTTGCAGTCAATCGTTGCCCCATACTTTGATAACCAATCCATTCCTAAAATCATATCAAAGTCATCCATCTCTAACTCAATCAAGTCAACAGACAGTTCCCTACCATCTACCTTTACTGGCAATGCTCTAACCCATTTCCTAGAGGCTACCAGTTCTCCTGTTGGCAACAAAGTCTGAAATCCCCTAGCATACACACCACTAGGTCTACAAAGCTGGTCTATCACTCTAGCAGAAAAAAATGAATGAGTAGCCCCTGAATCAAACAATGCAGTATACAAAGAACCAGTACTAGAGATCTGACCTGTCACAACTGAGGGGCTAGCCTCCGCCTCAGTCTGTGTCAAAGTGAATACCCTGGCAGGAGCAAGACTGTCACTCTACTTCTGCTCCTCCTTTTTAACTTGAGGGCAATCCCTCTTTAGATGACTGGCACTCCCACAAACAAAGCAGGCCCTAATCCTGCACTCACCCTGGTGTCGTCGCCTGCACCGCGGACACACTGGAAAACTCCTCCAGTTGTCACTACCACTCTGACGGCCAGTGGAAGCACTATGTGCCCTCCTATTTGAACTGGGAGGAACAAAGGAATCTGGGGCCTTCCTCTTCTGCTCACTAAAGCCACCACCACGACTGGACCAAACGAAAGGAGGCACTGTCCTCCTGGCATCGCGCCTGACAGCGCTTTCCTTCCAAATATGATCTTCGGCCCTCTCAGTGGTAAGGGCCTTGTCCAAAACCTGGCCATAAGTAGTAGTCTCTGGATCCAAGGTAATATTCACATCGTGGGCAATCATAACATTCAACCCCCGCACAAACCTGTCCCTTCTTGCCGCATCTGTCGGCACTAAATCTGGCGCAAACTTTGCCAATCTGTCAAACTTTATAGCATACTCTGTCACTGACGATCGGTTCTGAGTCAGGTTGATAAACTCATCAACCTTCGCAGCTCGAACTGCCACGCGGTAATACTTCTCGTTGAATAAGTTTCTGAATTCTTCCCAGGTGATAACTGATACATCCCTTCTCTGAACCACCACATCCCACCAAATGCGGGCATCCTCTCTAAACATGTAGCTAGCATAGGCTACCCTCTCATTCCCATAAACTCTCATAAAATCCAGAATTGAGGAAGTCATATTCATCCACTGCTCTGCCCGCAGTGGGTCTGATCCACCCTCGAAGGTGGGAGGATGCTGCTTCCTGAACCTCTCATACAAAGGTTCCCACTTATTCTCCATAGCAGACTGCACTGGCACTGGCACTGCAACCTGCTGCACTGGCAGCCCAGTAACCTGAGGTGGGGCCTGCTGTCTCAACTCTTCCTCTGTTCGCTGCAGTCTTGCTTCCATCTCAGCAAACATCTCTTGCCAATTCTGTGGGGCAGGTGGAGGGTCCTGACCCTGGTTGTCATCCTCGGCCCTACTGCCGCGGAGTCTAGCTGATTGTCGAAGCATCTCAACAAATATGCCTGCAACCAACGACACCACTCATCAGGCAAGATAACAACATCCAAAAACCACCTCCCAAACACATTAACCATCCACAAGCAATAACTCATATAACATATAACACACAACGGGCCATGCCCTAGCATCATGCATATGTTAACTCATTCATCATGCTCTATATAAGATAAGCAGGCAAACAGGGCATTCAAACACATATTCAGGCATATTAGTCAATCTTACCAACCAACCCTGAGTCGATCTTGTCACTGACAGCGAGTGTACATGTTCAGTCAATCTCCAGAACCAATAACCTTGGCTCGCTCTGATACCAAGTTGTAACACCCTACTTCCTTAGAGCAATTACTAAGTGAGTTTAAAAGTTGCATTCAACTCGCTAATCAAGGTTTTAGGTCAAATAGTGTAATTAAGCCTTAAACAAAGGAAAAACTTTATAAACAATTCCATTTCATTAAAAATCATAAAAGTTTAACACCTGGGATCCCAAAATACAGTTTAGAAAGATTTACAACATATAAATTGTACCAAGTCGACTAAACGACAAAATTTAGGTTTATTTACAAACATCTCCCAAAATTCACTGGCTGTGGCAGCCAGGCTGGCCAAACATGTACACGCCGCTCATGCCTGCTACACTCAAGGTTGGTTGACTTTCTCCTTGCCCTTACCTGCACCACAGAGCATATGTGAGTCGAAGCCCAGCAAGAAAACCCAAAACAGTTAACATATGTAAACAGGCACCAAGTATATAAACTGGCCATTAATAGGCTAGACACATACGTCCTAGCCGTCCCAGGCGCTTTACCAGGCCCTTGGTTCGCGGTCCACACCGTGAGGATATCCCAGGTATCCTTTTAGGGACTCGCCCTGGTAACTCGCACTCCACGTGCTCAACGCTGCTCCTGGCCCCTTTCCGTACTCGGCCTTGCACTCACCGTGCCCAACGTCGTTCCCAGCCCTTTGTCGTTCCCAGCCCCTGCCGACCTCGGCCTACATCGTTCCCAGCTCTTGTCGATCATTCACATAATTGCACTCACAACATAATAAGCAATTACAGGATACTAGAAAAAACAATCAAAGGGCTACGCCCTGCAATTCAAACACATTGGGTTCAGCCCTGCATACACGCTCTATGGGAACAAGGGTTTTCTTACCTAAGTCCCGAGCTCTCCGAGCACCGATGTCCTGAGCACAGTCCTCTAACTTGACCCTCGCCGAAACCCTAGTCACAACACAATAACCATATCCATCCATCAAGTTCTAATCCATTAAATAACTTTGAGCCATAACTCTAACCTCCGGGACCTTGAATTCTATCAATCCGGGTGATAAAATCCATCCCGAGCCTTAACCATTGAGTTCCCAAACCTAAACACCCATAAAAACACAAGCTGGCACTAAGATCCGCGGCCCTACCCACAAGCGTCGCGGCTAGCCTTGAAACAGAGGCTAGCACCTCACTGACACCCACACGGGCCGCAGCGCGCATGAAGCTTCTCGACCTCCCATGGCCCCGAGCGCACATGGGCCGCGGCCCTCACCTCCAACCCAGAAATCTTCATCATTTTTCTATATTTTCCTCAAGCCAATTCACCCAAAACTTAGCTAAAAATCCTAGATAATCAACACAAACATTCCAGCTCAGTATTAACATCAAAACCCATCAAAATCTGCTCCAAAACTCAACTAAAACACTAAAGAACAAATCAAACTTAACTAACATGCAAACTCTAACAAACCAGCTGCAATTCTAAACATAATCTTTATAATTAAAGCTTACCCTTGCTGAATTAAACCTTAGACCCTTATGCTCCAAGCTCCAAGCTCCCTAAATCCCAGCTGAACTCCTTAGTCCTTATTCTTGATTCCACCAAGAATTCTCCCAATCTTCAAATGGAGAGAAGAAGAAAGACCACCTCGAGAGAGAGAAAGGGAAAGAGTCGGTTTCTGAATGCTCTACACAATTCTAAGTTTTGTTTTATTTAACTTAAGCTTTAAGGTTACCTCAAGGCTCAGGGTACCCAAACGTCCCCGAGGGCAAAAATGGTAAATTTCCCAAATATTCCCTCCTAGACATTCTAACCTCAAATATATCTCCAAATATTTATTTTCATAACCCGATAACCCCATATAATAACTAATGCCCAAATTACACCTCAACTCGCCCCGAGTCGGATTCTCAACCCTGCTGTGACTTTTTGGCTAACCGCTCCCTAGGACTGTCTCAGATCGTGCTGCACAGACATATCACATATATATAGCATTTATCACATTTATACCCCTAGTATCCAAACGGGGCCCACATGCACATTTAACTCAACTAAACATGCATCATTATCATATATTCACATAAATCCACATATTAACATATTAAATCATTTATTGCCCTCCAGGCACACTAATCAAGGCCCTAAGCCCTATTAGAAAATTCGGGTCATTACAACAAGGTAGCTTTGCAGGGAGGAAAGGTTTAAGGCAAGGAGACCCAATTTCTCCTCTGCTGTTTGTGTTGGTTATGGAGTATCTCACTAGGCTTCTTAATCAAGTTTCTCAACATAGAGAGTTCAGATTTCACCCTATGTGTAAGCATTTGCATCTTGTTAATCTTTGTTTTGCAGATGATCTGATTTTATTCTGTAAGGGGAACATTAGATCAATTCAAATTTTAATGGATGGTTTTTTGAGATTTAGCCAGAGTTCAGGGTTGTCTGCTAACTTGAAAAAATCTCACATATATTTTGGGGTGGCAGCTGATATGAAGGAAAATATTCTGAGATCTGTTGTAATAGATGAAGGGTCTTTTCCCTTGAAGTATTTGGGGGTTTCGCTGAAACCTACGAGATGGCAAGTAGCTAATTGTATTATCAAGAAGATTCATGCTAGACTCCATGTTTGGGCGAGTAGACACTTATCTTTTGCAGGGAGAACTCAGCTGATTTTCTCAGTTTTACTGGGCATTCACAACTATTGGATGAATATTTTTATGCTTCATCTCAGTGTCATTCAAGAAATTGATAGGTTATGTCGTAATTTTTTATGGGGATCCAACGGCAATCGCAGTAAATTCAATTGTTCCTCTCGGTCTCAAGTTTGTCTTCCTAAAACTTTAGGTGGTTTGGGTTTCAAAGAGGGCTCTAATTGGAACAAAGTGTTATTGGCCAAGTTTATTTGGGCTTTGTCTTCTAAGCAGGATGTGTTGTGGGTGAAGTGGATTGATGCAATATATCTTAAAGGTCAATATTTTTGGACTTATCATCTGAAATCTGATGTTAGTTGGTATTGGCGTAAATTATGCTATTTGAGAGAGGTGTTTTCTGAAGTGAATCTAGTGAACTCGGCTATGCATGGTAAGCTGAACTTGAAGTCTCTATATCTTAACTGGCTTCAGAGAGATCTGATTGATTTTGCAAAGGTAATGTGGTGTAGACTTACAGTCCCCAAGCATCATTTCATTCTTTGGCAGCCGGTTCTTGGCCATTTGCTGACTAGAGATAATTTGATTAAGTGTCAGATTTCAGTGGTCTCTAGTCTTTGTCCGGTTTGTGAGAGAGTTGAGGAAACTCATCAGCATTTGTTTTTTGATTGTAGCTTCTCTCGTCAAGTTTGGGAGCTGACTAAAATTTGGCTAGGTTCTGGCATTTGGCCCAAGCAATTTGTTGAATGGAAGAAGTGGTTATAAGGGAAGCCCAAAAATATCATGCATCGCATTGTTGTAGCCTCCTTGGCAGCTGTTGTCTATGGTATATCATGCATCGCATTGCTGTAGCCTCCTTGGTTAGAAATGCCTGTTTTTTTGCTCATTGTTCCTTCTCTCCTCATTGTTTAGATAGTATGATTAAATTGAGTTTGAAATCTAGATTTCTTGGTTGTTTGAGTCAATATTTTCTGGACAAGAATAGAGCAATTGCTGAGTTTGTTAGGAAGTTGTGAGCTGGTGTTGTATTTTTCTCTGTTTCAGAACTTGTTGATGTAATTTTTGTTTCAGTGCAATATAATTTACTTTTTTCGATAAAAAAAAATATATGGCATGGGTACCCATTGTTTAAAAGAAAAACATAAACTTTAATTCAATTGTTTTAAAAAAACTAAATGCGGAAAATACATAGAAACATAATTCTAAAAAAAACTAAAAACAACGTCATCCTTGATCGACACGCAGTCCACTCAGTCCGTTCATCCTCAACACATAAGCCAAGCTACCAAGAATATTTCCACCTTCGTATCTAGTTTCCTGCATCACACTAAAATAAAATAAAGGAATGAGCCTAATGCCTAGCAAGGAAAATCTACTAAAAACATACATCGCAAACATAAGCATAAGACTATATCATATACTATAAAAACATAAGACTATCTAAAACATATACCATATAAGCATACACTATAAAACATATGACTTTAAAAACATATATCATATAGGACTACAATATTAATGGCCATTAACTCATTAACATGGCATGCGATAAACCATCTAGGTCCCCTGTCTAATATCTTAGGTAGGTTAGATCACATGGTAGTATATGATAACCCATCTAGGTCCCCTGTCTAATATCTGAGGTAGGGTAAACCATAACTCTAAACCATGAAAATGATAAACACTAGGGCTTGCTAGCTAAGCAACTATGAACCCTAGATAACATAAAAAAACATAACATAACATATTATAACATAAACTTATCATAACATATTATACATAAACATAACATATAAGCATAACATATCATACAAACATACAAGATTTATCCTATTTTCCTTACCAACACCGGGATATTTGAGAATAAAGATAGGATTTGGAACACTCCTAAAACCAACAATACAAATGGTGAGTATTTCTAAACCATCAAGAAGAAACTTACCAAGAAAGAACTTAAGTTTCAAGAACCTAATCAAGAACCAATAACGAAAGTTAGGATCTGAATAAAAGAAACTAAGAAAACTAAAGAGTTTTAAAGGATTGAACTTAAAGAATAAGAGTACCTTAATTGACCTTATGGATTGGTCTAACTCCAATACCGAAATACACTAAACCTCACTTCCCAAGTATTTGATAAAGCTTAATAATGGCAAAGCTTTTCCCAACCCAAGTGTTTATCACTCTTAAGGTCTCACTAGCACCTTGGAGTCTGATCACAGCTAAAGAATGAATGGAAGGGCTGGGTTCTAAGTCCTATTTATAGAGTTCTAGGAATAAATATCTTCTTTTTTGCTTTGAATAAAAATAATGAATACTAAATGAAAATATTTGAATATTCATCAGTCAAAGGCTTAGGACTCGGTCAAATTGTTCAGAGGTAGGTCTTAGGAGTCAAAGCTTGATTTTTAAAATTATAAACAAAAATAAAAAAAATAAAAAATAGAATCCTAAGTTCTAACTTCCTAAATCTCGTAACTCTAAACTCACCTGTAGTAAAATCAATATAACTGCATCTTTAGGACTCTGATTTATACCATCTTTATATCGTTAGAAAGATAATTCAATTATCTACAACTTTCTAGAAATACTATTTTTCGAAATTCATAATAGAACTGGGTCAAAAATAGGTCGGAAGTTACAGTATCCTAAAGTTACGGAAAATCTATTTAATTATCTAAATAACAACCTAATCCACAATTATCTTAACTAACCATAAAATAACAAACTCTAATTCCCTAATAATCATCCTTATGACAAGTGTCATATTCTTATTGGCTTCATCTAAACCTTAGGTTATAATAAATAATACACATAGGACCAGCAATATCAACCAAACCTTATGTTATAATTAATATTCTTAAACTATAGGTTAAACTTATAAAATTCATAACTATTGCTATGAGTTTCCAACTAAGTCCTGACTTGAACCAAAATCCACGGAATCTAACATACTACAAACTAATACTAACTACTACTACTACTACTACTACTACTACTATCAAGCTAGTTAAGTAAATATTCTGGGACTCTACATTTCCTTTTGCAGATCTAAAGTTGTTAGATCAATGTTATCAATATCAATAGCTTGAGGTATACTTTATCGATTTGTTTTATTTTGTGACAATCCTATACAATTTATTCCGCAGATTGTTAATGCATTTAGATTATTATCTTACATTTGGTATTAGAGTGAGGTTTGCCTCAACACTTGATATTGTTACATGCATACATATATATATGATTTATATATGTTTTGTCTTCATATTTACAAATATTCATTCGTGTATATGATTTGTATATTTGTGTTTTTATTCCATTTTGTTGTTAAAAATGCTTCATTTATTAAATTTCTAACAGTTTCGGGCAATAAACTAAAGAATAGGTTTCATTATATATGTGAAAATTTGGTTGTTAATTAAAATTTATTTTTCCATAAATAATAGTAATAGAAATCTTTTAGTTCATGTTTCTTATGATTTTGTGAAAGAAAAATGAGTTTGAAACTTAAGAAAACAAAGTTTATAAAAATTTGCATATGTTCATGGTCGAAACTTAAGGAAAATCAAAGTTTGGTTTATTGTTGTTTCTTTAACAACCTAAGGTTATAAATCTTTAAGTTCATGAGTTTCCAATTAATTTGTGCATTAAAATCGAGTTTTCAAACTCATCAAAGCTTTTGAAACCTTGAGAACACGTTTATAGCCGAGAGATTTTTGAAAACTTATAAATTGAATTTCAGTTGTTGTTTTTAAAAACTAAGATTAGAAATCTTCATATCACTCTTATTCTAATCATTCTGGGCAAAAATATTGAATTTCCAACATGAAAAACGAATTTTTCCAGCCGGGTCTTGCGATTGGACCCTTTTATGGCCAAAAATTATTTTTGTGATTAAAGTACGGTTTTTAGTTGTTTTTAAGCAAATGAATGATATGAATCTCTTTATATATGCTTTTTGGTTTGATCTGGGCTGAAAAATCAAGATTTCGACATCAAAAATGGCATTTTTCCGATTGGGTTTCCATTCAGGTCATGACTCATTTGTAGAAAAACTGAATCAATATGACTCGGTTCACTGGAGAAGATGACGCAAACAACACGTCTTTTAAAAATATTTTTGGGATTTATTTTTTTTCTTGATTTCTACATTAATTTAGGCAATAAATTTAATTTTAATTTTGCTTATTTTAATTATGCAAATAATTTTGGTAATTTATGTTATTTGGAAATTAATTAAAATGTGCAAATTTTTTATTTGGTATATTTATTGCATTATTGATTTTTATTTATTGAGCATGCAATAATAATAATTGTACTAATTTGAGTATGTAATTACATTTAATGTTTTACAATTAAGTTTTAGTACAATTGTTTATTAATTTACTAAATATTATGTAATTAATTTATAGCCTTATTAAGTATTAATTTTCTAAATTAATTCTACCAACTAATTATTTATGGAATTATTGCATTTATTTTTTATCATGCATGTAAATGTAGTGGATTGTGTTAATTTGTATGTTTATTTATGTTTTAATTCGTGCAATATTTATTATTAGTAAATAAATTTTGAGATATTATATGTATGATTTTATGGATTAAATGCATGATATGTATTCCATATTTGTACTTTTATGCTTAAATACTATTTACATAATGTTATTTATGTTATGTAATTTATTAAATTTTATGAGTATAATTTAGTGCATAAAAATTAATATAATATACATTTAATTATAATTAATTTTTGATTTATAAAATATACTCATAAAATTTCATAAATTTTTAAGCATAAATAAAATGTGTCTAAATGATTCATATAATTTTATTTAATTATAGATGTTGTACCCTAAAAATTAGTACGAATTTAATTTCTCAGCTATGGGTGCAGTTGACAGATGAATATATGAAAAAGCAGCCAAGTAGAACCTCTGGTTAATAATGATGTGAGCAGCTCGAGTTGAGACTTGGCAATACGACATTCAAGTTATTACTAGGCTGCCTCTTAGGAAAACGATCCAGTTCGAGACATATAGTGGCCAGATCCCCCTTTGGGGACTCTGAAGTTAATCCAAGCTAAGGTTCAGATTAACTTTGATCACCAGCTCGATGAAGATATTCAGCTCGTGGAAACTTGGTCAGAACGCATACTGAAGGATCCCGAGAAACTTGGAAGCTCTTTATACGCTCACTAATGCCCAGGCGGTATTGCACGTTTATCATTTATTATCTGAGACAGCGGGAGGATATTTTGTTATGCAATCGTATCCCAATATAAATGAGAATTATCTGTATTAAATGTATACCATATTTATGCACACGGTTACCCATACCTGTCCAGGAAATTTCACTATAAATATTAGGGATAATGGACAGGGAAGGGGACGACCTTTTTGTGTTACTGAAACTCTGCAGAAATTGTGAGAGAACAACAATAATATTGTCTCGTGGACTAGGTAGATTTTAACCACTGAATCATGTAAAATTGTGTGTGTACAAAAGGGTTCTTATAATTTCATTGCGGTTTACAAATAAGCACTAATATCCTTATTAGATTTCTAAATCTACTGTTGGTGAAAAACTGCGTCAACAATAGAGTAGCCACATCATCTTTAGTTAAATAAAATTATATATTATGGCAATAAGGATCAGAAAAATATTTTAGACATTAATTATAATTTAAGTGGTAAATAAATTAGATTCATAAATTTTTTAACATATAGTTTAGTTAAAAATTAGCACTTTTTCATAAAATATTCTCTAATTAATTAGAATAATTAAGTTATGAATAATATATAAACAGTTTTTTGGTTAACATGGAAAAGAATGAAGCTAAGACAATGCTCAATCTAGAACGGTTTTTAATGATCTTCGTACGACCACACTAGGAGCACTCTTAGTGATTGCCTATTATGTTGCTACACAATTGTTCTTAGGAATTAAGTAGAGCCTAAAACATAATGTCTAGTGAATGATATAATTTTAAATAGTTAGGGAGTAGCCACAACATCTCTAATTATATAAAATTATATATTAAGTTGATTAGGATCACATAATGGACATAAATTGTGATTGGTTATATAGATTTAATAATTTTACCCCCACATGGATTTTATTATGTTTGTATAATTAATTAAGATATTATATTAGATTAATTTTCTTAATCTACCCACAAAAGTGATGATAGTTAATTTAATAGTTTTATCATAAAGTTTATTTAGATAGAAATATTAAACCTTAAGATTTTTAATTGTTTGATTAAACTATCATAATGTACATATAATCTTATTAAATTAAAATTTTAGCCCACGTGCAATTTTTATTTAATTAGATTTCATCTTCAGCATGTTTGAACATTATAAAAACATGAATTAATATAAACCTCAAAAACTTTATACTGTTAAGCTTGTAATCCTATTCATGCAACATCACAACCCATTAATTCTAATGTCCCAAAAGAACTTCCTGAACTTTGGGGTGATAACTCCAAAGTGTGGGATAAGAGTCTTCTCCTCCATCCAAGTTGCACATACATTTACTGTGCAATTAAGATCAATAAAACACATGCCATCACCACTAGAACTCTAATTTCATAGGTATGTTATCAATCTAATATGGTTAGTATTAATATTAACACATGGTGGATTGATTATGGATCAACAATCCACATGTCAAATTTCGTTCAAGGTTTACAAAACCTAATGAAGCCAATAGAAGTGAGCAAAGCATCTTATCTGAAACACAAGATGGGCTCACATGTGGAAGTTATAAGAACGTGCATTTTAGTTTTAAGTAGTAGTTTTGTTTTAAAGTTAGAAAATACCCTTTATGTACCAAGTTTTTCTAGAAACTTGAATTCAGTTTCAAGACTTGTACCTTTTTTTATATTCCTTTACATTTCAGACAAATATTTTAATCTATTATATTAATATGAATGTGTTGGGAATGGTACAATGCCTGATGGTCTTTACTACATCAATCTACAAAACAATACAACTCATAATGTTATATTCAAACTAGCATTAAGAGATGTGTTATGAATGAGGATTCAAACTAGCACCGAAGATTGGGACATATATATCTCCATTGATAGGATTAAGATGTCAGTAAATGATGAGGTACTTAATACCTTGGATTTTACTAACTTTGAAACTTGTGTGGAATGCATTAAGGGAAAGCACATCAGCAAGTCTAAGAAAAATGGTGTCCATAGGAGTTCTAAAATATTAGAAATTATACATACATATATATGTAGTCTAGATATGGACTCATATGTTCATAAATACTTCATCTCCTTTATAGATGATTACTCATGTTACATGTATCTCTACTTACTTCATAACAAAAGCAAAGCATTAGATGTCTTTAAGACATTTAAAGTTGAAGTAGAGAAATGATGCAATAGGAAAATTAAGATAGTGAGATAAGATAGATGTGGAGAATATTATGTCAGATGCACTAAGGATGGATAAGCACCTGGTCCGTTTGTGAGGTTTCTTGAAGAAAATGGGATCATTGCCCAATACACCATGCCCGATACACCCGAGCAAAAGGGTGTTCCAGAAAGAAGAAATCGAACACTATTGGATATTGTGCGGAGTACACTTAGCAGCAACTCCAAACTTCCTAAATTCTTGTGAACTGAAGCTCTAAAAATGACTGTGCACATATTAAACCTTGTTCCAACCAAGGCAGTCTCAACAATGCCTTTTAAATCATGAAAGGTTGAAAACCGAGTTTGCAACATGTACGCATTTATGGATGCCCATCTAAAGTTAGAATATATAATCCACAAGAAAATAAATTGGACCCTAGGACCATTAATAGGTATTTCATTGGATATGCTGAAAGGTCCAAAAGTTACTAATTCTATTGTCCATTTCATAGCACTAGAGGATTGTGGAATCAAGAAATTAAAATTTTCTTGAAAATGACTTGATTAGTGGGAGTGATCAATAAAAAAACTCAAATTTTGAGAGAGATCGTTCAGAACCTTCCACCTCGGGTTCAAGATTGATAGTTGTTCAAAACATCCCTGAAGTTCAAACAGATGTTGAACAACCACAATAAGTCATTGAAAATCCACAAGTCGATGATGAAGTTCCAATGGATCAAGTTGTTCACGAATTACATGCAGTTGATGAACAAACAGCTAAAGCACATGCTCCTTAAGAGGTTGCTAGTGTAGCCTTAAGAAGATCCACTAGAACGACAAAACTGGAAATTCACAGTGACTACATTGTGTATTTGCAAGAATCTAACTACAATATTGGAGCCAGAAAAGATTTAGAAACATCTTCACAAACCATGGATAGCCAATAATAGAAATTGTGGTACAATGCCATGAATGAAGAAATGAATTTTATGAAGATCAACGAAATATGGGATCTTGTTCAGCTGCCTAATGGGGCGAGGGTCGTTGGGTTAGTGGGTCTTCAAACAAAGAAAGACTCATTAGGCAACATTGAGAGACATAAAGCAAGACTTGTTGCTAAGGGATTCACTCAAAAAGAAGGATTACACGGGACCTTTTTTCATGTTTCTAAGAAAGATTCCCTTAGAGTAATCATGGCATTATTGGCTCATTTTGATTTAAAGCTACGAAAGAAGGATGTGAAAACTACTTTTCTAAATGGTGACCTAGAGGAGGTATACATGAAATGAGCAGAAGGATTCTCCTCTAGTGATGGTGAGTACTTAGTATGCAAGCTTAAGAAGTCCATCTATGGATTAAAACAAGCGTCCCGCCAATGGTATTTAAAATTCCAAGATGTCATCTCTTCCTTTGGATTTGAAGAGAATACCATAGATCAATGTATATACCAGAAGGTCAGCAGGAGTAAGATTTGTTTTCTTGTTTTATACATGGACGATATTTTTCTTGCAACCAAAGATAAAGGTTTTCTCCATGAGGTGAAACAGTTCCTCTCAAAGAAATTTGAGATGAAGGATATGTGTGATGCATCTGTTGGTATTAAATGATCAAATCAAAGGAACGTAGTGGAATATATGGACCCATTTTAATAAATATTAATACCAGCTAGGATCATACACATATATAAATATTAAATCACATACAAATAGATCAAGGATTACCTCTTGTAGCCTATCAAGTGTCCTTGAGTCTTTTTGTATAAATCAACGATCTTCCTATCCAGTGTTCTGAGATCTTACACCCTGATCTTCTAGACCAATCCTCAAACACACAAGGACATGTGTGGGCACGTAGGATTCAAAATGTTGATTTATGTGACTCCCTAGATGTACTCAACACATGAGATATAGAGAGTTTTGACAGAGAGAAGGTTTAGAATAATTTTCAGGTTTAGAGGAAACTATCACTTTAGAGAAAAAGTCTAATTCTTCATTCTCATATGAATATCACGTATATCATATTTATAAAGATATTTAATCTAATTAAATAATATTTATTTAATTAAAGTATAATTCAAATTAAAACTAATTAGATATTTTCATTTAACTATCTGTTTAAATCATATTTAAAAAAGAATAATCAAATAACTGATTAAACAAATTTATTTGAAATTCAAAATTCAAATCACAGGGATAAAAAATCCTAATACTATGCGTCACACATTTTAATGTATAGTGTGTGTCGCCTAACCCTATTAGGGTTGCCCTAATTTTCTCATTAGTTTATTTAATCAACTTTTAAGACAAGATATTTATTCCAACATAAATATCAGTTAATTCAAAATTAACTTTATCTTAAAATATCAGTTTTAAATTAAATAAATAAATATCATATTATAAATAAGATATTTATTATTTTCTCTCTTTATATTAATCCAAACAAGATTAATATTAATTTTAACCTATAGTTTTTCAAAATAAAAACTATATGTTGAATAATTAATTCACAATTAATCAATTACCCATAATTATCAAATAATTATTTCCTTGCCTGGAAAACTAATTCATTTGCAATTTAGTCATTTCTCTTAACAAATCTTTCTTTTGACATCCTTACCCTTGACAGTGTAGGACAGAGGTTATCTGGGGACCTTGGACCTATAATACGAAGCTCCAATAAACCAGATTATTAATTAAACTCTTTAATCTAATAATATTATTTATTAATTCCATGATTACTCAACTATAAATATGAAATTGCACTCTAAGTATTTATAGAATTATATTTACAGAATTTTCTCTAGTAGTCCATTGATATAATCAATATGTTGACGTCGTTTTTCGTCAACTTGAAAATGAGAGCAATTAAACAAGAAAAATATTTGAGGAAATGAAAGAAGATGAATACAAGAGATTTTTACGTGGTTCAACAGTTAAATCTTCCTAGTCCATGAGTCGGTGTTATTAGCACTTGGGAGTTTTCTGGAAACTTTTCAAAGAATAGTTGCCCAGAGTTTTCTCTCAAGAAATCAGTCTTCGGTCCCTTACAAATGGAGTTTCCTTCTCTATCTATAGAGAAGGTTAAAGAATTCATTCCCACATATTTCGGGAAGATATTTCAGGAATAAAATAATATAATGCTATTCAATGCATTATTTCCTACGTACATGGAAACGTCCCATAAAATGTAGGATCGGATAACAACTCAAATAATATCCCTTAACATTGGGATTGCATAACAATAAATCTATTCAAATGTAATTGATTAATTTAGATACGGGATTCATTACATCTCCGAGACTATCAGTTGATCACAGGCTCATCGCCTAACTTCGTCTATGCACGGAACAAGTAACCATTACCGATGTCACTGCATTCGAACTCACACATTCCGAGCTCGAACCATTTCGGAAGGCAAGGGATGGTCCAAGGATATATTCAAGTGTCAAACCATGATATTTGCGAGCTCAGAGCATATTCGAGGCTACGCATCCTTGAGCTTTTCGAGATTGTTATTTACAGTAAAGCAATCCAACTAAAGGATTACATGACAACCATGTATATTTCGAGCTTACACCTAACGAGCCTAGATTTCGGGATCACAACCTCATGTTTGAAATCTGGGTGTAACAAAATATATGTAGTTTTGTCCTCCATTATTGGTTCGTTATTTAGAGCTGGTCAAAATTATCGCTTTACCCTTCTAATTACCTCTTGAACCTTAAGTACCATTAATTCACTAGCGAATAATTAATCTATAATCTAATTATAGATTTGAGCTCAATAACTATTCAGTTCCAGAATCAACCTTTAAGGGAACCAATATTCAATCCGTTAGGAAAGCATGGATTCCAATATTGTAATTCATATTCCCAGCCATCCATGATATTGAATCTCCAAAACAAAAGTCATTAGCCTCATTATTCTAAGAAACCTTAACGAGTGAATCAAAAGATCCAATAAACATAAACAGGAGTTCATGAGTACTCAGGATTTAGATTGATCTACAAATTATCATCTATTATGACAAGAATTAAATATTTACGTCAAACGACAAGTTTATAAAGATAATTAATTCTCATCGGTCCTGTCATATATAATCTCTATTATATACAACACATTTACTAAGATGTATATCCACATCAGTAATATGAATCTAGATTACTTGCATCTCGTATGCTTAGCAAACTGTACTAGTAGCCATTCATTAAAGATTCCTTAAATTAATATGTTACTGACTATTTTATTCATTATATATCATCTTAATTCTCTCGTACTAATATAAGATCATATTCTCATGAATGAATAGGGAATTTTCTTGATATTATTATATAATTAATTCAAAAAATAATTATAACATTAAAATATAATAAAATTGTACTTTTATTTAAAACCAATAAAATGTCTTTACATGTTTTTAGGGCATTAATCCTAACACCATCTTACGTCATTGACATTAAGATCCATTGAGATAGACATCAAGGTATTTTAGGTCTATCTCAAGAAGCCTACATCAACAAAGTTTCAGAGAGATTTTAGGTGAAAGATTGTTCACCAAGTATTGGCCCTAGAGTTAAGGGTGATAAATTAAAATTGAGCCATTATTCAGATAATGATCTGGAAATGGAAGAAATGAAGAACATTCCTTATGCTTCTGCTATCGGAAGCCTAATGTATGCGCAAAATCGACATTGTTTTTACTATCAGTGTATTGGGATGATATTATAATAACTTAAGTTTAGACCACCTAAGAGCTACATAGAAAGTGATGAGATATCTTTATGATACCAAGGATTACACATATATTGAGATGAACTCACAATATGGAAATAGTTAACTACTCAGATTCAGACATCTCTGGTTATATTGATTCACACAATTCAACATTTGATTATGTTTTATATTTACTGGTAGATTTGTGTCATCACTACAAGAAAAAGACTCTACAACGACGACATCTATTGTGACGACTCCAAAGTCATCGCTGTATGTAGGAAAAATCCACAAAAAATTATTTTTTTTCTTAATGTTGTAGGGTTGTCAACAACACATGACCAGGCCCTCTAAATTCCTAGTACCCTACAGCGACAAGTCGTCCCTGTAGGGTACCAGGAATTTGGAGGGACATAAGGAGGGAACTGACTCTACAATGACGACATGTCGTCGCCGTAGAGTCCTCGTCGAAAAAAAAGAGGGAAATATGTTTGTCTATAGCGACGACCTGTCGTTGATGTAGGATGCTCAGGGAGCTCAACCTCCCAAAGTTGATTGCCTATTTGCACCCCCTATAGCAACGACTTGTCGTCGCTGTAGAGTCCAATTTAATCCATTGATTAGTTATTTTGTACTCTATAGCGACAACATGTCATTGCAATAGGACCAAAAAAAACGTGGGAAAGTGAACTACCAAAAAATTTAAGTCAAATTTTCACTACCTATAGCGACGAGTCATCGCTATAAGGGATTCGCGACCTATTCATGAACTGTTCCCCTACCTATAGCGATTACATTTTGTCGCTATAGGTGAAGTGAAACGGTGCATTTGGCTTCAGCGACGACATTCATATACTCTATAGTGACGACATGTCGTCGCTATAGAGTCTGTCGATATAACCTCCAACCCGAGTCTTCTTCTTCATTTTTTGCAAAAACTTTCAGAGGAGACGACGGAAACCATCCCCCCCCCCCCCCCCCCCCACCGGCGTTTGGATGATTACTAGGCTGTTTTGTGGCCATTTAATTATTATTTTGGTAATCTATACCTATTTTCTTTATATTTTATGGTTTAATTTGTGTTTTTTTAGTTAATATATGTGTACATTTTGTATTTATTATAAATGGGTTTATGAATTTTTTGTGGGGTTTTTTTTTTAGCAGATTACTTGGATTACTGGTGTTGGATAACACATTAGCCACTTTTGGGTATTGTTTTTAAGTTTTTTATTATTGATTAATTGTTAAATTAAGTTACTGATTATGTAAGTGGTTCTTTTATACAGTGTTGAATTTTGTATTTTTTAGGTTTTATTTGTTAATTTAATTATATTTGTATTTTTTAGGGATAGATTGTAAATATATTTATTAATTTGATTTAATTAAATATTATGTTATAAAAAATGTATATTATAGGTTTAGATTTTAGATGATATAATTTTATATATTTATATATATATATGTTTATTTTTTATGTGTATATGAATGTATGCATAAAAAATGTGAATATGTTTATATGATTTAATGTGGATGTGAATATTAGAATTTAAATAATAATTAGATTATTATGTTATATAAATATAAATAAATGTTTGTAATATGAATATAAATAAAATAATTAAATGCTTATATGAATGTTTGTAATAATAATCTAATAATCCCAAGGTTATAACCTTACCAAGATCGTGCTCAAGGGTCATTCTTATTTTATGCTATACTCGGACCTGAGGTAAGAAAACTGCACCCAATACATGATATATGTGATTAGGGCTTGGCTCGGCTATTAATAATAATTATGAATAGGGCTTGGCCCCCTGAGAATGAACATGTTTAAGTTATCGTTTCGCTTGTTGATTAAACATACTTGAATATTTTGTACCTAATTAAGTGTTATATGACTTTTTGCGTAGCTAGGGCTTGGCCCCGTTAAAGAGCGTGGTTATTACTATGTTTGTAATTATTTGATGATGTTATACGATTAATATGTATGCATACTTGTATTGTATGAAGTATGCTTTTCTATATTTGTATCTGTATATATGTATCCGAATACCTGGTTCAGGGCTTGACTTATTAGTCAAGGATGGCAATAGCGTGCTGCGCGCTGATCGAAAGGCTTGGCCTAAATCAGCAACATACTATTACCTTGGTCGACCCAATGGTCGTTGGAAAACAAAGAATTTGGCTAACTCTATGGCTAATTACCCAGAGCTAAGGGTGTGGGCCCCAGGTGATCCTATGGTCACATAGCTAGAGCATAGGGCCCCAAGGTTGACTCTATGGTCAACTATTTAGGGCAGCGTCCCCAGAATGGTTCAATGACCATTTATTTGTGATTTTACGCATGCATGAGTAGGTTATTACTACTGGGCATGCTAGATAAGTATCTAGAAATTTGTACTTTCTGTTCATGCACATGTTTAAGTTTTCTTGCTGAGTCTTGGCTCATGGGTGTTATGTGGTGCAGGTAAGGGAAAAGGAAAGCTTGACCAGCCATGGGTTGGAGAGCTTCGGTGGCGGCGTGTACATATGTGGCTGCTCATCCACCACGACCGAGGATATCTTAGCGGAACTAGGGTTGTAACCCTAATTTTGTTGTTTAGGTCAGTCGGTTGTAACTTTTGATGTATATACACCCTTTTAAACATTTGTTTATAATATTTTGGGATCCCATGTATGTATGAAACTTTTTAAATAAAAAGTCAACATTTCCTTTGACCAAAACTTTTAACCCTAACCCTTGACGTTAACCTTAGTTACACGTTTATATCCAAATGACTTGATTAGAAATTCTGACACAATTTAAAGTATACAGTTTAACGGTCATGGATTAGGAGGACGTTACAACTTAGTATCAGAGCTGCCAAGGTTTAAGGGTTCCTGAAGACTGGCCGGGCATGTACACTCACCACTAAAGACAAGCTCGACTCAGAGTTCAGTAACTATTTATGTGCTTATGTGCTTAACTGCTTAAATATGATATAAATTCCTTATCTGCACGATTGTTTAGGAAGCATAAGATAATCTGATAGGGCCTGGCCCTTGACTATTGCATGAATGATGAAGAACGTGCTTATTAGCGTTGTTATGCATGTATAAATGTTGGAACATGCTTGTTTGTATCGTTAATTGCTTATGAATGCCATAAATGCTTATTAGCATTGTTATTTGTTGATGAATATCAGGAAGTGCTTATTAGCACCATGATGGGTATATAACGAGTTGGCATGCTTTTCAGCATTGCATCTGTTTGTTTGTCTGTTTGATCTTGGACCGTCAGGTGGCAAGAGGTATTGTTATTACTTACCTAACATTCGATTTGATCACTACAAAGTGGGTTAGATATCAATATGAATCCTCAAAGGTCAGAGAGGTTAGCTGGCCAAGAGATACAGGCCAGGGAAGGGAATGACCAGGGCCAGGCCCCACTGCCAGCTCCTGAAAATTGGCAACATGTGTTTGTTGATATGCAAGCCAGGTTAGAGAGGCAAGAAGATGAGATTCTCCTCTTGAGATAGCAACAAGTTCCAGCAGGGAACCCACAACCCACAGTACCGGCAGTGATACAGCCAGAGGTACCAGCGGTAGTGCAGGCCCAGGCAGGGAGAGATCGATGGGAACCCCTGTATGAGAGGTTTATGAAACAACATCCTCCAATTTTTTAGGGTAGGTCAGATCCACTGAAGGTTGAGCAGTGGATGACCATGATAACCACCATCCTGGATTTTATGAGGGTAAGTGGTAATGAGAGAGTGGCTTGAGCCACTTACATGTTTCGGGAGGATGCCCGAATATGGTGGGAGGTGGTATCCCAGTCCAAAGTAGTAAACACCATGGGATGGGAAGATTTCAGAACTTTGTTTAACGATAAGTACTACAACAACGCAATTAAATCTACGAAGGCTGAAGAGTTTAGCAAGTTACTTCAAGGTAACATGACAGTGACTCACTACGCCCTGAAGTTTGATAGATTGGAAAAGTTTGCCAGGGATCTGGTGCCCACTGATGGGACCAGAAGAGAGAGGTTTCTCTAGGGGCTATAGCCTATGATAGCCTGGGATGTTTGTATTACTACTGTGCCAGGATTGACCACCTACACACAGGCTGTGGAGAAGGCACTTCAGCTGAGAGCGCAAAGAATAAGATCTGGCATGAGAATGCAGCCTGAAGGGATTCTAGGAGACTAGGATCTCCATTTACAAGCTCTGGTAGGGGCGGAGGCCCCAGTGACCAAAAGAGGAAGACTCTGAATACAGTTTCAGTTCCAGGCCCAGATAGGAGGCCACGGGGCATACAAATGGGCCGCCAGGGTGGCGGTGAGACCTGGAGAGCATTCCTAGAGTGTACATGGTGAAGGAGGCGCCATATTAGGGAATGTCAGGTGAAGGCTTGCTTTGTTTGTGGTAGTGTGGGGCATTTGAAGAAAGACTGCCTGAGAGCCAAAAAGGAAGAGCCCAAGAAGGTGGACAGCGTTACGCTAGCTCGGGTGTTCACCCTGACCCAGGCTGAGGCTGAGACTGAGGCTAGTCCCTCAGTGGTTACAGATCAGCTTTCTAGCACTAGAACCTTCTATACTATTTTGATTGATTCGGGTGCTACACACTCTTTTGTTGCTAGTAGAATTATAGATGGATTGTGTAGACCATGTGACTTTTATCCTGTGGGGTTCGGTACTATGCTGCCTACTAGGGAGTTAGTGGTTTCCAAGATATGGATTATATCATTACCAGTTACAGTGGATGGCAGGGGATTGTCAGTTCACTTGGTGGAATTGGTGATGACTGATTTTGATATAATTTTGGGTATGGATTGGCTAGAGAAGTATGGGGCAACGATAGATTGCAAGAAGAAGATGGTAACCTTTGAGCCTGAGGGTGAGGATTCATTTGTATTCGTTGGCACTATGCATAGACCCTGCATTCCTATGATATATGTACTTAGAGTTATAGACCTATTGCAGGGGGGATGCATAGGGTTCTTAGCTAGTGTGGTGGATACCACTCAGGTCATGCCAGTGGGACCATGTCAGACCCAACTAGTCTGTGAGTTTTTGGATGTGTTTCCAAAGGATCTGCTAGGGTTACCTCCACACAGGGAGATAGAGTTTGTGATTGAATTGGCGCCAGGGATAGAGCCAGTGTCTAGGGCACCTTATAGAATGGCTCCAGCTGAGCTGAAGGAACTGAAGGTTCAACTACAGGAGTTACTAGACTTGGATTTTATCAGACCCAGTTTCTCGCCATGGGGCGCACCAGTTCTCTTCATGAAGAAGAAAGATGGTTCTCTGAGGATATCTATCGATTATAGAGAACTAAACAAGTTGGCCATCAAGATAGGTATCCTCTACCAAGGATTGATGATCGGTTTGATCAGTTGCAGGGTAGGACAGTATTCTCCAAGATAGATCTTCGGTCTGGTTATCACCAGCTGAGGATCAAGGAGGTGGATATACCAAAGACAACTTTTCGTACCAGGTACGGGAATTATGAGTTTTTGGTGATGTCATTTGGACTAACAAATGCCCCAGCAACATTTATGGATCTGATGAACAGGGTGTTCAAAGATCACCTAGATTGATTTGTGATGGTCTTTATCGACGATATACTGATATACTCTCAATCAAAGACAGAACACGAGCAACACCTCAAATTGGTACTACAGAGGTTGAGAGAACACAGGTTGTATGTGAAATTCAAGAAATGCGAGTTATGGTTGCCACAGGTGACTTTCTTAGGTCACATAGTCAGTAAGGATGGAATTATGGTGGATCTAGCAAATATTGAGCCAGTCAAAGATTGGTTGAGACCGAAGAACGCTTCAGAGATCAGAAGTTTCTTTGGACTAGCAAGGTATTACAGATGCATTGTGGAAGGGTTTTCCAAGATTGCGTCATCACTGACAGAGTTGACACGCAAGAATTAGAAGTTCATATGGTCAGACAAGTGTGAAGACAACTTCCAGAAGCTCAAGAAGAGTTTGATCACCGCTCCAGTTCTGAGTCTTCCTACAAATCAGGACAAGTTTGTAGTTTATTATGACGCCTCGAGGCAGGGCATGAATTGTGTCCTTATGCAGACAGGGAAGGTGATTGCCTATGCATCATGTCAGCTGAAAGAGTATGATCAGAGGTACCCCACACATGATTTAGAACTTGCAGCAATGGTTTTTGCACTGAAGGTGTGGCGACACTACTTATATGGTGAGAAGTGTGAGATATACATTGACCACAAGAGTTTAAAATACTTCTTCACCCAGAAGGATCTGAACATGAGGCAAAGATGTCGGTTAGAGCTGGTAAAGGATTATGATTGTGAGATCCTCTATCACCCTGGGAAGGCCAACATGGTAGCATATGCCTTAAGCCGGAAGGGTCCGGGACAATTGTATAGTGCCAGGTAGATATCCAGGGAGTTGGCTGACGATATGACTAGAGCAGGAATTAAGTTAGTGGTGGGCCAGTTAGCCAACATCACCCTGCAGCATACTCTTTTGGAGATAATTAAGGAGAAGCAATTAGATGACCCATAGTTGGGATAGATTAGAGGGGACGTCATAGCTGGAGTAGCTAAGAACTATATAGTGTCAAGCATGGGCTTGTTGAGATATAAGGATCAGATCTGTATTACAATGGAAATTGGGATCAAACGGGGGATTCTGGATGAATCTCATACTACCCCTTATTCTCTACATCCAGGCACCACAAAGATATACCAGGATCTGAAAGCTTTATTTTCGTGGCCTGGGATGAAGAGGAACATGACTGAGTACATGGCAAGGTGCCTGACCTGTCAGCAGGTCAAGGCAGAGCATCAGAGGCCAGCAGGGCTGTTACAGCCTTTGGATATCCCAGAGTGGAAGTGGGAGGACATCACGATGGATTTCATGGTAGGATTGCCCAGGATAGTGGGCTAGCATGATTCAATTTGGGTCATCGTGGATCGGTATACGAAATCAGCTCACTTTCTACCAGTGAGGATGAATTACACGGTTGACCAGTATGCAGATCTCTATATGAGAGAGATAGTTCGCCTTCATGGGACTCTGAGGTCTATCGTGTCTGATAGGGACCCTATCTTTACTTCCAAGTTTTGGGGAAGTTTACAGAGGGCGATGGGTACATAACTAAAGTTCAGTACAACTTATCATCCTCAGACCGATGGTTAATCTGAGAGGACTATCCAGATATTGGAGGACAAGCTGAGAGCATGTGTATTGGACTTTGAAGGGTCCTGGGGTAAATATTTGCCTCTGATAGAGTTTTCCTATAACAACAACTATCAGTCTACTATTGAAGTGGCACCTTATGAGATGTTATATGGTAGGAAGTGGAGATCGCTCATTCACTGGGATGAGATGGGTGAGAGGAAATATTTGGGTCCTGAGGCAGTTTAGAGGACCACTAAGGTTATTGGAAATATTAGAGCTCGGATGCTCGTGTCTCAGAGTAGACAAAAGAGTTATTCAGACCCAAAGCGGAGGAACGTGGAGTTCCAGGTGGGAGACTATGTCTTTCTTAGGGTTTCACCGCTGAGAGGGGTGAAGAGATTTGGGAAGAAGGGCAAGTTGAGCCCTAGGTTTGTGGGACCATTTGAGATCCTGGAGAGGATCGGTTAGGTTGCCTATAGGTTGGCCTTACCCCCTGCACTGTCTAGTGTGCACAACGTATTTCATATTTCCATGCTGAGGAAGTATGTATAAGATGGGACTCATGTGTTGAGTTATGAGGATCTAGAACTAGATGCAAATTTGTCCTATGAGGAGCAGCCAGTTCAAATTTTAGACAGGAAGGACAAGGTCCTGAGGAAGAAGACTATACCTTTAGTTAAGGTATTATGGAGGAACAACAAGGTCGGGGAAGCGACTTGGGAACTGGAGATAGATATGCAGACTTAGTATCCCGAGTTGTTTAAGTAAAAAATTTAGGACGAAATTTCTATAAGGAAGGGATAGTTGTAACATCCCAAATTAGCTTGTGACAGTCAGAATCCCGTGATCCATAAGGGGAAAGACCGGGTAAAAGCTGTGCAATCCCACACCGCCTGGGGAAGGTCAAGTGTGATGATTCTAAAGACTATGTAGGTATGGGACTACACAATTGAAGAGGGCTTAAATGGATTGATGGGTACTACCTATATCAACAAGATGCATCTTCGTTTCAGCAGCCCATCACTTGAGAACTCCAAAGTTAAGCGTGCTTGACCTGGAGTAATCTCAAGATGGGTGTCCTCCTGGGAATTCCCAGGAAGCGTGCGAGTAAGGACAAAGCACACTGGAAAGACTCGTGTTGGTTTGTAGGGCCAGTCGTCATTCCAGGAAACAGCCATAGTGATGTGGAGCGTTACATAGCTAATACGACTTAGGGCCTTGATTAGGGGGCCAGAATGACAATATATGGAATTATATTCTTATATGATATATTTGTGTATGATTATGTGAATATGTGAGTTATATGATAATATAACTAGTTATGCATGTTTAGGAGTATTAAATATGTACGTGGACCCGTTTCTTATTAGAAGGGCAATTTTCATAATTTGGTCTGTTATGGGCATAATTTATATATGTGCATATATGTGATATATGTGAGAGATCACATTATTATGTGGATTTATTTGGATTACTCGGCACGAGACGATCCTGTGGAGCAAGTTAGCGGGAAAGTCACAGCGGGACCCAATACCCGACTCGGGGAGAGTCAAGGGGTATTTTGGGTATCTAGCTCAGTATTGGGTTATTGGATAACGGGAATGAATAATTGAGGATATTTTTGGAGTTAGTGAGATTATGAGGGAATACTAGGGATTTTGACCATTTTTCCCTCGGGGACGTTTTTGGTACCCCGAACCTCGGGATTAACTTAAGTAACTCAAGCCTTAAGGAAACAAAAAAAAAATGCAACAAACACTTGTAGCAGCTCACTCAACCGACCCTCTCTCTCTCTCTCCCTCATTCTCTTTCATTTTATAAGTGAATTGCTTGAGGAAACCAAGGGATTTTTGGTTGAAAACTTGGAGATTGAAGGCTTGAACTTGGGAATTGGATTGGCTACAACTAGGGGGACTTCAATCATAGTTGGGGTAAGGTTCTAACCTTTGTGTTTTATTGAATTTTGTTAGATTTTTTGGTGTTCTTGAGCTTGTAGCTCAAATGTTGTATTAATGAGTTTTGATGAGTTTTTCATCCAGTTTTAGTTGGGTTTTGTTGCTGGGAAGATATTAAATCTGTTATGAGGATTGAATTGTTGTCCTAGGATTGATTTGGGAAATTTTGTTGGGTTTTTTGCTGGAGAAAACAGAGGAAATCTAGGTTTGCAAGGTCAGGTCGCGGCCTTGTTCTTAAGGCGCCGCGACCCAACCGAACCCAGGCCCAAAGAGGAGGTTCTACTTCGGGGGCGCACTGTGACCCTTTAGGCCAAGTCGCGGCCCGTGTCCAGGTTCCAGGCAGGAGGGGGCCTCTGACCTGGGAGGCGCATCGCGGCCCTAAAGGGCAAGTCGCGACCCACCTGGGTGGTTTAGCCACCATAAGTCTTTAGTGATGGGAATTTAAACCTAAGGGATCGGGATCGAATCTACTACCAAGTTTAGAAGAATTCGAGGTCCTGGAGGCTAGGACTCGGTCCTGAAGCCTTTATTTGCTTGTTATTGATGGAGTCCTATATTATGGTTGTGACTAGGTTATCACTAGGGGCTCAGAACTGGGATCATGCTCAAGGGTCGTTCTTATTTTACGCTATACTCAAACCTGAGGTAAGAAAACTGCACCCAATACGTGGTATATGTGATTAGGGCTTGGCCCGACTATTAATAATAATTATGAATAGGGCTCAGGCCCCTGAGAATGAATGTGTTTAAGTTATCATTTCGCTTGTTGATTAAACATACTTGAATATTTTGTACCTGATTAAGTGTTATATGACTGTTCGCATGGTTTGCGTAGCTAGGGCTTGGCCTCGTTAAGGAGCATAGTTTTTACTATGTTTGCAATTATTTGATGATGTTATATGATTAATATGTATGCATACTTGTATTTTATGAAGTATGCTTATCTATATCTGTTTCTGTATATGTATCTGAATACCTGGTTCAGGGCTTGACTTATTAGTCAAGGACAACGATAGGGTGTTGCGCACTGGTCGAAAGGCTTGGCCTAAATCAGCAACATACTATTACGTTGGTCAACCCAATGGTCATTGGAAAACAAAGCATTTGGCTAGCTCTATGGCTAGTTACCCAGAGCTAAGGGCATGGGCCCCAGGTGATCCTATGGTCACATAACTAGGGCATAGGGCCCCAAGGTTGACTGTATGTTCAACTATTTAGGGCAGCGGCCCCAGAATGGTTCAATGACCATTTATTTGTGATTGTATGCATGCATGAGTAGGTTATTACTGCTGGACATGCTAGATAAGTATTTGGAAATTTGTACTTTCTGTTCATGCACATGTTGAAGTTTTCTTGCTGAGCCTTGGCTCATGGGTGCTATGTGGTGCAGGTAAGGGAAAAGGAAAGCTTGACCAGCCATGAGTTGGAGAGCTTCGGTGGCGGCGTGTACATATGCAGCTGCTCGTCCACCACGGCCGAGGATATCTCAGAGGAACTAGGATTGTCGCCCTAATTTTTCCTCTTAGGTCGGCCAGTTGTAACTTTTGATGTATATACACCCTTTTAAACATTTGTTTGTAATATTTTGGGATCCCATGTATGTATGAAACTTTTTAAATAAAAAGTCAATAGTTCCTTTGGCCAAAACTTTTAACCCTAACCCTTGACGTTAACCTTAGTTACACGTTTTTATCCAAATGACTTGATTAGAAAGTCTGACACAATTTAAAGTACATAGTGTAATGGTCCTTGATTAGGAGGACGTTACAAATCACTTTGCTCACATGTTTTATTTTCATGATTATTTATTTAATATAAACTTCTATTAAATCCTGAGCATATAGCTAATCATATTTATAGTGACGTAATGATAGTGGAATATAAATATGATTATATGTTCAAAAATAAGCAAGTCCTAAGATTAGTCGGTGCAAATGATTTACACTGACTAGCCAATCTACGATATAATCTACTTACACATTGTAGTGTTATGTTCTTTCCAGAACATTAACAAAGTTGATAAGATCAAATGTATTTGTTACATTAGACTGGACCGATATTGACAGTAGATAGGATAAGTAAACATACTGTTATTATATATTGAGTGATAATTATGGTTGTAACAATGGATATCTAATAATGTATCTATAGAGCATTCTACGAATTCAAGAAGGCAATTCTGAGTCTTTAGTGGAGACATGAGGAATTAATATGTTAGTAAATTTATTTGTTAAATTTATGATAACTTATTGGAGCTTGATTTCATAGGCCCATGGTCCCCATAGTACCTTGGATCAAATCATCTAGATTGTCTCAATTAATTGATTTAATTATCAATTAGAATTATCAAAGTTGACCAGGTCAATTTTGGATAGTTTCACAAAGTTATGCAATTTAGAGAAGAAAAGAGATTTTAGGGCAGATTTATTAATTAAGACAAATTTGTGTCTAAATTAATAAATAAGTTTAAATCAAGGTTCAAATTATAAATAATTAATTTAATAAATGATTCAAATAATTATTTAACTAATTAATCAATAGAAAATAATTCGGGCCTTGAATTTAAGTCCAACAGGATTATAATTAAATGGAAAATTTCAGGGGCCTAAAGCCCATGAGAATTTTGACTAAATGACTGATATTACCTATTATTTTATTGATTTTTAATTAAATAAGTGACATAATTGAGCCTATAAAAGGAATACTAAGTGAGAGTTGAAAACAGATGATTAGAAGATCTAGTTTTTATGCTTTAGGGTTTTAGACTCTCTCTACAGCAAAAGTCTTTTTCTAAGCCTCTATATTCTCTTCTCTTCTTCTCTCTGTATCTATCTCATGTGTTGAGAATTTCTCACTCTAGTCTACGTGATTTTAAGGATACTGTGGAAGACTATGAAGAAATTTGAAGATCAGTTCAGTTTCTTGGCGATACCCTGCGACAGAAAGGATACAAGGGTTAGAAAAATTGAATGAATGACTTATTCATTCCACTGCATAGAATGTAAGTGTTCTTATCATTATCTCTATTTAAATTCAAGTATAGAAACATGTTCTAGGTTTTCTTATATTAATTTGTTTAATATATGATTTACATGAAAATAAATAAGATCTTGTATAAGTATTCCCTACATATTGAACCTTACTCGATAAGTCAAAAGTCATAAAAGCACAAATAGAAGTTCATTACTCACTTCAGGATTGAGGTTAAGTCTCAAATGACCATTGATTGATTAATGTTGAACTTCTATATTTTAACGGAGATTATCAAAAGTTCTTTCTTTCATTGTGTCCCAGTCCAATACAATCTATATTGTATACAATACCTCTATCTTTTTGTGTCGGTACACTTAACAGTCTAGATGAACTGCTCTGTCTTAAACAAAAGATATACCGTACTCATAATCTTTATTAAATAAAGTTTCCACTTTATTTAGCGATTAAGGACAATTTTCATATTATTATCTTGAAATAAATCTTCTTGTATATATATATATATCATTATATAAATACTTAATTCAAGACCACATCAATAATATTGGATCTTCATGATAAATGGCATGTATAATTAAATACAAATACAAGTGCAAAATATTAACTTTATTTAATTAACAATATTCATTCATATAGAAATACGCTTTAAGGGCACAAATCTCAACATATCAGTATGTAAAACCTAAAAATTAGCTTGAAATTGATTTTTACGCGTGGAGTGAATTTTTTTTAAAAAGGTCGCAACATCATATTTATCTTTTAATAGGACCACTCAAGTTAAGCGTGTATGGTCATCAATAAATGAAATAAACCATCTAGCATTAGAAATATTTTTAACCCGAGAGGGACCACACATATCACTATGAATAAGAGTAAATTATTTAGATGCTTGATATGGGCGATAGTGAAAAGCAGAACTAGTATGCTTAGCAAATTGACACATTTCGCATTTAAATATGCTAAGTTTTTATTCCGAAACATAGTATGAAGTAAATGTTTAAGATATGGAAAGCTAGGATGACCTAAATGATAATGTCACCTCATAATATATAAAAAAAAAACTAGAAACAATACAGCCAACATGCAAACTTTTATTCACTTGAGCAGGTGGCGGATCAACAACAAAGTAATACAGCACGCTACATTCCCTCGCACTCCCAATCTTCTTCCTTAATGACATTTCTTGAAGAATACAAGATATCAGAGTGAATTTAGCAAGGCAGCCATGATCAAGGATAAGTTTGCTAATGGAAAGGAGATTAAAAGATAGATTTGGCACATGAAGAATATTTTTAAGTGTAAGAGAGGGGGGTATATAAACGGATCCTTTACCAGCCACTGTGGAGACAGAACCATCAACAATTTTTATTTTAATAGTACACGAGCAAGGATTATAAGTGCTAAACTGGTGGGATTGACCAGTCATGCGATCAGACGCGTTAGAATCAACAATCCAAGGGGTTGTTTGGGAAGAACAGGCAGCGAAAGTACCTGGGGCATAGGTGATTTGCTGAGATGCAGATGCTGGTGGAGTTGGGCAATCTAATCAAAAGTGAAGGGAAATGATTAAGATCTGGAAGCAAACAAAGCACGCCCATCAGAGTGAGTACTAGTAGCATTTATGGGCTTCCAATCCGTTTGTTTACCATGTATATTCTAGTGAGTAGCTTTTATGTGGTCGAGTTGCTCAATGTTCACACCCTGGGCATTCACGGCACTATCCACGGGGTTCAGCAACATAAGGTGGGCTCTGGACAGCAAGGGCAGAATGATCTGCTTCAGCGGTCGGGAGAGGTCCCATCATGACCCGCTTGCGGCATTTCCTCTCGTCGACTTCAGCAAAGGCCTCATGAATTGAGGGAAGAGGTGACTTTCCGAGGAGGCGACCATGAACTTCATCTAGGTCACGATTCAAGCCATGTAAAAAATCAAATAAACACTCACGATCAAGCATCTTCTTGTAGGAAGAAGCATCTTCGGAGCACTTCCATTTTGGAACATAAATGTAACATCCCAAATTTCCTAATAAGGCTTAGTGCCTGGATTAGGGGGCCGAGAGGCAATAATTGAGTTATTATGTGAATTATATTATAATATAATCATGCTTGTACTTTAAAGATATTACATATGCGTATGTGGGCCTATTTCTTATAAGAAGGGTGTTGCGCGGTTCTTCTCCAACAGGTAATTAAGAGAATAAGAGAAAGGGATTAGTGCCAAATGTAGAATCGAAACAGATATATGATCTTAGAGGATGAAAGAGGTGACTCAAGACACGTTTTTTAAGTGGTTCGAAGGTTAAAATCCTTCTACTCCACTAGTCAATATTATTGATCTATACTGAGTATTTGATTACAGAGTATTTCTTACAAGAGATTATTTTTTCCAACCCTTATCAACTCCCAGGGTCTCCATATTTATAGGAGAAGGCACCTGGAAGTTGGTAAGAAGGTCATCCCGTGACCTTCTTACTTGTCGTATCAATTCTGTGACATTCATGATTAATTCCTAAACCTGACACATAAGTGTGGTCAAATCAATAGGTAAGGAGGCAATGGGCCGCACGGCCCAACCCAGTCGTGGGTGTCTGAATCCGCACGTTCCTGCTGCGTGTCCGAGAAGTCAGGGGGATATCAGACACGTGATGCCTGATATGTGCACATTTACCTTGCGTGTGTTGACTTCGCAAAGGGTCATAGCCTCCATATGAAGCTCGTACCACGAGCTTCATACTTAGCTCGGTCTTCGACCTTCGGGATCCCTGCCCCGACCTTGGGCAGTGAAGGCGAGCTCTTGGGGCTTCCTCGAGCTAAGAAGGCACGACATTACGACAGAAGCTCCGGCCCCTGGGGATGATCATGAGGTAATCATGGTTAGGCCGCAGCTCGGCTTGCTAATCAGCCCGTGGGAAAATCAGGGCGTACAAAGGGTATATTGGTAATTTGACCCTTTAGGGCTATAAATGTGAATATGTGTTTGTGTGATTGAGACCACATTATTATGTGGATATATTTGGGTTACTCGACAAGAGTCGTTCCCGATGAGCAAGTTAGCGAAAAAGTCACAACGGGGTCTTAATACCCGGCCCGGGGTGAGCTTAGGGGTATTTTAGTAATTTAGTACATTACCGGGAATTGGTGGGTAGTGGGAATTTATTGGTGACCGTGTGAGAATATTGAAAGTAGCGGGAATTATAGAATGCAAATTGTGGATAGCAGGATTTAAGGCAAAGGACAAAATTGCCCTTGTGAGCACTTGTTGAATAGGCTAAGGGCAAGGGGCAAATTAGTCATAACCATTCAGTTTAGGATATAGATGGCTGGGTAATTATCATAAGGTTAAGGAAACTAAAGGAAAGAAATCAGCAGCCCTTTCTTTCTCTCTCTCGTTCTACACCTTTTCTCTTGGGGCTTTGGTGATTTTGATCATCTAGAAGGGTCTTGCTTGGAGGGAAGGCTTGAAACCAGGGGGATTGCTAGGAGTTATTGCTACTGGAGTCATATAGCTGAGGTAAGGATCTTGAATTGAGGGATATTATGTTAATTCAGTTGGTATATCTAGAATTATAGAGTTCATGCATGTTTGTTAATTGGGAGATTGGGTTTTGGATTGTGATGAGTTTAATTTGGTATTTAGTTGGGTTTGATTGCTGGTAAGAGGTATATTGTTTGGGGGGAATTAATTGGAAGGTTGGGATGGAATTTAGTGAGTTTTGGTTGGGTTCGGTTGCAAAAACCCAGAAAATTCTGGGTTCGTGGTGATGAGCCGCAACTCTTTTGTGGTGAGTCGCGGCCTGCGAAGGGGATTTTAGGCCCGCAGGGCTCGAATGCAGGGGCGGGCCGCGGCACCTCAGGGGCGCGCCGCGGCGCGCGTTGGTTTTCAGAGAGGCCGAGCCTCTGGAATTAGAGGCAGGGCGCGGCTCGGATTTTTGGGGCCCCCATAAGGGGAAAATTGACCTTAATGGGATTCTTAGGTTGGAAACTTAACCGCTTGGGCTCGGGATCGAACCTACTTCCTTGTTAAGTGGAATTCAATGTCCGGGAAGCTAAGAGTTGGTTTGGAAGTTGTTATTTACCTGTTATTGATGGGAACTTCTTTATCGTGGTTATGACTAGGGTTTCGCTAAGGGCTTGAATCGGGGATCGTGCTCGGAGGGTTGTCGCTAGTAACCCGCATACGGACCAAAGGTAAGAAAACTGCACCTGTTATGTGAATGCATGATTAGAGCTTAGTTAAGGTGATGAACATGATTATAATTATGTTGTGAATGTCTGATTAGGTACGTTGTAACGAGCATAATTATGATTATGCCTATGACTGTTGAGTGAATGTATTATGATGGATGGTATGACTGTTTGATAAGTATGCTATATGGAACATGAGACTATTTGTATGACTGTGAGGCTTAGTTTATAAACTAGGGTATCATTAGAGTGTTAAATGGAGATCAACTTATTAGTTGAGAATTTGATGGGCTCTGGGAGATTCTTAATAGTTAAGAATCTCAAGGCTTCAACTTATAAGTTGGAGGCACGTGGTGGCTTGACTTATAAGTCAAGGGTGTAAGGGACTTAGTTTATAAGCTAAGATTGGCATAATGCACGTGGAGTGCAGGCCACCATGGTTGGGCCACCCTGGGGGTGCAGCATGCACTTGATTGGCTCGGATGCCAACAACTTGAAAGAAAGTGCGACATGCACTTGTGTGACTCTATGGTCTCCAATTGAGTTTAATGGATGTACTGGGCCCAGTTATTACTGTTTGATGGTTGTTTTATTCGCTGAACTGTTGATTATGTTTTCTTGTTGAGTCTTCTGGCTCACAGGTGCTTTGTCGTGCAGGTAAAGGTAAAGAGAAGATCAACCAGCCATGAGTCGGAGGGCATTAGCAGTGGTATGTACATATGCAGTCCGCTCGACCACCACAGCCGAGATGCTCAAAGGAACTAGGGTTAAACCCAGATTTTGCCGCTTAGAACGGCTTAATGTGTATTCTGAGTTTTGTAACAGACTTTTAAACTAATGTTTTTGGGATCCCATGTAAAGAACTTATCTTTAACTTAATGGAAATGTTTATGAAATGATCAAAAGTTTTAGTACCCAAACCTTAGTGGTTAATCACATGTTTAGTCCAAATGACTTGTTAGTAAGTCCAGCACTGGTTTCAAAACACACCTGGTAATGGACCCTAATTAATAGCGCGTTACAATAAAATAGGTCAATTTCTTGCCAAAGATTATACAAAGTACTATAGTATTAATTTATAGAGAGAGCCTATTGTTTTTGGTCCCGAAGTTTGGACTTGAGTTCAAATACTTGTGTAGAATTGTCAAGGTCGGAGAAGACTTATTTGACAGCATCTCACACTTCTTTGGCAGTAGAGAGAAATATGTAAGTCTGGCCAATTTCAGCTTCCATGGAGTTGACAAGCCAAGAGATGATAAGAGAATTTTCGGAATCCCATTTGGTGAAGGACTGATCAGTGGGTGCAGGAGAAATAATGTTGCCGGTGAGATAGCCAAGGTGACCATGACTAGTGAGATATAAAGTCATAGACCGTGACCATTGGAGGAAATTCTGACCGTTCAATTTATGAATGGTTATTTGGAGATTAGGCTGGTCATATTGGTGGGGATTAGGTTCAAATGGTGTTTTGGAAATTTCAAATATGGCAGAGGTTTCATCTGTGTTTTTTGGAGCAATGTGAGTGACCATGATTGATTGTTACTGAGTTTGGAGAAGATATGCGTGAGGAAGAAGAGAGGTAGGTCTTAGAAAAGATGGTATGATATAATGTAGAAAAGTGTATTATTTGATATCTTTTTCAGTACATACAATATCCTATATATAAGATGTAAGCCAATCAGCTATGTAAGTTGTACAAATTAGATCAAATGTGATAGCTACCTAGGTCAACTATTTTAAGCCTAGAATCAAATGATATATACAGAAAAATGAAAGTATTGATACTGAAATTAATGTACAATATTTCTACAATTAATTAATTACTTTTTTATTAACTTTTATGCTTTTTTAAAATATTTTATTTTACTTTTAGTATAACATTAAATGTAAATGAAGTTTTTTTTATATAATTAGTTTTTCAGATAATAATAAATAAAAAGGAAAATTATTACTTTTTCATATTTTCAATAAATATTAAATGAGTATTGATGAAATATTCACATTTGCATCAACTTTTACAATTGTGCATTGGAACACAATTGTAAAAGTTGTGCAAAATATATCAATGATTGACTTTTTGTACCAAATATAGCACAATATTTGCATCTTTCGTTGGAGAAGGTCAAATATTTTAGCTAGTAATTTTTTTTGTTCTCTTCCTCTCATCCTTCCAAAGATGGAAGAATTACACTATGTTTGACATGGTGGAATTTTGTAACCATAGAGATGGTAAGAGGGAGAAGAGTGGGGGAAGAGTAAAATCCACTTTTTTGGCAAGAAAGAAAATGGAAGGAAATGAAAACGGAGAGATGAGGTCTCCCTCCTAATCTTGCATTTTGAATCACTTTGAAAATAGAAGGATGAGAGATAAGACAAAAAAGTATAATTGAATTTACATGAATATCTTTAAAATAAATTAAAAATATATTTGATAATTGGTAACATAATAATTTTGCATTTGAATTTTATAACCCGTCATTTCTTCTCTCCTCTCAATATTAAAAAACATAGAGGTTACTATTAGCTCCATTCATTACACTCATTTTTTTTAAACTCCACTCTTCCTACCAAATATAGCCTTGAATTTAAGAATTTGGAGAAATTTTATCCTCCTTGATTTCTCTCCTCCCTCCTTGTATCCATCCTACCAAACAAGAGAAGTGACCACTCCACTCCTTTCCCTCCCTTCCACAACTCTATAAACCCCTTCTACCAAACAAAGGGTAAAGACCTAAACACTACCCTCTCAACTAACCTGAAATGACTCAAGGTGAGCGGAAATTTTCTTAGATGGGAAATTTTAGTTTTATGCTTAATGAGAAGTTCTAAGTTAAAAAAATGCTAGGCATTAAATCATTTAAGAAAAATGCTAATTCTTTTGACAATACTCAAAATACCACTCTCATAATTTTTCCCATCCACTTCCCCTTCTCTCTTCCCTCTCTCTCCCTCAACCCATTCCACTCAACTCCCTCTCTAGAAAAAAAAATGCATGGGTAAGGTAAAATATAATAGAAACCAATGTAACGGCAAGTATTCCTCACTTAGGACACTAAAATACTACATTTTGAACAAATCTGGGCATGATATTTGGGTTTTTTTTGTGATTTTTTTTCAGATCTGAAACTTAGAAATCTGCAGAAAATCGACGTGGTTCGATGGTGGTCAATGCTAGCTCGATGGGGCCTTCAAAATCAAGATTTTCATGAAAAAATCGATGTTGCTCGATGGTGGTTCGATGAAATTCTTGCAAGATACATAATTTTTCACTCGGGTGTCCGTTTGGGGTGATTTTTTTTTTTTTGGGTATTTTTTCAAGATCTACACGTTTGAGATGTGTATATACACATTTGGGAAATGTAAATCTTGAAAAAGATGACAAATGCAAAATATACCTCATGTTCAAGATATGTTTTGGTATGTTTTCAAGTTCTAAACTTTGAAAATGTGTATGCGAACATCTAAAACGTGTAGATCTCAAAAAAATACCCAAAATAAAAAAAAATCATCACAAGCGGACACCTGAGTGAAAAATTATGTCTCTTACAAGAATTGCATCGAACCACTATTGAGCAACGTCAATTTTTTCATGAAAATATTTATTTTGAAGGCCCTATCGAGCTAGTATCGAGCATCATCGAGCAACAATCGAACAAAGTCTATTTTCTACATATTTCAGAGTTTCATATCTGAAAAATAACTCAAAAATCATGCCCAGCTCGATGGTTGCTCGATGGTGTTCAATGCTACCTCGATGGGGCCTTCAAAATCAATATTTTCATGAAAAAATCGGCGTTGCTCGATGGTTGCTTGATGGTGGTTCGATGCAATTCTTGTAAGAGACATAATTTTTCACTCGGGTGTCCATTTGGGATAATTTTTTTTTTATTTTGGGTATTTTTTTGAGATCTACACGTTTTAGATGTTCACATACACATTTTCAAAGTTTAGAACTTGAAAACATACCAAAACATATATTGAACATGAGGTATGTTTTGCATTTTTCATTTTTTTCAAGATTTATATTTCTCAAATGTGTATATACACATCTCAAACATGTAGATCTTGAAAAAAAATACCCAAAATAAAAAAAAATCACCTCAAACGAACACCCGAGTGACAAATTACGTATCTTGCAAGAATCGCATCGAACACCATCGACCACCATAGAAACTTCATCGAACCACCATCGAACAATATCGATTTTTTCATGAAAATCTTGATTTTGAAGGCCCCATCAAGCTGGCATCGAGTACCATCGAACCACGTCGATTTTATGCAGATTTCAAAGTTTTAGAATTTGAAGAAAAAAAATCGCAAAAAAAAAAACTCAAAAATTATGTCCAGATATGTTCGAAATGCAGTATTTTAGTGTCCTAAGTAATGAATACTTGCTATTACATTGAGTTCTTTTATATTTTACCTTACCTATGAATTTTTTTCTAGAAAGAGTTGAGAGAAATCAGTTGAGGGAGAGAGATGGAAGAGAGAAGATGAAGTAGATAGAAAAATTATGAAATGAGTATTTTGGGTATTATCAAAAAAATTTGCATTTTTTTACTTTAAGACATCTCTTTAAGCATAAAAATTCAAATTTCCCTCTTAGATTTAGGCGATTTTACATTTTTCAGGATTTGAGGTGCTAAGTGTAAACGTAGTTAAACTTACTTTATATTATTTCATATTAGACCCTCTATCGCTATTGAAGAGGGTTGTCTCTCAGTCCTTCTTACTGCTCACGTCCACCAGTCATCCTCTCTTCGACCTTGTTTATCATCATCATATTTCTTACTCCAGCAATTTCTTCAACCAAAATCCCTTAAACCCCTAAATTCTCTCACCTGCCGCCGCTCCAGTTGGGTCCTCCGGTCAAACTACTTCGTCGGTTCGGTACCTTCCTCGCTAATATAGTGTTCATTTCTATAACTATGTATATATTTTAATTAAGTTATACAAATATATATATATATACATTTGTATATGCATTTGGTTTGCGAAGAAGTTTTAGAAATGTAGTACTGAGCTAGATTCTTGCAAGTGAAAATGAATCTTGGTTAGCATTGGTTTCCCAAAGGAATGATAGGATTGTTTGTTTGTTCTCATTTTAAAAAAAATCCCAATTCCTTAATTTTTGAATAGTATATCTTTGCTTACAAGACCCGTTCCTTCATGGCTTCCTCTGCAGATTAATTTGACATATTGATAATATTATCGCTATTCATATGCGATTTTTCATCTTGTTATTTTTATCTAATTAAGATTGTTACTACTTGTTAGGGATTTATTTGAGTTACATATTGCTATGAAAAATTTTCTTCTTATCATTACAAGTTACTAAGAAATGTTAAATGTAGGTGCAGTCTGGCTGGTTTTAAGTAGATTTTAGGCCGGCTTAATCGGACAGTGAATACAAGCTGTGGTTGAGGACAATTTGAGGACAATTTAATGAAGCGACTATAGCAGGTACTAGAGAAGATTCCAACTTTTGGTTGGTATAATTTTCTCAAGTGGTTTACTATGTTAAAATTGCTTAATTGTTGTCTATTGAAATTGGCAGGTCTTTTTTTTTTTTTTACAAGATGAGTTACAAAATTGCTCAAATCCGCCTTGTTAGTTCTCACCCTGAGGTTTATGAACCTTGTGATGATTCATTTGCTCTTGTTGATGCACTCTTAGCTGATCGATCTAATCTAGTACAACATAAGCCGAAACTATGTATGGAAGTGGGTTGTGGAAGTGGCTATGTTATCACTTCTCTAGCCCTTCTTCTAGGACAGGAATCTTCTTCTGGGGTTCAGTTTTTTGCCACTGATACCAACCCTTATGCAATAACTGTTACCAGTGAGACATTGAAAGCACATGGAGTTCATGCAGAGTTGATTTCCACTGACATCGCTTCAGGTTTAGAAAAGCGTCTCGCTGGATTAGTTGATGTAATGGTTGTGAATCCGCCTTATGTTCCGACCCCTGAGGATGAAGTCGGCCGTGAAGGAATCACCTCTTCTTGGGCTGGAGGAGAGGACGGGCGTAGTGTTATTGATAGGATTTTGCCGGTTGCGGACCATCTTTTATCAGAGAAAGGCTGGTTATACATGGTCACTCTTGCATCAAACTTTCCCTTGAAGATATGTCTTGAGATGAGGCAAAAGGGATATGCGTCGAGGATTGTCCTACAAAGATCAACAGATGAAGAGAGCCTGCATATCATCAAGTTCTGGCGGGAGTCTGATAAGCAGTGAGAATGAAACCAAGCATTGTGTTGAGTCTTTGGCTTTTTGTCAGTTTTCTGATGTATCATTTTGGGAAGCAGTAGAAGTTGAGTACTAATAATGTTTTTAAAGGTTTTTGATGCCTCTTTCATATGAGAATAACTCATCCGATGAATGATGATTGAATTTTACTAACTATGAATTATTTTCCTGTACATTTTTTTTTCATACCCAATATTAGGTGACAGTCGTTTAGTTTTAATTAACATAGAACTATACCATTTATTGATGATATTTAGTCTAAGTTGCTCTCTGCCGCCGTTTGTTCCTACTTTCAAGAACACAACCCATTCAATGATGACTTTCTACCCAAAATTAATATGAATAGGAATGAAATAAAAATTAATATGAATAAAAAAAAAATTCAATCTTGCATTAGAGTTGGTTTTTCTTTCATTTTCAAATAAAAAATTCATTTCACCCCAAGTAGCCACATTGGACAGCCTAAAAAATATCTTCACATTGTAAAATTTTGGTGTTTCTAATTATTTACACGCTTGCAAAGTTTACAACTTAATTTGGTCCGTAATTATTGTTTTAGTACATTTTAAGTAATTAAACATCAAGCGCCTGTAGCTCAGTGGATAGAGCGTCTGTTTCCTAAGCAGAAAGTCGTAGGTTCGACCCCTACCTGGCGCGTTATGCCCAAGTTATTATTAAATTTTTGTTTATCTATCAAACTAATTAGTTAATTTGGTCAAATTTATTTTATATTATTTATTTTTTCACTTCTCCACTATTAAGTTCACATATACTATTTAGTTACCAACAGACAGGTTTCATACACAACAGTGGAAAAATTGTAATAAGATTTGAGTAGCCATGTTTTACACTAGTGCAACTAACGTCCTTTGGAACTCAATCTAAAACACCTTTGGTTTTAACTCACTTGTAGAGTACTACAATAACATAAACAAAAAATCCAGCTAAACTATATTTTTTTTCTTCCCCTTTTGTTCTCCTCCGGTTGAGAAGATGCCTAGTAGAAATTCCACATGCAGTCTTCTAATCTTCGAATGTGCTCATGAATCCGCCGAGAAACCCGGCTCCATTACAATCCCCACATAGCATCTCCTTTTTCCCCCTGTATGGAATTACAAGTACTAAGTGGTAAGAAAATTTGGAGCAGAGAGGACCTCGGTATTAAAAGCAACAATGGCCATCTGGCCAAGTAGTGAAACAATGGAGAGACAGAGCTCGGAATGAAATTAAAGGCTTTAACTATGAGAATTGTATAATATTTTCAAGTATAATTGTTCTCCTGCCATTTTGGATCATGTGAGCATGATTAAAAATGGTATTGTTGAAACATATTTTGTCAAGTTTAAACACCAAAACCGAAGCACAATACAGTTCAACACAGGTATACCTGCAAAGCCAACATAATCCGCCAGCCTTGAATTGTCCATTAAAGTGGTCCACTGAATTAACTCCCTCACCTTTGCATTGAGAACATTGTACAGCACCTGGTAGTAAAAAAAAAACAGAGATGAGAATATATATTACCTGAGATCTTAGCTATTAGCATAACAAAAAAAAGTGCAAATATAACACTTGCAGAGTAAGTTGCTTGTAGTAATAAATATCAGTTAATTTAATACAATGGAAATTCAAGAAGCTGCTGCGTAAGTTAATTTGATACCTTAACAATAATCTGTACCCCCTAGTTGTGAAGGCCATAAGAAAATGTGCCTAAAAAACTAATTTTTTTTAAAAGTTTTATTCTATAGTATCAATTAAATACTAAAATTTAACAAACATAAATGTCATCATAATTTCAGACCATAAGAATAGATCGAAGCATACATGAATAATGAATTAAAATAGTTATGTTGGCAAGCACTTCACTAACCATTTCCATCACAGTTAGCACACACAATGCTATTTACTTTGGTGGCTGACTTGGCAAATTGATATTTATCTGCAGCCTTATCTGCAGCCTGTAAAACAAGAGGAAAGTGAGTTCAAGGGAAGAATTATCACAAGGAAAATGAAAATAAAAAAAAATAAAAAACCATTGTACATTATCGAGTTCCTGGCAAACTTGACCTCATTTTACTTGTTTGTAATTTGTAGCCACAAGTCTTCTTCCTAAGCTTACATCTAATTTATGTTTCAAAGCAACAAATTTTCTCACATTCTCAATGAATGGTTGGTTACTTCTTAATTTTTCCCTTAACATTGTTATGAATTTTGCAAAATGGTCTCTCCTTAGCCACCTAAATTATCAGCCTCAATTGCCTAAAAAATTTCACTAGAAAGCTAACATGGTATTTCTCATCCCTAAACTAAACACTCCCTACTATTCAATCTGATTTTGAAGATTTCCATGTAATTCCCAATTGCCCAGAAAGCTTTTACCTTCCTTGAATGCATAGGCCAAATAATTTGAGCAAAGGGACTCAAGCTCATCAAAGCTTTAGTGAAAGAAAAAACAAAGGTATTTTTTGTTTTATCATTATCTGGATAAATTGGTTTGTTTAAATTTCTCACCTTTACTTCTAAAGATTGAAACTTTGACCCTTTTGAATGCTGAAATACTTCACTGGCCCGGAGAACCTTCCCAGGAACCGAATTTCCAACAAACAAGTCTGTGAAAGAACATTCAAATAAATATATACATGAATAATTCAAACCATATTACAATAAATAATATAGAAAAATCACCCGAGAGTTAGATAGAGAGAAACCTGGCTTGTTTGAGGGGTTCAGGGAACAAACATGAGTGAAACAAACTGAGCTTGCCATATAAAGGGATTTAAATTTGCACCCTCTTCTCTGTTGTCTGGGAATTTGGTAAATATCCAAGGGGCTACTAGAAGTGGAGAGGGAAGTGATGATGTTGGTGACAGTGAACAATACTAATATACGAGTGTAGAACAAGATAAGGCCTTCTTGAAACTCTCTTTGAGACCATCAAATTAATGTCATTACCTAAATGTCCTTTAGTGAAATGTCCATTTTATCCCAGGATGGGGATATTTCTGAATTTTCGGCCAGACCATTGTTCCTCACAAAAACCAACAACTATAATATTAATACGCTTAATTATTTTATTAAAAGTAAGAAAATCTGAAGAAAAAAAAATGGCGAGTACCCTCTTGGCATCTCCTTGCCTTCTCTCTTTGCCAAGTAAGTTCTGAGACTTTTTTGGCCTTCAATTTGATCAGCTTGTATACTTTCTCTGTTTATAATTCTCTTCTCTTCCACTGTAATCAAAAGCAATTGGATATTTGGTAAAAATAAGTTTATTTAATGTGTCCATAATTGGGACCGTGAAAGGACTGGTTGATATTACATTTTGTGGCGTTTAATAGTTGCTAAGGAATGTGTGTATGATATAAATATATATTTATATATTTTAATGATTGTTAGTATTTTTAGATGAATGTATAATGAATTGATTATGAGCTTTTCTAAGTTGAAACAGATGGAAAAGTGGGTGCAGGGAACTTCAGAAGCTCATTCTATGGAAAGCTAATGTGTACTCATCAATTTTCAGTGGAAAGAAAAATTCAGAGTAGATGTTATGGCAACTCTGTTGTGGTGGCCTCAGTGGTTTAAAACTTTACCTTCTTATAGTTGAAACTTTATTGTATTTTATGAATTTTGGGCCGGTTTTAGTTTGATAAACTGCTCTAATTGGCTGTGCTATGTATTAATGAACTCATCAGGGAGATATAGTTAATTTTTCAGAACCACTTTTTGGTGTTAATTTCATGTTTGGCAGCTTGGAAGGAAGAAGACCAAGACCATAGAGACTGTAGTTCCTGACCCGGATTACCGAATTCCGATTGTCCTACTAGGTGGGTGCCAAGGATTCTCTCTTCTCATTATATGTATGCATAGTTGTGTACTAAGTGAAATCCTGGATGTATATCTGTTTCCAATCAAATTTAACTAGGGAAACTAGCAAAATGCTTGAAACATGAGACTTACCCAGTTGACATATCTCCTAAATATTTCTCATATTCTTTACCAGACAGATATTTTCTGTATCATACTTCACCTTATTGAGAACTTCAGAATCAGCAGTTTATGACTTTGATTTGATTAGCAAGTAGTCAACCACTGTCATTAGTTTTTTCTGAACAGTTGTATCATTTATACAAAACCTATAAGAGCATATGCTGATTGGAACAGGTTTAGCTGGTGGGTTAGCTTATTCTAACAATCTGCTACCAGCTGCACCTGTTGGTCTCCTTGGCGCACTTTTACTGTTCCAGGTACAATACTTGAAACCAATGGCACGTAACATTCATTGCTTTCAGCAAACAGGCCTTTTCAAATTGTAAATGAGATATGATGATTCCTGATGTCACTCTTGTATGAACTTTTTCAATTATGGTGAAGTTGGACGAATAAATCTAGCCAAAGACTTCAAAGTTATATTCATCCTGCCTACTCCTTTTTCCTTTTCTGTTTATATGTTGCATTAATTACTTTTTCCCAAAGATAATCATTTTATTTTCTTTCATTCAGACCACAAGAGTCAGATTTGTCTTCGATGACGAGGCCCTGGTTTGTTCCTCAATCTTCCACAAAAGTGTGTTCTTTATTTTAGATATTTTCTTGCTACAGTGCGCTAGAATGAACAATGTCAACCTGTGGTCATTGTGAATTTTGCTTTTCTACTTGGATGTAGTTCACTGCATTGGACGGCTAACTCTTTCAGAATTTCATACAAAATCTTTTGTTTTTACGCCAACTTTGACTCATTTCTATGTATGTTCTTTTGGCATGCGTAATCAACATGACTTTAGGAGGTTAAAGTAGGGAATGAGCTTGAGGAGTCAGGTGAAAATGTCTTTGTTGGAGGGAAAAACCGCTGGAAGTAAGTCAACTAGTGCGCCCATTGGTTTGGCTTTGAAAGTAAAGACAATATCACCTTTTTGTTTTTACTGCAGATATACAACATTTGTGAATTGGGAGCTTTGGTGGCCAAATTTCCCTATTCTGGTTTATTTCAAAGAAACACAAACTAAGCCTGAAGGGCAAGTTCACTTCTTTCCAGTAATATTTGTGAGTACCTCTTTTTCGATAGAATGGTTTAATGTTCAAATCTTGCCAAACACGAGTTTCTGGATCATTTTTCTCAAGAAAAAACATTATGCTATTGTAATCACGTACAGAATGGAAAGCAACTTTATGATGTCATGGTGGAGAGAGCTGGCCCTTCTAAAACTAGTGGACCCAAAGACTCCTAAGTCTGTGAGTTGTTGTTACATTTGCTCTAGTTGTGCGATCTGATGGTGTTCATATTCTGAAAAGTGCAGTGTATTGGCATGGTAAATTTTTTGGAATTCTGTAAATTCGGATATGCTTTTCTTGATCAATTTACAAGACACACACTTTAGAAGTTTATACATGATGAATGTTATATTGCAGGTAATTGTTACAGTGGCATCATTTAGTACTTGAACTGAAGTTGTAAACTTGCTACTTCAAGCAAAAACCCATTTCATTGTTTCTACTTTATACCCCTAAACCCTATGTTTTAATGTAGTGTAGATGCAAAGTACTTCAATCACTTGCAGTTGGCGTCTGCTCCGGATTTGGCTTCAAAATGTCTATACTTTTTAACATTTGTATTTATAAATGAAATTCCGTATTTTAATATTACCAAGTGATTTAAAATAAACAACTTAATTAAATGCAGAATACTGATTAAGTTGTTTAGATAGATTTCAGTTTTGTTCACACTATTTATGCAACTGTTTAAACTGAAACAGAAAAACAGGTAAAAATTCAACACAAGAGAATTTTTACGTGGTTCAGAAATCTTTTCAGATAACCTACATCCACGGGGCCACGCCCAGAAAATAAACCAATTAGTAAAGAAATAATGTGTACAAAAGCATTGACTTAAACAATGTAAGACTCCCTCTTAAACTATTGCCGCAATCTTGTTGTACTCTTGTAATGCCCCAAAATCCCTAATAAGGTTTAGGACCTTGATTAAGAGGCCGGGAGGGTCATAATTGATTTATTGCGTTATTAAGTGATCATATGCATGTTTATATAAATTATATTATAATATGATGTTAAATGCATGCATGTGGGTCCACATTTCGTTACAGCGGTATTTTGGTAATTTGGCCCGTTGAGGGCATAATTGTATATTTGTATGCATGTCGGTGACATATTGTTGAGACCACATTATAATGTGGATTTTTTCGGGCTATTCGGCATTAGACGATCATGGAATATTAATTAGCGGTTTAGTCATAACAGGTTTAAGTTTGGGACTCGGGATGAGTCTCGATGTGTTTTTAATGATTAGAGTGTTGCCGAGAATAAAAGGGTAACGGGATGTGAATTATTGGTGTTTGAGAATATCGAGAGTAGCGGGAATTGGTGAGCGTTAATTATGATTAATGAGATAGGTGGAAAATACCATTGGGAGCCTTTAGAAACCCTTAATTGACCTAGGGGTAGTTTGGTCTTTTCACCCCTAGGATAGATATCATCCATTAAGGCTGTAGAAGCTTGTTAAAAACAGAGCACCTCTTCCTCTTCTCCCGTACCTCTTTTTCCTTCTTTTTCACTTTGAATTTTCAAGCTCTTCTTGAGAAACCAAGCCAAGAAACCAAGTTGGGATAAGCCAGGGTTATGCTCCACCATTGAAGAGGGTGTGTTGCTGAGATTGAGGTGAGTTTTTAGCCATTAGAACTCTTGTTTTTGCTCTGTTTTCTTAGTTAAGTTTCAGCTGGTTTTTGAGTTAGAAAGTTGGGAATTGATTGGAGTTTTGGCTATGGTTCTTGTGGTTGTGATGCTTGGGGCATGTGAGGATGGTTTTTGGGTTCATTTGGCATCAAAATTGGGGTTTGGAAGCATTGGAATCGAGTTAGAATTGAAGGAGTCGAAGAAGGAGGTTTTAGGGGAGCATTAGTCTGGGGGTAGCGCTACAGCGCCCATCAGAGGGCGCTATAGCGCTACACAGGATTTGTTTTGGCGGTTTGGGGGTTCTGAGTATAGCGCTGGGGTGCTAGGGAGTAGTGTTGTAGCGCTACTCTGTTCATCAGAGGGCGCTATAGCGCTACACAGGATTTGTTTTGGCGGTTTGGGGGTTCTGAGTATAGCGCTGGGGCGCTAGGGAGTAGTGCTGTAGCGCTACTCTGTTCATCTAGAATCCCGTTTTGAGTGTTTTTAAGGGTTTTTGGCTCAGGGTTTCAATCCTTAAGGCCCGGGATCGAATCTACTCACCGTGTGGGTACATTTCGGGGTCCCGAGAGTGGGGTTTAGATCAAGACCCTATTATTGTTGATTTTCATTAATTGGAGGTTATATTTGGTTATGACTAGGTGACCGCTAAAGGATTAAAGGATCGATCGTTCTCAAGAGTCGTTCTTGTTCTAATTCTCGCTCGAACCAAAGGTAAGAAAACTGCACCCCTTATATGACATGCATGATTATTCGTGAGGCATGTTGAGTGCTCTATATGTGGACATTGAATGCATTGAAAATGCATAAGATACATGAGATTAGGGCATGGCATGAATGTGGATTGTGAGATTGATCAGAGCTTGAGTCTCTGTAATTGTACATGATTATAATTATGCTTTTGATTACTGATTGAGCATGCCAAATGCCTTATATTTGAATATTTGACATATGATATATCTCTGTTTGGGTTACCTAAATGAGGAAGCACTCACTTATTAGTCAGGGATTGGCAATGGTGTCAGTATCAACTGTGAAGCTGTGACTCATTAGTTAAGTTCGGCAGTGGTATTGAGCACTGGTCACATTGGATTGACTTATAAGTCAAGTACAGTCTTAGCGTGTTTAACGCAAGCCGATAAAAGATTAGATCTAATCGGCATCTGCATTGAATGACTCAAATGAGAATTAATGCCGAACCGACCTCAAGTTTGATGAAAATTAAAAGCGTTTGTCTAGTCTATGGGCTAGTTAATTAGAGTTAGAGCCAGAAAGGCTAAGGTGACCTACATGTCACATGGCTAGGAGGGTATGGGACCTCCAGAGTGTGACTTATTAGTCACTAATCAAGAGTGTGATTTATTAGTCACATATACATGGTATGACACATTAGTCATCTGTTAGGTTCATTTTAGGTTTGTTTTAGAGATTGTTTTATGTTATGGTTTTAGTTATTTAGGATTGTTTAGCGCAAATTTATGCTTGTTTTCTTCTTGTTTCAGGTTTTAATGGTCAATTATATAATATGGAGTGAAATGAGAAGAAACATGTTAAATATCATAAATAAGATGGATTTCGTGTTGATTGTGGAGTTTCAAGACATTATGTGTGGAAAATACTACATTGAAGATGCTCAACACACATCGTTATGCTCTATAACGCAAGTCTGAGACTTCAAGCCGCATTTTGACCATGATTTATTAACTTTCTGGAATCACTTATAGAAATAGAGGTTGTAGATATTTCTCTTAGCTTTTCATAACTTTTTGAATCATTCAATTTGGAGTTATATCTAAAGAGTTATGATCAAAATACGATGAGTTGACGCTGCAGGCTATTCGAAACGAGTTTCCATTCTATTATGGAAGTAGCGCTACAGCGCTACAACAAGAGCACTACAGCGCTAGTAAACAAATTCTCAGGTGTTTTGTCTCTGACTTTAGCGCTACAGCGCTACAATAATAGCGCAACAGCGCTAGTGCACCAACTTTTGAGGCATTTTGGCACTGTTAATAGCGCTACAACGCTCCAGAAGTAGCGCTACAGTGCTGGTTACGCGTTTTTCAGATTTTAAACCACTTTTTGAAAGGAAATTTGGTCTATTCACTTGGGAACATTGGAGGGCTATTTAAGGAACATTATTCTGCGATTTTTAGAGGATTGGAAGTTTTATAAACCCTAGATAAAAAGAGGCTGCTGTAATTATTTTCTCTGTTTTTGTTTTTCATCTGAATTCTTAGGTTAATTTTATGAACAATTATTTGCAGTTTATTTTCATCATGTTATTTATGAACTAATTTATTTTATCTAGGAATTAATGTAGTCACTGGGATTTCTATTTAATTTTATTATGATTTTCTATTGATACTTCTTTTCTATTCTAATTTATATGATGTGTATTAAATGCTAGTAAATACTTGATCACTATTTGCTTGATTTATTGGTTTTGATTCAAAATTCGAAAGATGAGAATTAAATATGTTATCATTGTATAGACATAGGGTGCATATTGGACGAAAGTACTTATATGACTTGTGTAGTAATTAGGTTTCCATATTTAATGTCTTTTATATGTTCAAGTTTATCACAGAATTGTAGAAAACCTGCATATAGATTGAGATCTTATATCTTGAAAAAGAATATGAATCGATTATATTAACCTGCTATTAGAATAGAAAGAAGAGATTTAGAATTGATTATTAAAATTAATAGAATGAACAGTTGATGAAATTAATTCCTAGGTTGTTTTTATTATTGATTCTTAAGTAGTGATTCATTGTTTTGTTGCCAGTTCTTTAATTTTGGATCATAGTTTATAGGATTTCTTTTATTTTTAATTGTTCACTTAAATTTTAATTAACCAAATAGAATTCGAAAATCAATTAGTGGTACTTGGGAGACAGTCTCTGTGGGACGATATCCGTTCTTACGGAATTTACTACTTGACACGACTACGTATACTTGCGTACAGAAATTACAGATCAAGTTTTTGGCGCCGTTGCCGGGGACTTATATTCCAATATCATAGTTATTGTTATTTGTTCTAATTTTGTTATTTATTTTATTTTATTTTATTTTTGTTAACATTTATTTGGATCAAGGTTCTATTGTGTTTCAGGACTTGTTGGTATATGCGAAGCAATAGACAAAAGGAGATTATACCAATAGATCGGGAAATTGAAATAACGTGCAGACTGAACTGGAAAATAAAGAGGAGATTGGAGTTTACCATGGCCGACAATTTGGGAAATGGTGCTAATAATGGTCAAGGGGCTGCAGAGGTTCCAAGGGAGCAAGGACCAAGAACATTAAGAGATTATGTACTTCCTATTGTTACAGGAGTGCATTCATGTATTAGACCTCCAACCATTGCTGCCAACAATTTTGAGATTAAGCCAGCCATCCTTCAAATGGTCCAAACAACTGTTCAGTTTGGACGTATGCCAACGGAGGACTCCAATTTACACATAGCTAATTTTCTGGAGTTATGTGCTACGTTCAAGATGAATGGGGTGAGTGATGATGCTATAAGACTAAGGTTATTCCCATTTTCACTGAGGGATAGGGCGAAGAGTTGGCTGATATCCTTACAAGCGAATTCTATCACTACATGGGAGGAGTTAGCTCAGAAATTCCTTGCCAAATTATTTCCTCCAGCAAAGGCTGCAAAGTTAAGGGATGAGATTAATAACTTTTATCAGTTGGATGGAGAGTCACTGTATGATTCTTGGGAGCGCTTTAAGGAATTGTTAAGGAAGTGTCCACACCATGGAATAGAAAAGTTGATGCTGGTGCATAATTCTTATAATGGGTTGAATGGAACCACGAGGACAATTATAGATGCTGTAGCGGGAGGTGCCTTTATGAGTAAGAGTGTTAATGAGGCATATGAGCTATTAGAGGAGATGGCGATGAATAATAACCAATGGCCAACTGAAAGGGGACAACCAAAGAAGATGGCTGGAATTGGATGTTATATCCATGCTTACAGCTCAAGTTGCAGTCTTGACAAAGCAACTACAAAAGACTACACTCCCATCTCAAGCTATGCAAGTTCAAAACCTTTGTGAAGTGTGTGGTACAAACCATCAACCAAACCAATGCCCTGCTATAGATATGAATAATGTTCCCATGGAAGAAGTACAAGCTATAGGAAATTTTTCGAGACAACCTAATAACCCCAATTCCATGACCTATACCCCAGCTTGGAAGAACCATCCTAATTTTTCCTGGTCTAACAACCAAAACACTCTCCAACCTTATCCTCCACCTCAGCCACAATATCAACCTGCCCAAAATAGGCCACCATATCCACAACAATATGCACACCAAAATCCTCCACCTGGCTATTATCAACCACAAAATAGACCACCTCACCAAATGCCAATGAAACCAGCTGAACCTCAACCTGATGTACTTAACCAATTCATGACTGAAACCAGGGTGTCCATAAGGAGTTTGGAGACTCAAATAGGGCAATTGGCTACTTTAATGTCGAATAGAGCTCAAGGAAATTTGCCTAGCACTACAGAAGCTAATCCTAAAGAGCAGTGTAATGCAATATCCTTGAGGAGTGGGTCTAAGTATGAGGGGCCTATAGTAAAAAACAAGGGCAAGAAGATTGAGGATCGATATGTCACTAGTCCAGCACAAGAGGAAGTTACTGCAGATTTTCTGAAGAAAGAGAAGTCTAATGTAGAAAAGGTTACTAAAGACCTTAACAAGAAAGAAGTGGTACCACCAGTGTGTTGGAAAAAGCTTATACAGGATCTTTATTTATTTTCATGTATATCTAATATTAAACAAATTAATACAAGATAGCCTAAAACATGTTTCTAAAATTGAATTCAAAGAGAAACAAAGAATAGAATACTTACAGTATACGCAGCGGAATTAAAGAGTCCTTCCTTCAGTTTCTCTAACTCTTGTATCCTCTCTGTCGCAGAGTATTATCAAGAAACTGAATCGATTTTCTATTTTCTTCACAATCTTCCAATGTATCCTTAGAACCACCTAGACTAGTGTGGGAAATTCTCAACACATGAGATAGATATAGAGAGAAGAAAAGAAAATAACAAAGTGGCTTAGAAAAGGACTTGTGTTTAGAGAGAATCTAAAACTATAAGAAAATCTGACTTGTGACTTATCAAACTTATTTTTTTTTTACTTCTCTCTAAGCACTCCTTTTATAGACTCAATTAGGCCATTTAATGTAATTAAAAAATCAATAAAATAATAGCCATTTTGAAGCCCTAGGTCGAAATTACCATGGGCTATAGGCCCGTGAAATTTCTCATTTGATTATAAGCCCGTTGGACTTAAAATTAAGGCCTGTATTATTTTATATTGATTTAATTAATTAAATAATTATTTAAATCCTTTATCAAATTAATTATTTATAATTTGAACCTTGATTTAAATTTATTTATTAATTTAGATACTAATTTATCTTAATTAATAAATCTGCCATAATTTCTCTTTTCTTCTCAAAATTACACAACTCTGTGAAACTATCCAAAATTGACCTGGTCAACTTTGATAATTCTAATTGATGATTAAATCAATTAATTGAGACTATCTAGATGATTTTATCCAAGGTACAATGGGGACCATGGGCCTATGAAATCAAGCTCCAATAAGTTATCATAAATCTAACAAAAATTTTTTACTAACTTATTAATTCCTCGTGACTCCACTATAGACTCGGAATTGCACTCTTGAATTCATAGAATGCTCTATAACAAATATAGATACGCTATTAATTATCCATTGTTACAACCATAATTGTCACTCAATCCTCTATAGACGGTCTACAATGAGATAGGACTAAAATACTGTTTTACCCCTCATTGTATTTTATCCTTAAAACACTTTGTTCCTTGTAAATGATATTTCAGTAAACTAATTTAATTACTGAAATGAGATCTCTATCATTTAACACCTTGAACCAAACTAAAAGGAAACCATTGTTTCACTTCTTCATCAGAAGCTATAGATGTTCATATCTATGATTAACACTCCCACTCAATTATACTACTGAGTTCCCAAGATGTAAGTATGGGCTAGTCCGTAGGGTAAGCTGGTAACGAACAAATCAAAGAACTCAAATAATACAATCAGTTAGAATACTAACCACTCAGAATTGAGATTGAATTGACCTATGGTCAACTATATGATATGACTAGAATAGATAATAACGGTATGTTTACTTATCTTATCAACTGTCAATATCAGTCCTGTCCGATGTAACAAATACATCCTATCTTATCTACTTTGCTAATGTTCTGGAAAGAACATAACACTGTAATGTGTAAGTAGATCATATCGTAGATTGGCCAATCAGTGTAAATCCGGTGCACTGACTAATCTTAGGACTAACTTATTTTGAACATATAATCATATTTATATTCCACTGTGATTACGTCACTATAAATAAGATTAGCTATATGCTCAGGATTTAATAGAGGTTTATATATTAAACAAATAATCATGAAAATAAAACATGTGAGCAAAGTGATTGACCAAGTCAAAAAATGATTTATATTATTTTATTGATAATAAAATGAGATTACAAAGAATTTGGGTTTTAATTAGGGCATAAAACCCCAACACAGTGAGCATTGACCACCATGTTAGAATTCCATATCCACAAAGGCTTCGCAAGCATAATTTGGATAAGCAGTTTGTAAAGTTTTTAGAGGTGTTCAAGAAGCTACATAATAATATACCGTTCGCAGAAGCATTAGAGCAGATGCCCAGCTATGTGAAGTTCATGAAGGAAATTTTGTCAAAGAAAAAGAAGCTAGAGGATTATGAGACGATTGCATTAACTGAAGAGTGCAGCGCAATACTACAGAAGAAACTACCTCCAAAGCTTAAAGATCCTGGTAGTTTCAATATCCCATGTTCTATAGGGCGTTTAGTAGAAACAAAGGCATTATGCTATTTAGGGGCTAGTTTGAATTTGATGCCTCTATCAATCTTTCAGAAGCTGAATTTGGGAGAAGCTCGGCCAACTACAGTGTCTTTGCAGATGGCAGATTGGACAGTTAATCATCCTCATGGAGTTATTGATGATGTATTGGTAAAAGTGGGTAAACTTATCTTTCATGCAGACTTTATTATTTTAGATATGGAGGAAGATGAAAATATTCCAATAATACTTGGAAGGCCATTCTTAGTGACTGGTAGGGCGTTAATTGATGTATAAAAAGGTGAATTAAAGCTGCGAGTGCAAAAAGAGGAAGTTATATTTAAAGTTTTTGCAGCAATTGAAATTCCAACGTGTTGTAGAGTTGAAGTGGTGAACCAAGGAGAAAACAAGTTGGAAGGCTCTAAGACAAGCTCCATAGTGAAAACCAGAATGAGGAAGGGGCGAAACCGATTAAAAAAGTACTTTAGTGAAAGAATTCGAATGTTATATGAGCAGGGGAAAGTACCAATTTCTAATCACAAGAAACGAGGGCCAACTCATGACACTATGGCTCTCAAGGACGTGAGGGGAGGACTTGATCCAAGATTGAATATGAATGAAAACAAGAGTCCGGCTAAAAGATGTTAAAGACAACGCTCTTAGGAGGCATTCCTATGTTTATTTTTAATTTTATGATATTTTTTTTTGTTTTTTTTTTTTGGAACAATGTTTTTAGAGATTTTGTTTTAGTTGTTTTTAGTTTTATTCTGGAACAATTGTGTTGTAACTCGTAACCCGTGAAAAATGTGAAAAAATTGAAGTTTAGGTGGTTATAACGCCACAGTAATGGCAGTCTCAACCTTTCGAGGGACCTTCGTCTCAGCCTCCACCACCGCCATACTGACGTGGCTGGTCAGGTAAGTCTCTGTTCTCATTCTTGATGTACTTAACATTGGGGACAATGTTCGGTTTTAAGTTTGGGGGAGAGATTTATTTCTGGTGTTCTTTGATGCGTTTTTTTTCTTCGGTTTGTTGGTTTTTTTTATTTTAATTAGTTGTTCGTTTTGATTCATGTGTTAGAGTATAAATTAAGTTGATAATAATTGCCATTTAAATATGATTGATTGTTTTGTAGTATAATCCAAAGGAAAAATTGATGTGCTTCTAAAAATAATCTGTGTGCTTGGTTAGATTACTTTGTTTTTCACTGTGATTTGTTGACATTAGAGATCTATTGCTCATACATTGCAAATGTTATACTTGAGTTATTTTATGCATGTAAAATTTGGATTTTGGATTGAAAAGTTTGAAAAAATTCTAGAACCTACTTGCTTACTATTTGAGATGAAATTTGAAACAGTGCACATTTAGGAAAATGATATATGCAATTATTTTTTTTAGATTGGTTGTGCCTTTCAAGCTAACCCTATTAAATTTTATCCTTAGTCAACCCTTTTGAGCCTTATAACCATTTTCTTGATTAACACACTCTTTTGAGCCTAACTATAAAATGAAATACCATTTACTCTTTTTGACCCATACCATGAGCATGAAAATTATTATATGAGGGGAGTGAATGTGTAATGGGATGTTTGTATTATGTGTTATTCAGAAAATTACTTTTGATTGAGAAAGAAAAAAATTAAAGAAAGAAAAGGAAAAGAAAGTGAAAAATAATTATGCTCCCAAACAATTATTTATTGAAAAATCAAAGTTTGGGGGAGTTTATTGAAAAATATATATAAATATATATATATATATATTCTCAATCATTGCACATAAAAAGGGGTAACAAGGGATGAGTGGTGTGAAATTGTTGGGAAAACTTGTTTAGTGGAATGCTTGTGGTATGATTAAGCCTAAAATTGTCTCTTTATCTACCTATACCTAAGCCTTCTATTACAACCCTTATAAAGTCCTATTGATTCTTATTTGAGCATTTGTTTATATTAATGGAGAATAGTAAGTAATGCAGGCATATGGACTATTTGAGTTTGTGGTTAGTTTGTGCGAATTTGATGTGCATAAAGTGGTTCAATTATTTTATTTGCGAGTTATGAGTAAATGAGCTTTGGTGTTGATAGATTGCGGTGAAAGGGTGAATAATTGAGACTGAAAATCTAGATTAATATTTTAAATAGCATGATTGTTTTTCCTGAGAATTATATATGCATAACAGTCTTGAGTGTTTGAATTGGTTAGTTATGTCAACTTGGTTTGTTAGGTTTGAGTCTAGTTAGATTATTTACTCGAGGGCGAGTAAAGGTTAAGTTTGGGGGAATTTGTTAGGTTCATTTTAGGTTTTTTTTAGAGATTGTTTTATGTTATGTTTTTAGTTATTTAGGATTGTTTAGCGCAGATTTATGCTTGTTTTCTTCTTGTTTCAGGTTTTAATGGTCAATTACATAATATAGAGTGAAATGAGAAGAAACATGTTAAATATGATAAATAAGATGGATTTCGTGTTGATTGTGGAGTTTCAAGACATTATGTGTGGAAAATAGTACATTGAAGATGCTCAACACACATCGTTTATGCTCTATAACGCAAATCTGAGACTTCAAGCCGCATTTTGACTATGATTTATTCACTTTCTGGAAACACTTCTAGAAATAGACGTTGTAGATATTTCTCTTATCTTTCCATATCTTTTTTAATCATTCAATTCAGAGTTATATTGAAAGAGTTACGATCAAAATACGATGATCTGACGCTGCAGGCTGTTCGAAACGAGTTTCCGTTCTATTCTGGAAGTAGCGCTACAACGCTACAACAAGAGTGCTACAGCGCTAGTAAACAAATTCTCAGGTATTTTGGCTCTGATTATAGCGCTACAGCGCTACAATAATAGCGCTACAGCGCTAGTGCACCAAATTTTGAGGCATTTTGGCACTGTTAATAGCGTTTTTTAGATTTTAAACCACTTTTTGAAGGGAAATTTGCTCTATTCACTTGGGAACATTGGAGGGCTATTTAAGGAACATTATTCTGCGATTTTTAGAGGACTGGAAGTTTTATAAACCCTAGATAAAAAGAGGATGCTGTAATTATTTTTCTCAGTTTTTGTTTTTCATCTGAATTCTTAGGTTAATTTTATGAACAATTATTTGCAATTTATTTTCATCATGTTATTTATGAACTAATTTCTTTTATCTAGGAATTAATGTTGTAACACCCTGCTTCCTTAGAGCCGTTACTAAGTGAGTTTAAAACGTGCGTTTAACTCGCTAATCGAGGTTTTAAGGTAAACGTGTAATTAAATCATAAACAGAGGCATAAACTTTGAAAATAACTCCATTCACTGAGATTCATAAGACATTTAACATTTGGGATCCCAAAAGACTGTTTATAAATATTTATAACTCAAAATATATTTTAAGTCGACTAAACGACAAAATAGAGTTCTTTACAAACAACTTCCAAAAAAATACCCCTGGCCGTGGCAGCCAGGTAGACCAGACATGTACGCGCCACGTCACGCTCTCCATACTCATGGCCGGTTGACTTTCTCCTTGCCCTTACCTGCACCACAGAGCACCCGTGAGCCAAAGCCCAGCAAGAAAACTCCACATAAACAGATAACATACGCATACGAACCATTTAACATATAACCAATCTGTCAACAAGCTAAACACATATACGGCCATGCCGTCTCAGGCGCTTTACCAGGCCCTGAGTTGTGGTCTACACCGTAAGGTGTACGCCTTAAATATCCACGGGTTACTAGCGAGCTGGAGAAGGGCATAATCCTATCGGCCACGTGGAAGCCACCTACCCGGAGCTGTTGTTACGAGTCTCTACCTCTTTAGCTCGAGGTAGCCAAAGGGTTAGTAAGAACACTCAAAGGCATCGGGTCAGCAGTGTGGACACCACGAGCTGAGACTACATCAAGCTTGAGGTAAGACCTGGAGCTGACACGTCCGACCCTTTATAAAGTCAACCACGCAATGTAAACGTGCGCATATCAGACATCACGTGTCTACTCCATTCCTTAATTCTTGGACATGCAGCATAAACGTGCGCGTTCAGGCACCCCACGACTGGTTTGGGCCATGCGGCCCATTATCCCCCTTACCTATTGATTAGACCACACTTCATTGTCAGGTTTTAGGAATTAATCATGAATGTCACAGAAGTGACATGATGGGTAAGAAGGTCACGGGATGACCCCCTTCGCCAACACCCAGGTGTCCTCTCCCTATAAATATGGAGACCTTGGGTGTTGCAAAGGGTTGGCTTCTAATTTGTAAAGAAACACCCCTGTAAGGAATACCAGGGATATATTAATAATATTGGCTGGTGGACTAGAGGGATTTTTAACCTTTGAACCACCTAAAAAGAGTAAACGAGTTATAACCTTCCTTTGAGATTATTCACATATTACGGTTCATCATTAAGCACTAATCCACTCTGTTTATTCCTATAATTATCTGTTGTCGAAGAACCGCGTCAACAGTTTGGTGCTTTCATTGAGAGGATTTAGATTGGTGCTATTGCAAAAAACCCAACCATGGTGGTTACTCGCTCAAGGCATGGTAACGAAGCGGATCAACGTGATGGGCAGGAGGCCCACCATGCCGCCATATCCGATGAGCAAAACCCTGAGGTTCAACAGCGACCGGGAAAGCAGCCAATGGGCCAAGACGACACTGGAAGTTCGGCTCCCCGGCCACCCATTCCGAACCCAGATTTCTACACGGCGGTAGAAATGGAAAATGCACAGTTGAGGAGTCAGCTGGCGAAAGCAAACAAGCAGATCGAAGAGGTTTTGGCCCGATTACCCCCTCTTACAACCGACGCTAATGTTGGAAAGAGACATGGTGGGACTCATAAGTCCCGCCGGGGTAAGTGGTCCAGGCCTAGTCAGTCAGTCAGACCCTCGACATCAAATTCTACTCCCACGTCACACCACCAGGAAACTGTATTTGAGGAACTTCCTAGGGCCGATCAGCAATTCAGTCGATCGGTTCAGACCTCAACTCCTAGCTCAGTTCCACCCTCGAGTGCACCCAGGATGGCCCGAGGCAGCTCGCGAAGGAGATCCGGGGAGGGCTCGCGATGACAGCCCGCCCCAGTCAGCCGTCCTGCACCACGATCAGACCGCCGAGCGCAGGATGCGGGGGATGGTAGAGCGGAGCGGCCGCGACCTAGCTTAATCTGCCCCGACGGGACCAGGATCGCATCACCAGTTAGACATCCTTCATCACCAATAAGATACCCATCTCCTCCTCGTCCAGTCCGAGACATTCCGGCTCATGGGAGCAGTAGGAGAAATCCTCCTTTCGTCGGACCTTCCCATCGCAGTCGAGCGCCCAGGGAAATCCCGGATCCTCACCCTCAGCGTGGGCTCCAAGTTTTTTAAATGGAAGTTACTGGACTGGGAGTAATCGAAGTGGCAGGTCCGGCAAAGACTTGCGCCATCGTTTGAGTTCAGCTCAAAGCCCTCGGGCCACCCCGAGATCCGACCTCCGAGATCGCCTCAACTATCAGAGAGGAGACCCAGCTAGAAATGGTAGTCGTGCTCACCAAGGGGAGGGCCTATCTAAAGTACGTGACAGCAGGAATGTCCCACATAACCTATCTCAAGATAGGAGGGACTATAACCCGCCTAATGCGTACAATGGAACTGGAGTTGTTGAATAGCCCCAGAACAACCAAGGAAGCAAGGACCAAACCCTGGAGCGGCTGGCTCAGATGGAGGAGCTGATGAGGAAGCTCCTATCGGAAAAATAAAAAGATGAGTACGACTCGGGGGACGAACTCGAGATCTTCGCTCCCAGCATAGCAACCACGACATATCCACCTGGTTTCCGTATGCCTCACTTGTCCAAATTCAATGGAGACGGGGACCCGTTAGTTCACTTGGGTATGTTCAACACCCTGATGATGGCCCACAACAACGGTCCCGAGTTGAGGTGTTTAATATTTCCTTCCACCTTGACTGGGTCGGCCAGGCAATGGTTCAAACAGAATAAAAAGCAGTCCATCAGCTGATGGAAAACCTTTTCTGCCGACTTCAAGAGGGCATTCCGAGCTTCTCAGGCCGCCCGCGTCAAAGCCGACACCCTGGAAAATGTAAGACAACAGCCCGACGAACCTTTGAAAGCTTACCTGAGCAGATTCGCAAACGTCGCGACTCGAGCCAGGGACGCAGATGATAGTTCCAAACTTATGGCCTTAAGGACTAGGATCCTCGTTGGAGGCGGACTCTGGGAAGAGATACAGAGAAAAGGTGTCAGCACCGTGAACGAATTCCTAAATAGGGCCCAGGGATGGATAAACCTGGAGGAAGCGCGAGCATCGGCCGCAGGAACCAGCCAAGCCCCTGATCAGCCCGCTGGAGTGGGAATGTCGTAATAGCAACCCAAACCGTTACACAGAATAACCAGTTGGGTGGAGGCAAGAGAAAAGGGAGCAGCGAAGGCGGCCAGCACGACCCAAAGAAGAACATGTCTGTAGAAAAGTTTAACCCAATCTACGCGACTTACACTGAGCTCACCAACACTAGGGAGAACATTTTCCTAGCGAACTCTGCTCGCCTCCCCTGAAAGAAGCCGGAGCCTTTGAAGCATCAGAAGGCTAAGCGAGATCCCTCCAAGTTTTGTCGATTCCACAACAACATCGGCCACAACACTGACAATTGTAGGCATCTGAAGGATGAGATCGAGACTCTCATCAAAGCTGGATCCTTGGCTCAATATGCGCGGAATAGAGTTCCCGCCGGTCAACCAGCTCCAGAAGCTTAGATAGGTCAGCCCGGGTCTCGCATAAATCAGGACACCCCTCCTCCTGTGATAGGAGGAAAGATCTCCACGATCTCCGGAGGCCCCCATCTGGCCGGCACGAGCAGAGGTGCCCAGAAGAGATATGTCAATGAACTGAAAGCTCATAATGGAGTGGAGTTCGTCCCAGAGCAGCATCTACCCAAACAACAACGATTGGAGAGGCAACCAATCATATTCACCGAGGAAGATGCCAGTCACGTCCAGTTCCCTCATAACGACCCTCTGGTCATAACCGCTCAGCTCGCTAACCGGAGAGTTAGGAGGATACTGGTCGATAATTAGAGCTCGGTGAACCTGCTGTTCTGGTCTATGCTGGAAAAGATGGGTTTATCTGCCGCCGAGTTGAAAGCCACCTCCATGATGCTATATGGATTTTCTAGAGAAGGGTCGGCAGCAATAGGAACGATCGAGCTGGTAATTACCTTAGGAGAGGGACCCCGGACTGTCTCGAAACTCCTCGAGTTTGTGGTCATCGATTGTCCCGCCGCGTACAATGCTATTTTGGACCGACCTACTTTGATAGCATTCGAAGCAATAACCTCCATCCGCCACCTCGCGCTAAAATTCCCATCTTCCTCGGGGATATGCACGGTCCGAGGTGATCAGCTTGCTGCCAGGGAATGCTATAGCATTTCTATGAAGGGAAAATCAAAACCCGGGCAGCAGACGATGACCATCCAGGGTGGGAATGAGGAATCTCAGGAACTCGTGCCTAGTCCTAAGGTTGAAAAACCTCAAAATGCCAAAGGGGAGAATATCATCTTAAATAATGATATCGATCCCAGAGTAGGCGAGGATAGATCCGAGCTCCAGGCCATCGAAGAGCTCGAAGAGGTAAACATCGACCCACAGGACCCCTCGAAGGTGGTAAAGCTTGGGAAAAATCTATGTAGCGAAAGGAAGGCGGAGCTGATTAAGTTTCTGCAAGAAAATCTAGATGTGTTCGCCTGGTCTCATGGAGACATGATAGGGATCAGTCCGAGCGTCATCATGCACACCCTCCACTTGGATAAAAGCGTGCTTGCAAAATCCCAGAAACAAAGGCGCCTAAGAACAACCCGAGTTGAGGCCCTAGAGGAGGAAGTAGCCCGACTCTTAAAGTGCAGCTTTATCCGCGAAGAAAAGTTCCCGATCTGGGTCGCCAATCCTGTGTTGGTCCCAAAGCCCAACGGGAAATGGCGGACCTGCATCAACTTCTCCGATTTGAACAAAGCCTACCCCAAAGATTGCTTCCCCTTGCCAAGGATCGACCAATTGGTAGATGCCATGGCGGGGCACGAGCTTATGTCTTTTATGGATGCATACTCAGGCTATAAGCAGATCGCCATGAATCCAGTAGATCAGGAACACACTAGCTTCATGACCCCAACCAATGTTTATTGTTACAAGGTCATGCCCTTCAGGATGAAAAACGCAGGAGCTACGTACCAGAGGTTGGTAAATATGATCTTTACCAATCAGATCGGGAAAAATATGGAAGTTTATGTTGACGACATGCTGGTCAAGTCGAAAACTGCCGATAACCATGTCTCCGATCTGGAGGAATGCTTTAAGATATTGAGAGAATACGGCATGAGGCTAAACCCCCAAAAGTGTACTTTCGGGGTCGCGTCGGGAAAATTTCTGGGTTTCATTGTCAATACCAGAGGAATTGAAGCAAACCCTAATAAGATCAGGTCGTTGCTCGAGATGCCCTCACGCCGGTCGTGAAAAGACGTTCAGAGTCTGACAGGAAGGGTGGCGGCCCTTAATCGGTTTATTTCTAAATCTACCGACAAGTGTTTTCCATTCTACAACCTGCTCCGGGGAAATAAAAAATTCGAGTGGACCGAGGAATGCGAACGCACCTTCCTCGACCTGAAAGCACATTTGGCCGAGCTGCCCGTATTATCCAAACCAATGGCAGGGGAGCCTCTTTTCCTTTACCTAGCTGTCACGGAAGATGCAGCTAGCGCCGTATTAGTCCGAGAAGAAGACCGATCTCAAAAGCCAATCTATTACATCAGCAAGAGGCTTTTCGGAGCTGAATCCCGGTATCCGTTGATGGAAAAGATGGCTTTCTGCCTTATTACGGCCTCCCAAAAGCTTAGGCCGTATTTCCAGTCCCACTCAATACACGTCATAACCGATCAGCCTTTAAGGAAGGTTTTGCAGAAACCTGAAGCATTGGGGCGTCTGTTGAAGTGGGCTATCGAACTCAGCCAATTTGAGATACTGTACATACCGCGAACTGCAATAAAAAGCCAGGCCCTGGCTGATTTTGTGGCAGAGTGCACAGGGTTCCGAGAAGATCCTGTAGAAGAGTCAGCTTAGGCCTCGTGGAAGGTCTTCGTAGATGGCTCGTCTAACGAGAACGGCTCCAGGGCTGGAATCATATTGATATCCCCAGAGGGACATTGATTCCACTCGGCGTTACGATTCGGGTTCAAAGCGTCCAACAACGAGGCCGAATACGAAGCTTTACTGGCTAGGCTAAGGGTGGCTCAGGAGCTGAGGGCCAGCTCCGTCCAGTGTTACAGCGATTCCCAGCTCGTGGTAAACCAAGTGTTAGGGGAATACCAAGCACGGGGAACCAAGATGGATGCTTACCTGGCCAATTTAAAGAAAGAACTATCCGCATTTGAGCGCGGCTCAATCGAGCAGATACCTTGGGAGCAGAATGCCAATGTAGACGCCCTGGAAAAAACCGCTACCTCTGGCGAGGCGGAGACTCTGGGGCTGGTGCTGGTAGAGTTCTTTGAAAGACCAAGCATAGAGGAAGTCGGGGCGGAGGTCGAGATGATTGACGCTAGACCGACTTGGATGACTCCCATCCTCGAGTATCTCACAGCAGGAAAGTTACCTGAGGGATGAAATGACGCAAGGCGGGTACTTTACCAGGCTCCAAGGTATACAGTGATAGATGGGATATTATACTGGCGTGGACACTCTTTACCTCTCCTACGGTGTGTTTTGCCAAGCGAGGCGAAGACCATTTTGCAGGAGGTGCACGAGGGTTTTTGCAGAGATCACACTGGGGGGCAAAGCCTAGCCCTGAAGATACTAAGGCAAGGGTATTATTGGCCCACTTTGTCGAAGGACTCGATCTCCTATGTCAAGAAGTGTGACAAGTGCCAGCGATTCGCCACAATTGCTCGGGCTCTCCCGGTCGAGCTGAAGATGATCTTGTCCCCATGGCCAATCGCGGTCTGGGGTATTGACCTGATTGGTGCCCTCCCTACTGGAAAGGGAGGAGTTCGCTACGCAATGGTGGCTATCGACTACTTCAGCAAGTGGGCAGAAGCAGAGCCCCTGGCGACGATCACTTCAAAGAGAGTCCTCGACTTCGTGGTCAAGAATATTATCTGCCGATTCGAGCTGCCAAAGAAGATCGTGTCAGATAATGGAACGTAGTTCGATAGTGACCTCTTCACCGAATTCTGCGAGAGGCAAGACATTGTTAAAATCTTCTCCTCCGTGGCCTATCCCCAAGCCAATGGTCAGGTCGAGGCTGTCAACAAGACGCTAAAGGCAAGCCTTAAGAAAAGACTGGATGAAGCCAAGGGAGTCTGGCCCAAACAGCTCCCCCAGGTACTATGGGCATACTGGACCTCACATCGAACGTTGACGGGTCATACTCCTTTCTCCCTAGCTTTCGGGAGTGAGGCAGTCCTTCCTGTCGAAGTAAAGGTAGCCTCACATAGAGTCCAGGCATTTTACCAAGACCGGATTGACGAACTGCTCTGCGCATCCCTCGACCTAATTGACGAAAAACGAGAAGCTTCATAGCTGCAGCTTGCGCATTATCAACAAAAGATCACTCGTTATTTCAACTCAAAGGTCAAGAAACGCGTATTTAGCGTTGGCGACCTGGTACTAAGAAGAGTCTTCCTAGCCAGTAAGGATCCCAAGGACGGGGTGTTGGGACCAAACTGGGAAGGGCCCTATCAAATAACCGAGGTCGTGAAAGAAGGAACCTTCAAGTTAGCTCGGCTTAACGGAGAAGCAGTTCCACGGACTTGGAATGCTATACACCTAAAGAAATATTATCAGTAATATCTTTGTAAGGCTTAGTTAGAAAAGCCATATTTTGTTTATTAAGTAATAAGAGTTAATCTTTTTGCATTAATTGTATATGTTTGTGGATGTAACGTCAAGTAACCACGAAAGACCCTTTCCTGATTACTTGGGGGGCATATATCCTGGATATAACCAGGTCCGAAAACTTAGAAGTTGATTTAAATTGATTGATCGATGTTTTTCTTAAAAATCACGAGATATCAATAAAATATTAACGCGAACTAAGTTTTTAAAATTAATGTCCTGGGTACAACCAGGTCTGAAAACTTAGAAGTTGATTCAAATTGATTGATCAATGTTTTTCTTAAAAAGCATGAGATATCGATACAGGATTAACGCGAACTAAGTTTTTAAAAATTAATGTTAGGATACAACCAGGTCCTAAAACTTAGAAGTTGATTTAAATTGATTGATCGATGTTTTTCTTAAAAAGCACAAGATATCAATAAAAGATTAACGTGAACTAAGTTTTTAAAATTAATGTCCTGGGTACAACCAGGTCCTAAGACTTAGAAGTTGATTCAAATTGATTGATCGATGTTTTTCTTAAAAAGCACGAGATATCGATAAAGGATTAACGCGAACTAAATTTTTAAAAATTAATGTCCTGGATACAACCAGGTCCTAAAACTTAGAAGTTAATTTAAATTGATTGATCGATATTTTTCTTAAAAAGCACGAGATATCAATAAAAGATTAACACGAACTAAGTTTTTAAAATTAATGTCCTGGGTACAACCAGGTCCTAAGACTTAGAAGTTGGCTCAAATTGATTAACATATGTTTTTTTCCTAAAAAGCATAAGATGTCAATCTTAACACCAACATAAACTAAGTTAAACCACAAATATATATAAATAGATTAAATAAATCTAAGGAAATCAATTGTCTTGAGGATAAAAAACCTCGTAATATAAAGTTAAAAAAAAATATGAGAAAGGAGCGAAAATCCTAAGCCCCGCCAGGCCGCTCCGATGAAGTCACCCCCTCGGCATCCTGCTCGGTTGCAGTGGAAGTCTCCCCGGTCTCAGAGAGCACCTCTGGTTGAAGGCGAGCTTTGAACTTCTCTAAGAAGGACTCCCAAACGTCTGGCCCCAGGAAGGAAAAGTCACCATCCTGGTTGAAGGCCCAGCAGTGGTACAGCATGGACTCCATGGAAGAGCTAGAGGATGCCTTCTCCGCCACAAGGGTGGCCTTGGCCTCTTCAAGTTCAACCTTCGCGGCGTCCAGGGTGACCTTAGTATCCTCGGCCTCCAGCAGCTTGGCTCGGGATGCCTCTAGGTCAGCTTTCGCAGCAACCGAGGCGGCCTGCACGACCTTCTCGCTTTCCCGGGCAGTCGCCAGGGCAGCTTTGGCATCCTGCTCCTGTTGTCGAGTGGACACGAGGGCGGCCTGGGCAGCCTGGTGCTCACCCTGAATCTCGTCAATCCTGGCCCTGGACCGAGATATGCTCCGGTGGAGAGCCAAAGCCACCTGCAAGACAAAAAGATAATAAGGCAAGTGCCTTAGAAAAAAAGAAAAAAAGAACCAGTGGTAAAGCAAACTTACCGTGAGGGTCATCCCCAGTGAAGACTCCATCACATGCTCGGGGCTCCTCGTCTCGATCTCCCGCAAGTCCCTCGAGGTGGCGTTGTAGCAGTGGTCCACCATGTAGGTCGCAGTTTTGTAAACCGTCCCCCTAAAGACCTCGGGGATTTTCTCCAAGGCCTGAGGATTGACCGGGACGCGCACGCCGAGAGTCGGGGCTGACAAGGTCCCGGTTGGTACCTCCTGTTCCCGATTAGGGACAAAAGGTCGTGGGGGAGGTGGAGCCATCTTCTCCACTACAGGAGGGGGTGGAGGCACTTTCTCTATGGTAGTAGGACCCTGGTTTTTCCCCTTGGCAGGAGACTTGGAGCTGGTCCCGGGGGGAGGAGTTTTCTTGGTCACCCGGAGCCTCTTCACCAAGGGTCTAGATGACCCGGAGGAGGGATTTCCCCCCTGGAACATAGACCGCAGAACATTGTCCCCGGGCTGCGACATCTCCTCATCTGAAACAAAGACATCGAATCATTAGTATGCATGTAAAAATACTTTGATCACAAAAAATCTAAAGTATGTATTGAAAAAGGTCCTACCCTCCGAGCTAGAGGAGGAATCTATTGTCAGGACCTCCGGCCCTGGAGCTTCTACGGAGGAGTCTAAGATAATGACTTCATGAGTGAGAGGAGGCTATGGGTCCGGATCCACCTCAGGACTGGACTCCTCTACATACTGCCTAAGATCCGGAGCTACTACACCCTCCAGAAGGGAGGGCCACGACCTAAGGTTGGTCCCGTACTCCTCAAAGAAGGCCGACCTAAAGGCCAGGGTATTATCTACTACTACAGTACCCCTAGGGTGGCCCATGTCATAACGCAACACTAGCTGGTCAACACATTGGAGTAGAGTGATGTTGCGATCTGGGTCGTTTTGGTGGCGGTGAACGAGTTGGCTGGGGTTAAACCTAGCAAGTCGTAGGTCTGCGGCGACCCTGTCTAAATCCCTAAACAAATAAGGGTTACCTTGGCTGGAGGGGCCGGCTGCTACCCCGGATTGGGTCCGCTCTGCGTTGACCTCCTGGGGGACCTCAAGAGCCCGCTTCCGGCGCACGAGGGGCACCTCGTCCTCCTCATCCTCATCCTCGTCCTTGTCCGCGGCCTCCTCCTCGGGGATGGGCGCCATCTCGCGAACTGTAGGGATGGTCCGCGACTTCCTCAAGGCCAGAGTCTGGCCCGGAGAAATCAACTTACACGCTAGCATCGTCTCATCAAACACGAGCTGGAGGTAGTCTTTTTCACTTGGGGGAGCCCCGCCAAGGTTTCGTACTGACCCCCAAGGGTCACCGACTTAGCCGTCCTCGCAAAAATAGCTGCACGATAGTTTTCAGGTCAATAACGAATGGAAAGAAACTAATCAGCGACGATCTTGTGAGCTAAAGTTAGAAGAAACTTACGAGGACGGTTGAAGTAATGATATTCGCAGTTGCGAAACCCCGTTGACATGAAGAATGGATCCTTGAATTCATTGGGGTGGCTGGGCAGCTGGATGACTGCGGCCGAGTTGGGAAAACGGGTCAGGTAGTAGAACCCTTCACCTCACCCCCATTGGTCTGGGCTGGCTTTGAGGCAGAAAAAGTAGAGGATGTCCGCCGGTGTGGGGACCTCCCATTCCTGCTTCAGGAACAGGTACCTCAACCCTGCTAATAGATGGTAAGAGTTAGGGGGGAGCTGAAAGGGGGCCAGCTTCACGAAATTCAGGAATTCCGCGAAGTACTGGTCCAGGGGGAGAAAGGCCCCAGCCATGAGGTGTTCGTCGCTCCAGGCCGCAAACTCCTCATCGAGCGGTGCGCAGCTCCGCTCGCCCTCGAGGGGAGGGCAGGCGACCAGGGCGCCCTTCCCTATCTCGATATTGTGGGAAAGCATAATCTTATTGACTTTCCCCTGGGTTATAACCTTAGAGGCAATCCTCTCGACCTCAAAGAAGGCGTCAGGTCCCACCTCAACCTCCTTCTCCATAGTGGGACCGAAGTGGGGAATGGGGGAGTCTGTTGCCACCTCTTTCCCATTGCTGGCCTGCTGGGATGACGAGCTGGCGACACTCTTCTTGGGCATATTCTTCTTAGGTCCCATCTACTCGCCTAACGAACAAAGATGAAGAAATTTTAGAAAAGGCGACCTAAGCATAAGAAAGAATCCAACACGAAGAATGGCTTCCTTTACACAGGCTGAGGTAATCTCAGTCTGCGGCAAGTGAGACCACGCGGTTCTATGAACACGCGCCTATGCTCCCAACGGGCCCCTGATTTCTCGGGATCCGTGTGTCAGGAGGGTCAGGATAAGGTTTGCCTTGGAGGGAAAGTTTCGAAAGGCAAAACCGCCTGTGAAGCGTGTCCCCTAAGCTACCTAGATTTTGCACCCTAGAAACTTGTTGCCTTCCCCTCTCCAAACAGACACTTAAAAAGATGACCCAGAAAAATCACCCCAGAATTTTGTCCTATGAGTCATGTTCCTAAGCAGTCTCTTTCCTACAATCGATACCCTTAGGATAAAAACCTACGCACAAAATACTAGCAAAGAAAAACAAAAGAAAAATAACCTACGGTATGCGGCTAAGAAGGAAGTTCACCTAAGCAAAGAAAAATGGAAACATTTAAAGCATACAACAGGCAGAGGACTTACATAAGTTTTTTGCTGCGTAACGACTGAAAATAGGGTAGGAGTTGGAATCCTGGTGGGATCTTTGGAGCCGGAGTCACAAAAGAACCCTCGTGTCTGGAACTCAGGAACGCTTGGAACAATGACCGGAAGAAAAAAAAAAAAGGGTTTTGAAATTGAGAAGAGAGAAGAAAGAAGATGAGAAAAAAAATTCAAATAAAAAGGTGGCTCATGCGAAAGGTGGCCAACCTTATATATACGTAAAAGGCAAAAGAATGAGGGTCGTTCAATCGTCTTGATGTGGGATACGAGGATCACAACTCGAAAGATGAAACGACGGTCGAAGATAGGCTAGGCTATTTAATGCGGTTCTCAGAAGACAGACTGTCTCCAACCACGATGCTCCACGTATCCGATACCAGCGCAATGGGCGGGACATGAAGAGTCGACAAGGAAGCCTAAAAGCCCCCACTATGGCCACAGATGACGTCATATGCCACGAGCAGGGGATTGGGGGGAAAATGTATGCCTTAAATATCCGCGGGTTATTAGCGAGCTAGAGAAGGGCATAATCCTATCGGCCACGTGGAAGCCACCTACCCGGAGCTGCTGTTACGAGTCTCTACCTCTTTAGCTCGAGGTAGCCAAAGGTTTAGTAAGAACACTCAAAGGCATCGGGTCAACAGTGTGGACACCACGAGCTGAGACTACATCAAGCTTGAGGTAAGACCTAGAGCTGACACGTCCGACCCTTTATAAAGTCAACCACTCAATGTAAACGTGTGCATATCAGACATCACGTGTCTACTCCATTCCTTAATTCTCGGACACGCAGCATAAATGTGCGCGTTTAGGCACCCCACGACTGGTTTGGGCCATGCGGCCCATTATCCCCCTTACCTATTGATTAGACCACACTTCATTGTCAGGTTTTAGGAATTAATCATGAATGTCACAGAAGTGACATGATGGGTAAGAAGGTCACGGGATGACCCCCTTCGCCAACACCCAGGTGTCCTCTCCCTATAAATATGGAGACCCTGGGTGTTGCAAAGGGTTGGCTTCTAATTTGTAAAGAAACACCCCTGTAAGGAATACCAGAGATATATCAATAATATTGGCTGGTGGACTAGAGGGATTTTTAACCTTCGAACCACCTAAAAAGAGTAAACGAGTTATAACCTTGCTTTGAGATTATTCACATATTATGGTTCATCATTAAGCACTAATCCACTCCGTTTATTCCTATAATTATCTGTTGCCGAAGAACCGCGTCAACATAAGGATATCCTAGGTATCCTTCAGGGTCTCACCCTGGCAGCTCGCACTCCGCGTGCTAAACGCTGCTCCCGGCCCCTTGCCGTTCTCGGCCTTCGCCGTTCCCGGCCCTCACCGTTCCCAGCCCTTGCCGACCATTCAAAAATAAGCATACACAGCTTAATTAAACATATCTTAAGCATATACTAGCATAAACAATGGCCTACACCCAACACATAATCATATAGGGCCGTGCCCTGCAACACAACTATGGGGCCTTGCCCTGCTCTATGGGTACAACAGCTTTCTTACCTGTGTCCCGAGCTTCTTGAGCACTGAAACCTCGAGCACGGTCCTCTAATCCGAGCCTCATCGAGAACCTAGTCACAACACACAAATAGCACTCCCATTACTAACCAATTTAAAAGCATCTCCCGGAACTAAACCCGAGCTCTTGGGACCTCCCGGATCCCCACACAAGGTGGCAGAAGCGTCCCCCGAGCCCCCTGGGCAAAAGCCTAAAAATTGAGATTTTCCCCAGCCCAGAAATGGCCTAGCGCCGCGATGCCACCCTATGAGGGCCGCGGCGCCCAAAAGGCCCTCCGTCCACTGATGCAGCCTAGCGCTGCGGCGTAGAAGAACAGGGTCGAGGCGCCCCTTCGCAAACCCAGAAATCTGGGTTTCTCCAAACATTTTCCCCGAGCCAAAACATTCCCAAATCAATACCAAGGCATACCTAAGTCCCAAATTCAATTGAAAACCCCAAATAAACCATCTAACAACTCAAAAACATCAACAACAAACTCAAACACACACTCAAACCTACAATTCATAAATTGGTTCAAAATTCTCAAAACTTAAACCAGCCCTTGCAAAGTTTAAACCAGCCTTCAAAATTCTTAAACTAAACCAGAAATAACTTTCAAATATGCATGGAATTCATACCTCAAGATGGAATTCGACCTTGAGCCACCACCAAATCCACTTCCAAGCTTGACACCCTTTGATTCTCTAGCTGAATTCCACAATTACTAAGCCGAAACCCAACTTTCAATTTTCAACCTAATCTCCAAAATCAAACTTGCAAGAAACTAAAATTCAGAGATGATGCCTTACCTCTGGACCAATCTTGGCCTAAGCTTGACTCTAGCTGCCCCAAACTCAGCTTTGAACTCCTTCCTTGATCTCAAGAAACTAGCCCTTCCTCCCCTTTCCTTTTGCTTCTTAGCTTTTCCTTTACTTTCAGCAAGAGCTGAACTTGTCTAAATGTAGAAAACGTGAGTAACTTTCCACCCAGCTATAGTTATCTAAATCCCAGCCAAAGAACTCATTTACCCTTCCATTTAACCCTTATTCTAACTAGTCCTCAAGGGCAACTTAGACCTTTCCTATCCTTTTACAAATATACCATTTTCTCATTTAGAGTAACCATCCTCAATGGTTACCTATGGTTACCAAAGCTACTAAAATACCATTAACCATTAATTAAAAGTCCCCAACTAAATTTATAATAATCCTGAAATACCCCGAGACTCCTCACGAGCCGGGTATTAAATCCCGTTGTGACTTTAAGCAGAATAACTCTCTAGGACCGTCTCGGAACGTGCATCACAAATATATTACCATTATATCACATATATCACATATATTACATTTATGCCCTCAACGGGCTAAAATTACCAATTTGCCCTTAACTACCAAATGGAGCCCACATGCATATTTAATCACCTAAACATGCATTCTAACCATATATTCATCTAATACACATATACTATCATAATAAACCATTTATTTCCCTCTAGGCACGCTAATTAAGACCCAAAGTCTTATTAGCAAATTTGGGTCGCTACAAATGTAGTCACTGGGATTTCTATTTAATTTTAGTATGATTTTCTATTGATACTTCTTTTCTATTCTAATCTCTATGATGTGTGTTAAATGCTAGTAAATACTTGATCACTATTTGCTTGATTTAATGGTTTTGATTCAAAATTCGAAAGATGAGAATTGAATATGCTATCATTGTATAGACATAGGGTGCATATTGAACGAAAGTACCTATATGACTTGTGTAGTAATTAGGTTTCCATATTTAATGCCTTTTATATGTTCAAGTTTATCATAGAAATGTAGAAAACCTGCATATAGATTGAGATCTTATATCTTGAAAAAGAATAGGAATCGATTATATTAACCTGCTATTAGAATAGAAAGAAGAGATTTAGAATTGATTATTAAAATTAATAGAATGAACAGTTGATGAAATTAATTCCTAGGTTATTTTTATTATTGATTCTTAAGTAGTGATTCATTGTTTTGTTGTCAGTTCTTTAATTTTGGTTCATAGTTTATAGGATTTCTTTTATTTTTAATTGTTCACTTAAATTTTAATTAACCAGATAGAATTCAAAAATCAATTAGTGGTACTTGGGAGATAGTCTCCGTGGGATGATATCCGTTCTTACGGAATTTACTACTTGACACGACTACGTATACTTGCGTACAGAAATTACAGATCATCATCCACATAGAGATTGACTTAATAGTCATCTATACTAAGTATGACTCATTAGTCACTAATACAGAGTGTGACTCATTAGTCACCTAGACTGAGATGGACTTATTAGTCATCTACATAGGGTATGACTCATTAGTCATCTATACAGAGCGTGACTAATTAGTCACCTATACAGGGTGTGACTCATTAGTCACCCACTCTGAGATTGACTTATTAGTCATTTATCCAAGAAGCAGGTCCTCAGAGAATGACTCATTAGTCTTCTATTCAGATGCAGGACCCCATAATCATTTATTTGAACTTATTTGCATGCATGATGAAAGCTATTATTTCTAGGCATGCACATTATGTTTCGATGACATGTTATTACTGTTCATGAGCATGTTGAGTTTTCTTGCTGGGCTTCGGCTCACGGGTGCTACGTGGTGCAGGTAAAGGCAAAAGAAAGCTGGACCATCCTTGAGTTGGAGAGCTTAGGTGACGATGTTTACATATGCGGCTGCTCGACTACCACGGCCAAGGGTTTGAAGAGGAACTAGGGTTAAACCCTATTTTGCCGCTTAGATCGGCCTGTTGTAATTATTTTCTTGTAATAGACCTTTAAATTATATTTTTGGGATCCCAATGTATACAGTAAACGTTCTAATGAAACGTTAAATCTTAACCAAAAATTTTAATCCCTAAACCGCTAATCATACTTAGTTACACGATTTTGGCCGAATGACTCGATTAGCGAGTTTAGCACTATTTACAAGGCACACCGTAACGGTCCCTGGAGTTTAGGGCGTTACAACTCTTCTCTACGAATCTGGTTTGATGAAACGCTGATTCTCTTGAACTCCCTTCAAAGAATAGCGAGTGCACACTTCCTCCCGAAGTGAGACTTAGATAGAATCCTCTCCCGAAGATCCTTATGAACACGTTCACAATAGACACTATCTGTTTACAATGGACTAGATAGATATCCACAAGTACACTCAGCACTATTACAAAGATTAAGGTGAACAAACTTAATCTCTACAAATAAAGACACTCTTCAAAATAACATAATGTTTACAAATATTCAAAATGGAAGATGTGAAAATTCTAAAGGTCTTGGCAAGATATTTATAGGCAAGGAAATCATCCAAGGCCATCATTTTCTGATATCTTTGAAATCAATTTGCAAATTCCTTTGATTTTGGAAATCAGCCAGCCAGATGAATTCTGTGTCGACAGAAAAGGAAATTGATGAGTCAGCAACGTAATCATTTTTATTTGACAGAACGAACATGGTCATTTCTTTTGACCATGTTCATTTTCGACACCTTCTTTATTCCAGAATAAACATAATCCCTGAAAATAATCTCAAGATAATTGTAATACATATTTTTACCAAATAATGTTGATATGTGATAAATAAGGTAAAAAAATGTATTCACACTTAAAGGATATTTTCACACTAGAAAATCAGTTGAATCATTTTGATAATTAAATCAAGAATCAATATGGATATGCTACTGATTTTTCTTAATAACTTTAAAATATTTTGTCTAAATTAAAGTTAGCCAATAAAGGATTTTACAATCTCCCCCTTTGGCAACTTGATAGACAAAAATATTTTAAGAGTTTATTTTGAAAGATCCTGTAAAGACAAACCAGGTTAGAGTAAACAGTAATGTAATTACTCCCCCTGCGAAAGACATCTCAATTATAACCAATATCACAAACAAGGTTAACTTTTTGAGAAAGTTTAATAAGATAAAAACCCAAGATAAAGACCAACAAAATAAATCTTACTTCCCCTTGTTGTCTATCAATAAGCCAACAGAGTAAAACCAACACAAAAAATAATCCAAAGAGTCAAACTACTACTCCCCCTCTTTGACTATCGAAAAAACCAAAAGGCAATGACAACACAATTTTTCAAGCCTTCTTTGTGGTGACCGAGACGGTTGTTACTAATGGGAAATGCATGTACTCCACTGCCTCGAGTTTTCACCATAGTTGCAACAAACAAAAACAAAGAGAATATTTTTTTTTTGAAAGAATGAGGAAATGAGTCTCTCTTTGACCGATTATAAAGAGAAGAAAATGGCACTCAGGGATTTGATTTTATTCCTTTTTAAGACCAAATTATTGAATTGATATCCCAAAGAAAAAAAAAACTTTGCACAGTCAAGGAAAATAAACCAAAAATAGAAACTTTTGATGTTAAATAATATAATAAGTAACAAAATAAAAAAAACAACATATTACCACAGTTTCCCTTTCTTGATAGCCACGGTCAAGTCGTTTTTTTTTTATTTTTTTTATATAATATAATATATAAACAAAAGTACAAAAAATATCCTATTCTGATTGTGCCCAATGTCTTCGTGCCTTGTCCTTGGAGAAAGTAACAAACATTAATTTTTAACATATTTTTACTATAAGGTTAGAAAATATATTTAATATAAATCATGCTTTTATTTTTTTTTAAAATATCACAAAATATTTACTCCTGACACAAAAAATATTTTATCCAAATTAATAAGTGTGTATGAGTCTTAAATTTTTTTTCCAACAGTATATCTTATGCATTTGTGTGTGATTGTGAAAGCAGAGATCATTGCCCTGTATGGCAATTTTATCCTTTTTCAGGGTCATTGCCCTATGTGGAAAATTTTAGCATTTTTCTCAAAGAGTACCCAAATTAGACGCTTTCACACTACACTGAAGGCATCATTTATCAGTGGTAGAGTATCTTCTACATAATTTTAGTTACATAGTTCCAACTTACTCAAAGATAGCAATTTACACAACAGTGTAGGTAGCTCTATTCTAAGATGGAGCCTAACAATACTTTCAAGGATCAAATGCTCATACACTATAAACACAGATTGATTTGGAAGAATATTAATTAGAGGGACTATTTATTTTGATTTTTTTATTTTAAAAAAAATGTGCATGATATATATTAACTATAAATTCTAACAAGTAGTAAAAATACATTTTGTCATAATGTTTGAGACTGTCTCTTTGGACAAGAACAAGAAGACATCAAGCAACTATTTCTAGCACAGGGATATGGCACAACACAAACAATATTTAATTAGTACAAACCCCCAAGGATTTCCTGAGGGAATAAAACCTGACCGTTTCAAGGGCTTTTGTAAAAATATCTGCAATTTGTTTGTCACACTCAATATATTCTAAGACCAAAGTTTTATTTTCAACAAGTTCCTTAGTGCGTCGCGACACATCATCAACACAAAAACATTTTTCATGTGAAATTTTTAAATGTTTTCCCAATCGACCTGGTTCACATTTACCAATAGAATATTTACTTAAAATCGGTAAATCATGAACATGACTCATACTTCCAATTTTTCTCAAATTTTCACAATCCACATGATCATGTTTTTCATGACACAAATTAGTATCACTCCTTGTAATTGTGTGATAATTGTGTGATTGAGATAATGTATAACAATTATCAACAGATTTATAACCCTTCAAAACACAATTTCTATCTTGGTCAAGCACAAAACAATTATCAAGAGAAAAATTTACAAACAAGTCTTGGTCATAAATTTGACTTATACTAATTAGATTAGTTTTAAGTCCATCAACAAAAAGAATATTTTGCAACTTTGGTAGTCCTTCAGAATTTAGAGTGCCACTACCAAGTACCTTACAAGACTTATCATCTCCAAATGTGACTTCCCCATTTTTCAAAGTCTTGAAGTCAGTGAGTATGCTTTTGTTACCTGTCATATGCCTAGAACAACTACTATAAAAAAACCAAGAGTTAGAAGCACATGTTGTAAGACAAGTAAAGGTATCAAGACATTTGAATTTATTTTTCTTCACCCAAACTTTCTTAGGTGGAGTCCTTTTCTTCAAGGGCATTTGTCTCAAATTACCATGATGATTAAAGTAATTTTTGTGAAGAAAATTCATCAAGGTAAACACATTTAGGTCGAATATGACCTTTCACTCCACATAAATGGCAAATTGGAATAGAATGACCAGTTTTTTTATTCTGGAAATTTCTGGATTGTTTCTCATGTGTTGTGACAGATTGAGAAGATAAGGCCACATGAGTCTGAGTAGAACATGCATAAGGGTCAGTTGTTGAAACAACAAGAAGATTTCCAGAAATAAAAATTGTTTTTCCTTTAGGTCTAGATCCATTTGATCCTAACCCAGAAGAATCACAAGCTTTTTGACCTGCAAGCAGAACATCATCCAAAACAATAGATCTATGATTAAGCATTTTGACACCTTTCACAATTTGATCAACTTCATTAGGCAAACGTTTAGTTTCAAAATCTTTAGCAACAATATCAATTTCATATTTTTTAACAAGAGAGTCAAGTTCGTCATTTCTCTTCTTGAGAACTTTGTTATTTTTGACATCAAATGATTATCTGAACACACTTTCAACCATTGATCATACATGATTTTGTATGATTCTTTCAAGGAATCCTCATGCAAATCGGATTCATATGAATCACTATGGGAACCCTCATATGTTGAAATAGTATTATTTAAACAAATAAGGTTCTCATTCTCATGTACAAAAAGAGCTAAGCAAGAAAAAACTGAAGTTAACGCAAGATTATAATTTTCTTCCTCATCACTACTTTCAGATTCATTGTCACTCCAAGTGGCTGCCAAGACCTTCTTATTTTTCTTTATGGTATTGGCACATTCGGATTGAATATGTCCAAAACCTTCACACTCCCTGCATTGAATACCTTTTTTATTAGTAGATTCAAAAGGTTTGGAAAAATTATTACCTTTGGAGGATTTAAACATGTTTTTCTTGTTACCAATCTTTCTCATAAACTTCTTAAAGTTTTTTGATAACAAGATCATTTCATCATCATCTTCCTCATCTGAGCTTTCCATTTTCTCTTTGGAAGATTTCAAGGCAATTGATTTCTCCTTCACATCAATTGGTTTCTCTTGATGGTGAATCTTTTGATTTAGTTCAAAAGTTCGAAGAGATCCCATCAATTCCTCAACTTTCAAGGTGTCAAGGTTCTTTACCTTCTCAATGGCTGTGATCTTGGATTGAAACCTGTCAGGAAGAGATCTAACAACTTTCCTAACCAAAACAGAGTCAGACAACTTTTCTCCTAAAGCAAAATATTCATTAGCAATGTCAGGTAATTCTTCATAAAACTCAGTGAGGGTTTCTTTTTCTGACATGCGAAGATTTTCAAATCTAGTAGTCAACATTACAAGCCTAGACCGCTTAACATCAGTGGTTCCTTCAAATTGAGTTTGAAGGATTTCCCAAGCATCATTAGCAGACTCACAAGAGGAAATCAATTTTATATAAGTTTCACCAACTCCATTAAAAATTGCATGTAAAGCTTTATTATTATAAATTGACAATTTATCTTCTTCATTAGACCATTCAAGTTCAGATTTTACCTGTGTCTTACCGGATTTTGAATCTATCTCGACAGGTGGTGTCCAACCAGTTAATATTGATCTCCAAGCCCTTTCATCAAGGGATTTGATAAAAGCTTTCATCCTTACTTTCCAATATGGATAATTTTTATCATTCAGTAAAGGAGGGCGAGTGATAAATCCTCATTCTACAAAGATAGACATTTCACAAGAAACAAAACAAACGGAAAACCACAAAATCTCACTAAGAGTTTAGTAACCTGGCTCTGATACCAATTGAAATTCCGTATTTTAATATTACCAAGTGATTTAAAATAAACAACTTAATTAAATGCGGAATACTGATTAAGTTGTTTAGACAGATTTCAGTTTTGTTCACACTACTTATGCAACTGTTTAAACAGAAACAGAAAAACAGGTAAAAATTCAACACACAAGAATTTTTACGTGGTTCAGAAATCTTTTCAAATAACCTACATCCACAGGGCCACGCCCAGAGAATAAACCAATTAGTAAAGAAATAATGTGTACAAAAGCATTGACTTAAACAATGTAAGACTCCCTCTTAAACTATTGCCGCAATCTTGTTGTACTCTTCTCTACGAATCTGGTTTGATGAAATGCTGATTCTCTTGAACTCCTTTCAAAGAATAGCGAGTGCACACTTCCTCCTGAAGTGAGACTTAGATAGAATCCTCTCCCGAAGATCCTTATGAATACGTTCACAATAGACATTATCTGTTATAATGGACTAGATAGATATCCACAAGTACACTCAGCACTATTACAAAGATTAAGGTGAATAAACTTAATCTCTACAAATAAAGACAATCTTCAAAATAACATAATGTTTACAAATATTCAAAATGGAAGAGGTGAAAATTCCAAAGGCATTGACAAGATATTTATAGGCAATGAAATTGTCCAAGACCATCATTTTCTGATATCTTTGAAATCAATTTGCAAATTCCTTTGATTTTGGAAATCAGCCAGCCAGATGAATTCTGTGTCGACAGAAAAGGAAACTGATGAGTTAGCAACGTAATCAGTTTTATCTGGCAGAACGAGCATGGTCATTTCTTTTGACCATGTTCATTTTCGACACCTTCTTTATTCCATAACTTCTTTATTCCATAATAAACATAATCCCTGAAAATAATCTCAAGATAATTGTAATACATATTTTTACCAAATAATGTTGATATGTGATAAATAAGGTAAAAAAATGTATTCACACTTAAATGATATTTTCACACTAGAAAATCAACTGAATCATTTTGATAATTAAATCAATAATCAATATGGATATACTACTGATTTTTCTTAATAACTTTAAAATATTTTGTCTAAATTAAAGTTAACCAATAAAATATTTTACAATAAATTACAATAAATAATAAGTAGAATGAATTCTCTTTATTTGTATCCTTCTTTTTCTTCTGAGAATTTATATATGGTATTCAATTATTGGTATTTTCTGGCTCTTTGAATATCGGTTGTTCTTTTTTTTTTCTTGCTAGTTTGGACTACACAACCGAAGTGATGTCATTTCTTTTTCATGAGTAATGAGATGCAAGAATCTATATCAGCTAGCGCTGCTACTCTGTTTTTCTCTTCAATCTAGTTATTTGGTGTTGCTTGGCTTAGGAATATCTTAAATTGATTGTTCATTTGTTGCATGGATTTTGTTCATCTTCTCAGCTTCCCTAAGAAAAACCCATGACGGGGAGTTCATGAAGGCCAGTTTGACATTGTTATCATTACAAATTCTGATATATAATTTCAGTTACAACTAGAGGTTTGATACACCTGCTTTATACATGCCGTATACGAAGCATTTTTGGTATTTACATAATCCAATCAATTTTTCTGAGCATTTTAGTTACGGGTTCTAATAAAAATCTGCCAATCCACCGAACCCACTACACCGTATCAAGTTATGTATAATTAAAATTGCTATGAATAGTTACTATAAAGAGTTTATATTTTATTTAAACTGCATTAAAAAAAATAGTTCAAATTGTATATGTGGTGTGGTTTATAAAAATATGCTCAAAGTACACCCCAACATTGATTAATCCAATGCCAACTTACCAATACCAACTAGCTTCTTTTATCGAAACTAAAAAATCTGTGTACAGCACATTAATACTAACTTCCAAAGCCCAAAGTTAATTTCCTATTTTAGTTCATGGTGACAGTTTTTCTTCTTCGACATGTTTACTAATACTTGATCCCAACAGAAGGTTCTCCGTTCTATTGTTTGTTTAGGGCGACTACAGATGAGATTGCATATAATCTGAATTTTAATATTACTAAAACCATTCGAACCAATAACAATTAATACATGTATCTGAAAGATGAGTTTAGCTAAAAGAAAGTTGAAATAACAAAGAATTTTACACAAGTCAGCAACTAACAAGGACAAGATTAATAATCAAGCCACCCTACATATTTTAGTGAGCAAAAGACGTAGCTTGCTTCAAACCCGACTTCCCTTCACAAAAGTTCAACGAATGATCAAATGTTCTCCGAGCGACAGAAGTTTGCGTTCGAATGCCATATATTATCTTCATCTATGACTCTGTTACAATAGTATCAACAGAAGCTATAACAGTTTCATTACCTCGTATGTTCTCTCAAAGTCAAAACAAAAAATTCTCAGTGATAAGAAGACTCATTTGTAGGAATGTTTCCTCCTCAATGAAAGCATATTCGAATTTGGAGGTGGAATTGCAGTGGTTTAAGTTCTGTATCAATTTCTTAGGCCAAAGTATGTACGTCAATCCTTCTTGGTGCAATGTGCATCAGTACCATGCTGCGAGCAATGATGATATCCCACACTATGAAGAAAATCTCGAATCTCTTTTGCAGTGGTATTACTGGCTTGCAACAACCGCTCATCCTCCTCATAAATAAGGTACGGGGCTTCACTTCCCTTTCTTGATAGTAACTTGGATGCTCCTTTAAGAACGTGATACTCCCAACCTTGAACATCAATCTTGAGTAGAAGCACGGGTTCTGACTCTGGAATTGCTTCATCAAGAGGGACAGACCTAACCTGAAGTGCTATCTCTTCGTTTGACTTGAAAGCCAATTTCGCACCAGTGGCCGAAACAGCACTGTTGTCGAGCCGACCAACCAACTAGTATCAAAAGCAGGGTAATTTCACATTAGCAGATGAGCAAACAGAATAATTGAGTCAGGAGCACGAAATTATTCAAATTCAATAGTCCGAACCAAACTGGCTTGTAAATTGTTGAGTCAACTTGTAGACTCTCGTAGACTTTAATAATCACTATGCACTTATGTAGTTCTGTTCCTTTAGGAAGATGTCATATCAATGCTTCAGCTATTGAACCAGCTTTCATATTTTTAGTATCGCATGGTTCAAACAGAGAACCACAATCTATAAACAGAGAACTACCCAATATAGCAATACCAATGCTAATCTACCTCCCCCCCACAGATGACTAACACAGTGATCATCTTGACACTAAATAGACCCACTATGCAAAATATGCTAGATTAGGACTTTACATTAGAATTAAATGTAATTTATTTTAAGGCTTCATTTGGGATAACTATGCTTTTAAAAGTTAAACAAGAATAAAAGTATTCTCGATCTCGACATTTTTAATACCTAAATCCTTAACAATCCCAACTAACTTTTAGAAGTACGCCATTAAAAATGAAAACTTTCTACTCAACAACCTAACAAATACCCATGAAACAAAACTAAAATCGAAAAGCACAAACGAAGGACATCAAAGAGAACAATACATTGTCGATGGTAATATACTTCAACATTCATCGAAAATTTGCTCAATTAGGATTTCATATTATAGCTAAACGTATTTTGATTGAAATGCATATTTTAATAATCTACACAGATTTAACCTAATTTGCACTAATTATCATTTAAAAAATATGCTCTTGCAAAGTAAACTTTTACTCATTTTAGAAACGAACAATACCTTGTGGAATGTGATATTTCCAAGATGGTCGGAGGTGGCGGCTTCAAAGACAGTGACCAATTCCCCAACTCGATTCAAGTAAATCCCATCACAAATCCGCTGCAAATTCTCCAAAACAGGTTCAAAAACCAGCACCCGAAACCCCATTACTGCGGCGGCGAAGCTAGCCATACCCACATTTCCCCCAACATCAACAAAAAACCCATCTCTGCCTTCACCTCTGAACTTCTCCAAAACCTCCTGGACCGTAGCAGAGATGTCCGGCTTCCTGAAGGGTTTCCCCTTCAGCAATCTGACAATGTTCTTGTGTGGCTTTTCGGGCAAATTTCCCAAATCGGCGAGCGAGTACAGGAATGGGTGCCTCAGGTTTTCGACGATGTTCGCAATCACCGGGTAGGATTGGGGGCATTTCTGGCAATCGAAAGGTTGGATTGTACGGAAAGGGAATGCGGTTTTGATATTGACGCTAGAGTTAGGGTAAGGGTTAGGATTTGAAGAGGTGAAAAAGAAGAAGAAGAAGATTAGGAAGAGGAAAGTGATGGAGAAGAGTGAGAATAGTGTTCTGGGTGAGACGAAATTCGTTCCTCTATCTCTTTTCCAGGCATTTGCCATGGGTTTTCCTTTAAATATTAATGATAAAAAATTCCCAGGACAATGTGAGATTTTCCGGGAAAATTAGATTTGAAATGGATCTACTTGCTCGCTTGGTATCTGGGGTGTTGAAGTAAGCAAAAGCTAAGCTCCGAGTATTTATTGGTTCAATAAAAAAACAAAAATTAATTAAAAAAAGAAGAATGAGATGAGAACCAACTTTTTGTTAGTTTCATCCAATTATAGATTGACACGTGTTAAGAGATATATATTAATTTTCTTCTTAAAATTTTAATTGTATTGAATAAGTTTGTATTTAAAATCAAAAGTGAAATTAAGAAACGTTGAATTACTGAGAGATTTTTTATTTTTTTTTGACATTGGAGCTGGATTCAAATATGTTTTGAGGAGAAGTGTGGTCCTAGATTATACTTGTGATCTCAACCAAAAAAAGTATATTATTGAGACCTTTATATTCACTTTTCTTTTGATAAATATAATTTATGAACCAAAATTTAGAGATCATAAATATGTATCATATTTTTTTAATCACATTATAGCAAAACCAAACTTTTTTTAATAAGTAGTTAAACATAATTGCAACATCAATTAATGAGCATGAATCGTTTATTTAGAGGATAGTTTGATGTCTTTCTAGCATTTATAATAACAAATTTTAGAGTTTTCTTCTTAATTATTTATTATGGAAATTTGAAAAAAAAACGTTTTTTTTCTTTCAAATTATTGATAGCCAAATGTCTTTTATATTCTAAAAATTATATATATTAATGTATAATTAATTTTTGCAAGTAGTTTCAATTATACATTCAAATAAGTTTGAAAGTCACTAAATAATTAGGGTAATTGGCATCTCTTGTTTTTTTTTTTTTACGAATGTAACATTTAGGTTGCGTTTAGTAAAATTTTTGTTTTAAAATTTTTTAAACTCAAAAATAAAAATATATTTTTGTTTCATGTTTTTTTTTATTTTTATAAAATAAAAATGTTTTTTGGTAACCATTTTTGTTTTTTGTTTTTTAAAAATAAAAATAAAAATGCTTTTGGTAACTTTTATTTTTATTTTTTGTTTAAAAAATAAAAAATATGTTTGATAAACATTTTTTTTTGAAATGTTTATTTTTTATTTTTATTATCTAAACTAAAAAATAAATATATTTTTTGTGACCACTATTTATTATTTAAAAAAAAGATCATATTAATAATATCCAAATAATTTTAAATTTCAAAACTTAATATCTATTAATGAGATAGTACAAAATCAATAAAGTCTAAACTTAAAAGTTTAACCCCACAAGCAAAGAAAGTTTATCCAGAGATAAGAACTAAACCAGGGAAAGATTTGAGCTAATTAAACACATTCTTTCATTAAGTAATTTGTTAGTGAAGGATAATAGCACAGTTGGTTTAGTTAGTTTGTTAGTCCAGCTGTGCGTTAGGAGGGAGTTTGTTACTCTTCACAGCTGGTTTTTCCTTCTCTAACTGATTCAGTTACTCATTTGTATTCCTTCTTGAATATATAAAATAGTCTGAGCTCTTGTTTTCACACAAGCTCATTTGATCAATTCTCTTTCTCAACTTGGTATCAGTACTCTAGGTTCAATTTTTTTGAAGCTTCCATCCATGGCATCTTCTTCTACTTCTGTTCCTCGGCCTGAAGGCTCTACTTCCGCTACTGCTGTCTCGGCACCTCCCGCTGCAATTCAAGTGATTCTGAATCAGATCGTCACTCTCAATCTCCGTCTGGATCGCAACAATTATTTCTACTGGCGATCCCAGGTTCTTTCCACTGTTCGCGCTCATCAACTAGAAGGTTTTCTCACTGGCTCTCGTGCTCGACCTCCGACAACAATTCCAGATCCCGCTGATGGCTCCAGGTTCATTCCGAATCCTGATCTGGCTAACTGGCTACGCTTGGACCAATTTCTAATGAGCTAGCTCTTCAATTCCATTTCCGAAGCAATGCTAGGTCATGTTGCTCGTTGTGTTTCATCTGCCGAACTATGGAATGTTCTGATTCAACTCTTCTCCAATCACTCTCGTGCCAGGATTCTTCAACTTCGTGGAATGCTTCAATCAACAAAGAAAGGATCCACTCCTGTGGACGAATACATCTTGAAAATGCGTTGTCTGGCCGATGCTCTATCTACTGCTGGTCACGCAATCACTGATGATGAGCTCATCCTCTACATTCTTGGAGGTCTTGGAAGTGAATATGATTATGCAATAGTTGCTCTCACTTCCAAAGAAACTATCACACTATCGGAGGTTCAATTCTTGCTCCAAACTCAAGAAATGCGAATTGAACAACAAACTTCTTTTGATGCCTTGGATCTTCATAATCCCACAGCTCACTACGCCTCTGCACCAAAGAAAGGTCCACCACTCCAATCGGCATCTTCTGGAAACAACAGTCGTGGTCGAGGTTATCCAAGTAGTACTCGTGGCAGAGGTGGTCGTTCATACAACTCCAATCGTGGTGTCAATCGACCTGTGTGTCAAGTCTGTGGCAGAGCTGGTCATATCGCTCTCAAATGTTACCATCGATTTGATATTAGTTATCAAGGTGAGGGTAGCTCCACTCAAACTGATTTTGTTACTGATGAGTCTCAAGCTCTTCTTGCTACTGCTAGAGTTGTTGGAGATTCGAATTGGTACCTGGACAGTGGGGCGTCACACCATGTTATTTCTGATGTCTCCAAACTCAGTGAGACGATTGATTACAAAGGGAAGGGTAAGTTAACAGTAGGTAATGGCACATCTCTCCCTATTCTTGCTATTGGATCTTGTGTTCTTGTTTCCTCTCGTCCCTTAGTCTTACATCAAGTCTTACATGTTCCTGCCATTCATAAAATCCTTATCAACATTTCTAAATTCACTCTTGATAATAATGTTCATGTTCACTTTCATGAATCTTCTTGTTTTGTCGTGGATAAGGTCACAAGGACGATCCTTCTACAGGGCACCCTTAGTCAAGGACTTTACAAGCTATCTCATCCTTTCCCTACCAATCTGCCTGAGTACTCATCCATCAACCCTGCCTATCATTCTTCAAATGTAACTCTCTGTAGCTCCGAGCCATGTAATAAAACCAGATGTAATTTCGCTTCTTTGTCTTGTAAAGAATCCAATAGGATAGCTGCTTTGTGGCACAATTGATTAGGCCATCCATCTCATGTAATTCTCAATAAAGTTTTACAATCGATAAATGCAAAATGTTCAAAATCTGATGTATCTTTCTGTGATGCCTGTCAATTTGGCAAAAACCATCTTATGCATTTTGTAAGCTCTCAAATTAAAACAACAAACCCCTTCAACTCATACACTCGGATGTATGGGACCTTCACCTTATCCCACACCAGAAGGATATCGCTATTACATTTTGTTTGTTGATGATTTTACTAAATATAGCTGGATCTATCCCATGAAAACCAAGACTGATGCTTATAATATTTTCATTACATATAAGACCTTTGTAGAACATCAACTTGACACTAAAATTAAAGGTCTCCAAACAGATTGGGGGGAGAATATAGGAAATTACAGCCTCTACTACAAAAACTAGGGATCCTTTTTAGGCATCCATGCCCCCATACTCACCAACAACAAGGTAGAGTAGAGAGAAAACATCGCCATGTTACTGAAATGGGCCTAACCATGCTTGCTCAAGCCAACATGCCTGCTGTCAATGTGCCTCCATCTCCACCCCAACTGCCTCAAGGTCACCATATGCAAACCAGATCAAAATCTAGCATATCCAAACCAAAGGTTTACCTTGTTACTGCTTCTCCAAATTCAGATTATGCAGTACCAACCTCTGTAAAGCAGGCTCTTACTTTGCCTCAGTGGAAATCGGCTATGGATAATGAATATGGTGCATTGGTTCATAAAGGGACATGGACTTTGGTTCCCCCTACAGCTGACATGAATGTTCTCACAAACAAATGGGTGTATCGTATAAAATTTAATGCAGATGGCACTATTCAAAAGTTCAAAGCCCGACTGGTAGCAAGGGGATTCCAGCAAACTCCTGGTCTGGATTTTCAAGACACCTACAGTCCAATCATCAAAGCCTCCACTATACGGGTAATCTTCTCTCTAGCAGTCACATTTGGTTGGGATATTCAACAGCTTGATGTTAATAATGCCTTTTTAAATGGTGATTTACAACAACAAGTCTATATGAAGCAACCAGCTGGTTATGAAGATAAGTCTAAGCCTCATTATGTCTGTCATCTACACAAGTCTCTTTACGGCTTAAAACACGCGCCTAGAGCATGGTTTGACAAGCTCAAACTTTCTCTCATCACTTGGGGATTCAAACAATCTGTTTCTGACACATCCTTGTTTTACACAAGAAAAAATAATACTGTCTTACTGGTTTTGATCTATGTGGATGACTTGTTGATCACAGGGGGTAATTCAGATGACATTTCTCAGCTTATTACTGATCTTAATACATATTTTTCTCTGAAATCTCTTGGTTCTATCAGCTATTTTCTTGGTTTTGAAGCTTACAGAAATGTCTCAGGTCTATATTTGACTCAATCTAAATATGTAGCAGATTTGCTTGCTAAAACAAGTTTTGAAGATGCCAAACCATGTGACACACCTATGATTTTGGCTAATAAACTTGCTTTAGGTGACAGCACTCCCTTTGATAAGCCAGAATTGTATAGAAGCACTATAGGTGCCCTTCAATATTTAACTTTTACCAGACCTGATCTAGCTTATTCAGTTAATAAGCTAAGTCAATTTTTGAAGGCTCCAACTGTTAATCACTGGACTGCATGTAAACGAGTTCTGAGATACATCAAGGGTACTCCGCATCTTGGTCTTCACTTTAAGCCGTCAACTGTTCTGGATCTTGAAGCATATTATGATGCCGATTGGGCTTCAAGTTTAGATGACAGAAAGTCTACCAGTGGATTTTGTCTATTCTTAGGCGGGAATTTAGTAAATTGGAGTTCTAGAAAACAAAGGACTGTGGCCCGATCAAGTACCGAGTCAGAATATAGGGCCCTTGCTTCAACAACTACTGAATTGGTCTGGATTAGTTCTCTGCTTGGCGAACTTGGCATCTCATTACATAAACATCCTCTTGTGTTGTGGTGTGACAATCAGAGTGCTCAAGCTCTTGCTCTGAATCCGGTTTTCCATTCTCGAACAAAGCATATCGAGCTTGGTGTCCATTACATTCGCGAACAAATTGCAGACCGAAAACTGGAAGTTTACTATATTCCCACAGCTGATCAAACTGCAGATTTGTTTACTAAACCTCTGTCTTTTCCACGATTTCAGTTTCTTTGTAACAAGCTACATTTGGCTCATTCCAAATATAGCTTGAGGGGGGGGGGGGGGGTGTTAGTGAAGGATAATAGCTCAGTTAGTTTAGTTAGTTTGTTAGTCCAGCTGTGCGTTAGGAGAGAGTTTGTTACTCTTCACAGCTGGTTTTTCCTTCTCTAACTGATTCAGTTACTCATTTGTATTCCTTCTTGAATATATAAAACAGTCTGAGCTCTTGTTTTCACACAAGCTCATTTGATCAATTCTCTTTCTCAACTTAATTCAAACACCTCATAATAATCTACAAGCGTGGAATATGCATGTATCTAAAATCATACATGATAAAAATCAATACTTACACCAAAAAATTAAGAATGTCAGCCATTTCTTTCTCAAATGAATCAATATATCGAATACACTAGACTATACATCAGATTTACTTCCTCTTTGAGTAACAAAGCTGTTCTAGAACTCCTTCTTGCCTCTTGCCGTGCATTTCAGGCAATGCCTGAATTTTATATTCACTTTGTAGCACCACAAAGCCAATTCCTTCTTGTTCAAAAAGAATGAAAATGGATTCAAAACCCCTGCAGATTTGAACTGCAACATAACATGTTTGCATAAATTTCTATCTTACACATAGAGAATTCAACATAACATGAGCCAACATGAGGTCTATAAAATACTGGTGCCCGATTTGGCCGTCCCGCCATGTCATCTTTACTGGACCCTGGCCATAGTGAACTCCGTCATTGCAACGGTTATCAAAATGCCATGGAAAAGTCATGTCAAAGTTATCAATCACACCAGATACAACCCCAGCTTACCTTTGGATGCATATGATAAGTGTCATGATGGTAGGAGCAGAAAAATAAAACCAGGATTCAATGCATAAAATTGTCATCACCAGGCAGAAAAAAGATTAGTTAATAATTAAATGGCCTAAAACAGATATGAACAATAATGAATCCAATGTATGCAAGAATGCACTGCAACCACATACAAATCACTCTATACAAAATCATCAAAAGGATCCAAGGAATAGCAATCAAAACTAATTATGATTGTAATTGTGTAATATTTTGGTAACAATATTATAAAGGACTTTTGGAGATGATGGTGTGTATCAATGATAGTGGGAGCAGAAAAGATGAAGGCTCAAAATGAAATCAATGCATGCACGTATCAATACAAAAATAAAATCTCATCATTGGGCAGAAACAACTTGTCACTTTTAAATGATGTGAATCATTTTTAAGATAAACTAATAAAGTGTCAATATGTCATAAGCAAAGTCAACCATATTCCAAAAGTACACAATTTAGTAAAATGAAAAAAAAAATCAGAAGTAACATATATTACAAAAAGAAAAGATATCATGATGTTACCAACAATAAAGAAGAAGGTAAATGATGAAAACTACTAGAAATTGCCAAAATTTTCAAACACATCATCCAAATGGCTTAACACCAATACCACTACAACGACCACCACAATGAGTTTCCTCATTGTGGTTACTTATTGAAGTTGCGAAGTTTCACCCTAACTGGAATATTCTTTTTTTTTAAGGGAACAAATGAAACTAACAAAATCAAACTGAAAAAAATCAAGGGGCATATAAGCTAATAGAGTTGAAAATGCACAAGAGAAAACACCCCATTTCCAATAAGTTGATATTTTACATAATAACCAAAGCATATTTAGCTAAACAATGAACCTCCACATTTGAAGTTCCAGAATGAAATAAGAACTCCAAGCAACAAAAGTATTTTTCTTTAGATTGAATTTCTTTAACAATCACATCCAAATCTCCATATCAAAGAATTTTGGATTTGAGCATCTTAATAGCCACCAAGCAGTTCGCATGCAATGAAGAAGTTCTCATACTGCATAACTTTTGCAAATTTATCACATCTCAAATTGCATATAGTTCAGCAACCTGAATAGAAAGAGGTATTGACACATTCCAAATTTGGGCAGCTTTGACTGCCCCATTGGAATCTCTTATTACTACACCACTAATGCAATCTCCTTTATTAATCTCTTCTCCACTGTTGTAAGAACTAGCATCCACATTGACATAAAACTGGCCCTGTGGATGGGAATCCACCTCTGAAACTTGACATTTTTTGTTGTTGTGGGCCAACTTAAATTCATTAAGAAACTTTGTTGTCCAATTCCCTATCTATTTGGATCTAGGAGTGACTTGCCCTTGCTCATCTATCTATAAAATTGTTCTTGCTAACCCAAATTTGTTAAGAAATCATATTGAAAGAATCAAATTCATCAATAGAAAACCTTTCTAGCAATTTTTGATAGAAAGGTTATAGTATTCTTATTCTATGCTTCCTTCATCACTATGTGGAAGAGATAGATAGAGTGTGTAGGATAGAAGTACAAGGCTCATGATGCAAACCATGGAACTGCTTCCTAGAATGAGTTTTTCCATCACAGGTCAAAAAACACGTAAAGCACATGAAACCAAAAATACCACATAAACAATATCTTGACATATCACGATATAGATATAACTAGGTCAATCCCAGTTAGAATATGATATATCTAATCTAGCTCAAGACTTTGATGCATGAGTCGACACAAGCATGTGAAAGAGCAGACTCTGGTTTTTCATAAGCTTTTCATTAAAACATAACAACATATATACCAGATGATAACCATATATTAACATATATACCAGATGAGAATAATCAATAATCTCAATTATCACATACAAAAAGACAAAACGAATAAATAGAAATGAAAACCCCAATTTAAAAATTAACATTATAGTGAAAAAGAAAGATGCTAGAAAAGACCATGAACCAACCACAAAGAAATATTTTGAAAACATATTATACACATTTTCATAAGAATATATAGAGATGGGAATCGAATAGTAAGACTAAAGGGTACAACCATTAGGGGTTTGAGAGATTTATTTTCTGAGAAAAATATTAAATATAGTACCTGTTCGGAGTTCCTCAACGACAATAGCCAAAGCCTCAGGGTTGAGACCCAAATCACAGAGAGCAATGAGCACATAGAGGGTGTGACGATCAAGACCTATGTCAAGTATATTGAACAAGAGAGACAATGGAGGAAAATCACAAACCCTAATCCCAAACAAAATTAGAAAAAGAGATTGAGAAAAGAAGAAGAAGAAGAAAGAGATTGTGTGGCTACGGGAAAAATGAGAGAGCATAAATAAAAATAGGTTTAATTTTTTTTTAAAAGTATGAAAATCACGTTTTTTAAATTTGGTAAATTTTAATTAAAATTTTAAAAATTAAAAATGATATTAACTTACCGAACATGTTTTTCGGTTTTGTTGTCAAATTTTTTATTATTTAATAAGAAAACTATTTAAAAACACTTTACGGAACAGGGCCTTAAGTTCTTGATTTTTTTTTGTGGCAAAAGTTTCTTCTATTACACAATTGGTGCTCATTTTCCCCTAATCGTTAACAATCTGTTAACTTGGGAAGTCAACATAAATATGGGGACTATTGCCGCCAAAAAAGAAAAGATCGGAGACTTAAATGCTACAATTTTGAAAGAACGGAAACTTTAGCCACCAATTTTCCTATAATTAATTTTTCTTTACCAGAAGATCGAATTCTCTATAATTAACATATAAAAATAACCCTAAACTCGAGTATCATGTTGTTAAGGTTTTCAAGATGGTAATTAGCTAGTGACTTTTTGCTATTTATTTATTATTAGAGAGAAAATGCTCACTCTGAGTTCAAGTTTGTATTACCGAATAATATTTTAGTTTAACCAAGTTTCTATTACTATTAAAAAAAATAAGTGTATAACATTTATACAAATATATATGTATAACTATCAAATACATATACATTCAACACACAAATGAAAAATAATAATCATATAGATCGGTACTTACTAATTTCTTGTTTTGTTCTTCACTTAAAATTATGTTTTTTAGTGAAAAGAAAAGTCTAATGTAAACATAAGATTCTTTTTTTTTTTTTTAAAAAAACATGATTTATTGCAATATAATATAAATCTTTTTTTAAGAAAATATTAATATTTAAAAGACAATATTTTTATTAAAATATATATTACATTTGATTATTGATGACAAGGATTAATATCCTAAAAGCATGTAAAGACATATTTTATTGAATTAAATAAGAGAATAATATTATTATATTTGAGTATTATAATTATTGTTTGAATTAATTATATGATAATATCAAGAAAATTCTTTATTCATTCACAAGACTATGATCTTGTATTAGTACGCGAGAATTAAGTTCATATATAATGAATAAAATAGTCAGTAACATATTAAAGTATGAAATCTTTAATGAATGGTTACTAGTGTGGTTTACTAAGTGTTGACCTGTAAAATTGGCCAACGGTCATATGTACGATATACGACACCTTTTGAGAGCGAATATAAATGTAAATATATGACAGAGTACCAATATCTAAACAAAACACACCGAAATTTATAGTGGTTCAGCCTTGTTCTGATGAACAGCAATAACCTAATCCACTCAGTCTTTAGTATTGCATCACTCGATTGACAATTACAATGATGAACTGAAGAGTTCACTTGTCCCAAATTTGCCCAGAGTCTCTCCCCCAAAGAATATTCGTCCCTCTAAATGAAGCCCTGGATCATTTATTTATAGTACCCAGGGGTTGTTACATGATCAGCAAGAATGGGAATCGTGGTTTGGTACACAATCATTAGGAGTGGAGATACGTGTCCACCTCCCCATGATTATGAGATCGTGGGTCTTCTCGTTGTTTCTCTGGATCGTGGTTAACAATGCACGATTGAAACCTATGGGAAAACGCTAAGTCTTTTGTTGGGGTTTTATGCCCTAATTAAAACTCAAATTCTTTGTAATCTCATTTATTATCAATAAAAGAATAGAAATCATTTTTTGACTTGGTCAATCACTTTGCTCACATGTTTTATTTTCATGATTATTTGTTTAATATAAACTTCTATTAAATCCCGAGCATATAGCTAATCGTATTTATAGTGATGTAATCACAGTGGAATATAAATATGATTATATGTTCAAAATAAGTTAGTCTTAAGATTAGTCAGTGCACAGGATTTACGCTGACTTGCTAATCTACGATATGATCTACTTACACATCACAGTGTTATGTTCTTTCCAAAACATTAGCAAAGTAGATAAGATCAGATGTATTTGTTACATCGGACATGACCGATATTGACAGTTGATAAGATAAGTAAACATACCATTATTATCTATTCTAGTCATATCATATAGTTGACCATAGGTCAGTTCAATCTCAATTCTGAGTGGTTAGTATTCTAACTGATTGTATTATTTGAGTTCTTTGACTTGTTCGTTACCAGCTTACCCTACGGACTAGCCCATACTTAGACCATCTATAGAGGATTGAGTGACAATTGTGGTTGTAACAATGGATAATTAATAGCGTATCTATATTTGTTATAGATCGTTCTATGAATTCAAGAGTGCAATTCTGAGTCTATAGTGGAGTCATGAGGAATTAATAAGTTAGTAAATTTATTTGTTAGATTTATGATAACTTATTGGAGCTTGATTTCATAGGCCCATGTCCCCACTGTACCTTGGATAAAATCATCTAGATAGTCTCAATCAATTGATTTAATTATCAATTAGAATTATCAAAGTTGACCAGGTCAATTTTGGATAGTTTCACAGAGTTGTGTATTTTTTAGAAGAAAAGAGAAATTAGGGCATATTTATTACTTAAGATAAATTTGTATCTAAATTAATAAATAAGTTTAAATCAAGGTTCAAATTATAAATAATTAATTTGATAAAGGATTTAAATAATTATTTAATTAATTTAATCAATAGAAAATAATATAGGCCTTGATTTTAAGTCCAATGAGCTTATAATCAAATGGAAAATTTCACGAGCCTAAAGCCCATGATAATTTCGAACTAGGGCTTCATATTGGCAATTATTTTATTGATTTTTTAATTAAATTAAATGGACTAATTGAGTCTATAAAAGGAGTGCTTAGAGAGAAGTTAAAATAGACGACAGAGAAGTTTGACAAGTCATAAGTCAGATTTTCTGATAGGTTTTAGATTCTCTCTAAACACAAGTCCTTTTCTAAGCCTCTTTGTTATTTTCTCTTCTTCTCTCTATATCTATCTCATGTGTTGAGAATTTCCCACTCTAGTCTAGGTGATTCTAAGGATACATTGGAAGATTGTGAAGAAATTAGAAGAACGGTTCAGTTTCTTGATAATACTATGCGACAGAAAGGATACTAGAGTTAGAGAAACTGAAGGAAGGACTCTTTCATTCCACTGCGTATACTGTAAGTATTCTAATCATTATTTCTCTTTGAATCAATTTTAGAAATATGTTCTAGGTTATCTCATATTAATTTGTTTAATATTAGATTTACATGAAAATAAATAAAGATCCTGTATAAGTTTTCCTAACAGGTTGGTCTATGAGACTTAGGTGCTAGGCCCGATGACCCTTTAGAGCTTGGGTGCTAGGCCTGATGACCATTTGGGTGCTAGGCCTACTGATCTTCTGGGTGCTAGGTCTGATGACCTTCTGGGTGCTAGGCCTGTTGATTTCAGCTTGAACGAGCATGAACTTTATCCAGCAAAGTGTATTTGGGAGTTTAGGCCGACCATCCTATGAAGAATAGGGTGGGCCGACCACAACATGAGATTCTTGAGCATGCTAGGCCGACCACCCCTAGGGGTTGGGGTCAGGCCGACCACCCCTAGAGGCTAGGGCCAGGCCGATCACCCCTAGGAGGTTTAAGCCTGGTCGACTTCCCTATAGGTCTTGGACCTATTCATTTTTGTTCATCGGTCTTTTTTCAATACTTTGTCGTTTTTCCATGACTTGTGATGTTACGTGCCGCTTTCTCATTCGCCACGTCATCTCTTTAATTTTTAGGGATAACATTTGCCCCCCAAGTTTATCGTACTGTGTTCAACATTATGGTAAACTTGATCTGGCCCGAGAAACATATCGTAGCAGTACTCTAACAATAAAGTCCATTGAGACATTATGTAGTACTTTTATCAACTATCGATAATTTGCTTAGCATGTATTTTTCAAGGAAAATTAATATCCTAAAAATCTAGTATATTTTTCAAGGAATTTTGACGTCCTAAAAATATAATATATTTTTCAAGGAGTTTTGAAGTCCTATAAATATAATATGTTTTTCAAGGATATTAATTCCTAAAAATACAAAATATTTTTCAAGGAATTTGAATTCCTAAAAATATAAGATATTTTTCAAGGAATTTGAATTTTTAACAATACTAGATATTTTTCAAGGAATTTGTATTCCTAAAAATATGGTTAGCTTGAGAGGCTATAAGTAGGGACTCACTCATCACATCCCAAACCCATGCGCCTATCTCAGGGAAAGTCTGAGCTGTGAAATTCTCCAAGTCTTCATCAACTCTGCGCATCTTCTCATGGGTAAGTATTATTTCCCAATTTTTACATCTTTGATGAATCTGTCTGAATTTCCTTGCTTTGCTCTATTTTGAATTAAAACAACTGACTTGTTTGAATAAAAAAAACTTGTTTTTAATTAATTGCTTGATCCTTGTTTCATTTTTGCGTGATACTTTAGGGTTTAGAGGTATGTAGGGCAAGCACCCATAGATTTTCAAGGCTTGGGCGATTTCCAGGCCTACAATTCCCATCATAGGCCGACCACCCGTAGGGCTTCCTTAGCCTGGGAAATTTCTAGGCTTGCAAATTTCATCATGGGCCGACCACCCGTGGGCTTCCATCATGGACCGACCACCGGTAGGGATTCCATCATGGACCGACCACCCCTAGGGCTTCCTTAACCTGGGCGATTTCCAGGCCTACAAGTTTCCTCATGGGTCGAGCATCCCTAGAGATTCCTTGAATTGTGCAATTTCCAGGCCTACACATCTCATCATGGGTCAACCACCTCTAGGGTTTCCCTAGCCTATGCGATTTCCAGGCCTACAATTTCCATCATAGGCCGACCACCTCTAGGGTTTCCCTTGCCTGTGCGATTTCCAATCTTTCAGATACAGGCTTAGGCGACTCCCAGGGTTACAAATCCAAGTATAGATTGCATTTCCCATGTCTTGGGCGATTTTCAGGGTTTCCAGGCCTGGATGGTCAGCCCAAACCTTAGCATAGGCCGACCACCATATTCCCTGGGCGAATTCCAGGGATCCAAGATCTAGGGTGGTCAGTCCAATCATAGGTCGACCACCTGGGACCCTAAAACATTTTTCCTTTGATGTCTTCACTTTTTCTCCTTAGTAATGGATATGCCCCCAACTACTGGCCTATATGGTTCGTGGTAAGGAGTTTCATTACGTCGATATACTAACTTTACTTTTTTCCCTTTCTTTGTTGCAAATGTCTAGCTCCTCTTTTTTTGACAAGTCTTTGAGCGAGCATACTCCCCAAGAGCTATTGGAAAGGGTGAAAATGACTCTTCCTCATTCCGCTCTATATTTATTCATTGAAGAATATTTCTTGAGAAGGTATAGCCCAATGGCGAGAGTAAAACAGACAACTTGACAACCTTCCAAAGATGATCCTCACATTGCCAGGCACATCACTCATGGATCTTTGCCTGGTCCTTCTCAGATCTCTTCTCAGCATAGTACTAATCGTGGCTCTCAACGCACCTCTCATCGAGGTCATTTTTCTTAAGGGAGTATGTCTGGTCAGCAAGACTCCTCGCAACGCCCTTCTCACCAGGATACCAGTCGGGTTCCCCATCACTCTTCTTCTCAGCGAGAATATACCGAGGGCTCTCATCGCCAGGCTACTCACCCTCGGGAGCGTTCTATTCATAGGTTCCAGCCTAAGGTGGCTCACCCTTCTCCCAAGAGCAAGACAGTCTCACCAGTTGCGCAGCAGAAGAAGAGACGACAAAAAGAGTTTCATTCATGAGATTACGGGCCCACCTTTGCTAGTGAGATCATATGGAAACTGGTTGAGAAGCCTTGCCCTACTGATTATTAGGTGGTTTGGTTCAAAGGGGCTGCCTCTGACATGACTGAAGAGAAGGTAAAGAACTTAAGGAAAGCCTTCAACCTTTCTGGCATTTTCATCACTATCCCTGGTCCGGACGACAGAGCTGAGGACCCCCTTTTGGGTATGTGTGCTTGGAAATACCCTACCATTACGTCTGGCGCCCTACTTCCTCTTCATCTGTATTTCCAGAGCGTGGTAGATTATTTAGGTATTAGTCCCTCTCAGTTGGCTCCCAACGCTATCTTGGTGTTATCTGCGTTGTACATTATCTATCATCGTAGAAAATGGGCTGCTCCAGTTTCTCATGAGATCCAAAACTTGTTTGATCTAAAGACGAACCCTTCTCAACGCAACTCAGGGTACTTCCACTTCCACCATTATATGAGCGAGGGTACCAACACCTTCTTGGAAGAGATCTCTGGAAACAATAAGGTGTTTAGATATGCTGACAACTATTTCTTCATTAAGGATGCAGATGCCAACTACTCCAAGTTTAAGCACACTGGGCCTTATAGACCGCTCCCGACCAAGGCCATGACTGTTAGGGCCAAGGCATTGATTGCCCTGACCCCTGAAGAGAAGAATGTCAAGGTTCTCGTTACTTCAGAGAACCTTAGGAAGGTCAGGATGTTTCCTTCTACTGTCGCCGATGTTCTGGATGAAGATGGTACCGAGCCCGTGAATGCCATAGACTCCTCAGGGCCTATTCATATCGAGGAGGTACCTTATTCACTCGTGCTAGCTGGACAGAAAGGTGATGAGGTGGGTGCATCCGCGCACTCACTACTCGCTTTAGATGACTTTGATGAAGCCATGTTCGAACCTGAATCTCATTCAGAAGGTTCAACACTTTTATCATCTTTACTTTATGTTTCGTCTTTGTTTGATATTATGCTAATATTTCGACTCTAATTGAGACTAGTCCTTCCGTTCGAGCGGCCAAGAGGGCCAGGGTTGAGCTTGAGTCGATAACGAAGGTTCTTCTTGAGACGCCTCCTTTGTTTCCACTGGCGTCTAGCCCTTTCGTAGAGGTAGAGCCATCCTTGCCCATGCCGATTTCTCCCAGTATCATTGATGTAGGTGCCTCCTCCTCTGCGCCTGCTCCTTTATCTAAGCCACACTAGTTTGCCATTCATAATTTAGGTGCCATCATGAACCAAGCATCCCATCTGGAGCAGACGACAATGACCTTTAATGGGATTAAGAATGAGGACTTGAGCACCATTCTCACGAAGTCACTCCTTGACATTCAGAGTGTAAGTCCTCTAAATTTTTCTTTTTGTCTGGTTAGCTCATGTGTTGATGTTATCTAACACTTGTATGTTTTTTGCAGGTGCTGATGTTGGCCTCCCATGTCCGTGATAGATTTGTGGAGTATACCTCTACGTTTTCCAACCTTCGTCCTAAGCTTGAAGCAGCCTGCCAGGGGGTACTGGACCTTAGGTGCGTTCTTGGCTCTAGGGATGCAGACATTGCTTTGAAAGATGAAGAGATCAAAGCTCTTCACAGTATCATGGATCTCAAACAACAGGAAATGACCGAGTTGACTCACATGGTAACCTAGATGGAGGGGAAACTTTCCGATCAACTCAAATAGTCTGAAGTTGAGAAAGAGAACTTGATTGCTGAAATGAACCAACTGCGGAAGGATGCTCTTGTCGAGAAGGAGCAAGAGGTCAAGTCTGTCGGGGACAGGGTCCAAGAGGAGTATTCAGAGACTGCCTTCTCTTGCTTCTACTTGATCTGGAAGTCCAACAAAAATCTGCACTTGGATTTCCTCCCTGAGAAGACGCAAGCGGAGGAGCTTAAGAAGTGTCTGGCTTGTGAGGCTGCTGAGGCTCAGGGCGGTCTTTCAGATGATACTCCTCGCCCTAGTTAGTCTTCTTTTGGTCTTTTTATTCTTTGTTTTTCCTTTTGTGTTGTTGGTGGGGCACCTTGTGTTTACCGAGTTTTTCGGAAACGAATAACTAACAGAATAATAAAAAGATAAGAACTGTAGAAATACTGAAATGTAACTAAACAAACAGTGTTTTTACGTGGTTCAGGCGTTAACAAGCCCTAGTCCACGAGTCGATGTTATTATACTTGGAAAAGATTACAGTAAGATGGCTGGTGCATAAGAACTTCACACACTCACAATGTTTCTCTCGGGTTCTCTTGAAGAAGATGAAGCTAGAGAGATTTTGGTAGAGTTTTTTGCTATCTGATCTCTCCTCCCTCCTTCTTGTAAAAGGAAGGAGTCTTTATAGCTAGGGTTTCGGATTAGGGTTTTTCTCTACGTACATGAGTCTTAATTACACCAGCCATAAATAGGGGATACAATTACTGTAGTAGCATGGCTACCAGACTCTATGTGGGTATATTTACGTGAAAGTATGGGGAACACACAAAGTCAGCCGTCTTTTCCAAGTTGTCAGCGGAACAGTAGGCGAAAAGGCACCCTTAGGCGTGCTGGGATGTGTGCGGCTTTGACCTGACGGGCGTGTCAGGCGGGATCCTGTGTCAGACGGATATCATTCCAAATATGCCTTCTCCCGGACTCGACCGTTCGGTTTTGTTCTGTGCGGGGCACGGAACTGTTTCCGCGGAGACCACTCGAAGAGCCTCTCCTGGAAGGGGCCTCCCCGGGGGGTATCCTTCGGGAGTCCGGGAGAGTTGACGAGTTTCCGTGTTGTGCTTGTTTGGAAGAGTAATCCGGATACTAGACAGGAGAGCCGAAGCCTTTCTATCCATCCGCGAGCTCTGGTCACCCTCCGTGAAAGACATCGATAATTCTGCTTCCCCGAGGTCATCAATCTAAACGCTATCCGGAAATCTGGATAACATTTACCCCCCAAGGTCGCGGAGCTTTGAGAGATCCGGGAGCTTGTACAATCGGTTCCTTAGACTAGGCGAGGGGGCACCTTCTGTGTTCCCGGAAGGGTTCCTTTTTCCCGCCTGAGTATAAGTATGAAAGAGAAAAAGGAATTTCTTCTGTTTGAGATCAAGTACTCAAATGCGGCAAGGATCACGTGTCATTCTGGGAATGGTTCTGCGACCAAGACGTGTGCGTGAGGCGACTGGTTGAGGATGCGTGCGTCAGTCATCTGACTATTTGACGGTTTTTAATGGTACTCAGGGCCCGAGGTGGTGTAATGATGGGAAATAAATACTTTATTCCCATCCGAGGAGTCATAAATAGGATCGTCGCTTCCTCTCCAGTCGTTGGATCTGATGCACACGGAATGGGAAGATCGGGACCGTCCACTTGAGGAATTCGAAACGGCCTCTTCCCTGCTATAAAAACGAGGGAAAGGACCTTTCTTCCTCTTTACGCTTTCAGATTCTCCATCTTTAGGATTTTCAGATTTCCAAACCTTCGAACTCTCAGGCTTCCCAGCTTACGTTCCTCCGAACTTGCCATTTCTTTTGGTAAGTATCTGGAAACTTTTCTTTTTGATTCGGCAGTGGGTTTATTCCCCGAAGTTCCTGGTTTGAATCGCCGTTCGTCTTTGCAGCTTTTACTTCTCGCGATCGTGCTGTGCAGTGATCCAGTTACTCCTTCAACCTCCACCTACCCGAATATCAGTAAGTATTTCTACTTTGCTCTTTCCTCCCAAACCTTAGGTTGTTGGTAGTTGTTAGAGTAGAGGTTTCTGCCATTATTGCTTATGTGCATGTGTGAATAGGGCTTTGGTAGGCATGTGATTGATTGTGAGTCGATAAGTAGCCTTTTCTGCGTGTTTTGGCGATTTGCGTTTGGAAAGTCGTCCCTTGTTTTGCTGTTTTAGGGCATAAGCATGAACGCCTTTAGGGTGTCTTTCTCTGGAAAAACACTTCTTTTGGTGGGCTTAGGCTCGGGGTCTGAGTCTGGTTCCTTGCTGTCCTTCGGGTGGCATGGTGCCAATCCCTCGGCAAGCTCGGTGGGAGCCTCTCCAAGAAGTTTTCGGGGAGGGTCTCCCCGACGCCTTTGATACCACTAGGGTATGACAAGGGTGCTGACTGCTTAGAGTGTTTTCTTCTTTCTTTTCTTTTGTCCAGTGACGAACATCTCGAAGGAACAACTCCTTGCTGCGGGGGAGGCTGAATCTGCCCAAGAGAAGGGCTCTCCTATCGCTGGTGGAAAGGGGAAAGGAAAGGCGAAAGCGGTCGCGGCTAGCCCACCAACCTCCAATAGTTCCATCTGGGAGATGGACCAAAAACCGAACCTTTTCAGGAATTATGGCATGCTGGAGCTGTATTCCTCTGAGGCAGGCCTGAAGAACATCCCAGGTCTGATGTGGCACCGTCTGTCGGTGCTGGGCGAGTCAGCTAGCCAGAGCCACGAGGGCTTTGGTGCCTGGAGCTGGGCACACATAGTGTGCGGAGCGCACTTGCCCCTAAGGAGTTACTTCGCCAATTTCTGTGTGAAGGCGGGGATTGCCCCCTTCCAGTTAATTCCTCCCAGCTACAAGCTCTTAGCGGGGTGGTTCATCTTTTGCAAGTCCCGGAGACTGGAAGCTCCTACCCCGGAGGAGGTGCTGTACTTTTATGGGTTGAAGTCTCAGCCTATGAGGGGTCACTCAGACAAGGTGGGGTTTTACAGGCTAGAAAGGCACCCGGATGTGATGTGCCCCACTTGTCATACCGCGAGGGTTCCAGACCTCCGGGAATACTGGTTCCTGACGACTGGCTTCCCGCTGAAGAGGGTGCCAGCTCTATCTTTGGACTTCAAAATCCCTGGTAAGTGTTTCCTCTTTTCCTTTTCAACTTTGTTTCTTTGTGTTTGATTTGCCTTTTGGGAGGATCTCTAACGCTTGTATTTGATTTTTGCAGAAGTCGTTCCGCGGACACCCCGCTGCGCGGAGATGATAAGGAGGTCCAAGTTCTACGAAGGGCTTTCTGAGGAAGAGTTGAGAGTGGAGGGACTTGTGACCTCCGAATCGTTGAGGGAGTATGGGTTACTCGCCTCCTTCCAAAATATCGAGCCAGTAAGTGGTAGGGGGCAGACTCAGGTGTCGGCTGACATCCGGGAGCAGATTGCCCTGGAGCTGTCTAAGGTGATCACCCAAGCCGCTCGGGACGAAAATACTCTATCTCCTTGTTGGGCGGAGAGGTTCCCCGACCCCCAGCCGGAGGGAGAGGAGATCGAGGCTCGCCACGCCGCGGCTTACCCTAACGAAGGGGCTCCGGGGGCTAGTTCCTCCGGGAGAGGTAAGACTAGTTTTCGATTGATCCACACCCCCAGCCTGTCTGAAGTTTCCCAAACCTCTCAGATGGGGTTTGATCCTCGTTTCCTTAGGCTAGATCCGCGTAGGATACCTTTCGATAGGTACTGTGATAGGGTAGATGAGCTCCTCTGGTGTCTGAGTGATGGTAGTCTGCCAGAAGGTGTCATCATGGTTGACCCTTCTTCTCTCAGCATGTTCTTCCCGGACTTCAAGGAGTACGGGAGCTTCCTGGAGCAGGAAGCGATGTTTTGTTTTGCTCGGGGAAGGCCATCCACGTTTCTCGTGCATGGTCGTCCCTTTCAAACTTTTCTTTTTCTTGTTTCTTGTTCCCTGCTGGCGGGCTTGCTTGTACTTTTATGTTGCTGATTGTCTTGTCTTCCGCTTATCTTCTTTCTCATTTCTTGTTGGTTCGTTAACCTTGCTTTGTACGTTTCTTGTAGAGTATCCCGAAGCCAAGATGTTGGGGAGGGTTACTTCGCTTATTAAGAAGGCTGCCACCAGCCAAGACCCGCCCACGGGGAAAGGACGGAAGACCAAGGCTGGTAGGGGAGGTAAGGCTGCCTCCCCCAAGAAGACAAGTGGCGAGGCGCAAGCGTCTCCGAGGGTAGAGAAGTCCCCTGCTGAAGGGCCTTCCGAGACTATGATGGTCTCGAGTAGCAGTAGCGACGGGGAAGGGCTTGTGTTCCCCGTGAGGACAACTGGGGTGAGCAAGCGTCCCGGAGAAGATGCTGAGGGTGCTAAGAACAAACGCCTTAGACACTCTTCTCCCGGTCGAAGGCAACAACAACAGCAACGATAGCAATCACAACTACAACAACAGCAGCAACAGGAACAAGAGAGACAATCACCAACGCCACAGCAGCAGCAACAACAACATCCAAACCAGCAGCAGCAACAAGGGCAATTACTTCTGCTACCGCAGCAGCAAAAGCAACAGACTGGGGCCTTAATACCCCGGCTGCCTCCTCCTCCAGCCCAAAGGGGGTCCACCCTTCCGGGGTCTCCGTCTTCTCAGACAACCAATCTTCCCCTGCCTGGCCTGAAGTTCCACTTTCCGCGGAAGCCGACCAGTTTTCCCACTGCCCTCCTGGAGGGTGTAAGACGGGCCGATAGTTTTTTGAAGAGGCGGCTAGAGGCGGAGAAGGCCGTTACTCAGGGAAGGGCAGATAACTTGTCTGCCGTGAAGAGGGCTGAGCTGGCCGAGGGGGTGAGATCTCCTCACCCGGCCGGAGCGGTTCTGGATGGTCCAGCCTTGGAGAAGAGGCTGGTGCCTAGGCTCGGACGTACATTGGCGCCGTTCGGAGCTGAGATGATGGAGGACATGGCCCTGAGATTATGCGAGCTCAATTCTGAGAAATGGGCCATCAGCAGCAGCAAGGATCCGCTGTTGCTGACACACGCTGTGAAGCAGCAACTGTCCAGGGTAAGCCGTCAGTTGTTGTTTTTTTTTTTTGGGACCACCTGTCTTTTGGTCCTGCTTTAGCTCACTCTGTTGTCTTTCCTTGCAGGCCTCTATGATCGCGGAACGCTCGTTCCGGGAGGTTGGTGCAGCTCTGGTTCAGCTGGAGGAGAGCCAACTGGCTCGCCAGGCCTTGGAAGCGGAGAAACAGAAACTGACCCAACAGGCCTTGGGGGCTTCGGAGAAGATTGATCAGGCCCGGCGCACGGCTGAAGAAGAGGCGGAGAAGAAATATCTTGCCAAATATCAAGAGTACCGGGCCAAGGCAGAGAATGAGTTTAGACAGCGGTCGGATGGGATTAAGACCGAAAACTCCAAGCTCCGGGAAGAGCTGTCCCAAGCCAAGGTGGAGAAAGATACCCTGGAAGCCCGCTTGCAATCAAAGAACGATCTCCTCCTTAAGCGGCAAGAGGAATATTCCACTCTTCAGAGTAAGCTGCACGACGAGGAGCAACTCCATAAGAGGAGCAGGGATCTCGTGTCTATGCTTCAGTTGGGGCTCGCCGAGAAGGATAAAGAGATCGGGGCTTTGCAATTCACTGCCAGGGGGCATGTGACCGAGAAGCAATCCGTGCTGAACCAAAATAGGGAGCAGCGCAAGGCGATTGATTCTCTTAAGGGGGAGCGGGATGCCTCCAAGGCCGAAATGGAAAAATTGAGGGCCCAACTAACTGCCGCGGAAGCACAGCTGGCAACCTCCGAGGCGGAGCGGTTGAAGGAGAAGGAGGATGCTGAGGTGATACTGAACAGGACTATTAATATATCGCATGTGGTCCTCATGCATCAACTCTGGAAAGTGAACCCGGAGGTGTTAGGCTATCTGGGAGATGATGCCGAAGCCATGAGGGAGAAGCTACTCGTGTGGGATCAGGGCCCAGAGGCGTACGTCCAAACTTATAACATTGACGAACGTGCTGAAGCTCCTGAGGCGGGAGATCCCGGAGAGGCGGGGACCTCTGAACCTTCTCATGACCAAATCCCTCCTTCCAATGAGCCGACTCCGCCAGCCTCAGCTGAAACAGATGCCCCCGAAGCTGCGGTCGTGGACGCTGTAGTTACCCCCAATGCTTGAAGGGGTTTTATCTTTAATTGTTTTTCATTTTGAGTTTTTCATTGCGGACAATTTTGCCATAATCATAGCATTCTCCTTTCTTTTTCTGCCGAGTTCTTTATTTATCTTTGCGCTTAGGGTAGACATTTATACGGTAGAAACTGTTGTAGGGGCGTATGGGGTTTTGGTTCCAACGGCCAAAACTTATGCACTTCCCAGTTGAAGCTTTAACGGATGATGTCTTTCCCCACGTAGTTTCTAGGTTACGAAGGTTTTCTGGTTCCAACGGCCAGGCTCCTTTCACCGTACTTTATCTTTCCTGAGGCAAATAGCCAATCCCGGGACTTGTAGTTATACTGTTCGCTGGGATTGCTAAGGTGAGTCGTTCCATTGTTTGGAACGGGAGTTCTTTTGGTGAGCGTCGCTAGACTTAAGGTTAGATCTTTGCGAAGCAAAACTAACTGTTGTTGCGAACCTCATGGTGGCTGGCTTCAGGGACCTGGCATGGAGCCCTGCGAGGCTAGATCCGCGCGAAGCAAAGCTTTAGAGCGCTCGCGGATCTTGCCATCTTTTGCCTTGCGGGATCCGGAGCTAGAGCATGCGAAGCAAAGCTTTACAGCGCTCGCGGATCTTGCCATCTTTTGTCTTGCGGGACCAGGAGCTGGAGCTTGCGAAGCAAAGCTCTTCAGCGCTCGCGGATCTTGCCATCTTTTGTCTTGCGGGACCCGGAGCTGGAGCTTGCAAAGCAAAGCTCTTCAGCGCTCGCGGATCTTGCGATCTTTCGCCTTGCGGGACCCGGAGCTGGAGCTTGCGAAGCAAAGCTCTACAGAGCTCGCGGAGAATTCTGCAAAGGATTTGTCAAGGAGCTGGGCTACACAAGAGATAATTCTCATGATACATAATGGCAGGCATTTCTGTGGCAATTTTCACTTAAGCACATAATGCACATATGACACGTAATGCAAGCATGTTCATGGCAACAAATAACCCTAAGCTTAACAATTAGAGCAAAACAATTTAAAACTTCAAACACAATGCTAGCACATAAGTGGTGTTCTGTGTACGTTTTGTTCAAGGGGCGTATGGCTAAGCCTTAGCCATGTATACCCCCCAAGTGAGCGTGGGGTCCGGACGTCTCCGGACCGCGTGGTCGCTTGTTAAAACGCAGCTTTGAACATAGGGATAAAAAGTGCAGTAAAAGCGGAGTGAATCCTTCCGTGTTTCATTAAAATAGCCTGCTAGGCGCTAGTTTTACAACAGGGAGGATTATTTCCACATTTTTCACTTTTGTTATTTTCACCAAGGACTTCCGACTGGATGGTCCGGGGCTTACTGGTAGTAACGGCGGAGGTGCTCCGCGTTCCAGGCGCGCGGGACTTTAGATCCGTCGAGTCTCTTTAAGTGATACGTCCCATGGCCTACTTTTTCTTGGACTTCGTAGGGGCCTTCCCAGTTGGGTCCGAGGACTCCTACTCCCGGATCCTGCGTAGCAGGAAATACTCTCCGTAGGACAAGGTCCCCAACTTCGAATGCACGGCTCTGGACTCTCGTGTTAAAGTGTCGGGCTATCTTGCCTTGGTACATTTTTAGTTGGACCTGCGACTGCTCCCGGAGCTCTTCGATCATGTCTAAGGACTCCTGGAGGAGGGCATGGTTCCGGGTAGGATCGTAGGTGTCTTGCCTGTGAGAGGGGATCATAGCTTCTACTGGGATGACGGCCTCGCAACCGAAGGTCATGGAATAAGGCGTGTGCCCCGTCGAAGTTCTCTCTGTTGTGCGATAAGCCCAAAGTACTCGCGGAAGTTCTTCCGGCCAGTGAGCCTTGCAGGCTTGGAGTTTTTTCTTCAACGTGGTCTTTAATATTTTGTTTACAGCTTCCACTTGTCCATTAGCCTGGGGTCTGGCGACTGCGGAAAAGCTTTTGATAATTCCATGCGAAGCACAGAAGTTCGTGAAGTTTTCACTGTCAAACTGCTTTCCGTTGTCGGACACAATTTTCCGTGGAAGCCCAAAACGACACACTATATTCCTGATGACAAAATCCAGTGCTTTTTTAGATGTGACCGTGTTCATAGGTTCAGCTTCAGCCCATTTGGTGAAGTAGTCTACCGCGACTATGGCGTACTTCACTCCACCCTTTCCAGTGGGGAGGGAACCTACTAGGTCAATGCCCCAAACGGCGAACGGCCAGGGGCTGGTCATTAGGGTAATTTTCGTAGGCGGCGCTCGCGGAACCTTGGCGTACCTCTGGCACTGCTCACACTTCCTGACATAATCCACACAATCCTTCTTCATGGTGGGCCAGAAGTATCCTTGTCGAAGGATTTTTTTGGAGAGGCTCAGCCCGGAGGTATGATCGCCACAGAAGCCTCCGTGAATCTCATGGATGATGGTGCTGACTTCGGTTCCGGCAACACACCTAAGGAAGGGTATGGACAACCCCCTGCGGTAAAGCTTTCCATCCATAACCACGTATCGGGGAGCTTGATACTGGAGCTTCCTTGCGTCAGCTTTATCGGTGGGGAGTTCTCCGGTGGTGAGAAATCTGAGGATGGGTCCTATCCAGGAGTGGGAATGGTCGATGATGGCGTTTATCCTTCGCGTCTCAGTACTGGGGGCTTCTAAGTGCCCGATGGGGACTAAGCCATACTGTTCAATCTCCGGGTCCGTTGCAAGCTTGGCCAGCGTGTTCGCAAGTGAGTTCTGGTCCCGGGGGACCTGGCGGATTTTGTAACCTTTGAAATGCTGCAGTAGGTCGCGGGAGAGAGACACGTAGGCAGCCATCCTTTCGCCTTTCGTCTGGTATTCCCCGGATATTTGGTTTACCACAAGTAGGGAGTCGCTGTACACTTCGATTTTTTGGGCTCCGACTTCTCTGGCCAGTCGTAACCCAGCTAACATGGCTTCGTGTTCTGCCTCGTTGTTGGATGCTGGGAATGCGAAACGGATGGCGCTCTGGAGCTGATGCCCTTGGGGAGATATTAGGATAACCCCCGCTCCAGCTCCTTTTTCATTTGAGGCTCCGTCTACGTAGACCTTCCAGGTGGGAAGTTCCGGGACAGGATCTTCTGGGAGGTCATTCATTCCCGAGCACTCCACAATAAAGTCCGCGAGAGCTTGACCTTTTATGGAAACACGCGGTTGGTAGTGGACGTCGAACTGGCTTAGTTCCATGGCCCATTTAAGCAATCTGCCAGAAGACTCGGGCTTCTGCAGGACTTGTCGGAGAGGGTGGTTGGTGAGTACTTTGATGGTGTGCGCCTGGAAATATGGCCTCAGCTTCCGTGAAGCGATCAGCAAGCAGAGGGAGAGTTTCTCGATCATCGAATATCTGGACTCGGCGTCCAATAACCTCTTACTTACGTAATACACAGGGAGCTGGATACGGCCATCTTCCCGGACGAGAGCGGCACTTACTGCGTGCTCAGTCACAGCTAGGTATAAGAACAACGCCTTTCCTTCGACCGGCTTGGACAGAATGGGGGCTCGGGTTAAATGTTCTTTGAGGTGTTGGAAGGCCGCTTCGCATTCGGGGGTCCACTCGAACTTCTTGTTCCCTCGCAGAACATTGAAGAAGGGGATACACTTGTCGGTGGCCTTGGATACGAAGCGACTGAGAGCAGCTATCCTTCCGGTAACGCTCTGGACATCCTTATGCTTCCGGGGGGAAGGCATATCTATGAACGCCTTTATTTTCTCAGGGTTGGCTTCCACGCCGCGGGAGCTGACAATAAAACCGAGGAACTTCCCAGACGAGACCCCGAAAGTACATTTCTTTGGATTTAGTTTCATCCCGTACTTTCGGATCACGGCGAAAGCTTCCTCAAGGTCGTTACTGTGGTCCCCGGAGGTCTTGGACTTTACCAACATGTCGTCCACGTACACCTCCATGTTCCTCCCCAGTTGGTCCTTGAACATTCTGTTTACCAGACGCTGGTAAGTCGCCCCAGCATTCTTCAAACCGAAAGGCATGACCACGTAACAGTAGACACCCTTATCCGTGAGGAAGCTGGTGTGTTCCTGGTCCGCGACATGCATCTTGATCTGGTTGTATCCGGAGTACGCATCCATGAAGGATAAGAGTTCGTACCCGGAAGTAGCGTCCACCATCTGATCGATTCGCGGGAGAGGGAAACAATCTTTCGGGCAGGCCCTGTTTAGGTCTGTGAAGTCAATGCACATTCTCCAGGACCCATCGGGCTTCGGGACCAGAACTGGGTTGGCCAACCACACGGGATAGTGCGACTCCTGGAGAAAGCCTATGGACATCAATTTGTCCACTTCAGCTTTGACGGCTTCGGCTCTCACTGGGTCCAGCGGCCTCCTCTTTTGGCGAATTGGAGTTGCAGCTGGGTCTATGTTGAGTGCGTGGCACGCAACATTGGGATTAATCCCCGTCATATCAGCGTGGCACCATGCCAGGATATCCTGATTATCCTTCACAGTGGCCACGATCTTATCTCGAACGGCCGACGGCAGGTTTTTCCCCACCTGAATGACCTTGGTGGGTTCTCCCGGATTGAGGATCACCTCTTCGACTTCCTCCATCGGCTCTATTGCTTTCTCGATTCCCACTCTTGGGTCGAGTTCGTCAAAGTATGCCTCCTGAGCATCCCTAGTTTCTGGCAATACTTCCGCCAAAGGAATGGCAGCAAACGTCTCTCGGACCGTGTAGACGGCTCGGACGGAGACGTTATAACAGCTCCGTGCACTTCTCTGGTCTCCTCGGAGGGTGCCAATACGCCCATCGTCGCAGGGAAACTTCAAGCATAAGTGACGTATCGAGGTTATGGCCCCACAATCGATCAGGACCGGTCGGCCTAAGATGGCGTTATACGCCGTGGGGCAGTCGACCACCACGAATGTGCTATGCTTGAAGGCACAAGCGTCGCCTTCTCCTCTGAGGGTGACCGGAAGTTGAATTTTGCCTAATGGCATGAGTGCGTCCCCATTGAAACCTTGAAGCTGGATGGGGCATGGGGCCAGGTCCGTCTCGGTCAATCCGATCGCGTGGAAGGCCTCTTTGAAGAGGATGTTCACGGAGCTTCCGTTATCGATCAAGACCCGTGAGACCTTCTTATTGGCAATCTGGGCTTCCACCACGAGGGGATCGTTGTGGGGGAAGTGCACATGTCGAGCATCGTCCTCCGTGAAGGTGATGGGAAGATCCATCATTCGGGGACGTTGAGCAGGTGATTGGACCAAGGCGCACATCTCCTCGGCATGCTCTAACTCCCTCAAGTACCTCTTCTGGGAATTGCGGGTGCTTCCGGCAAGGTGTGGTCCTCCGGAAATGGTGGCGACGTGTCCGTCAACGGGTGGCGGAGCAAGGCCGGGCGGATATGGGTTGCCCGGCCCTGGAGCCAACAAGGCAATGGGCGCCGGAGCAGGTGGAGGAGGAAGTGCTGGGAACTGAGACCCGGGAGCTTGGGGGTGACCGGCTCCAGGAGCGCTAGCGGCCCCCCTCTGTCCCGGTGAATATGCAGCTCCGTGAACTACCCCCTGTCCGGGATAGATTATGGGTATTCTCACCCACTGACCGAGGTGTCCCGCTCTTGCCAGGGACTCGATCTCATCCTTCAGCTGAAGGCACTCATTCGTGGTGTGCCCCACGTCTCCGTGGAACTCACACCTCTTATTGGAGTCTCGCGGACGCCTTCCTCCGTGAGACACTTTCGGGGGCTTCCTGTAGTTGACCATATTACAGGTCGCCCGATAGACATTCTCTCGCGAGTCTATCAAACTGGTATATTCCGTGAACTTGGGCTCATAATCCTTTCGGGGTTTCTTTGAATGGTCTGCCCGGTTGGAGTTTTTTCCGCTTCGTTTGCTCCGCGATTGGCTCAAACTTCGTTCCGGGGCTTCCGCTTGCGGCTGCGGCATGCTAGGAGCGATACTACATCCGGTTTGTACCGCTCCATACCCAGAGAAATGGGTTTGACCCGGCGTCTGAGCAGACGCGGAAGGCCCATACACACTCGGAGTGAATCGGGCTCCTGGAAGCGTGAGGACTGGTGCGGGAGCTTGCGAAGCAAAGCTCGGCGCAGTCACGGAAGGGGTTGGAGCCGGGGGAACTCCAAAGGCTTGCTGGTAGGCATCCTCAAGGTTGATGATTCCCTGAGCTTTTGACATGAATTCGGACAGGGTTTCTGCCCATCTCCTTTGCATTTCCCCCCATAGCAGGGAGCCGACAGTAAGGCCCGATTGAAGGGCGATCAGCTTCATGTCATCGCTGACCTTGGTTTTTGCAGCAGCTTCCATCATTCTCTCAATGAAAGCACCAAAATGTTTACCGAGTTTTTCGGAAACGAATAACTAACAGAATAATAAAAAGATAAGAACTGTAGAAATACTGAAATGTAACTAAACAAACAGTGTTTTTACGTGGTTCAGGCGTTAACAAGCCCTAGTCCACGAGTCGATGTTATTATACTTGGAAAAGATTACAGTAAGATGGCTGGTGCATAAGAACTTCACACACTCACAATGTTTCTCTCGGGTTCTCTTGAAGAAGATGAAGCTAGAGAGATTTTGGTAGAGTTTTTTGCTATCTGATCTCTCCTCCCTCCTTCTTGTAAAAGGAAGGAGTCTTTATAGCTAGGGTTTCGGATTAGGGTTTTTCTCTACGTACATGAGTCTTAATTACACCAGCCATAAATAGGGGATACAATTACTGTAGTAGCATGGCTACCAGACTCTATGTGGGTATATTTACGTGAAAGTATGGGGAACACACAAAGTCAGCCGTCTTTTCCAAGTTGTCAGCGGAACAGTAGGCGAAAAGGCACCCTTAGGCGTGCTGGGATGTGTGCGGCTTTGACCTGACGGGCGTGTCAGGCGGGATCCTGTGTCAGACGGATATCATTCCAAATATGCCTTCTCCCGGACTCGACCGTTCGGTTTTTTTCTGTGCGGGGCACGGAACTGTTTCCGCGGAGACCACTCGAAGAGCCTCTCCTGGAAGGGGCCTCCCCGGGGGGTATCCTTCGGGAGTCCGGGAGAGTTGACGAGTTTCCGTGTTGTGCTTGTTTGGAAGAGTAATCCGGATACTAGACAGGAGAGGCGAAGCCTTTCTATCCATCCGCGAGCTCTGGTCACCCTCCGTGAAAGACATCGATAATTCTGCTTCCCCGAGGTCATCAATCTAAACGCTATCCGGAAATCTGGATAACACCTTGTACTTGACAATTTTTACATATGACATTTTATGGCTTTATGTTTTTTTGTTATGAGTACTCAGTGTATTGGTTGAAATTTTTTATTTCCAATGCTTAGTAAGTATATCAACTCACAACCCTCATTGGTTCAGGTAACAATATACTCTGAACACATGTATTTCATGCGCCATACTAACCTTACTCTTTTACGTTTTTCATGTTAACAACCATGGTAATGTGAGCAGTACGATACTTCACCAAGTACCATGAACAAAATGGTTAGGTCGACCACCCCATGGGTGATAGACTGACCACCCTATAGGGTTGATGGTATGGTCGACCACCCTATAAGGGACATGACTAGGAGTCTCCCTACCAATGCCTTTTTTGCTCTTTTTTTTTGCGCTTTCAGAACACATGTTGAACAAATGTCCTAGAAAAACTTGAGCTTGCTTAGTACTTAGGGTCACGTCCTCATTGCTTGTGTATACCTTGAACGGTATGTACTATATGACCCTCAAGTGATCATGGGTTTAAAAGCCTCGGTCACTTGCTACTTGACCATGCCTTGCTTTGAGCGTTTTGACACAAAATACTATCCTTTTCACCCAATGACGCAAGCAGCAAATGCTTGTCCCTCATTGGTAGTCAGGTGATGGTTTCATACTCAGTAGTAATGATACCTATACACAGATGAAAATTGTGTAGCAAGTGTCTATCATGATCCACGTAATCTCGTGTGTACTCGTTATAATGATTGTAGACAGAATTGTCTAAGTTGGACCAATCGGGTCTTGATGGGCTAATCAAGCCTGTAACGAGTCTTAGATTAAATTATCGATCGGTCCCTCAAGGACCAGATTCGATTATGATCTGATGATGGCGACTGGTTGTCAGACCAGATGGGTTGATAGGTTCCTCAAGAACCATGATCAAACATGATCAAATAATGGCGACTGGTCCTTAGACTAATCTCTTCTATTGATTGTATGGGATGATAGGTTCCTCAAGAACCAGGATCGAACATGATCAAATAATTTGGCGACAAGGTCCTAGGACCAGTCTCTTTTTTTGGATCGTATGGGTCGATAGGTTCCTCAAGAACCAAGATCGAACATGATCCATAATGACGATAGGTCCTCGGACCAGTCACTTGTTTGGATTTCATGGGTCGATAGGTCCCTCAAGGACTAGCATCGAACATGACTCGTAATGGCAACAGGTCCTCGGACCAGTCTTGTAATGCCCTAAAATCCCTAATGATGTCTAATGGTTGGATTGGTAGGCCGGGAGGGCCATAATTGATTTATTATGCCATTAAATGATTATGTGCATGTTTATGTGAATTATATTATAATATGATGTTAAATGCATGCATGTGGGTCCACATTTCATCATAGGGGCATTTTGGTAATTTGGCTCGTTGAGGGCGTAATTGTGTATTTTCATTCATGTTGGTGAATTATTGATGAGGCCACATTATAATGTGGATTTTTTTGAGCCATTCCGCATGAGACGATCTTTGAGTGCAAGTTAGTGGTTTGGTCATAACGGGTTGAATTCGGGGCTCGGGGTGAGTCTCGGGGTAACTTGGTGATTAGAACGTTACCAGGAATAAAAGGGTAATGAGATTTGATTTATTGGTATTTGAGAATATTGGGAATACCAAGAATTGGAGAGCATTAATTAAGATTAACAAGATAGGCGGGAAAGGATGATTTTTCCCTTGGAGGATGTTTAGGGTTTTAATTAGGCTTAGGGGCAATATGGTCTTTCACCCTAAGGATATATTTGAACCAAAGAAGGCTGTGGAACTTGCCAAAACAGAGCACCATTTTCATCTTCTCCCATACACCATTTTCCTTCATTTTCTCTTTGGATTTTTGAGCTACTTTTGAGGAACCAAGCTAAGGAAGTGAACCTTGAGGGCTTAGAATTGTGTTCCACCATTGAAGGGGGTTCTAGACTGAGCCTGAGGTAAGTTTCTAGCCATTAAAACTCTGGCTCTTGCCTTGTTTTTCATTTTGTTTTCAGCTGGTTTTTGAGTTGGATAATGGGAATTGATGGGAGTTTTTGGCAAGGGTTGCTTGGGTTATGATGACTAGGACTTGTGTATATGGTTTTTGGGTTCAATTGGGAGTTTAAATGAGGTTTGGAAGCTTGTTTTTCAGGTTAGAAATGGAGGAGTCGAAGGAGGGAAAAAATCAGGGTTGAAAACCCTGGTTGTAGCGCTACAGCGCCCAGCTATGGGCGCTACAACGCTAGCCATGGTGGTTTTCCACTCTGCCAATAGCTCTGGGGCGTTAGGGGGTAGCGCTACAGCGCTACCCTGCTTTTCTAGATTTATGTTTTGGGCACTTTTGAGGGTTTTTGGCTCAGGGTTTCAATTCCTAAGGCTCAGGATCTAATCTACTCACCGTTTGGGTACAATTCGGGGTCCCGGGAGTGAGGTTTAGGTCGAGAACCTTTTATTGTTGGTTTCATTGATGAAGGTTATATTTGGTTATGACTAGGTGACCGCTAAGGAATCAAAGGGTCGATCATTCTCAAGGGTCATTCTTTACTATTTCTCACTCGAACCAGAGGTAAGAAAACTGCACCTTATTTGTGACATGCATGGTTATTCATGAGGCATGTTGAGTGTTTAAATGTGGACATTGATTGCATATCAAATGCTTTGCAAATCTTGCTTACTTGTGAATGGCATTGACTCATTAGTCAGAATTGGCAATGGTGTCAGTATTAACTGTGAAGTTGTGACTTATTAGTCAAGTTCGGCAGTAGTACTAAGCACTGGTGATATGTTATTGGCTTAAGAGTCAAGAACGGTCTTAGCGTGTTTAACGTAACCTGAAAAGATTAGATCTAATCGACATAAGCATTGAATGACTCATCATGAGCATCAATGCTTGACCGACCTCAAGTTTGATGAAAACTAAAAGTGCTTGTCTAGTCTCATGACTAGTCACTCAGAGCCAGGGCCAGAAGGCCCAGGTAACTGCATCGTCACATGGCTAAGGGTACAAAACCCACATTAGTGACTCCAAGGTCAGTCATTTGGTTTACATTAGTGACTCACTCACTAGTCACTCATCTGGTTTAAGATAGTGACTCCATGGTCACTCATTTGCTAAGGGTGCGAAACCCACATTAGTGACTTACACATCAATCACTCATCTGTTTAGGGCTATAAGCTCTGGATGATTATCATAATCATCATCTGAAATTATATACATGCAGTAATGAGTTTTCTTGCTGAGCTTTGGCTCACGGGTGCTATATGGTGCAGGTAAAGGGAAAGAAAATCTCACTCAGCCTTGAGTGGAGAGCTTAGGTGGTGATGTGTACATATGTGGCCGCTTGACCACCACAGCCAAGGTGTTTCTCAGAGGAACTAGGGGTTAACCCTATTTTTGCCGCTTAGGTCGACAGGTTGTAATTTTACACTGTAATGACCATTTTGGATTGTAAATAACTTGTAAACGCTTTTATGGGCCCATGAACAGTTTTATGTTTTAAATAAAATATATCATTTCCTTTTGATCAAGTTTTTTCACCTTAGCCCGTGAATAACACTTAGATGCACATTTATAACCAAATGACTCAATTAGTGCATTAAGCACAATTCAAAGCTCACATTAATGGTCTTGGAGTAACTAGGGCGTTACAACTTGGTATCAGAGCATGCCAAGGTTTAGGGTTCCTATAGACTGCCTGGGCATGTACACGCATCACTGAAGACAAGCTTGACTCATGGTTTTGTAACTATTTATGTAGTTATATATTTAACTGCTTAAATATAGTATAAATGCTTTACCTGTCTACATGAGATACCTTGATAAGGTTGTGCCTTGACTACTGCATCATCAGCAAGAACATGCTTATTAGTACTGATATTGCTAGAACATGCTTACTAGTATTGTTCATTATGGATTATCAATTGATACATGTTAAATTCTAAATGCTATGATCATGTATTCATCTGTATATTTGTATAACTGTGGAATATGGGTGATTATCTGCTTATTCTTGGACTGTGAGGCGGCAAGAGGTTTAATTATCACTGCCTAACCGGTCATATTAACTATTGTAGCAAGGTTTAAGTTGTAAGAATGATTCCAAGACAGACAGATTCATCAGCTGGCCAGGATGATCAAGGCCAGAATAACAGGCAGGGTCAAGAGAATGACTAGAGTCAGATTCCACAGCCAGCTCCTGATAACTAGCAGCAGTTGTTTAATGACCTACAGGCCACAATATTGAGGTAGGAAGAAGAACTCTGCCTTCTGAGACAACAGCAGGTTCCTGTAGGAACCAATGTACCTGAAGTACCACATGTATCGGTGCCAACAGTTGAGCAACTGCCTGAGGTTGGAAACAAATGGGAGCCTCTTTATGAAAGGTTCAGGAAGCAGCAACCTCCAGTATTTGAGGGCAGTACAGATCCTGCTAAAGCTGAGTAGTGGATGAGCATGATTACCACCATCCTTGACTTCATGAGGGTGATTGGTAATGAGAGGGTGGCCTGTGCCACGTATATGTTTTGGGAGGATGCCCGAATTTGGTGGGAAGTTATATCCCAGACCAGAAACAATAATGCCATGAGTTGGGAAGAGTTTTAGACTCTGTTCAACGAGAAGTACTACAATGATGTCATCAGGGCTACAAAAGCTATAGAGCTTATTAGATTACTTCAGGGGAGTTTATCAGTGATTGAGTATGCCCTAAAGTTTGATAAATTGGCAAAGTTTTCCATGGAGCTGGTGCCCACTGATGGGACCAGAAGGGAGAGGTTTCTCCAGGGGATACAACCTAGATTAGCCCAAGATGTTCGTATTACCACTGTGGCTGGGGTTACTACCTATGCACAGGTGGTTGAGAAGGCGCTCACAGCTGAGAGCACAGAGAACAAGAACTGGCGGGACAATGCGGCCAGAAAAGAGTTTAGGAGGACATGTTCTCCATTTGTGGGTTCTTGTAGGGGTGGAGGCCCTATTAATTAGAAGAGGAAGGTTCCTGACACCTTCCCAGCTCTAGGTCCTGACAGGCGATCACGAGGTATTTCAATGGGTCATCAAGGTGGCAGTGAGGCCTGGAAGACTTATCCCGAATGCCCTAGGTGCAAGAGGCGCCATTTGGGAGAATGTAAGGCAAAGGCCTACTTTTTATGTGGAGCAGTGGGTCATCTCAAGAAAGATTGCCCTAAAGCAGGAAAGGAAGAACCTAAAAAGGCGGACAGCTCGGCCCCAGTTCGAGTGTTCGCATTGACACAAGCAAAGGCTGAGGCTTCACCCTCAGTAGTTACAGGTCAGCTTCTTAGTGCTGGACCCCTTATATTGTTTTGATTGATTCTGGTGCTAGACATTCTTTTGTTGTTAGTAGAATTATTGATAGACTCTGTAGACCATGTGATTATTATGCCGTGGGGTTTGGAACCTTATTACCCATAGAGGAGTTAGTGGTATCCAAGAGATGGGTCAAATCTTTGCTAGTTACAATGGAGGGCAGAGATTTGTCAGTGGATTTGATAGAGTTAGTTATGACTGACTTTGACATGATTCTTGGTATGGATTACAGAGAACTGAATAAGTTAACAATTAAGAACAAGTATCCTCTGCCAAGGATAGATGATTTGTTTGATCAGTTGCAAGGTAAAATGGTATTCGCAAAGATAGACCTTCATTCTGGTTATCATCAGTTGAGGGTCAAGGAGGAAGACATACCAAAGACTGCTTTTCGCACTGTATATGGGCATTATGAGTTCTTAGTCATGTCTTTTGGATTGACTAACGCCCTAGCTGCTTTTATGGATTTGATGAACAGAGTGTTCAAGGATAATCTGGACCAGTTTGTGATTGTCTTCATCGATGATATCCTGGTTTATTCTCAGTCAGAGTCAGAGCATGAGCAACATTTGAGATTGGTTCTACAGAGACTGAGGGAACATAGACTGTTTGCAAAGTTCAAGAAATGTGAGTTCTGGTTATCTCATGCATCTTTTCTTCGGCACATTGTCAGTAAGGAGGGGATTAAAGGAGATCTAGCCAAGATTGAGGTGGTCAGATATTGGCCAAGGCCAAAGAATGCTTCTGAGGTTAGAAGTTTCCTTGGATTGGCAGGTTATTACAGACGTTTCGTGGAAGGGTTCTCAAAGATTGCCACTACATTGACTGAGCTGACACGCAAGAACCAGAAGTTTGTGTGGTCAGACAGGTGTGAGAACAACTTCTAGGAACTGAAGCAGAGGTTGATTACAACTCCAGTTCTGAGTCTTCCTACAGATCAGGAGAAGTTTGTGATTTAATGCGATGCCTCACATCAAGGTTTGGGCTGTATTTTGATGCAGGCAGGAAAAGTGATTGCTTATGCCTCACGTCAGCTGAATGAGTATGAACAGAGATATCCCACTCATGATTTAGAGTAGGCGGCTCTGGTCTTTGCATTAAAGGTATGGAGGCATTACATTTATGGGGAGAAGTGTGAGATCTACACAACCACAAGAGCTCGAAGTACTTCTTCACATAGAAAAACTTGAATATGCGACAAAGGTGTTGGTTAGAGTTAGTAAAAGATTATGACTGTGAGATTTTGTATCATCTAGGAAGAGCCAATGTGGTAGCTGATGCTTTAAGCCGGAAGGGTTCGGGGCAGATTTATAGTGTGGGGTTGATAACCAGAGAGTCAACAGATGATATGACCAGAGCTGGTATAAAGTTGCTGGTGGGCCAGTTGGCCAATATTATGCTACAATCTACATTGTTGGAAAAGATAAAGGAGAGTCAGTTGGGTGATCCACAACTGATCAAGATCAGAGAGGATGTTTTGGCTGGAGCATCCAGAGATTATACAGTGTCTGATTTGGACATGTTGAGATATAAGGGTCAGATATGTGTTCCGTTAGACACTACTTTGAAACGGGAGATTCTGGATGAATCTGATACTACACCTTACTCTTTGCATCCAGGCACCACGAAGATGTATCAGGATGTGAGATCGTTGTATTGGTGGCCTGGGATGAAGATGGATGTAGTTGAATATGTGGCTAAGTGACTGACATGTCAACAGGTCAAGGCTGAGTATCAGAGGCCGGCAGGGTTATTGCAGCCTCTGGATATCCCAGAGTGGAAATGGGAGGACATCACGATGGATTTTGTGGTGGGGTTACTGTAACGCCCTGGTTACTCCAAGACAATTACAGTGAACTTTGAACCGTGCTTAACTCGCTAATCGAGTTCTTTGGTTATAAACGTGCTTCCAGGTGTTATTAATATGATGAGGTGAAAAACCAACCAAAAGGAAAGGATATATTTTATTTAAAACATAAAACTGTTCATGGGCCCATCAAAACATTTACAAGTTATTTACAATCCAAAATGGTCATTACAATTTAAATTTACAACCTGCCGACCTAAGCGGCAAAAGTAGGGTAAACCCCCTAGTTCCTCTGAGAACTCCTTGGCCGTGGTGGTCAAGTGGCCGCATATGTACACATCACCACCTAAGATCTCCACTCAAGGCTGGGTGAGCTTTTCTTTCCCTTTACCTGCACCACATAGCACCCATGAGCCAAAGCCCAGCAAAAAAACTCAATACTGCAAGAATATAACATCAATCGATGATCATAATAATCATCCAGGGCTTTTAGCCCTAAATAAAAGAGTGACAGTTGTAAAAGTCACTAAAATGAGTTCCATTCCCTTTACAAATAAGTGATCACGTCACGAGCTTAAACAGAATAAGTGATTGATAAGCAAGTCACCAATGCAAACCAATCGAGTGACCATAGAGTCACTTCTGTGGGTTTCGTATCCTCTAGCCATGTGACGATATGGTCACTTGGGCCTTCTAGCCCCGACTTTGAGTAACTAGTCATAGAACTAGGCAAGCGCTTTTAGTTTTCATCGAACTTAGGGTCGGTCCGGCATTAATGCTCATATTGAGTCATTCAATGCAGATGTCGATTAGATCTAATCTTTCAATGGCTCTGTGTTCTTGATGCTTATGCCATTCCTGACTCTTAAGTCAGTAACATACGACTAATGCTCAAAACTACTGTCGAACTTGACTAGTAAGTCATAGCTTCACAACTAGTTCTAACACCATTGCTGATTTTGACTCGTAAGTCAGTGCCACGCACAAGTAAGCAATATTTGTTAAGCATTTAGTATGCAATCAATGTCCACATTTAAACACTCAACATGCCTCAATAATAACCACGCATGTCATATATATAAGGTGCAGTTTTCTTACCTCTGGTTCGAGCGAGAATTAGTAAAAGAACGACCCTTGAGAATGATCAACCTTTTAGTTCCTTGGAAGTCACCTGATCATAACCAATTATGGGATTTTATCAATAAAATAAATGACAAAGGTTCCCGGACCAAAAGCTAGCCTCCTAGCCATCGAATCCTACTAAACCAGGTAGTAGGATCGATCCTGAGGCCTAAGGTTTGAATCCCAAAGCTAAAAACCTACTTTTGGCCAAAATTCAACTAAGGACCGCGACCCTCCCTCACCATGCCGCGGCCCGCCCCCTCAACCAGAAGCGGCCCCCTTTTAATTCCCCAGTACGGGCCGCGACCCAACGGCCCTGCAGCTTCTCCCTTGCTCTTCCTCAAGCTTGGGTCGCGGCGATCTAAAACAAAGCTGTGACCCCACCTGAAACTCAGCCAAAAACCCCTATTTTTCCCCTTCGAACTCATTTCAAAACCTCTTTAAAACTCTGCCAATACCACCAAGCAACACCACCAACTATTATCACAACTTGTCCACCATACAAGCATCAAAACCTAAGCCTTACACCAATCAAAACTTCATCAAATTATCCATTCAATGATTAAAACTCCAAACTTTAAAAATAAGCACAAAACAGAGCAAGGCATTATAAAATGGAACTAGAACCTTACCTTAAGCTTAGGTTGAATCCTCTTCAATGGCTGAACACTAGTCTAAGACCTCAAGCTTCAATCTCCAAACTTGAACCCCCAAACTTGCTTCAAAATCCAAAGGAAGGAGAAGAGAGATGGTGAGGATCGGGAGGAAGGAAACAAAGCTCTGTTTCTACAGCCTTCAATCTATATATAGCCTAGGTCAAAAGACTAAAATACCCTCTATGCTAAAATCCTCTCTTATCAATCCCCAAGGGCAAAACTATCATTTTCCACCTGTCTCGTTAATCATAATTAACACTCTCCAATTCCCGCTATTCTCAAATACCAATAAAATTATATCCCATTACCCTTTTATTCCTAGTAATGCTCTAATCATCAAACCACCCCGAGACTCACCCCGAGCCCCGAGCTTAAACCTGTTATGACCAAACCGATAGTTTAAATTCAAAGACCGTCTCATCCCGAATAGCTCAAGAAAATCCACATTTAAATGTGGTCTCAACAACAATTCACCGACATGCATACAAATATACAATTATGCCCTCAACGGGCCAAATTACCAAAATACCCCTAAAATGAAATGTGGACCCACATGCACGCATTTAACACCATATTATAATATAATTCACATAAACATGAACGTAATAGTTTAATGGCATAATAAAGCAATTATGACCTTCCCGGCCTACTAATCCAACCCTTAAATCTCATTAGGGATTTCAGGGCATTATTGTTACCCAGGACTGTTGGTCAACATGATTCTATTTGGGTTATTATGGATCGCTACACCAAGTCAGCTCACTTCTTACCAGTAAGGACTGCTTATATAGTTGATCAATACGCATATCTCTATGTGAGAGAGATCGTGCGCCTTTATGGAGCACCGAGGTCGATTGTGTCAGATCGAAACCCCACTTTTACTTCCAAGTTCTGGGGGAGTTTACAGAAGGCCATGGGGTCACAGTTGAAGTTCAGTACTACTTATCATCCTCATACATATTGACAATCTGAGAGGACGATTCAGATATTAGAGGACATGCTGCGAGCATGTGTACTGGACTTTGGTGGATTCTGGAGCAAGTATCTACCTTTGATAGAGTTTTCCTACAACAATAGTTATCAGTATACCATTGGGGTTGCACCTTATGAGATGCTGTTTGGTAGGAAATGCAAATCTCCCATTCATTGAGATGAGACAGGTGAAAGGAGATACTTGGGTCGTGAGGCAGTTCAGAGGACCAGTGAGGCCATTGAGAAGATTAGAGCTCGGATGCTCGCTTCTCAGAATAGACATAAAAGTTATGCAGATCCCAAGCACAGGAATGTGGAGTTCCAGGTGGGAGACTATGTTTTCCTTAGAGTCTCGCCATGGAAAGGGGTGAGGAGATTTGGGAAGAAGAGCAAGCTAAGCCCTAGTTTTGTAGGTCCATTTGAGATCCTAGAGAGTATTGGTCAGGTGGCTTACATGTTGGCCTTACCACCGACATTGTCAGCCGTGCATAACATGTTTCACATTTCAGCTCTTCGGAGGTATGTATCTGATGTGACTCATGTTTGAGTTACGAAGATCTAGAGCTTGAGGCAGATCTCTCCTATGAGGAACAACCAGTCTAGATACTTAACAGAAAGGAAGAGGACCTCAGGAATAAGACGATACCTTTGGTTAATGTGTTATTGTTTGTTTTAAATGATGAAGGTTATATTTGATTATGACTAGGTGACCGCTAAGGAATCAAAGGGTTGATCTTTCTCAAGGGTCGTTCATTACTATTTCTCACTCGAACCAGAGGTAATAAAACTGCACCCCATTTGGGACATGCATGGTTATTCATGAGGCATCTTGACTATTTAAATGTGGACATTGATTGCATATCAAATGTTTTGCAAATCTTGCTTACTTGTGAATGGCACTGACTCATTAGTTAGAATTGGAAATGGTGTCGGTATTAACTGTGAAGCTGTGACTTATTAGTCAAGTTCAGCAGTAGTACTGAGCACTAGTCGTATGTTATTGGCTTAAGAGTCAAGAACGGTCTTAGCGTGTTTAACGCAAGCTGAAAAGATTAGATCTAATTGACATAAGCATTTGATGACTCATCATGAGCATTAATGCTTGACCAACCTCAAGTTCGATGAAAACTAAAAGTGCTTGTCTAGTCTCATGACTAGTCACTCTGAGCTAGGGTCAGAAGGCCCAAGTGACTGCATCTTCACATGGCTAAGGGTGCGGAACCCACATTAGTGACTCCATGGTCACTCATTTGGTTTACATTAGTGATTCACTCACTAGTCACTCATCTGGTTTAAGCTAGTGACTCCATGGTCACTCATTTGCTTAGGGTGCGAAACCCACATTAGTGACTTACACATCAGCCACTCATCTGTTTAGGGCTATAAGCTCTGGATGATTATCATAATCATCATCTGAAATTATATACATGCAGTAATGGATTTTCTTCCTGAGCTTTGGCTCAAGGGTGCTATGTGGTGCAGGTAAAGGGAAAGAAAAGCTCACCCAACCTTGAGTGGAGAGCTTAGGTGGCGATATGTACATATGCGGCCACTTGACCACCATGGCCAAGGCGTTTCTCAGAGGAACTAGGGGTTAACCCTATTTTTGCCGCTTAGGTCAGCGGGTTGTAATTTTACACTATAATGACCATTTTGGATTGTAAATAACTTGTAAACGCTTTTATGGGCCCATGAACAGTTTTATGTTTTAAATAAAATATATCATTTCCTTTTGATTAAGTTTTTTCACCTTATCCTGTTAATAACACTTAGATGCACGTTTATAACCAAATGACTTGATTAGCGAGTTAAGCACAGTTCAAAGCTCACAGTAATGATCTTAGAGTAACCAGGGTGTTACAAGTCTCTTGTTTGGATCTTATGGATTGATAGGTCCCTCAAGGACCAAGATTGAACATGATCCATAATGGCGACAGGTCCTTGGACTAGTCTCTTGTTTGGATCTTATGGGTCGATAGGTCCCTCAAGGACCAAGATCGAACATGATCCGTAATGGCGACAGGTCCTCGGACTAGTCTCTTGTTTGGATCTTATGGGTCGATAGGTCCTTCAAGGACCGAGATCAAACACGATCTGATGAGGTTGACAGGTCTAAAGTGACCAATCCCTCGTTGAAAGAAATTTAAATAATTAAGTGGAACTTAAGATATTAAATTCATTCATTCATCAAAAGCACAGTGGCTGTTACATAGATAATAAAAAAATAATACATTTGCAAATTAAAATTTGTGCCGCCGCTGAACAACTTCACTGATAGTACCGACGAAGGTGTTCGCCATTCTAGTAGTTTTTTATTAGTTCTGCATTTAGTCAAGCTTTCTTGTATGTCCCTGGTGGGATCACCTCCTCCACAAGGTATGGGCCTTCCCAATTAGGTCCTAGTACCCCTGCTGCAATGTCCTTAGTGTTTAGGAACACCCTCATGAGTACTAAGTCTCCAACTTGGAATTTTCGATCTTTCACCCTGGAGTTGAAGTATCTGGCCACTTTTCGCTGGTGTGCGGCTACTCTGAGACTTGCCTTTTCTCGTCTTTCTTCTATTAAATTGAGCGACGCTTCTATCAGTTAATGGTTTCTCCCTTGATCGTATGTCTCTCATCTATGCAATGGAGAAGTGAGTTCAACTGGAAACATGGCTCCATTCCCAAACGCCAAAGAGAATGGTGTACGGCTTGTTGCTGTTTGATCCATTGTTCGATGTGACCATAGGACCTCTGGAAGTATTTCTGGCCAGGCTCATTTGGCTTGTTCAAGGCGTTTCTTCAGAGTGTCTTTGGTAGTCTTGTTCACTGCTTATACTTGACCATTGGCTTGGGGGTGTGCTACCGAGGAAAAGCTCTTTGTGATTCCATGCCTTGTACAAAAGTCGGTGAATATATCTCTGTCGAATTGAGTCCCATTGTTCGAGACTATCTTGTTCGGTAGACCGAATCGACATATGATATTTGTAGCGTCCCAAATTTGCTAATAAGGCTTAGGGCCTTGATTAGCATGCCAGGAGGGAAATAATTGATTTAATTATGTTAATATGTGAATTTGATGATTATGTGATTAGAAATGCATATTTAGGTGAATTAAATATGCATGTGGGCCCCATTTGGTTATTAGGGGCATATTTGTAAATTTTGCTCATTGAGGGCATAAATGTAATATTTGTGTTTATTATGATTGATACCACAAGTGAGTGGTGATATATTTGTGATGCACGATCTGAGACGGTCCTAGGGAGCAGTTTAGATAGAAAGTCACAACGGGGTCGAATACCCGACTCGGGAGGAGCCAAGGGGTATTTTGGGAATGTATTATGTGTTCAGGATTTATCGAGTAACGGGTAGTAGTTTAGTAATGATTTTGACATGTTGGGATTAAACGAGGATTTATGGGAACACTCGAGGAATTAGCAGGATTTGGCAATTGACAAAATTGCCCTTGGTAGCACTTGAGGATTTAGATGGACTTAAGGGTAATTTGGACTTTTGCCTAGGGGATAAGCTTAAGCTCATGAGCTGCTGAGATGTTAGAAAGAAAACAGAGTGGGAGATAACATTAACTCTCACACTCTTTCTCTCAAAGTCGGTTCTCACTCTCTCTCTTTGGTGTTTGAGAATTTTGAAGGAATTTAAGAGTCTTAAGCTGAAGAATTAAGGGATCTTGCTTGCTGTGCTTAAGGGAAACAATTTAGGGGAGGAGATACCATAGAGGTAAGGGTTAATCTAACTTATTTTATTTGATTTTGTTGTTGAATTCTGCTAGAAATAGAGGCTTGCATGGGAGTGAGTTTTAATTTGAATTTTAGTGTTAGTGAGGATTAGGGAGCTGTTCTTAGGTGGATGTGATGTCTAGGTTGTGTGGACAAGGAATCCAGGTTCAATTATGAGTTTAAGTGATGTTTGAAGTATGGAAATGGGGTTTAGGCTCAAGGAAAATGCAAGAAACATGAGAAAATTTATGGGTTTTGGGCTCGAGTCGTGGCCCAGTTCTTCAGGCGCCACGATCCGTGTGTGTCGAAGAGGCTGGGAGCCTCTGTTTGCCTAGGCGCGTCGTGGTGAAAGGTACGGGTGCCACGGTCCATGTCCCCCAGCAGAGAGGCGTATTCGCCTCTGACTTGAGTGCGTCGTGGCCCTTAAGAGGGACTGGGCCGCAACTCAAATGTAGAATTTTGGTTGTTTGAAGGTTTTTAGCTCGGGAACTCAAATGTTAAGGTTCAGAATGGTTTCTACTACCCAGTTTGGTTGAATCCAAGGTTCTGGAGGCTAGATTTATATTATGAAATTATTTAATGGAATAGAACTTGATGGATAGTTATTACGAATGCGTTGTGACTATATTTTTGGCGAGGCTCGGGTTAGAGAACAATGCTTGGGATTATGGTGTTCAAATAGCTTGGGACACAAGTAAGAAAACTATTGTACTCGTAGAGCAGGGCATGGTCTTATTATTTGTATTGAGGGGTGTAGCCCTATTATTTGTATTGAGGGACGTAGCCCTATTGTTTGTACTGCAGGGTGCAACCCTATTGACTGAATTGCAGGGCGTAGTCCTAGTATTTAAGTTCAGTATATGTTTAAATATCTGTTATTATGTTATGCGATGCATATTTGTGAGAGAACGACGAAGGTCGGAAATGACGAAGGCCGGGAATGGTGAAGGTCAAATACGGCAGGAAGTCAAGTACGGCAAGGGGCCGAGAACGGCTTTGAGCACGCGGAGTGCAAGCCGTTAGGGTGAGACCCTCCTAGGATGCTGGAGACATCCTCTCGGTGAAGACTGTGATCCCAGGGCCTGGTAAAGCACTTGGGATGGCATGGCCGCTATGTGTTTAGCATGTTGGCTGCTTTGTTATATGCTGTTGATAGATATGCATATGTTATTTGTTTTGTGTTGAGTTTTCTTACTGGGTTTCGGCTCACGGGTGTTCTATGATTTAGGTAAGGGCAAAGGAAAGGTCAGCCAACCATGAGTATGGAGAGCATGGAGCGACGAGAACATGTTCGGCCTGCCTGGCTGCCACAACCAGGGTTATTTCGGGAAGATGTAATGTATTGGTTTATTTGTCGCTTAGGTCAACCGTAACTATATTTTTTAGAAGTAAAGTATTTTCTAAACAGTATTTTGGGATCCCAAATGTGTAACTCTTTACGATTTCAATGAATGACCATGTTTTTATATTAAATATCTTAAAACGACTTTTATTCCAGTTTAGCTACACTTTTAACCTAAAACCTCGATTAGCGAGCTAATGACATGTTTTTAACTCACTTAGTAACGAATCTAAGGAAGTAGGGCGTTACAACTTGGTATCAGAGCAAGCCAAGGTTTATGGTTCCTGGAGAGTGACCGAACATGTACGCTCCCTGTCAGTGACAAGCTCGACTCATGGTTGGTTGGTAATTATTGAATTATATGCTTGACTGTTTGTTAAAGTGCCATGTTTGCCTGAATATTTTATATAGAGCATGATGAAGGAGTTGATATATGCATGATACTAGGGCATGGCCCCCTTGATTGTTGTATGTTATTTGTGATATGTGAATTTGCTGGTTGTGATTGGTTGATGAGTTTGGGAGGTGGTTTTGGAAGTTGTTATCATGCCTGATGAGCG